>NC_057811.1:207872274-208489414 GCF_018294505.1 Triticum aestivum | reverse complement strand
TCCTCTCCCCTTCCACCTATATATATGTGTGGAGCGGGAGGGGCAACACACACCACGATTCCCTAGCCATGTGCGACGTCCCTCTCCCTCTAGTTCATCCTCAGTCATATTTTTGTAGTGCTCGGCGAAGCCCCGCGGAGATAGTTGCATCACCACCATCACCATGCCGTCATGCTGCCGGAACTCACCTATTACTTTGCCCGTCTTGCTGGATCAAGAAGGCGAGGACATCATCGACCTGAACGTGTGCTGAACGAGGAGGTGTCGTACGTTCGGTACTTGATCGAGCGGATCGTGAAGGTGTACGACTACATCAACCGCGTTGATAAATGCTTTCATTTAACGGTCTACGGGGGTACATAGACGCACTCTCCCCTCTCGTAGCTATGCATCTCCATGGATGGATCTTGCATGTGCGTAGATTTTTTTTGTTTTCTGTGCAACGTTCACCAACAGGCATCATGAGCTAGGTCTATGCATAGATGATATGCCCGAGTAGAACTCAAAGGAGTTGTGGGCGGTGAGGTTCATACTGCTTACCACCAACTTCTTATTTTAATTTAGCGGCATTGTGGGATGAAGCGGCCCGGACCAACCTTACATGTCCACGCACATGAGACCGGTTCCACCGACTGACATGCAACTTGTTTTGCATAAAGGTGGCTAGCGGGTGTCTATTTCTCCTACTTTAGTTGAATCGAATTTGACTACGTCCGGTCCTTGAAAAAGGTTAAAACAGCAAACTTGATAATCACCATTGTGGTTTTGCGTAGGTAAGAATGGTTCTTGCTAGAAGCCCGTAGCAGCCATGTAAAACTTGCAACAACAAAGTAGAGGACGTCTAACATGTTTTTGCAGGGCATGTTGTGACGTGATATGGTCAAGATATGATGTGATATGTTGATGTATGAGATGATCATGTTTTGTAATAAGTTCACGACTTGCATGTCGATGAGTACGACAACCGACAGAAGCCTTAGGATTGTATGCTAATTATTGTATGACCCGCGTGTCAATCACTAAGCGCCATGTAATTACTTTACTTTATCGATATACGTCAGCAATAGTTGTAGAAGCAATAGTTGGCGAGACGACCCCGACGCTACGAGGGAGATCAAGGTGTCGAGCCGGTGACGATTGAGATCATGACGATGCTTTGGAGATGGAGATCAAAAGCAAAAGATTACGATGGCTATCATGTCCCATATTTTGATTGCATGTGATGTTTATCCTTTATGCATCTTATTTTGCTTAGAACGACGGTAGCATTATAAGATGATCCATCCACTTAATTTCAAGATAAAAGTGTTCTCCCTGAGTATGCACCGTTGCCAAAGTTCGTCGTTTCGAAGCACCTCGTGATGATCGGGTGCGATAGACTCTACGTTCACATACAACGGGTGTAAGACAGTTTTGCACATGCAGAATACTTGGGTTAAACTTGATGAGCCTAGCATGTACAGACATGGTCTCGGAACACTGGAGACCGAAAGGTCGAACATGAGTCATATAGTAGATATGATCAACATAGAGATGTTCACCATTGATGACTACCCCATCTCACGTGATGATCAGACATGGGTTAGTTGATTTGGATCATGTATCACTTAGATAACTTGAGGGATGTTAATTTAAGTGGGAGTTCATTAGTAATTTGATTACTTGAACTTTATTTATCATGAACTTAATCTTAACACTTTTTGCATATCTATGTTGTAGATCAATGGCCCGTGCTACCGTTCCCTCAAAGTTTTGATACATTCCTAGAGAAAACTAAGTTGAAAGATGATGGTAGCAATAATGCGGACTGGGTCCGTGATCTGAGGATTATCCTCATTGTTGCACAGAAGAATTATGTCCTTGATGCACCACTAGGTGACAGACCTGTTGCAGGAGCAGATACAGACGTTATGACCGTTTGACAAGCTCGATTTGATGACTACTAGATAGTTTAGTGCGCCATACTTTACAGCTTAGAATCAGGGCTCCAAATACGTTTTGAATGCCATGGAACATATGAGGTGTTCCAACAGTTAAAATTGGTATTTCAGACTCATGCCCGTGTTGAGAGGTATAAGACCTCTGACAAGTACTTTGCCTACAAGATGGAGGAGAATAGCTCAGCCAGTGAGCATGTTCTCGGAATGTCTGGGTACTACAATCGCTTGAATCAAATGGGAGTTAATCTGCCAGATAAGGTAGTGATTGACAGAGTTCTCCAGTCACTATCACCAAGCTAGTAGAGCTTCGTGATGAACTATAATATGCAAGTAATGACTAAAACGGTTTCCGAGCTCTTCGCGATACTGAAATCGGTAGAGGTAGAAATCAAGAAAGGGCATCAAGTGTTGATGGTTAATAAGACCACTAGTTTCAGAAAAAGGGCATGGGAAAGAAAGGGAACTTCAAGAAGAATGGCAAGCAAGTTTCCGTTCCCACGAAGAAGCCCAAAGCTGGACCCAAGCCTAAAGCTGAGTGATTCTACTCCAAAGGAAATGGTCACTAGAAGCGGAACTACCCCAAATACTTGGCAGATAAGAAGGATGGCAAAGCAACAAAGGTATGTTTGATATAAATGTTATTGATGTGTCCCTTACTGGTGCTCATAGTAGCCCCTGGGTATTTGATACCGGTTCAGTTGCTAAGATTAGTAACTCCAAACAAGAGTTGCAGAATAAACGGAGACTAGTTAAGGCGAGGTGACGATGTGTGTTGGAAGTGTTTCCAAGATTGATAAGATCACCATCACACACTCCCTCTACCTTCGGGATTAGTGTTGAGCCTAAATAAATGTTATTTGGTGTTTGCGTTGAGCATGAACATGATTAGATCGTGTTTATTGCAATACGGTTATTCATTTAAGTCAGAGAATAATTGTTGTTCTATTTACATGAATAATTGGTGTAAAGCGCATGAAGAAACTCCATGCGGATGGACTTTTGGATGATGGAAATATGCCCTAGAGACAATAATAAAATGGTTATTATTATATTTCCTTAATCATGATAGAAGTTTATTATCCACGCTAGAATTGTATTGACCGGAAACTTAAATACATGTGTGGATACATAAACAAATACCGTGTCCCTAGTGAGCCTCTACTAGACTAGCTCATTGATCAAAGATGGTTTAGGTTTCCTAACCATAGACATGGGTTGTCATTTGATAACGTGATCACACCATTAGGAGAATGGTGTGATGGACAAGACCCATCTGTTAGCTTAGCATATGATCATTCAGTTTATTACTATTGCTTTCTTAATGTCAAATACATATTCCTTCGACTATGAGATCATGCAACTCCCGGATACCAGAGGAATACCTTGTGTGCTATCAAACATCACAACATAACTGGGTGATCATAAAGATGCTCTACATGTATCTCCGAAGGTGTCTGTTGAGTTGGCATGAATCAATATTAGGATTTGTCACTCCGAGTATCGGAGAGGTATCTCTGGGCCCTCTCGGTAATGCACATCACAAAAAGCTTGCAAGCAAAGTGACTAAGGAGTTAGTTACAAGATGATGTATTACGGAACGAGTAAAGATACTTGCCGATAACAAGATTGAACTAGGTATGAAGATACCGGCGGTTGAATCTCGAGCAAGTAACATACCGATGGACAAAAGGAATTACGTATGTTGTCATAAAGTTCGACCGATAAAGATCTTCGTAGAATATGTAGGAGCCAATATAGGCATCCAGGTTCTGCTATTGGTTATTGACGGGAGAGGTGTCTCGGTCAGGTCTACATAGTTCTCGAACCCGTAGGGTCCACACGCTTAACATTCGTTATCGATATAGTGTTATATGAGTTATATGGTATTGGTGACCGAATGTTGTTCGGAGTCCCGGATGAGATAACGAACATGACGATTAGCTCCGGAATAGTCCGGAGGTAAAGATTGATATATATATATAAGGAGTATTCTGTTACCCGTAACAAAATATTATTCTGTTACCCCTCGGCCCTATATAGGCGCGACGCGTAGACCACCGTAGAATCCCCCCGACCCAGCCCGAACCCAACCCGCCTTCTTCTACCGGAGGCAGCCGTCATGGGCGAGCGAGCGACGATGGCAGCCGGAGCGAGGGAGCCCGCGGCGCCGTGACTGGCCGGCGACAGATCCGCCGCCGCCATCCCCTTCCTCGGTGACGGATCCAACGACGGGGCCGTGATCCCCGCCTCCTGCCTCCCTCCGTCGCCGGAGCTCCTTCACCGGGGCCATGGTCCGTGCCTCCTGCCTCCCTCCGTCGCTGGGGCTCCTTCGCCGGGCCCGTGGTCCCCGCCTCCAGCCTCCCTCCGTCGCCGGGGCTCCTTCACCGGGCCCGTGGTCCCCGCCAACCGCTGCCTCCCCGGACCTCGTCGCCGGACGTCCACCACAAGCAGCAGCGCCGTCGTCTCCCCAAGCTCCTTGCCTGCATCAATGGCACCGCCTCCCAAGAACATGCCAGTACGCCGCCCACGAGAGGAAGAAGAAGAAGTCAGATCCAAAAACATGCCAATGGAGGTGATGTCTGCTTCCCACCCTAATTTTCCTCAAAAACCGAATCAGTTCATCAGTCCTGCTATGAAGAAGATTCAATTTAAAAAATGCACACACTATGCTCTGCCTACATGTTACACTATCAGATTCATCAGTACTACATGTGTGCTGCATCAGTGGCGCATGTTCCTATTGGGGAACGTAGTAATTTCAAAAATTTCCTACGCACACGCAAGATCATGGTGATGCATAGCAACGAGAGGGGAGAGTGTTGTCCACGTACCCTCGTAGACCGAAAGCGGAAGCGTTAACACAACGCGGTTGATGTAGTCGTACGTCTTCACGATCCGACCGATCAAGTACCGAACGCACGGCACCTCCGAGTTCAGCACACGTTTAGCTCGATGACGTCCCTTGAACTCCGATCCAGCCGAGTGTTGAGGGAGAGTTTCGTCAGCACGACGGCGTGGTGACGATGATGATGTTCTACCGACGCAGGGCTTCGCCTAAGCACCGCTACGATATTATCGAGGTGTAATATGGTGGAGGGGGGCACCGCACACGGCTAAGAGATCAATAGATCAATTGTTGTGTCTATGGGGTGCCCCCTACCCCCGTATATAAAGGAGCAAGGGGGAGGCGGCCGGCCTAGGAGGAGGGCGCGCCAAGGGGGGAGTCCTACTCCCACCGGGAGTAGGACTCCTCCTTTCCTTGTTGGAGTAGGAGAAGGGAAGGGAGAAGGAGAAGGAAGGAAGGGGGCGCCCCCCCCCTCCCTAGTCCAATTCGGACTAGTCCATGGGGAGGGGTGCGGCCACCCTTTGGGGCCTTTCTCTCCTTTCCCGTATGGCCCATTAAGGCCCAATACGAATTCCCGTAACTCTCCGGTACTCCGAAAAATACCCGAATCACTCGGAACCTTTCCGATGTCCGAATATAGTCGTCCAATATATCGATCTTTACGTCTCGACCATTTCGAGACTCCTCGTCATGTCCCCGATCTCATCCGGGACTCCGAACTCCTTCGGTACATCAAAACACATAAACTCATAATATAACCATCATCTAACTTTAAGCGTGCGGACCCTACGGGTTCGAGAACTACGTAGACATGACTGAGACACGTCTTCGGTCAATAACTAATAGCGGAACCTGGATGCTCATATTGGCTCCCACATATTCTACGAAGATCTTTATCGGTCAAACCGCATAACAACATACGTTGTTCCCTTTGTCATCGGTATGTTACTTGCCCGAGATTCGATCGTCGGTATCTCAATACCTAGTTCGATCTCGTTACCGGCAAGTCTCTTTACTCATTCCGTAATACATCATCCCGCAACTAGCTCATTAGTTGCAATGCTTGCAAGGCTTATAGTGATGTGCATTACCGAGTGGGCCCAGAGATACCTCTCTGACAATCGGAGTGACAAATCCTAGTCTCGAAATACGCCAACCCAACAAGTACCTTCGGAGACACCTGCAGAGCACCTTTATAATCACCCAGTTACGTTGTGACGTTTGGTAGCACACAAAGTGTTCCTCCGGTAAACGGGAGTTGCATAATCTCATAGTCATAGGAACATGTATAAGTCATGAAGAAAGCAATAGCAACATACTAAACGATCGAGTGCTAAGCTAACGGAATGGGTCAAGTCAATCACATCATTCTCCTAATGATGTGACCCCGTTAATCAAATGACAACTCATGTCTATGGCTAGGAAACATAACCATCTTTGATCAACGAGCTAGTCAAGTAGAGGCATACTAGTGACACTCTGTTTGTCTATGTATTCACACATGTATCAAGTTTCCGGTTAATACAATTCTAGCATGAATAATAAACATTTATCATGATATAAGGAAAGAAATAATAACTTTATTATTGCCTCTAGGGCATATTTCCTTCAGTCTCCCACTTGCACTAGAGTCAATAATCTAGTTCACATCGCCATGTGATTTAACATCAATAGTTCACATCATCATGTGATTAACACCCATAGTTCACATCGTCATGTGACCAACACCCAAAGGGTTTACTAGAGTCAATAATCTAGTTCACATCGCTATGTGATTAACACCCAAAGAGTAGTAAGGTGTGATCATGTTTTGCTTGTGAGAAAATTTTAGTCAACGGGTCTGTCACATTCAGATCCGTAAGTATTTTGCAAATTTCTATGTCTACAATGTTCTGCACGGAGCTACTCTAGC
The DNA here is from genome assembly GCF_018294505.1 of Triticum aestivum. Lineage (NCBI taxonomy): Eukaryota > Viridiplantae > Streptophyta > Magnoliopsida > Poales > Poaceae > Triticum > Triticum aestivum. Next base: position 208,482,717 of record NC_057811.1, on the reverse strand, counting down.
TAATTTCTCCCACTTTCAATATGTATCCAGATTGAGACTTAGAGTCATCTGGACCAGTGTCAAAATTTGCATCGACGTAACCCTTTACGACGAACTCTTTTTGTCACCTCCATAATCGAGAAACATATCCTTATTCCACTAAGGATAATTTTGACCGATGTCCAGTGATCTACTCCTAGATCACTATTGTACTCCCTTGTCAAAATCAGTGTAGGGTATACAATAGATCTGGTACACAGCATGGCATACTTTATAGAACCTATGGCCGAGGCATAGGGAATGACTTTCATTCTCTTTCTATCTTCTGCCGTGGTCGGGCTTTGAGTCTTACTCAATTTCACACCTTGTAACACATGCAAGAACTCTTTCTTTGACTGTTCCATTTTGAACTACTTCAAAATCTTGTCAAGGTATGTACTCATTGAAAAACTTATCAAGCGTCTTGATCTATCTCTATAGATCTTGATGCTCAATATGTAAGCAGCTTCACCGAGGTCTTTCTTTGAAAAACTCCTTTCAAACACTCCTTTATGCTTTGCAGAATAATTCTATATTATTTCCGATCAACAATATGTCATTCACATATACTTATCAGAAATGCTGTAGTGCTCCCACTCACTTTCTTGTAAATACAGGCTTCACCGCAAGTCTGTATAAAACTATATCCTTTGATCAACTTATCAAAGTGTATATTTTAACTCCGAGATGCTTGCACCAGTCCATAGATGGATCGCTGGAGCTTGCATATTTTGTTAGCACCTTTAGGATTGAAAAAACCTTCTGGTTGCATCATATACAATTCTTCTTCCAGAAATCCATTCAGGAATGCAGTTTTGACATCCATTTGCCAAATTTCATAATCATAAAATGTGGCAATTGCTAACATGATTCGGACAGACTTAAGCATCGCTACGGGTGAGAAGGTCTCATCGTAGTCAATCCCTTGAACTTGTCGAAAACCTTTCGCAACAAGTCGAGCTTTATAGACAGTAACATTACCGTCAGCATCAGTCTTCTTGAAGATCCATTTATTTTCAATGGCTTGCCGATCATCGCGCAAGTCAACCAAAGTCCATACTTTGTTCTCATACATGGATCCCATCTCGGATTTCATGGCCTCAAGCCATTTTGCGGAATCTGGGCTCACCATCGCTTCTTCATAGTTCGTAGGTTCTTCATGGTCTAATAACATAACCTCCAGAACAGGATTACCGTACCACTCTGATGCGGATCTTACTCTGGTTGACCTACGAGGTTCAGTAATAACTTGATCTGAAGTTCTATGATCATCATCATTAACTTCCTCACTAATTGGTACAGGCATCACAGAAACTGGTTTCTGCGATGAACTACTTTCCAATAAGGGAGCAGGTACAATTACCTCATCAAGTTCTACTTTCCTCCCACTCACTCTTTCGAGAGAAACTCCTTCTCTAGAAAGGATCCATTCTTAGCAACGAATGTCTTGCCTTCGGATCTGTGATAGAAGGTGTACCCAACTGTCTCCTTTGGGTATCCTATGAAGACACATTTCTCCGATTTGGGTTTGAGCTTATCAGGATGAAACCTTTTCACATAAGCATCGCAACCCCAAACTTTAAGAAACGACAACTTTGGTTTCTTGCCAAACCATAGTTCATAAGATGTCGTCTCAACGGATTTAGATGGTACCCTATTTAACGTGAATGTAGCTGTCTCTAATGCATAACCCCAAAACGATAGTGGTAGATCGATAAGAGACATCATATATCGCACCATATGTAATAAAGTACGGTTACGATGTTCGGACACACCATTACACTGTGGTGTTCCAGGTGGCGTGAGTAGTGAAACTATTTCACATTGTTTTTACTGAAGGCCAAACTCGTAACTCAAATACTCTTCTCCACGATCAGATCGTAGAAACTTTATTTTCTTGTTACGATGATTTTCCACTTCACTCTGAAATTATATGAACTTTTCAAATGTTTCAGACTTCTGTTTCATTAAGTAGATATACCCATATCTGCTCAAATCATCTGTGAAGGTCAGAAATAATGATACCTGCTACGAGCCTCAATATTCATTGGACCACATACATATGTATGTATGATTTCCAACAAATCTGTTGCTCTCTCCATAGTTCCGGAGAACGGCGTTTTAGTCATCTTGCCCATGAGGCACGGTTCGCAAGCATCAAGTGATTCATAATCAAGTGATTCCAAAATCCCATCAGTATGGAGTTTCTTCATGCGCTTTACACCAATATGACCTAAACGGCAGTGCCACAAATAAGTTGCACTATCATTATTAACTTTGCATCTTTTGGCTTCATTATTATGAATATGTGTATCACTACGATCGAGATCCAACAAACCATTTTATTGGGTGTATGACCATAGAAGGTTTTATTCATGTAAACAGAACAACAATTATTCTCTAATTTAAATGAATAACCGTATTGCAACAAACATGATCAAATCATATTCATGCTCAACGCAAACACCAAATAACACTTATTTAGTTTCAACACTAATCCCGAAAGTATAGGGAGTGTGCGATGATGATCATATCAATCTTGGAACTACTTCCAACACACATTGTCACCTCGCCTTTTACTAGTCTCTGTTTATTCTGCAACTCCCGTTTCGAGTTGCTACTCTTAGCAACTGAACCAGTATCAAATGCCGAGGGGTTGCTATAAACACTAGTAAAGTACACATCAATAACATGTATATCCAATATACCTTTGTTCACTTTGCCATCCTTCTTATCCACGAAATACTTGGGGTAGTTCCGCTTCCAGTGACCAGTCCCTTTGCAGTAGAAGCACTTAGTCTCAGGCTTAGGACCAGATTTGGGCTTCTTCACTTGAGCAGCAACTTGCTTGCCGTTCTTCTTGAAGTTCCCCTTCTTCCCTTTGCCCTTTTCTTGAAACTAGTGGTCTCGTCAACCATCAACACTTGATGTTTTTCTTGATTTCTACCTTAGTCGATTTCAGCATCACGAAGAGCTTGGGAATTGTTTCCGTTATCCCTTGCATATTATAGTTCATCACGAAGTTCTACTAACTTGGTGATGGTGACTAGAGAATTCTGCCAATCACTATTTTATCTGGAAGATTAACTCCCACTTGATTCAATCGATTGTAGTACCCAGACAATCTGAGCACATGCTCACTGCTTGAGCTATTCTCCTCCATCTTTTAGCTATAGAACTTGTTGGAGACTTCATATCTCTCAACTCGGGTATTTGCTTGAAATATTAACTTCAACTCCTGGAACATCTCATATGGTCCATGACGTTCAAAACGTCTTTGAAGTCCCGATTCTAAGCCGTTAAGCATGGTGCACTAAACTATCAAGTAGTCATCATATTGAGCTAGCCAAACGTTCATAACGTCTGCAGCTGCTCCTGCAATAGGTCTGTCACCTAACGGTGCATCAAGGACATAATTCTTGTGTGCAGCAATGAGGATAATCCTCAGATCACGGATCCAATCCGCATCTTTGCTACTAACATCTTTCAACACAATTTTTCTATAGGAACATATCAAAAATAAACACAGGGAAGCAACAACGCGAGCTATTGATCTACAACATAATTTGCAAAATACTATCAGGACTAAGTTCATGATAAATTTAAGTTCAATTAATCATATTACTTAAGAACTCCCACTTAGATAGACATCCCTCTAATCCTCTAAGTGATCACGTGATCCATATCAACTAAACCATGTCCGATCATCACGTGAGATGGAGTAGTTTCAACGGTGAACATCACTATGTTGATCATATCTACTATATGATTCACGCTCGACCTTTCGGTCTCCGTGTTCCGAGGCCATATCTGTTATATGCTAGGCTCGTCAAGTTTAACCTGAGTATTCCGTGTGTGCAACTGTTTTGCACCTGTTGTATTTGAACGTAGAGCCTATCACACCCGATCATCACGTGGTGTCTCAGCACGAAGAACTTTCGCAACGGTGCATACTCAGGGAGAACACTTATACTTTGATAATTTAGTGAGGGATCATCTTATAATGCTACCGTCAATCAAAGCAAGATAAGATGCATAAAAGATAAACATCACATGCAATCAATATAAGTGATATGATATGGCCATCATCATCTTGTGCTTGTGATCTCCATCTCCGAAGCACCGTCATGATCACCATCGTCACCGGCGCGACACCTTGATCTCCATTGTAGCATCGTTGTCGTCTCGCCAATCTTATGCTTCTACGACTATCGCTACCGCTTAGTGATAAAGTAAAGCATTACAGGGCGATTGCATTGCATACAATAAAGCGACAACCATATGGATCCTGCCAGTTGCCGATAACTCGGTTACAAAACATGATCATCTCATACAATAAATTTAGCATCATGCTTTGACCATATCACATCACAACATGCCCTGCAAAAACAAGTTAGACGTCCTCTACTTTGTTGTTGCAAGTTTTACGTGGCTGCTACGGGCTTAGCAAGAACCGTTCTTACCTACGCATCAAAACCACAACGATAGTTTGTCAAGTTGGTGCTGTTTTAACCTTCGCAAGGACCGGGCGTAGCCACACTCGGTTCAACTAAAGTTGGAGAAACTGACACCCGCCAGCCACCTCTGTGCAAAGCACGTTGGAAGAACCAGTCTCGCGTAAGCGTACGCGTAATGTCGGTCCGGGCCGCTTCATTCAACAATACCGCCGAACCAAAGTATGACATGCTGGTAAGCAGTATGACTTATATCGCCCACAACTCACTTGTGTTCTACTCGTGCATATGACATCTACGCATAAAATCAGGCTCGGATGCCACTGTTGGGGAACGTAGTAATTTCAAAAATTTCCTACGCACACGCAAGATCATGGTGATGCATAGCAACGAGAGGGGAGAGTATTGTCCACGTACCCTCGTAGACCGAAAGCGGAAGCGTTAACACAACGCGGTTGATGTAGTCGTACGTCTTCACGATCCGACCGATCAAGTACCGAACGCACGGCACCTCCGAGTTCAGCACACGTTCAGCTCGATGACGTCCCTCGAACTCCGATCTAGCCGAGTGTTGAGGGAGAGTTTCGTCAGCACGACGGCGTGGTGATGATGATGTTGTTCTACCGACGCAGGGCTTCGCCTAAGCACCGCTACGATATTATCGAGGTGTAATATGGTGGAGGGGGGCACCGCACACGGCTAAGAGATCAATAGATCAATTGTTGTGTCTATGGGGTGCCCCCTACCCCCGTATATAAAGGAGCAAGGGGGAGGCGGCCGGCCTAGGAGGAGGGCGCGCCAAGGGGGGAGTCCTACTCCCACCGGGAGTAGGACTCCTCCTTTCCTTGTTGGAGTAGGAGAAGGGAAGGGAGAAGGAGAAGGAAGGAAGGGGGCGCCCCCCTCCCTAGTCCAATTCGGACTAGTCCATGGGGAGGGGTGCGGCCACCCTTTGGGGCCTTTCTCTCCTTTCCCGTATGGCCCATTAAGGCCCAATACGAATTCCCGTAACTCTCCGGTACTCCGAAAAATACCCGAATCACTCGGAACCTTTTCGATGTCCGAATATAGTCATCCAATATATCGATCTTTACGTCTCGACCATTTTGAGATTCCTCGTCATGTCCCCGATCTCATCCGGGACTCCGAACTCCTTCGGTACATCAAAACACATAAACTCGTAATATAACTGTCATCTAACTTTAAGCGTGCAGACCCTACGGGTTCGAGAACTATGTAGACATGACCGAGACACGTCTTTGGTCAATAACCAATAGCGGAACCTGGATGCTCATATTGGCTCCCACATATTCTACGAAGATCTTTATCGGTCAAACCGCATAACAACATACGTTGTTCCCTTTGTCATCGGTATGTTACTTGCCCGAGATTCGATCGTCGGTATCTCAATACCTAGTTCAATCTCGTTACCGGCAAGTCTCTTTACTCATTCCGTAATACATCATCCCGCAACTAGCTCATTAGTTGCAATGCTTGCAAGGCTTATAGTGATGTGCATTACCGAGTGGGCCCAGAGATACCTCTCTGACAATCGGAGTGACAAATCCTAATCTCGAAATATGCCAACCCAACAAGTACCTTCGGAGACACCTGTAGAGCACCTTTATAATCACCCAGTTACGTTGTGACGTTTGGTAGCACACAAAGTGTTCCTCCGGTAAACGGGAGTTGCATAATCTCATAGTGATAGGAACATGTATAAGTCATGAAGAAAGCAATAGCAACATACTAAACGATCGAGTGCTAAGCTAACGGAATGGGTCAAGTCAATCACATCATTCTCCTAATGATGTGACCCCGTTAATCAAATGACAACTCATGTCTATGGCTAGGAAACATAACCATCTTTTATCAACGAGCTAGTCAAGTAGAGGCATACTAGTGACACTCTGTTTGTCTATGTATTCACACATGTATCAAGTTTCCGGTTAATACAATTCTAGCATGAATAATAAACATTTATCATGATATAAGGAAATAAATAATAACTTTATTATTGCCTCTAGGGCATATTTCCTTCAGTTCCTACGATGCAGAACCTGATAGTGCATTGCAAATGCTTGCATCAGTTCATTACACCCCTTCCACTTGATGCACAATTTGGATGTCGAGGTTACTGTCAGTACCTCTAATATGCTAGCTTCAGTTTAAGCGAAAAAACATAAACTTATGCATCAGTCCAAGTAGCTACTAGGCTTTATATAAGGTTCACCTACCACTGCAAGTTGTATGATGTTATTTCTAATAGTACATGCCGTGTAGTTGCGTCAGTTCGAACTAGTGAAAGAATGTTGTTGAAAAAAATATACACTTGTTAGACAGTAAGTTCAATGATACATAAACTAGGAGTACTTCTAGTGTAGTTGCATAAGTTATAGATGAACAAAAGAGAAGACATGCATCAGTTTTATATATATGCATATCCATACATCTCTGAAGTTCAATGTTCAATTTGCAAGCAGTGCACCAAATGTTTATGCATTAGTTATAGGGAAAAAAGATAAAAAACTTTCCATAACAGTTGAAGTTCAATGTTCAGTTTACAAGTAGTGCTAAAAATCAGTACATCAGTGCTGAACATGTAGGTTCATCAGTTCGACTGAAAACTAAACCAGATACAAAACAGAGAACAAAGTTGAATAACGGCCAACGATGCAAGTTCAACTTGTACATTGCCTTCAGTGCATGACATGTTACCCATAGCATGTATAGGAGAAAAATGCAGAAAATATTAATCCCAAAACTGTTGAATGTCATTGCAGAAGCATGCAAGGGGGCACACGCAGCGAGAGTTTGATGAGCCAAGCAGATATGGGGCACCGCCTGGTTGGGTAACACTAGAAATAGCACCTGGATACTTCAACAATACAGGCAGATTTCAAGCTACACCGGAATCATCAGAAGCACGGATAGGTTCTTCTATGCAGCAAACACCGATATCTGGGAATACAAGCTTTGCCACTGCTGGGTTGCAACAAGGCCAACAATTTCCCCAACAACAAATGTTTTCCTTTCCTAGCGCATGCATAAAGGCAAGGACACACAGGCTTCCACCAGTCGCTCCGTCAAGATCAATCATCCGTGCTGCAAAAGCGGTTGCGACGGGAAGACAATGCCAAAGAGACAGAAATTTTGGCCACTCTAGCAGGGTCCAAAGTACAAGATATGAGCCATATAGACAGGAGCAACATCACAACGAATCTGAGGGGAGACTGCCGTACAATGAGAGTCAACATTGCTCCCTCCAAGAGATGCTTTGCTGCATGTGCCAAGGGTGACACCACCCGCGCCCATACACTAGGGTGAACAGCAAACACCAGAGGCAGCACAGAGCTATACACATGTAAGTATCCATTCAGAAAAAAAACATACAAGCACATTCCATACCATGGTACTGTGACCACACCATCTAACATTTTTGTAACTGCGTTTTTGTTTGCTCACTGTTGCGTGCAGCCACCTAACATTGAAGCTTACGTTGCCAAGGCTAGAGATGCTCTTTGAAACTTTCAAAGAAGCAAAGGACTTCTACAACGTCTATGCAAAGCACGCGGGTTTTGCTGTCAGGGAAGGCTCCAAGGTTGAGACCAGAGTCTACCTTTATTGCACGTGCCATGGAGTGTATGAATCGAAGGTGTCAGAAGCAAATAGACAGCAGAACAAGACGACAGCCAGGACTAACTACGGGGCTAAAATGAGGCTGAAGAGGGAAAAGGATGGAACACTTGTCGTAAAAGAGATAGTCTGGGAACACAACCACAGGCTATAGCTCACCCCCAAAATGCTTGTCTTCTTGCACTCCCACAAAAACTTTGACAAAACAATCTTGGAGTACGTCAAGTACTTGCAGTTCCAAGGCATTGAACACGTGAAAATCATGAGCATACTGGGCGACAATGAGCCTGGTAGCTACTTCCTCGAAATGAATGCCAAAGACCTGATTAACCTGTAAGTACAAACTTGTTCTCCTCCCATAAACCCCTTCCGTCTATTTTCCTCTGCCAGTACAAACATATTATGCAACGCATGACCTGACGCCAGTTCAACATGCATTTTTGAATGACTGTTCACTTTTAATATGCATCAAAGCAAAGATGGATGATGTGGACGATGTCCTAAAGACTGTCAACTTCTTTAGGGAGATGAAAGCTATAAACAGGGAATTCTTATGTGACATGCAACTTGATGAGTCCGATAGAGTTAAGAACATATTCTGGGCGAACGCAAGCTGCCGAGGGGCATATCAGGACTTCGGTGACTGCGTAACGTTTTACACCACATATAAGACCAACAAGTACCATATGCCACTTGGGGTGTTTGTGGGTACTAACAACCACTTTCAGACTACATTCTTTGCTTTCGCCCTGATAAGAGATGAGGATGCAGATTCATTCAGATGGTTGTTCAAGACATTTTTAAGGTGCATGAGAGGGAAGGCTCCTACATGCATCCTCATAGGTACAACCGCCAAAACCACCCCCCCCCAAAGGAAAATAACACATGTAAAAATGTTGTGTCAGTTCTATTTTGTATATATGCACTACCATCTGCTGACCACTCCACGTCTCTTTTCTCATTACCAGACCAGTGCCCAGCAATGGCTTCGGCGATCCCATATGCTTTCAAGAACACAGTACACAAGCTGTGCCACATGCACATTATGAAGAAGTACAGGGAACACCTCGCATACCTGTACAACCTGCACGAAGACTTTAAGGATGAATTCACATCAATCCTCAACTGGCCCCTCATGCCAACTGAGTTTGAGGCTGCCTGGAAAAGACTCATGGATAAGTACAACCTCCATGATGATGCCACGATGGTGGCCATGTGGAACGAGCGTGAGAGATGGATATCATCCTACTACAAAGAAATTTTCTGCGCCAAAATGACATTCACACAACGAAGTGAGAGCATGAACTATGTGCTCAAGAGGAACTTCGTAAGTGAGAGACAAAACCTCCACCGGTTTGTCAGCCAGGTAAACTCCCGCGTCAAAACCAGGAGGCAGACAGAGAACCAGGAGACAATGGGTAATCGGGTATAGCTCTATCACCTGTCTTGAGACAAAATAACATGCTTGCTAAAGTAAAACTTTATTAGTTAGACAAGTTTTTGCTGCGAGAAAACTAATAATTTGGTCATCACTCTTACTTGGGCAGAAGGAACAAAACACGCTGACCTTCTATGGGTTTGACACCTAGATGTCAAAGCTTTACTCACGAGCTGTGTACAACGAGATCAGAAAAAGGCTAAAACTGAGCACACTCTTCACGGTGACAGATACGGAAGATCCCACAAAGTACCTCGTGCGCTACAACAAGCCACAAAAACTGTTTGCGTGGGCTCAGCACGCGTTCCAGGTGGTTGCAGACCCCGTGGGAGAAATATATGACTGCGAGTGCAAGCTATGGGACCACACAGGTGAGCACTAAAAAAAAGATGTTACATGCTATACTACTTATTTTTGTAAAGTTTTTGTTCGAATGAAATGACAAAAAACATGCACCTCTTCCAAAAAATACTGGTATTTTCTGCGTGCATGTCCTATGCATGGTGCAGACAATCAAGGTTGACAACGTTGCAGAGAAATATATCCTCAGGAGATACACCAAACGCCCGAACATCCAGCCAACATTCAACGGAAATGACTTGAGGGCAGTAGCGTCAAACAAGGCCTCCCAATACTGCATTGAAAGGGCACTGCTGCAGCAGAACATGAGGGTGCACAGAAAAAGCTTGAGAAGCCAAGAGCAAATGGCAAGGTCACAGATCGTCATGGACAAACTTGAACAAGAACTCGCCGCCATGCATTCTGCTGAAAATGGAGGTGTCGCGGACAATGGAGCCATTGAGTAGGATATTGCTACAATCTTATCCAAGATGAACCATCTGGGAGCTATTGACCCATTCGACAACGAGGAAGATGAGCAACAGCAACCAGAGCTTGCCCATGTGCACACTCAAGAGTAGCAACAAGCTCACGTGCAAGATCATGAGCTTGATGGTGCTATAGGCGAACGACATGACAATAGGACATACTACCAGCAGCAGCAGGAAAGGGTGATTAAAGCACCCATATTCTCAAACACAAAGGGGAGGAAGAGTAAGACGCAAGCAACGAAAGCAGCAGCCAAAAAGCCGCCACGCCCCATCAGGCGCGTGGAATTTGGCCCGGACGGCAAACCTCTCGGGATAAGGGCATGCGGATTCTGCAACGTCGTGAGCAACCATAATTACCGCACATGCCCACTCCGCACAGATGCCATTGTCAACAAGCAAACGCTGCACAAGCAGATTGGAGCTGCCCAGGTTTCTACCAATGGAGATGACACACGTAACATCTACACTTGCCGCAAGTGTGGGGGAACTGACGGACATAATGCCCGCACGTGCAAAGTGGGCAAGGAGGTTAGTGGCGTTGAATAGAAATAGGGCAAAGTCTAGAGTTCCAAAAAATCAAAAGAAGAGGATGAAGAAGAAGAGTTTGACGAGAATGACGACCAATCAGACAAAGACAATGAAGATGACAGTGTCGGGGATGAGGAAACTGAAACTGACGATGAAGCTGCCAAGGCTCAAGCAGGAAAGGGCGCCAACAAGGGACAACATTCGAGGCCAGTTAGGAGGAGCTCAAGACTGAAAAATCCATAGTGGTTATGCTGCTGCGTCAACTGAAAAATAAGATTGTACTCTCAGTTGCCTCGGTACACAATGAGGAAACATATCAGAAACACTGTCGTTACCAAAACTTATTTAGCTTTATCATTGATTTCTCGATCAGTACTATAGTTAAGATATAATTTGTGATTTGTGCCAGTTGGACAAGTGACATTATTATGTAAACCGTTTGATAATCCTTTTTGAATGCAGTCACAAATATATTTGAAAAAAACTTATCTGGATTTATCTGACACCAACACTACTGTCGACGAGTAACTCAGCAAAAATATGTTAAGGAAAATTTAAACTCTTATAGTACATCAGTACTGATAATTCTCACTCGTCAGTACAAGGCAAGGTAACCAAAACACACCCGTGAACACCTCAAAAAACATCGTTTGAAAAAACAAGCTACATCAAAACAAGCTATGTATGCTTCTGCCAGTCCTAGTTCAGAAAGACCATCAGTACATAAAAATAATTACCTCAAGCAAAATGCAAATATAATACACCTGTACTGATGAAAATCTAATTTATCTGTAAAAAATATTTTCAGAGATTATCTTGATATAAACAATCCTTAAAAAACAAAAAATGTTTTAAAAAACATTAGCATGACACACATAGTCTGACTGGTATTTGGTAAGTTCAATTACACTTCAATCACGAGTCCAAGTACCCACAGTAGAGGAGTACAAACCTCCATCATCACCAACCCTGACACGTGCAAGTGGGATAAGCAGCTCTTAAGTATAGCTTGACAAGACGGATCAGTGCGACAGTAAAATGCCATCATCACCGACCCTAACACGAGCAAGTGGGATAAGCAGCTGGTAAGTACAGCTTGACAAGACTACTCAGTGCGACCAGATTAATACCTTGGCAAACAAATAGGCTTGGACGGTTGGTTCTTCCAGGCCACCGCCCGCACCATCCACTGGGCGGTTGCCACAAGGAACTGCAAATGGCGACCCCACGCCACTACACCCACACCCCGACGAACCGCCTCCCACACATCCCCGTTGACGCACTGCAAAAAACCCCATTCTCTTCCATCTCTCCCTCATTCCCAGAAACCACCATTACTGCTTCCATCTCAACTGCACAAACCACAAACTTCTCTCTCCCAAGCCCACAGTCACCGGAGGAGGGCGATGGCGGAGGAACCGTCCGCCAAGCGTCATCATGGCGAGACGTCGGACAAGACCAGCACCCTCGTCGATGTTCATGTCCCCGGCGAGAAGCGAGAGTACACCACAACACTCACAGGGGTTGAGCTCCACGGCAAGGAGATGCTGGAGATTATCTGCACCAGCGAACCAGACAAGGCCGAGGAGATGATCTCTAGGCTCTGGAGGAAGGCTGGCGGCAAGCTTCATAAGATCGTCGGCGTTGGTGTGCACTACACTAGCGAAGATGAACCTCCCCAGATGGCAGCAGTCCTGCAGTTGTGCGTCGATGAGCTCTGCTTGGTGTACCACATCGCAGCGGCCACAAAATGGTGACCCATCCTACTCATTTGCCCTGTTTGGTTCATCTGTTTTATTAGTACTGTATCCTGAAAATTTCATCAGACTTGTTTCCCAACTAGATGTACTAGTGTGGTTTGTGAAAAGTGGATGCACTACTGCATTTTCTCAAGTAGATACACTATAAATGTATTTTTGAACCTGATGCACTGGATTACTATTTGGAAAATCTTGCGGAAGATTAATTTCTGAAGTTGAGCGACTAGTGTAGTTTTTGAACTTGATCCAGTAGTGTAGTTGTGACACCCAAAATTTTTATTTTTGGTTTTATAAAAATCTTTTATTTGATTTGAGGAGGGTATTTAAATTTTTCTTCTAAAAGGACTTTCCCTCTCAAAATATTTCCTCTTATGACAAGTGTTTTGTTTTGGATTCACCCTAGACTTGATTGTTGGTCTTGGAGGTTTTTCATCCCATGTGGGCTCAAGGGTTTTTCATTTGGAAAAATATTTTTGAAAACCTTTTAAATAATCCTATGGCATTTGGAGTGATCTCCTCCCTCTTTTCAAAATCCCTCTTGCCATGACCCAAGTGGAAATCCCCTCCCATAAGCCACTCCCCATCTTTGTGTCAAGTTATTCTTCAAATCCAGCAAGTTGGACCTCTCCTTATATTTTTTTCCATTTATTTCCTCTCAAAAATAATTTCTGCCCTCTACTCTAGCTCTTGGAGGTTTTCAAAGGAACTACCATTTCTACTTTGAGTTTGGCCTCCAAACAAGTCTCCCTAGCTAGTCCTTAGAGCCCTCAACCAGGATCCATGAAGATCCACTGGTCTCCAGTTCAAATATTTCAAATTGTGCTTGCTGCAAGTTTGGACCAGATTTGCCAAATTTGATGAAATTCATTTGAATTCTTCTCCTAAAAATATGAGAAAATTCAGGCAGCCTCTGGGTGCATTGAGAGGTCACCTCACCAAGTCCCAGCTCCAGAAATTTTTTTCTTCATGCCAAATCATTTCGTCGAACACCTGACTGGCACTGTTTCTATAATGTTCAGTCAAGTTCAGTTAACAGTTTCAGGAACACTGTCGTTTTCTTCAGAAACTCTTCTCAATCTCGCCAGTACCGCGGTGGCGCCTTGCTCCCTGTTCTCTCCTTCTTATCCCTTGCGCCGCACGATCGTCTGGAGGCTAGCGGGCATCGGCGACGAGCAGGCGGAGGTGCGCCACCCCATGAGCGACGGCAGCGGTGGCTTTGCGGCTGCCAGAGAGAGGCGCAGCATGGACGGCGCCGCCCAGCGCCGCCCAAGCCACCCGAGGCCGCCGCGTGGCCCTCCACTCACCTGTGCGCGCTGCCATCCTTCGTCGTGAACTGCTAGGCGCAGAGCGTGCTCTCTGCCGCCGCCGTGCCCGTACGGCCGCCCCGTCGAGGCTCGGCGCATTACGCCTTGCCCGACCGCAGTTTAGTGGTGGAACGGCGCCAGTGAACCTCCCTGATGCTGCCTGGCCACTTAAACTCCCTATCCAACCTCTGCCTCGCCGTAATCGCTCGCCGGAGAAATCCCGTTCACGGCCACCCCCTCGGATCGCCTATAAATAGAGGCTCCGAGCTCGAACTCGAACTCACACCACCCCTACGCCCACCAATACCACGCCAAGCCACTGGTAGAGCCACGAGGGAGCCTTCTTCCCCAACTCCGGCCGCCTCGACCCGCCACGGGACCCAGCTCGATTCGCTCCCGTGCGTGCACCTCTACCCCTCAACTCTTGCCAGTAGCCTTCTAGTGCATCCACTCTCCTGACCCGCGCTTCAATTTGGAGTTTGCAGCACCCACCGGAGTTCTCCACCACCGCCCGAACCACCGTCCGCCGGAGAAAGTGTCGCCGTCGACGTGGTGCTCTCCCATGACCAAGTCCACCACCCACCGACGCGGAAGAACACACTAATCCTCTTGGTACCCTCCGATCTCTCTGTCTCGCCGTGGTTCGACGCCGGCGACCGCCGCAGCCTTCGGGCGCCGGTGAGCTCCGTTGGCCGTTTTTTAAACCTGACGTGTGGACCCCCCCGTCAGCCTCTCTTCTCTCTCCCCCTCGAACCGTTTTCTGTTGGCGCCTTCGGGCAAATGCGCTTTCCCTTCGGGCTGGCGCATTTCTTTCCGAACCGTTTTCTATTTTCTCAGTTAAGTCCCTGGATCTTCTCTGTTTCATCACAGATTAGTCCCTGGACTAAAACCCTTATAACTTTTTAATAAAAGATGATTTTTGATTGATTCTTTTTCTACCAGTCTTGTATTTTTGTCTAGTTTTTATAGTATTTATTTGGAAAAATTTTGGAACAATTTTTATGCACGCGTTGATTTTCACGTTAGTGTACGTTTTCGCTATACCGTAGGTTCCGGGAGAGGTGACGGAGCCGCGAACTTCGCCGAGCTAGACTCCGACTTCTCCGAACCAGGCAAGCATGTTTGAACCTTTGATATGATAGGTGTTTTGCATGTTTGCTTGAATGGTTTGTGCATGGCATATTGAGCCTCGGTGAGTATCTCGTTGCATGTAAGGCAACTATCCGTGTGTTCCGAAGTTACTATGATCTCTGATGAGAGATGGCCTAGTCATGTGGTGACATGAAAGGCAGTAAGGTGGTATTGTTGTAGCATGCCAGCCTTACGTCATCCGTTAAACTCCGACGTTAACGTGGACTGAGCCACGTTACCGTTCTTCCCCTTTCGTGCTGCCATATGTTTTCTGCCAAGAATACGGTTTAGTAAGTTGTTAACCTCTTTCCGTGTACACACCAAATAGAGGGGCCGGGATGAGGGTTCCATGGCCCTGGATTAAAGCCAGTCATCCGGTCAGGGGGCATGGGTGTTTCCGGTTGGGACCGAGAGGGGGGCACCCCTTAGAGCGCGCGTATATAAATTTGATCCCATGCTACGCGAGGTTGTAGCCTCCCCGTCTCAAGGTTTTTCTTGAACGTTGCTGAGGGTGATTCCTGGCATCGGAATGTTGAATGGGTGTGTACTGGATTGATGTGTTTCTCCTAAAACACCGTAAACGGAACTAGTCCCCGTGACTACTGAAATCCGTTGGCTGTGGTTAAAGTACAAACTCTGCAGAGTCAAATCCTTCCGAGTCATCGTGTCCGTGATCAAGGACCTTGGTCAGTATATCCATATCTATGTCAGTCCTCGTGGTAAATCCCCGGTGAACAAGCTTGAGTGGTATACTCGTTTGAATTGTTATTCCTGTGGATGGACTAACCTTTATCACGTATCTGAATATTTCCTTGTTGTGGTATTAAATTCATGAGCTGCTAAATTATTAAGTTGTGAAATATAAGCCCTTTATGTGATGTCGCTCAGACGTCCGACTGTGGCACTCTTGTTATTTACTTTTGAATATAAGCCCTTTATGTGATGTCGCTCAGACGTCCAACTGTGGCACTCTTGTTATTTACTTTTGAATATAAGCCCTTTATGTGATGTCGCTCAGACGTCCGACTGTGGCATGTCCGTTATTTACTTTTAATATAAGCCCTTTATGTGATGTCGCTCAGGCGTCCGACTGTGGCACTCTTGTCTTTTACTTTCAATATAAGCCCTTTATGCGATGTCGCTTCAGACGTCCGACTGTGGCATGCACTGTCCCTTATATTCTATTATAAGCCCTTTATGCGGTGTCGCCTTGACGCCCGACTGCGGCAATGTTAGTGCATTTTTACCCTTCTGAGGAGTCTTTCAGACACTCGATTGGCCCTCAGTATTTCTTTTGGATTTCGGGAGGACTACCGCCCGACTTCTCTTTTATTCCCATGCATTATTATCTCATTGTCTGAGTGCACTTGTTAATCTGTTCATATGCATCTTGTTTACATTTTTTATATCTTAAGTCTGAACTATCTTGCGAGTACTTTCATAGTACTCACCTGGCTTGTTGATTTGGCCAGATGTTGACGAAGGCGATCTCATGGATGAAGAGTTTGATAGTGAGTCCGACGCCTAGGGGAGTCCCAGTCAGTCCCGTGCGATCCTGGATATTGGTCACTTGTTTTATATACGCTTCCGCCACCCACAATAAGTATCCTCGAGCCTCACTCCGACGCTCGAAGAGTTGTTAGACTCAGGAGTCATGTCACCCACTTCGCTGTGATATTTTTTCCACCACCGCCTTTATCGTGAGTTAGCAATTATGCCACCCTATCCGCCTTTATGTATTATTGGCGTGTTTGTAATAAATTGTTGAGCAGTCTCCGCTCAACCTTGTATTATATCTAGTACTCCTGGTATTTTTTCTTCTGTGATCAAGATTTTGTCTACCAGTAAGAGGGATTATTCTCTATTGGTCCGTAAAAGGGATCGATTTCTCAATAAATATTTTTATTGGAAAACCGGTCGTGACAGTAGTTTATGTACTCGATGTATTAAAAAGATGTTTCTGAACTTGATGTAGTGTAGTATTTTTTGAATTTGATCTAATGTTATTTTCATAAGCAAAAAAACTAAGGACTTGGTGAAGCACTGGTTATGTGTTATCCTATTCAACAAAAGTAAACTAAACTAGTACTAAAGCAGCACATACAACATTGACTGAAACTATGTATAATCCAAAAAAAAACATGATGTACTTGAATTTAATTTCAGAACTTTGTTCACTAGTTTCTGAAGTACATTCATCCATTAATTATGCTATATAAGCATCTACTTTATGGATTCATCGCTTGTAAAACAAAACAAAAATGAATAATTCAAACATCAAAGTAATGCTAATTTTCAAAATGTCTCTCCCCTTGCAGGCCCAAGCGCCTGAACGAGATGCTGCAACATGAGAGGTTGTTCACATTTGCTGGTTTCAGCATTGAAAGCGACAAAGAGAAGCTGAAGATGTATGGTTTGGAGATCAACCCCAACAAGTTCATCGACATTCAGCGCCTCTGGAGAGTTCCATACACCGGAAAAGAGTACGACTGCTTGACTGATGTTGCAGCCAGCGTCATCCACCCATTCTACAAAGGGATGAAGAAGAACATCGACACGCAGGAAGACCACAAACTGTGGGGGATCAGCGCGCTGCCAGACAACCTCATCGAGTACGCAGGAGTAGATGCGTACGCCGCGTACAAGTCATGGAACATGATCGACCACATCACAGATGGTTGGGAATTTGCAAAAGAGCGGGAGGTTGGCAACTACTACGACCGCCCCTTTTGCCCCTTTTAGGGATGAAGATACATCAGAACCTGCCTTCGTTTTCCTTCCGATTGTGCTTGCCTTTTATCTTGTTGTTTCAAATTAGTAGTTTGCTCTTGTTTGGTTGAACCAGTATGATTATGTCGTGCTTGTCATGGTTGAACAAGTTTACTTATGTCATAAAGTACAATGTTTTGCTTATCTCATTATATAAGTTTGGTAGCTTCGTATGTTGTTAATCCACAATTTCAAATTCAAAGTAGCTTCTGAATGGAACCTTGTGGCTGCTCTAAAGTACTAGTTATGAAGCAACTAATCACACAATGTTGTTCCATGTGTAGTTTCGATTCAGTATTGTATAGAAACATAACGTTCAAAACAATCAGCACAATTTGAGTT
This sequence comes from Triticum aestivum, assembly GCF_018294505.1. Classification (NCBI taxonomy): domain Eukaryota; kingdom Viridiplantae; phylum Streptophyta; class Magnoliopsida; order Poales; family Poaceae; genus Triticum; species Triticum aestivum. The sequence continues at coordinate 208,464,510 of NC_057811.1, read as the reverse complement.
GCTTAACAACGCTTCAAAAGTTGAAGCAGAAATTCTTAGTACTTCATGTAGTGTTCGCATTCATATGTAGCTGCTAGAAAATTAACAAGTACTACAAACATAAAAAGTTAAGAAGCATCAGCACACACTTATGTTGGTCACTTGCAGATTAAGAATGACAGTACTAGTACACTTGATCGGACAATACATACTTACTACAATAAAAAGTACAAAGAAGCATCAGTCCGTAACCCCCCCAAAAAAATGTCAGACTAAGAACATAAGTGCTACTATGAATGGACTATCAGTACAACTTAGTCTGACACGCAAGTACCATAGTACTAAAAATGACACCAGAAGACCCTTGAGAATAATCACAAACACAAACACAAAAAGAAGGCAAAAAACTCAAATGAAAAAGATTACACTTACACAAAACTCACAAGAACTATAACAAAAAGAACCAATCCAAGTTACTGGTGGAGTCAAGTACTAGATTCAAACAAACAACAAAAGAAAAAAGTGACCGCCCTAGGACAGGCGCAGGCCCTGACGCTGCTAGATACTTGAACTCGAGCCCGTGGGTGAATCCCTAGTAATCCACACAACGCAGGGCCTGCCGACCAGGGCCCACGGGTCATGATAGAGAGCGAGCGCCGTGTATAAGCGCTCAGGTAAGTATCCAGAGGAGTTCAACCAGAGAGCCTCGGCCGCGCTTATAAACGGGTCTAGAGCCCCCTCGACTAGCGAGGTGGGACTAAACCCAGAGCGCACACGCACGCCGCACTGCACAGCTGCGCGGGCCATTTGGGTCGGAAAACGGCCCAATAGCCTCCGTCGTCTACAAACAACCCACCAATAAGCCCAGTTAAACAAACCAAAGGCGGGGCAAAGAAATATAAACTACAAGAAAAATGTTCGAAACTGAAAATATATAAATTCAAATACTAGTTCGCAGGCAATAACTTTAAATACGGAAAATATAAATATAAATAATTTTAGCTCTGCACCATGGATGATAAAAAAGGAAAAAATATGATACAAAAACAACGAACCTCTAAAAAGAAAACTTAATAGCCTATCTGTTAAATGTACATAATTTAAAAAACCGAATTAAAAATTACTTTCAAGTTCAACTACTAAAATGCAACAAGTTCAAATAGACAATGTTTGTCAATTATGCTAAATTTCTTATTTATATAAAATCTGACAAGTTCAACTACTAAAATGCAACAAGTTCAAATAGACAATGTTTGTCAATTATGCTAAATTTCTTATTTATATAAAATCTGACAAGTTCAACTACTAAAAGAAAAAAGTTCAAATATATAATGTTTGTCAATTATGCTAAATTTCTTATTTATATAAAATCTGACAAGTTCAACTACTGAAATGCAAAAAGTTCAAATAGATTTTGTTTGTCAACTATGCTAAATTTCTTATTTATATAAAATCTGACAAGTTCAACTACTAAAATGCAACAAGTTCAAATAGATTTTCTTTGTCAATTATGCTAAATTTCTTATTTATGTAAAATCTGTCCACACCTCAATGAACGATTTGGTCGTAAATAATCTCAATCCCCCCAAAAAAACTCAGTTCAAACATACATATGACATCAGTACTAAAAAAGCAGGATCAGTCAGGCCACTCGCACCACTGTGACACCAAATTTCAAAACTGTACGCTGTATGAAATTACAATTCAGTTCACACAGCACTAAACCATAAGTGCACTAAAATGAGAATACAAAAACTATAAAGGACTAACTTAGGTCGGTACAGATGAAAATAAAATAAGTACCAGTTTTGAGCAACAACTCCCAGGGCACTGAAAAATGTTTTGAGATAAACTAGTGTATAAGACTTTAGTGGAAAAACAATACTTAACATCCACACAGAAAAACATCACAAAGCATACATCACCTAAATAGTGCAAAATGCCATCATCACCACCCCTGAGACGTGCAAGTGGGATAAGCAGATCATAAGTACAGCTTGACAAGACTACTCAGTGCGACAGTAAAAACCCTTGGCTTGGACGGTTAGTTCTTCCAGGCCACCACCCGCGCCACCCATTGGGCGGTTGCCACAAGGGACTGCAAACGGCGACCCCCGACCACTACCCCCACGCCCCCGACGAACCACCTCCCACACATCCCCGTCGACGCACTGCAAAATACCCCATTGTCTTCCATCTCTGCCTCATTCATAGAACCACCACTGCCGCTTCCATCTCCACTACACAGAAACCACAAACTTCTCTCTCCCAAGCCCACAGTCGCCGAAGGAAGGCGATGGCGGAGGAACCGTCCGCAAAGCGTCATCATGGAGAGACATCGGACAAGAGCAGCAACCTCGTCGACATTCACGTCCTCGGCGAGAAGCGCGAGTACACGAGAACCCTCACATGGGTTGAGGTCCACGGCAAGGAGACGCTGGAGATTGTCTGCACCAGCGAACCAGACAAGACCGACGAGATGATGAGCAGGCTCAAGATGAAGGGCGGCGGCTTGTATCCGAGCTTCATCGGAGTTGATGTGGAGTACACTATTGAAGATGAACCTCCACAGATGGCAGCAGTCCTGCAGTTGTGCGTCGAGGAACTCTGCTTGGTGTACCACATCGCAGCAGCCACAAAATGGTAACCCATACTACTGGCCATTCATCTGTTGTACTAGTACTACTCCCTAAAAACTTCATTAAACTTGTTTCCCAACTAGATGAACTACTATAGTTTGTGAAGTGGATGCACAAGTACATGTTTCTCAAGTTACATGCATTTCTGAAACTGTGAAGTGGATTGTTTCACCAGATTAGCATCTGAAACTGATGCACTGTATTAGCATATGAAAAATGTTTATAGAATTCTGAACTTGATGCACCAAATTAGTTTATGAACTTGATGTACTAGCATATATTCTGATCTTGATGCACTAGTATAGTTTATAGAATTGATGTATTAAAAGATGTTCGGTGAAGTGGTATAGGTCCATATCTTGATGCACATGTTTCTCAAATTAACTTCTGAACTTGATATAGAATTGGTGCACAAAGATGTATCAAGCACTGGTATAGGTCTTTTATTCAACAAAAAATAAAACTAAACTTGAATCAAGCAGCACATATATCATTGACTCTGGTAAAATGATTCTTGAATTTGGTGAAGCACTGAAGATAGCAAAAGAGAAAAATAACATGGTGTAGTTGAATTTAATTTTAGGACTTTGTGTACTAGTTTCTGAACTACATTCATCCATGACTTATACTATATAAGCATGTACCTCATGGATTATCACTTGTAAAACAAAAAAGCAGAAGAATTAAATCTTCAAAAAAGAACACTAATCTTCAATATGTGTCTCCCCCCTTGCAGGCCCAAGCGCCTCAAACAGTTCCTCCAGGAGGAGAAATTGTACACATTTGTCGGTTCCAGCATTGGAGGTGACAAGCGGATGCTGAACAAGTCTGGTTTGGAGATCAACCCCAACAACTTCATTGACATGCAGCGCAAGTGGAAAGATCCAACCAGCAATTATTGTGGATGCAAAAAGGTTTATCCTAGAGCTCCACAAAATATTCCAGGATCATTAGAGCAATAAAAATATTTATAGAATTTTTTTTGCTCCAACTCAAATACAATTATGATTTAATTCAATGGCCAAAATGTCCTGGAAAAATATGCATCATCTATGGCAGAGGCTTTCACCTTTTTCCATAAATCATGAACATTTTATAAGGATATTTTGAGTTCATTGAAAATATTTTGGTTGGACCTATTTGAGTTCTTTTGGTGCTAGGGTTTTATCATCCCCCATTTCAATCTTAAATAAAATTTAAACATGATGCACTCATGGAGCTAGTCTAGTGCAAAACCAGAAGCTAGGGATGTGACAACTCACCCCCACTAAACAAGAATCTCGTCCCGAGATTCGAGACGTGAGGTAAGAAGACAGAGGGGACACAAGGCTAACACGATCTTCACGGTCCAACTTCCCTTCTCGAAGATGTTGAATCGTTGCATCATCTTGATCTTGACATCTTGCTTGAGAACTCCACTCAACATGACCACGAGAAGAAATGGAAACTCTAGAAGAATCGATCTTCTCGAGGATCGAGCAACTGACGATCAACTCACGGAATGAGGCATAGAACACCTCTTTAGCTGAGATGTTCAAACACACTTCGGGAGGGATGGAAGAACAGATGACGGGGTTCAATTTGGTAGGCAACAATTCCACGCTTGAGGAGATGGTGAATGGTTTCAATATAGCGATGAAATAATTGCCATGATTCCATAAACGGGCACCTTAGGGAAGGTGGCTCGTAGAAATATTCCCTTAAGTGGCAAAAAGAATTACTTTTGATTCAGAGATCACTGAAACTCTTTATACCAGCCTAAGGCAATCACAAACGATCGTGTGAACGAATTCGAAAGAATGGCACACTCAATTTGGAAAGGAAACTATGGTTATAGAACGACTCGGAAAATGGAAGGCACATTCCAGTTGATACCAAGGATATAACCTAGTGACTGAGCGTGCTTTCAAGAACTTGAGCATTTCCATATTCATCAAGGTTTTACCAACATCCGTGCCGAGGATCCTGGCAACACATCATACTACCATGATGAACGGTGATGGAGGATGCAGATGCAAAGGAAGACAGCGCTATCTCAGATTTCACCTTAGCGAGGCCAAGGAAACAAAATCTGGATGATCGACCGAGAGACATTTAGCACTCCGCTTCTAATGTTCTCCTTGATGTACCAGCTTAACTCAATATCATTCGGTATCTGGAACATCAAATAAAGGTCTGACTTCGGGGGCGCAAACATCCATAAGGATCAACTGTTAGTATAAATCATACAAAAACCTCATGGAGAAAATGGTCAAATTTCTTAATCAAGAAGCTACTATAATAGATCTTCCGGCTAGGTGTGTCGGCCAACATCAACCTTGTCGGGACCTACATCATAGATCTTGGAAAGTTCCAACCATCATATCTGCCCGAGATTCAGATCCGGTTGGTAACGGAATATTTCAGACATCACGTCTGGAAAAGAAAGTTTGCAACACAAATTGACGAGATGATGTTGCGAGATTCTCAGGAATGAACTACGATAGCAAGCTCTAAAACACGAGCTGGTTCTGCTACATACATGAGAACACGCTGTCCAAGACAAGCATGACCACGTAGTAGTCTTACAACAAAACACTACCGGGTTCTGATTGGGAACCATCATCGAGGATATCAAAGTCCTTGCATAAGGCATGCTCTTAAGAAGGAACTTCTTCTCCTTGAACAAATCAGTCAGTGGCTTGGTGTGCTAGGAACACATATAGAATGGAGGTAGCGAGCCTATCAAACCATAGCATGCTTCGCACGTGCATGACTGACTTGGGATGGTTCCAGAGAAAACAAAACAAGCTTTCTTGGACTCACGGCGGCAACTTGCACCAAATGCACGTGAATCAGAGGAAGTCACTTCTTCCATCCAAACATATCCTTCATGAGATAGCACGAAGAAAATGCTAGCACAAGTTTCCAACACTAACTTAGTGTTCAACACGAGTCATGGAGAAGATAAGAATGTTGCCGATGGGCCCAGCAACAATTTATCAAAATTCCAATGGAGATGGACTTCCATAATTATGTGAACAAGTGATAGCATTGGTCAGACCCAAAGAATATAATGGTGTATGCTCGAGGAAACCACCACGAGTAAGACAACATTACGAATATCGTTGGCTCTGATTTGATTTGATGATAGCCCACGGTCAAATCAAAGATTGGATAGGACAATAGCGCCAACAATTGATCACGAGGATCAATCGATGAAGATATCATCTTTCTTCAACATACACACACAAGGATAACCCTTTGGAATGAACTAAGTTAGACAAGCTTTTATCTTCCAGCTCTCCAAGTTGTTGTTTAGCTTAACCAACCAGCTCAGGGATATCCAACACGGATTCTTGGAGAAGGGGTGGTTTACAAGAAACCAACTTGATCACGAACTTAACATAGCGGTCAGGTGACAACCTGGTAGCACTCCCGAGAAGATATTCGGAAAGTCACGAGCCACCGATATGTTATTAAGCTCGGGAGCAATCTTGCTTTCGAGGCAAGATGATGTGATCAATTAAGCAAGGGATTGAATAATCCTAACTCATTGATCGAAGAGTGCACCAGAAATAGGGACTGGGTAGCACGATCAACCTTAGGATGTGATTCAGTAACCAATACGCCAAGGATGAAATTATTGTCCTTTAACTACCAAGCAACGGAGTTGCTAGGAGTATTGATTTCACGCATCACGATTCACTTGTCGGTGTTCCGGTTACAGAACACGGGACCGAGAAATGAATGATGATGGCGAGGAGTATCACTGCGTCAAGAATTCGCAAAAGGTGGTGCAATTCCTACGATATTCTCGACATAAAGGGGGTAATACTCGAAGGTAGAACAGAACAAAAGCTGGTTAGGCATTTGATCTGCGGAATACAACTACTTTGACCCAATCCCAAAGATGGACGAGGTACTGGAGTTTGTTTCTCCTAGTCATTCCGGATTAGAATGGCTTGACAGACCACAAGGATAGTACGCATCGATAACACGGATGTACAACTAGTCCTGACTATCAATTGATAGATGGGGGTCGGAATACAACTAAAGAGGGACAACTCAAAGGGACATATGGTTTTCTGAGTTGCGGATGCATAGATTTAGTATGTCAACAAGTTCCACATATTTCTTCCAGATGATCCATGCAGAAAGGTAGGACTAGCAGATTCACAATGCAGATTGGAGAACTCATCAAGAGCACCGTGGTTGTGATCTTTTGGGTCAAAGGAACTTCTGCCATATTGGTTCATGGTGTTGGAAGAATGATAAACCACGAACCTCGAGGACTATCGCAAGGTTACTAATATTCTAAAGGAACGAGCAACACTATCTACATGAATTAAGTAGAGTGAATCTTGGGTTCAAGAACCCAGAAATAGAGAGCCTACTAACTAAATGGCATCACGGGATGCTTTCGAGAATAATGGCCAGAATCATCACACCAGTAATACAAAGCATTGCTAGATTACTAGGTGACTCCCTAAGACACCTAGGGTCATAATAATAGCTCCAACATATATGTCGAGGCAATAGAGTACCTCAACTCACCGATTAGTGTGGTTGAACTGGCCCAAAGCGACATCGGAACGGGAAGAAGGGATTTGCAAATGCATCAGACTATTTAGAAACCTGGGATGACTCGGACAACATAACAGCTGTAAATGCTCAGAAAGGATTTGAGACATTCACAAGGATTTGCATAGTCACTTAACAACATCATATCAAGGTTCTGGGATGAACTGTCAACACATGGAAGTAGTAGAAACTGAACTGAGGCTTAAATCCAACAATCCTACAAGTCTACAGATTAGTAACACGTGATCCTGATAGAAAGATGAGAAGCCTAGTTCTTAATCCCCGTAGAAGAGAAGAGGGTGACTCAGATCAGAAGGGCGTAAGGTAAAGGAGTAAAAAGAGCCTTACGTTCCCTTCCACAATCAATTCCCATATATAGCTAAAGCATTTCTAGACTCAACTTCGACCAGTTTGGCTTGGTAATCCTACACGCAGTCAGGCTCTAATACCAAAGCTGTCAGGACCCCGATTCCAAGTCACATCGATCTAGCCGGTAACACCTCATATCACTTTGCGGCCTCACGCACGGTATTCCCACGGGTGTCGCCTTACCATGTCCCGGGACCGTTTGCGCCTTTTGGCTCACGTATATGATAGTGTCGCTAGCATCCATATGACAGAGAACCCGGGCCGACATGACTAGTCGTGAACCCAAAGTGGCACTAACTTACGGGGACAGGCATACATGAATCAACATCGAGCATGTCGGTCAGCAGCGTGTGAATCCGGGCTGTAGCACTGGGCTAGCAGGACCCCAGGAACCCGGGCAGTAGCAGGCTAGGCAGGACTCCGGATGTCACTGCGTGACATTTCCCCGAAGGGACATACACAGGAACGAAGTGAATCACATGCCGGCCAGTCAAGTGTTCCAGAGCAGTAGTGCTGGGCTAGCAGGACTCCGGTAAACCGGGCTGTAGCGGACTACTATGGCTCATGGAAGCACAAGACTACATTTCCCCATAAGAGAGGCTACCAAGGATAAACAACTAGGTTGTCGGATCCCACACATACCAAGCATTTCAATCATACACACAATATGCTCGATATGTGCAAATACAACATGGCATCACAACAAGACTCTACGACTCAGAGTATTTATTCATTAGGCTCCGAAGAGCGAGATATTACAAACATGGGTCTCATGACCCAACATTCAGAGCATACAAGTCAAAGCACATGCGGAAGCTTAACATGTCTGAGTACAGACATCTACAAATGAAAAAGGCTGAGAAGCCTGACTATCTACAAGACCCTACCGAGGGCACAAGATCGTAGCTGAGGTATCAAGCTAAATGTCGAAGTCCACACGGAACTACTAGCGAGACTGACGTCTCTCTACGAAACATAAAATAGGCAAACGTGAGTACAAATGTACCCAACAAGACTTACATCAGAACTAGCTACATATGCATCGGTATCAACAAAGGGGGTGGTGGAGTTTAACTGCAGCAAGCCAGCTTTGACTCGGTGGCTATCCTGAACTAGGACTGCAAGTAACTCTTTTGAGGTGGCGCACACGAGTCCACAAATTCACCATACCAATACACCACTATGGATCCGCTCCCATCTCCCTACGAGAACGCCATCCATAGCACTCACGCTTATCTTGCGCATTTTAGAGTATCCACTTTCACTTGTCTATGAACTGTTATAGGCAACCCAGAAGTCCTTTACCGCGGACACGGCTATTCGAATAGATCATATTAACCCTGCAGGGGTGTACTTCGTCACACACGCTCTCGCCACTTACCACCATGTACACATCGTGTACCTCGGCAACCTTCAAGCGGAAGCCTGGCGAGGGAGTCGGCCACGACCTGACTAACCACACAAGTCTCTCGTCCAGGTTTATCGCCTATTCGGGTTCCATCCGCAAGGAGATCCGGCCGGGGTGTCGCTCACGGCCCCAAACGATGTGTGCAGGGTTCCCAAGCCCACCTCGACGGATGGATCTACGCTTGGTACACCGTGCCACGGTGCCTAGTCTGTCCCAAGCCCACCTGTACCGGGTACCACTTGGTAGACTACTAACACTACCTACAAACACCAGAAACTAGTTGCAACTCCTGGACAGAGATCAGGTTGATTAATAAGTCGAGAGAGCTTGGAGCGCCCGGAGCCCAATGTGTGGTAGTAACTGTTCATGGATCACAAACACAGAACTCAGTTCCTGAGGACGGCTGCAATGAGACAACCCACCATGTACTCCTACATGGCCTCTCACCGCTACCTTTACCAAATCGTGTTCACACACTTAGCTCTCAATAGTAGGACATGTTCACCACATTCCAATTCATTCCCGATGAATCAGACCTGACACAACTCTAAGCAATAGCAGGCATGACAAACAAGCATGAATGAGTAGGCACATCAGGGCTCAAACAACTCCTACTCATGCTAGTGGGTTTCATCTATTTACTGTGGCAATGACAGGTCATGCAGAGGATAAAGGGGTTCAGCTACCGCAGCATGTAACAGATGAATCGTTGTTGTCCTAATGCAGTAAAAGAGAGCAGGAGCGAGAGAGTGGGATTGTATCGGAATGAACAAGGGGGTTTTGCTTGCCTCGCACTTCTGAAGATAGCATTGAGTCTTCATCAGTGTCAACGATCACAGCGTCCGAACAACGTCTACCGAGGGGAACAAATACCGGCAACAGAGAAGGAAAACACAATCAATGCAATGCACAATATGATGCATGATCATGACATGTCAATATGCTGTGATTTGAGCTAATGCAACTAGCAGCAAGTTAAATGGAGTTGGCTTGAATCAAAGATTCAAATTCAAACTCCATATGTGATTTCTTAAATGCCATTTAATTGAATTGTCCTTAACAGTAGTCATAAGTTGTTCTAACATGCATGGAAATGGTACAGATGGATAGATTGGAATTTTCTGATCATTTTTCATATATAAATTATTTCATTCTGAGTTACGGTTGAATTTATATGATTTTTGGAAGTTTATAACATTTTCTGGAATTTCCTGGCTATTTTAGAATTAAACTAATTCCAGAAAAGAGTTTACTGCGTCAGCAGGTCAACGGGCGACCCAGGTCAAACTGACCGGTGGGTCCCGCGTGTCAGTGACTAACCTAACTAACTGGGTTAATTAGCATTTAGCTTAAGCTAACCTGGGTTAATTAGGCGGGCTGGGCCCGCATGTTAGTGAGCCAGGGGAGGTCAAACCCCTGGTTAGCAAGATCAAACTCGCTGGCGGCTCGATGCCGGCGACAACACGCGCGGCCGAGGAGCTCGGAAAACACCCACAGAGCTCGGTTTTGAACGCGGTTTGCGGCTATGGGACGCTGGGACTCGCGCGCGTTGAACAGTGTAAGCGGCTTCACCGGAGGTGGCCGGAGTTGACGGCGGCATCCAGGTTAGCGGCGGTCGGAGCCACGGGTTTGAGCGGCACGGGGCTATAGAGCCAGGGGAGCCCGGATGAGGGGGTCTACGGCTCCCTGGGGTCTCCAGGAGCACGGAGGGCAACAGAGCAGAGCGGAACGAGCTCGACAGCAAGCAGGGCAGCGGCCATGGCGGACGGCGGTGCTCGGGCACATGGGCGAGGGTGTAACGGCACGGAAACGAACAGAACGAGGGAGGGGAATCGGGCAGGAGCTCACAGGGACCCGGAAGAACAGCTCGGGAGCCTCGGGGACGACGTGACGACGACGAATCCATCGACGGTGTTCCGCGGCAGGAGGTTGAAGACGACGCCGATCCCATTGGCTCGGAGCTCTTCTACTCGTGTTCGTTTGCGGAGAGGTCGAAGAAGACGAGGGCGACGTCCTGTACATCTGGCTCGACGAGGTGACGACGATGGCCACCAGAAGCTTGAACGACGGGGATGCTCTCGGGTGGCTGCGTAATAGAGAGCTAGAGGAGAGGGGGAGAGCAGAGAGTGAGGGGAAAGTGAGAGGGGGGCCTCGGGCATCTCCAGACGCGGATTAGGACGAAGGGTCGGCCTCCAGCGCGAAGCAAGAGGTGGAGGGCTCCGCGGGTGCGCGCGTGTGTTCGCTCCTGCCTACTGGCAGGAGGAAGACGACGAGCGAGGAGGTAGGTGGGCTGGGCCAGCCAGCTCCAGTGCTGGGCCGGTTCGTTGGCGCCAGGTAAGTCCTGTCCTCTCTCTCTCTCTTTACTGTTTTTCTAATTTTTGCAGAGTTGTTTTAATTTGGTTTGCTAACCAAATTATTTTTGCAGCTTCTGGGAATTATTGTGGATGCAAAAAGGTTTATCCTAGAGCTCCACAAAATATTCCAGGATCATTGGAGCAATAAAAATATTTATAGAATTTTTTTTCCTCCAACTCAAATACAATTATGATTTAATTCAATGGCCAAAATGTCCTGGAAAAATATGCATCATCTATGGCAGAGGCTTTCACCTTTTTCCATAAATCATGAACATTTTATAAGGATATTTTGAGTTCATTGAAAATATTTTGGTTGAACCTATTTGAGTTCTTTTGGTGCTAGGGTTTTATCATCCCCCATTTCAATCTTAAATAAAATTTAAACATGATGCACTCATGGAGCTAGTCTAGTGCAAAACCAGAAGCTAGGGATGTGACAATTACCTTGAGAAGAACCACAGCCTAGAAAAAAGATGGCCAAAACTAAATCAAAAAGATATCAGTTCGACCCAGGAGAAAAATCACAAGAAAGAAAACAGAAGCATCAGCCCACATTGACCAGTGAGGTACTAGTTTCAAACAACAAAATAAAAATAAAATGATCAAAGTACTAGCACAATTGAAATCTCAGTACAACTTAGTTTATTCGGTAAGTGCTATGATTATACCAATTAATGCCTTGAGAAAGAAGGCCAAGACTCAACCAAATAGATTACAGTTCAACCAAGGACAAAAATTAACAAAAAACAAACAACAGAAGCATCAGCCCACATTGACTAGTGAAGTAATTATGAACTTTATACGGCTATCTGTTAAATGTAGCTAATTTAAACCAGTGCTTTAACTTTTACTATGAAGTTCAACTACTAAAATTCAAGAAGTTCAAACAAAAATTTGGCTCTCAAATTTTGCTAAATTTCTTATACTTAAATAAAATCTGGCTAGAGATCACGTAGCAACTTCGTCGTAAATAATTTCAATCCCATAAAAACCTTCAGTTCTAATACATTATATGAAACCAGTTCTACATAAAAAGGAAGCGTCAGTCCACTCACGCTAGATCCACAAGTGCTATCGTGACACCAAATTTTAAAAGCCTTACGCTGAATGAGATTACAATTCAGTACTAACAGAACTATAAAATAAGTACAAGAAAAAATGGTACAGAAACTATTAAGGTCCAACCTAGGTTGGGATAGATGAAAATAAAATAAATCTCACTTTTTCAGCAACAACTCATAATGAACTTGGAAAAAGGTGTTTTTAGTTCAACTAGTTTATAAGACTTTAGTACAAAAAATAGAACTTAACCAAAACGAATTCCCAATGAAACATACACAAGTGAAAACAGCTATTCAACCACACTATCATCATGGAAAAAAGATTTTTAAACATTGTGCCACACTTAAACACAACACAAAATATACCAGTTATAACATAGTACTTGACAAGACATCCAAACACTACAAACAAAGCCTACAATGCTTTCAAGACATATATCACACAACTATCCATTTCACTACGCAAATGATGACCATTTCTTCTATGCACCAGGAGCCAAAGCCTGAACCTCCTTGGGAAGCTCCGTCACCAGAAGCTGGTTATTCCGGTTGAACACAACTCTATACAGATCCTCAGCGTTCCAATCGACAATATGAGGCTGCAAAACAATAAAACAATTTATCAAAAATCCTGACACATTAAAAAGAAGAATACACAATCAGCCAAACACAGAAAAGTGAAAAGCTCAACTAGAACCCACGTCATTATTTTGAATGTTCTCAACGATCTTTTCACCATCATAGGATCCCCCATACTTCAGAGTATAATGGCCACATTCATTCGGCCCTTGAAGTGGAACCTTGACAAACGCTGGTTTCTTTGCAAAAAGCTCCCATTTGGGCTGCTTGCTCGCATTGTACTGAGCATCACCATACACAGCCTTCATTACTTGGACCAATCTAGAAATCTGTAAAAAAAATAAAAGAAACCACACATTTTCAGGTCTCAGAAAAGCAGAAACAAAGATGCAGAAAAATTAATCCAGTACATATAATAAATGCCACTCACAATCTTCTCGCAGTTTTTATGATAGGTGTTCTTTGAAGGACGATGGTTCTTCAAATAAGATAAAGAGTCAAGGATGTCAACGCTACTTCGGTACCGATTCATGACATATAAGGAAAAGTGGTTCACTTTCTTATCCTTTGGTAAAATCATAGGTTTGAATAGAGGCATCATGATCTAAAAACAAATGACCAAAAAAGAGATATTAAATATTCAAAATAAAAACCAGCATGACAACAAACAAATAAAACCAAAAATCAGCTAGTAGATCTCACAAGGTCGGCACTAAGCAAGTCTTCCTTATCTTTAACATAGCTCTTGAAATCTCTCGCTGCACTCTCCACATTAAATTTTTTATTTTCATCACCGTAAAACGTACAATCAAGCACAACCTGCAAAAAAGCCAAAAAAGAAATAAACAGGGGAAAAGGATCAACAAGCAAAGTATTATTAAAACTCGTAAAACAGTAGGCAGTCTTGTTTAACAAAAACAAAGGATCTGATTGATTACCGTGATGAAATATGGACTCAGCAATACCCTTTTTCCGGACGCAAAATCAGCATTTCTCTCGGGATCTTTCTTCCAATCATCAATGAGGAAGTCCATTACATCACCCTCCATCATTTGCCCAGGTGCAAAAACTTCCCAGATGTGTTTCCCAGTGAAGCTAGTTACGCTTTCATCGGGCTGAGGTATCATTGAGAATGTATTCCTGCAGCACACACAAGAACAAAAAACAGGGGAAGCAAGATAAGACATTCATAGCAGTTCAAGTTGTATAAAAAGGAACAGTTCAGGTCATATTTATCTAGCAGTTACAAACAACAGAAGAAAAGAAGAGGAAACATAATGAGAGATACTCACTCGGCATACTTCTCACATGCTTCATCACTAAGCGACATATTATACAACTTGCGAGCCTTGTCCAGATGAGGGAAATTATGAGGCTGAAGCTGCTGCACAGGGAAGCAAAACTTTATAGGAGATCTGGGCGCACGCTTCGTGCTTAAAACATTGCCAGAATCCAAAGCAGGATCCTTCCTAGCACCACCAGCTCTACGAGCCACTATTCCAGCAAGGGGAGATAAACCCTTGGCAGCAGCGCTCCTGGTGACTCTTCTCATGCTAGCAATCTTGTCAAACGCATCATCATCGCTGTCTATCAATTCCACAATGGGATTCTTGGGTGTAGAGGGGCTCTCTGCACAAGCAGTCGTAGAACCTTTTAGAGCTCCCAACCGCCCCTTCATAACACCAGATCTTGTCTTTTCGGGAGAACGCCCCTGGCTAAGATCAATAGCTATGTGCTCGAGCTCCGAGAACTGGCTGCCAAAGATCCTGTAGTCATGCTCACCAAGATCCAGCCACTCACCTGCAAAAAAAAAGACCGCATCACGGGTAAGTTCAAATACATAATTCATGACAGTACTAATCAAGAAGTACAAGCTGCAAAAAATTACAAAAGGTCATGCATACGTACAGGGTTCGATGCCAAACAAACCCCGGAAGTCAACATCAAACACATCGCTAGTTGCGCAGGTATATAGCAAAGTCTTCCTAATGACAAGAATGTCTTCGTGGCTGTAATCCAACATTTCAATCACACCATCCTCCCGGCAATGATAAGTCTTATAGTTTTGTAGCATAAAGAAGCCACAATCATGCCTGTTAACAAAAGAAAATACAAAAGGGTACATCACAAATCCGAAAGAACAGGAACACCATCCTCCTAGCAACAAAAACAACTAACAAAAATCATTAAAAATGAATACTCACGTGTTTTTCTGCTGCGGCACCCGCACAAACTCGCAAGAGAAACCATCAATATGCGCCGGCGAGAATGATTTGGCCCTGTCTATGCTGGACTCCCTCCAAAGCTTCTTTATGTTATCTGTCATAGTCCTTAAGAATCTAACTGCATCACTCCAGGTTTCATCGCGCAGTGAATCAAGACACTCGAAACGACGGAACCTCAAATTCAGAACAATCAAGCACCAATGCCCAGATTCTTCGCTAGGCTTCATGGTAGCCGCAAATGACGGCGGATCAAAAGTAGGGAAAAAAGCTGACAAAAAAATCGCAGAGGAAAAATGAATTTAACAAATCATAATGAAACAAAAAATTCAGCCTACAAACAATAAAATAAAAGAGGGAAATTGAAATTCAGAAGTACAAACAAAAATCAGATAATCATAAGTTCTAATTGAGTAAGCAACCCACTACAAAAAATAAATGCTACTCAAGTTTGTATCCACGACCCAAACTTGCAACAAACATATCAGTTCAATTTCCTTGCGACAATAAGTGCAGCTTTAAAAAAAGAAGCACACATCATTCATAAGTACAGGGGTAAAAGCAGGCTACTCAAGTTCATTCCCCCACCTCCCAAACTTGCAAGAAAACATGGAAGTTCTAGTTCATGAGTACAAAAAGTTCAAGTTCACCTACTTGGTCAAAACCATCAGCCCCAGATCTCGTGAACCACTGTAGCACATTGGCATCAATATTTCCATCACGGATCTTGGTCTGTTGTACAAAAAGAACAACAACAGTTAGAAAATTTCCAAAACAAGTTATCATCCTATCTACAAAACAAAATACTGACCGTCACCCATCTGGGAACTATCAACTTATCAGTGTCTCGGTACTTCTTATATAGAGAATATAAACAACTTCAGCACTGTCTGAGTTGAGCATGCCAGTGGGGACAAACGCTTTAGCAATAGAACCAACACTGGCATCACATTCGCTATTTTGAAACATCGGCTTCTCACTAAGAAAACACAAAAGATGACATGAATTAAAACTACTGCAATAACAACAATAGTCATATGAGAGAAAGAAAAAGAGACGAAAATGATACGGGCAAAATCCCAAACTAACCGTTTCGCACGGTTCGTGCGCAACCTCGTAACAACGAAGAAAAACAAATCAACCTTAACAACATTACCACTTTCTGCTTGCAGAAAAATAAGAAAAATAATAATTCAAGCACTACAAAGTGAACATGTCCAAAATGCCATAAATGAGAAGTATGCCTCATTTACAAGTACTTACCTGCACTATCAGTGTTTGACGACGGGAGTTCCTGTGATGGGACCAATATGCCTCCAGTTTCTGGATTTGACGATGGGAGATCTTGTGAGGACACCAATATCGCTGCGCTTTCAGGGTCTGAAGAAAGAAAATCCTGGGACGACACGAGCACCTCCTGCGTCAAGGGGCCAGAAGAAATCGACAGAAGTAAATCATCATCCTCGGATGGCACCTCCTCCACGCTAGAGGCATCTTCCAATGCATCACCGTAATCAAGCCCTCCAGGCGGGAAATTCTCCGGCGGCAAATCTTCACAATCAGAAAGATTTTCATTCCCAGCAATACCAACACCAGAAGATTTGGCATCAAGTATGATGGCAGCACCAACATCGTCATCAGCAACTTTGGTACCAACATCGCGCCCACTACTCAATGGAACACCACGAGCATCATCTCCACCACTAACGACAGCCTCACGCTGAACATCAGTCATCTGAAGAAATGAAAATGCAGAAAAAGTGAATAATACGAGCAAAACTAACAATAAAAAATAAGCTAGCAAGAGGTGCACAGAAAAACAAACCTTAGCAGCATTCACAGCAACATCATCGATCTTGCTGCTGCTAACATTCAAAGGAACATCACCAATGGTTGAACAAGGCTCGTCGCCAACAACAGGACCCTGATTCATATGTAATGAAGCAAAAAAACAATTCTATTATTAGCAACAATAAGCACAGGGAATTAAACCACAGTAACAAAAAGGTAGGTATCACCTGCAAACTCTTAACGGTGTGGGATAGAAAAAATGAACAAGCAAGGCACGTTGGTGCGCATGAAAATTCAAGAAACTAGATGATACCCCGTGCGTTGCTGCGGGAATTTGTAGCCATATATAGCAGGAAGGTTATGGAGTAAAAAAATACTAAACAATGAAATCATATTTATTTGAACCATCGGTGGTATGATATGAGAAATCAAAAAATTAATATTTTCTAGAGTATCTCGGTGATACGTCTCCAACGTATCTATAATTTTTGATTGCTCCATGCTATTATATATTCTATTTTGGATGTTTAATAGGCTTTATTTTACACTTTTATATTATTTTTGGGACTAACCTATTAACCCAAGGCCCAGTGCAAATTGCTGTTTTTTGCCTATTTCAGTGTTTCGCAGAAAAGGAATATCAAACGGAGTCCAAACGGAATGAAACCTTCGGGAGCGTGATTTTTGGAACAAACGTGATCCAGAGGACTTGGAGTGGAAATCAAGTAATCAACGAGGAGGCCACGAGGCAGGGGGCGCGCCTACCCCCTGGGCACGCCCTCCACCCTCGTGGGCCCCTCGTGGCTCCACCGACCTACTTCTTCCTCCTATGTATACCTACATACCCCGAAACCATCTAGGAGCACCACGAAACCCTATTTCCACCGCCGCAACCTTCTGTACCCGTGAGATCCCATCTCGGGGCTTTTCCGGCGCTCCATCGGAGGGGGAATCAATCACAGAGGGCTTCTACATCAACACCATAGCCTCTCCGATGATGTGTGAGTAGTTTACCACAGACCTTCGGGTCCATAGTTAGTAGCTAGATGGCTTCTTCTCTCTCTTTGGATCTCAATACAAAGTTCTCCTCGATCTTCTTGGAGATCTATTTGATGTAACTCTTTTTGCGGTGTGTTTGTCGAGATCCGATGAATTGTGGGTTTATGATCAAGATTATCTATGAACAATATTTGAATCTTCTCTGATTTTTTATGTATGATTGGTTATCTTTGCAAGTCTCTTCGAATTATCAGTTTGGTTTGGCCTACTAGATTGATCTGTCTTGCAACGGGAGAAGTGCTTAGCTTTGGTTTCAATCATGCAGTGCTCGATCCCAGTGACAGTAGGGGAAACGACACGTATTGTATTGTTGCCATCGAGGATAAAAAGATGGGGTTTATATCATATTGCATGAGTTAATCCATCTACATCATGTCATCTTACCTAATGTGTTACTCTGTTCTTCTGAACTTAATACTCTAGATGCATGCTGGATAGCGGTCGATGTGTGGAGTAATAGTAGTAGATGCAGGCAGGAGTCGGTCTACTTGTTGCGGGCGTGATGCCTATATACATGATCATGCCTAGATATTCTCATAATTATGCACTTTTCTATCAATTGCTCGACAGTAATTTGTTCACCACCGTAATACTTATGCTATCTTGAGAGAAGCCACTAGTGAAACCTATGGCCCCCGGGTCTATTTTCCATCATATAAGTTTTCAATCTATTTTTACTTTGCAATCTTTACTTTCAATCTTTATCATAAAAATACCAAAAATATTATCATCTCTATCATATCTCACTTTTGCAAGTGGCCGTGAAGGGATTGACAACCCCTTTATCGCGTTGGTTGCAAGGTTCTTATTTGTTTGTGTAGGTACGAGGGACTTGCGTGTGGCCTCCTACTGGATTGATACCTTGGTTCTCAAAAACTGAGGGAAATACTTACGCTACTTTGCTGCATCACCCTTTCCTCTTCAAGGGAAAACCAACGCATGCTCAAGAGGTAGCAAGAAGGATTTCTGGCGCCGTTGCCGGGGAGTCTACGCACAAGTGAAGACATACCAAGTACCCATCACAAACTCTTATCCCTCGCATTACATTATTTGCTATTTGCCTCTCGTTTTCCTCTCCCCCACTTCACCCTTGCCGTTTTATCCGCCCTCTCTTTCCGTTCGCCTCTTTTTCGCTTGCCTCTTGTGTCCCGTGTGCCGTCATGGCCAGTCCTTTATCTGCTCCTTTGTCTCCCGAGTTTGAAGTTCTTCACTTCAAACAAAGATAAGGAGAAAACTTAAAAGATGCTTGGTATAGGATGATAGAATCTTATCGTAATTGCACCTTAGAGGTGAGTTTTAGAATTTTCCTTCGCAACTTTTATGTTGGACTAAATATGTCCCATAGACAACTCTTGGATTGCGTTGCCAAAGGAACTTTTATTGAAATTGATCCCAGTATTGCGCGTGAAATCATAGAGGGGATAGTGGGAACACTACCTCAACAAAAGGGGCCACATCATACCCAGGAAGAAACACAAGTTTTTGAAAAGATTTGCGAAGTAACTAAGATTTTACAAAAGTCTCTTGAACCTCTTAAGAGTGCTAGCGGAAATCTTCACCGCATGAACATGTTGATTACCCTTTGCAACAAGCGGTTGGATTCTTTAGATCTAAAAATTTCCGAATATGAAGGGAAACGTAAAGAACGTCCCGGATTCGAGCATGACTCCACTAAAAAATTAAAAGCCAACGATGGCAATCCCTAGATCTATCTTTGCCTTTATGCCTAGCTAGGGGCGTTAAACGATAGTGCTTGTTGGGAGGCAACCCAATTTTATTTTTGTTTCTTGCTTTTTGGTTCTGTTTAGGAATAAATAATCCATCTAGCTTCTGGTTAGATGTGTTTTTGTGTTTTATTTAGTGTTTGTGCCAAGTAGAACCTTTGGGAAGACTTGGTTGAAGTCTTTTTGATCTTGCTGTAAAAAACAGAAACTTTAGCGCTCACGAGATTAGCTACAACTTTTTACTAGAGAGTGATATTTAGTTTATTATTTTTGAAGATGATTAATAGATAAATTCCTCACGCCAGAAATTTATTTTATAAGTTTTGGAGTTCCAGAAGTTTGCGTTAGGTACAGATTACTACAGACTGTTCTGTTTTTGACAGATTCTGTTTTTTCGTGTGTTGTTTGCTTATTTTGATGAATCTATGGCTAGTATCGGAGGTTATGAACCATAGAGAAGTTGGAATACAGTAGGTTTAACACCAATATAAATAAAGAATGAGTTCATTACAGTACCTTGAAGTGGTGTTTTGTTTTCTTTCGCTAACGGAGCTCACGAGATTTTCTGTTAAGTTTTGTGTTGTGAAGTTTTCAAGTTTTGGTAAAGATTTGATGGATTATGGAACAAGGAGTGGCAAGAGCCTAAGATTGGGGATGCCCAAGGCACCCCAAGGTAAAATCCAAGGACAACCCAAAAGCCTAAGCTTGGGGATGCCCCGGAAGGCATCCCCTCTTTTGTCTTCGTCCATCGGTAACTTTACTTGGAGCTATATTTTTATTCACCACATGATATGTGTTTTGCTTGGAGCGTCTTGTATGATTTGAGTCTTTGCTTTTTAGTTCACCACAATCATCATTGCTGCACACACCTTTTGACAGAGACACACATTATTCGGAATTTATTAGAATACTCTATGTGCTTCACTTATATCTTTTTAGAGCACGGTGGTGGTTTTATTTTATAGAAATTATTGATCTCTCATGCTTCACTTTTATTATTTTGAGAGACTTTTAGAACAGCATGGTAATTTTCTTTGGTTATGAAACTAGTCCTAATATGATAGGCATCCAAGATGGGTATAATAAAAACTTTCATATAAGTGCATTGAATACTATGAGAAGTTTGATACTTGATGATTGTTTTGAGATATGAAGATGGTAATGAAGGAAATATGCCCTAGAGGCAATAATAAAGTTATTATTTATTTCCTTATATCATGATAAATGTTTATTATTCATGCTAGAATTGTATTAACTGGAAACTTGATACATGTGTGAATACATAGACAAACAGAGTGTCACTAGTATGCCTCTACTTGACTAGCTCGTTGATCAAAGATGGTTATGTTTCCTAGCCATAGACATGAGTTGTCATTTGATTAACGGGATCACATCATTAGGAGAATGATGTGATTGACTTGACCCATTCCGTTAGCTTAGCACTCGATCATTTAGTATGTTGCTATTGCTTTCTTCATGACTTATACATGTTCCTATGACTATGAGATTATGCAACTCCCGTTTACCGGAGGAACACTTTGTGTGCTACCAAACGTCACAACGTAACTGGGTGATTATAAAGGTGCTCTACAGGTGCTTCCAAAGGTACTTGTTGGGTTGGCGTATTTCGAGATTAGGATTTGTCACTCCGATTGTCGGAGAGGTATCTCTGGGCCCACTCAGTAATGCACATCACTATAAGCCTTGCAAGCATTGTAACTAATGAGTTAGTTGCGGGATGATGTATTACGGAACGAGTAAAGAGACTTGCCGGTAACGAGATTGAACTAGGTATTAAGATACCGACGATCGAATCTCGGGCAAGTAACATACCGATGACAAAAGGGAACAACGTATGTTGTTATGCGGTCTGACCGATAAAGATTATGTAGAATATGTGGGAGCCAATATGAGCATCCAGGTTCCGCTATTGGTTATTGACCGGAGACGTGTCTCGGTCATGTCTACATAGTTCTCCTCGAACCCGTAGGGTCCGCACGCTTAAAGTTAGATGACGGTTATATTATGAGTTTATGTGTTTTGATGTACCGAAGGAGTTCGGAGTCCCGGATGAGATCAGGGACTTGACGAGGAGTCTGGAAATGGTCGAGACGTAAAGATCGATATATTGGACGACTATATTCGGACATCGGAAAGGTTCCGAGTGATTCGGGTATTTTTCGGAGTACCGGAGAGTTACGGGAATTCGTATTGGGCCTTAATGGGCCATACGGGAAAGGAGAGAAAGGCCCCAAAGGGTGGCCGCACCCCTCCCCATGGACTAGTCCGAATTGGACTAGGGAGGGGTGGCGTCCCCTTCCTTCTTTCTCCTTCTCCCTTCCCTTTTCCTACTCTAACAAGGAAAGGAGGAGTCCTACTCCCGGTGGGAGTAGGACTCCCCCCTTGGCGCGCCCTCCTCCTAGGCCGGCTGCCTCCCCCCTTCTCCTTTATATACGGGGGCATGGGGGCACCCCATGGACACAACAATTGATCATTGATCTCTTAGCCGTGTGCGGTGCCCCCCTCCACCATATTACACCTCGATAATATCGTAGCGGTGCTTAGGCGAAGCCCTGCGTCGGTAGAACATCATCATCGTCACCACGCCGTCGTGCTGACGAAACTCTCCCTCAACACTCGGCTGGATCGGAGTTCGAGGCTCGTCATCGAGTTAAACGTGTGCTGAACTCGGAGGTGCCGTGCGTTCGGTACTTGATCGGTCGAATCGTGAAGACGTACGACTACATCAACCGCGTTGTGTTAACGCTTCCGCTTTCGGTCTACGAGGGTACGTGGACAACACTCTCCCCTCTCGTTGCTATGCATCACCATGATCTTGCGTGTGCGTAGGAATTTTTTTGAAATTACTACGTTCCCCAACAGTGGCATCCGAGCCTGGTTTTATGCGTTGATGTTATATGCACGAGTAGAACACAAGTGAGTTGTGGGCGATATAAGTCATACTGCTTACCAGCATGTCATACTTTGGTTCGGCGGTATTGTGAGATGAAGCGGCCCGGACCGACATTACGCGTACGCTTACGCGAGACTGGTTTCACCGTTGCGAGCACTCGTTGCTTAAAGGTGACTGGCGGGTGTCTGTCTCTCTCACTTTAGTTGAACCGAGTGTGGCTACGCCCGGTCCTTGCGAAGGTTAAAACAGGACCAACTTGACAAACTATCGTTGTGGTTTTGATGCGTAGGTAAGAACGGTTCTTGCTAAGCCCGTAGCAGCCACGTAAAACTTGCAACAACAAAGTAGAGGACGTCTAACTTGTTTTTGCAGGGCATGTTGTGATGTGATATGGTCAAGACATGATGCTGAATTTTATTGTATGAGATGATCATGTTTTGTAACCGAGTTATCGGCAACTGGCAGGAGCCATATGGTTGTCGCTTTATTGTATGCAATGCAATCGCCATGTAATTGTTTTACTTTATCACTAAGCGGTAGTGGTAGTCGTAGAAGAAATAGTTTGGCGAGACGACAACGATGCTACGATGGAGATCAAGGTGTCGCGCCGGTGACGATGGTGATCATGACGGTGCTTCGGAGATGGAGATCACAAGCACAAGATGATGATGGCCATATCATATCACTTATATTGATTGCATGTGATGTTTATCTTTTATGCATCTTATCTTGCTTTGATTGACGATAGCATTATAAGATGATCTCTCACTAAATTTCAAGATAAAAGTGTTCTCCCTGAGTATGCACCGTTGCCAAAGTTCGTCGTGCCCAGACACCACGTGATGATCGGGTGTGATAAGCTCTACGTCCATCTACAACGGGTGCAAAGCCAGTTTGCACACGCAGAATACTCAGGTTAAACTTGACGAGCCTAGCATATGCAGATATGGCCTCGGAACACTGAGACCGAAAGGTCGAGCGTGAATCATATAGTAGATATGATCAACATAGTGATGTTCACCATTGAAAGCTACTCCATTTCACGTGATGATCGGTTATGGTTTAGTTGATATGGATCACGTGATCACTTAGAGGATTAGAGGGATGTCTATCTAAGTGGGAGTTCTTAAGTAATATGATTAATTGAACTTAAATTTATCATGAACTTAGTCCTGATAGTATTTTGCAAATTATGTTGTAGAACAATAGCTCGCGTTGTTGCTTCCCTGTGTTTATTTTTGATATGTTCCTAGAGAAAAATTATATTGAAAGATGTTAGTAGCAAAGATGCGGATTGGATCCGTGATCTGAGGATTATCCTCATTGCTACACAGAAGAATTATGTCCTTGATGCACCGCTAGGTGACAGACCTATTACAGGAGCAGATGCAGACGTTATGAACATTTGGCTAGCTCAATATGATGACTACTTGATAGTTTAGTGCACCATGCTTAACGGCTTAGAATCGGGACGTCAAAGACGTTTTGAACGTCATGGACCATATGAGATGTTCCAGGAGTTGAAGTTAATATTTCAAGAAAATACCCGAGTTGAGAGATATGAAGTCTCCAACAAGTTCTATAGCTAAAAGATGGAGGAGAATAGCCCAAGCAGTGAGCACGTGCTCAGATTGTCTGGGTACTACAATCGCTTGAATCAAGTGGGAGTTAATCTTCCAGATAAAATAGTGATTGACAGAATTCTCTAGTCACCATCACCAAGTTAGTAGAACTTCGTGATGAACTATAGTATGCAAGGGATGACGAAAGTAATTCCCGAGCTCTTCGTGATGCTGAAATCGACGAAGGTAGAAATCAAGAAAAACATCAAGTGTTGATGGTTGACGAGACCACTAGTTTCAAGAAAAGGGCAAAGGGAAGAAGGGGAACTTCAAGTAAAATGGCAAGCAAGTTGCTGCTCAAGTGAAGAAGCCTAAGTCTGGTCCTAAGCCTGAGACTAAGTGCTTCTACTGCAAAGGGACTGATCACTGGAAGCGGAACTACCCCAAGTATTTGGTGGATAAGAAGGATGGCAAAGTGAACAAAGGTATATTGGATATACATGTTATTGATGTGTACTTTACTAGTGTTTATAGCAACCCCTCGGTATTTGATACTGGTTCAGTTGCTAAGAGTAGTAACTCGAAACGGGAGTTCCAGAATAAACAGAGACTAGTAAAAGGCGAGGTGACGATGTGTGTTGGAAGTAGTTCCAAGATTGATATGATCATCATCGCACACTCCCTATCCTTTCGGGATTAGTGTTGAAACTAAATAAGTGTTATTTGGTGTTTGCGTTGAGCATGAATATGTTTTGATCATGTTTGTTGCAATACGGTTATTCATTTAAATTAGAGAATAATTGTTGTTCTGTTTACATGAATAAAACCTTCTATGGTCATACACCCAATAAAATGGTTTGTTGGATCTCGATCGTAGTGATACACATATTCATAATAATGAAGCCAAAAGATGCAAAGTTAATAATGATAGTGCAACTTATTTGTGGCACTGCCGTTTAGGTCATATTGGTGTAAAGCGCATGAAGAAACTCCATACTGATGGGATTTTGTAATCACTTGATGCTTGCGAACCATGCCTCATGGGCAAGATGACTAAAATGCCGTTCTCCGGAACTATGGAGGGAGCAACAGATTTGTTGGAAATCATACATACAGATGTATGTGGTCCGATGAATATTGAGGCTCGTAGCAGGTATCATTATTTTCTGACCTTCACAGATGATTTGAGAAGATATGGGTATATCTACTTAATGAAACAGAAGTCTGAAACATTTGAAAAGTTCATATAATTTCAGAGTGAAGCGGAAAATCATCGTAACAAGAAAATAAAGTTTCTACGATCTGATCATGGAGAAGAGTATTTGAGTTACGAGTTTGGCCTTCAGTTAAAACAATGTGAAATAGTTTCACTACTCACGCCACCTGGAACACCACGGTGTAATGGTGTGTCCAAACATCGTAACCGTACTTTATTAGATATGGTGCGTTATGTGATGTCTCTTACCGATCTACCACTATCGTTTTGGGGTTATGCATTAGAGACAGCTGCATTCACGTTAAATAGGGTACCATCTAAATCCGTTGAGACGACATCTTATGAACTGTGGTTTGGCAAGAAACCAAAGTTGTCGTTTCTTAAAGTTTGGGGTTGCGATGCTTATGTGAAAAGGTTTCATCCTGATAAGCTCAAACCCAAATCGGAGAAATGTGTCTTCATAGGATACCCAAAGGAGACAGTTGGGTACACCTTCTATCACAGATCCGAAGGCAAGACATTCGTTGCTAAGAATGGATCCTTTCTAGAGAAGGAGTTTCTCTCGAAAGAAGTGAGTGGGAGGGAAGTAGAACTTGATGAGGTAACTGTACCTCATCGCTTATTGGAAAGTAGTTCATCACAGAAACCGGTTCCTGTGACACCTACACCAATTAGTGAGGAAGTTAATGATGATGATCATGAAACTTCAGATCAGTTGTTACTGAACCTCGTAGGTCAACCAGAGTAAGATCCGCACCAGAGTGGTACGGTAATCCTGTTCTGGAGGTTATGTTACTAGACCATGACGAACCTACGAACTATGAAGAAGCGTTGGTGAGCCCAGATTCCGCAAAATGGCTTGAGGCCATGAAATCTGAGATGGGATCCATGTATGAGAACAAAGTATGGACTTTGATTGACTTGCCCAATGATCGGCGAGCCATAAAAATAAATGGATCTTCAAGAGGAAGACGGACGCTGATAGTAGTGTTACTATCTACAAAGCTAGACTTGTCGGAAAAAGGTTTTTGACAAAGTTCAAAGTGTTGAATACGATGAGATTTTCTCACTCACAGCAATGCTTAAGTCTGTCCGAATCATGTTAGCAATTGCCGCATTTTATGAAATCTGGCAAATGGATAAACAAAACTGCATTCCTTAATGGATTCATTAAAGAAGAGTTGTATATGATGCAACCAGAAGGTTTTGTCAATCCTAAAGGTGCTAACAAAATATGCAAACTCCAGCGATCCATCTATGGACTGGTGCAAGCATCTCGGAGTTGGAATATACGCTTTGATAAGTTGATCAAAGAATATAGTTTTATACAGACTTGCGGTGAAGCCTGTATTTACAAGAAAGTGAGTGGGAGCACTACAGCATTTCTGATAAGTATATGTGAATGACATATTGTTGATCGGAAATAATGTAGAATTATTCTGCAAAGCATAAAGGAGTGTTTGAAAGGAGTTTTTCAAAGAAAGACCTCGGTGAAGCTGCTTACATATTGAGCATCAAGATCTATAGAGATAGATCAAGACGCTTGATAAGTTTTTTCAATGAGTACATACCTTAACAAGATTTTGAAGTAGTTCAAATGGAACAGTCAAAGAAAGAGTTTCTTGCCTGTGTTACAAGGTGTGAAATTGAGTAAGACTCAAAGCCCGACCACGGCAGAAGATAGAAAAAGAATGAAAGTCATTCCCTATGCCTCGGCCATAGGTTCTATAAAGTATGCCATGCTGTGTACCAGATCTATTGTATACCCTACACTGATTTTGGCAAGGGAGTACAATAGTGATCTAGGAGTAGATCACTGGACAGCGGTCAAAATTATCCTTACTGGAATAAGGATATGTTTCTCGATTATGGAAGTGACAAAAGGTTCGTCGTAAAGGGTTACGTCGATGCAAGTTTTGACACTAATCTAGATGACTCTAAGTCTCGGTCTAGATACATATTGAAAGAGGGAGCAATTAGCTAGAGTAGCTCCGTGCAGAGCATTGTAGACATAGAAATTTGCAAAATACTTACGGATCTGAATGTGACAGACCCGTTGACTAAAATTATCTCACAAGCAAAACATGATCACACCTTAGTACTCTTTGGGTGTTAATCACATAAGCGATGTGAACTAGATTACTGACTCTAGTAAACCCTTTGGGTGTTGGTCACATGACGATGTGAACTATGGGTGTTAATCACATGGTGATGTGAACTATTGATGTTAAATCACATGGCGATGTGAACTAGATTATTGACTCTAGTGCAAGTGGGAGACTGAAGGAAATATGCCCTAGAGGCAATAATAAAGTTATTATTTATTTCCTTATATCATGATAAATGTTTATTATTCATGCTAGAATTGTATTAACCGGAAACTTGATACATGTGTGAATACATAGACAAACAGAGTGTCACTAGTATGCCTCTACTTGACTAGCTCGTTGATCAAAGATGGTTATGTTTCCTAGCCATAGACATGAGTTGTCATTTGATTAACGGGATCACATCATTAGGAGAATGATGTGATTGACTTGACCCATTCCGTTAGCTTAGCACTCGATCGTTTAGTATGTTGCTATTGCTTTCTTCATGACTTATACATGTTCCTATGACTATGAGATTATGCAACTCCCGTTTACCGGAGGAACACTTTGTGTGCTACCAAACGTCACAACGTAACTGGGTGATTATAAAGGTGCTCTACAGGTGCTTCCAAAGGTACTTGTTGGGTTGGCGTATTTCGAGATTAGGATTTGTCACTCCGATTGTCGAAGAGGTATCTCTGGGCCCACTCAGTAATGCACATCACTATAAGCCTTGCAAGCATTGTAACTAATGAGTTAGTTGCGGGATGATGTATTACGGAACGAGTAAAGAGACTTGCCGGTAACGAGATTGAACTAGGTATTAAGATACCGACGATCGAATCTCGGGCAAGTAACATACCGATGACAAAAGGGAACAACGTATGTTGTTATGCGGTCTGACCGATAAAGATCTTTGTAGAATATGTGGGAGCCAATATGAGCATCCAGGTTCCGCTATTGGTTATTGACCGGAGACGTGTCTTGTTCATGTCTACATAGTTCTCGAACCCGTAGGGTCCGCACGCTTAAAGTTAGATGACGGTTATATTATGAGTTTATGTGTTTTGATGTACCGAAGGAGTTCGGAGTCCCGGATGAGATCAGGGACTTGACGAGGAGTCTCAAAATTGTCGAGACGTAATGATCGATATATTGGACGACTATATTCGGACATCGGAAAGGTTCCGAGTGATTCGGGTATTTTTCGGAGTACCGGAGAGTTACGGGAATTCGTATTGGGCCTTAATGGGCCATACGGGAAAGGAGAGAAAGGCCCCAAAGGGTGGCCGCACCCCTCCCCATGGACTAGTCCGAATTGGACTAGGGAGGGGGGGCGCCCCCTTCCTTATTTCTCCTTCTCCCTTCCCTTTTCCTACTCCAACAAGGAAAGGAGGAGTCCTACTCCCGGTGGGAGTAGGACTCCCCCCTTGGCGCGCCCTCCTCCTAGGCCGGCTGCCTCCCCCCTTCCTCCTTTATATACGGGGGCAGGTGTTGGGGATCGTAGCAGAAATTTAAAAATTTTCTACGCATCACCAAGATCCATCTATGGAGTTTACTAGCAACGAGAAGGAAGGAGTGCATCTACATACCCTTGTAGATCGCGAGCGGAAGCGTTCAAGTGAACGGGGTTGATGGAGTCGTACTCGTCGTGATCCAAATCACCGATGACCGAGCGCCGAACGGACGGCACCTCCGCTTTCAACACACGTACGGAGCAGCGACGTCTCCTCCTTCTTGATCCAGCACTGGGGAAGGAGAGGTTGATGGAGATCCAGCAGCACGACGGCGTGGTGGTGGAAGTAGCGGGGATCCCGACAGGGCTTCGCCATGCGCAAGCGGGAGGGAGAGGTGTCACGGGAGGGAGAGGGAGGCGCCAGGGGCTAGGGTACTGCTGCCCTCCCTTCCCCCACTATATATAGGCCCCCTGGGGGGCGCCGGCCCTGGGGATCCCATCTACATGGGGGGGCGGCCAAGGGGGGGAACTTGCCCCCCAAGTCAGGTGGGGCGCCCCCCACCCCCAGGGTTTCCAACCCTAGGCACAGGGGGAGGCCCATGGGGGGCGCACCAGCCCTCCAGGGGCTGGTTCCCCTCCCCACTTAAGCCCATGGGGCCCTCCAGGATAGGTGGCCCCACCCGATGGACCCCCGGGACCCTTCCGGTGGTCCCGGTACAATACCGATAACCCCTGAAACTTTCCCGGTGGCCGAAACTGGACCTCCTATATATAATTCTTCACCTCCGGACCATTCCGGAACTCCTCGTGACGTCCGGGATCTCATCCGGGACTCCGAACAACTTTCGGGTTTCCGCATACTAATATCTCTACAACCCTAGCGTCACCGAACCTTAAGTGTGTAGACCCTACGGGTTCGGGAGACATGCAGACATGACCGAGACGACTCTCCGGTCAATAACCAACAGTGGGATCTGGATACCCATGTTGGCTCCCACATGTTCCACGATGATCTCATCGGATGAACCACGATGTCGAGGATTCAATCAATCCCGTATACAATTCCCTTTGTCAATCGGTACGTTACTTGCCCGAGATTCGATCGTCGGTATCCCAATACCTTGTTCAATCTCGTTACCGGCAAGTCACTTTACTCGTACCATAATGCATGATCCCGTGACCAACCACTTGGTCACTTTGAGCTCATTATGATGATGCATTACCGAGTGGGCCCAGAGATACCTCTCCGTCATACGGAGTGACAAATCCCAGTCTCGATCCGTGTCAACCCAACAGACACTTTCAGAGATACCAGTAGTTTACCTTTATAGTCACCCAGTTACGTTGTGACGTTTGGTACACCCAAAGCACTCCTACGGCATCCGGGAGTTACACGATCTCATGGTCTAAGGAAATGATACTTGACATTGGAAAAGCTCTAGCAAACGAACTACACGATCTTTGTGCTATGCTTAGGATTGGGTCTTGTCCATCACATCATTCTCCTAATGATGTGATCCCGTTATCAATGACATCCAATGTCCATAGTCAAGAAACCATGACTATCTGTTGATCAACGAGCTAGTCAACTAGAGGCTCACTAGGGACATGTTGTGGTCTATGTATTCACACATGTATTACGATTTCCGGATAACACAATTATAGCATGAACAATAGACAATTATCATGAACAAGGAAATATAATAATAACCATTTTATTATTGCCTCTAGGGCATATTTCCAACAGTCTCCCACTTGCACTAGAGTCAATAATCTAGTTACATTGTGATGAATCGAACACCCATAGAGTTCTGGTGTTGATCATGTTTTGCTCTAGGGAGAGGTTTAGTCAACGGATCTGCTACATTCAGGTCCGTATGTACTTTACAAATATCTATGTCTCCATTTTGAAAACTTTCACGAATGGAGTTGAAGCGACGCTTGAGATGCCTGGTCTTCCTGTGAAACCTGGGCTCCTTGGCAAGGGCAATAGCTCCAGTGTTGTCACAGAAGAGAGTCATCGGGCCCGACGCATTGGGAATCACCCCTAGGTCGGTAATGAACTCC
Source organism: Triticum aestivum (assembly GCF_018294505.1). Classification (NCBI taxonomy): domain Eukaryota; kingdom Viridiplantae; phylum Streptophyta; class Magnoliopsida; order Poales; family Poaceae; genus Triticum; species Triticum aestivum. The sequence continues at coordinate 208,433,454 of NC_057811.1, read as the reverse complement.
TTCATCCAGATTGCTTCTTGCCTGCCTCTGAGGCCGCCATGTACTCCGCTTCACATGTAGATCCCGCCACGACGCTTTGCTTGCAACTGCACCAGCTTACTGCCCCTCCATTCAAAATATACACGTATCCGGTTTGTGACTTAGAGTCATCCAGATCTGTGTCGAAGCTAGCATCGACGTAACCCTTTACGACGAGCTCTTCGTCACCTCCATAAACGAGAAACATATCCTTAGTCCTCTTCAGGTACTTCAGGATATTCTTGACCGCTGTCCAGTGTTCCATGCCGGGATTACTTTGGTACCTTCCTACCAAACTTACGGCAAGGTTTACATCAGGTCTGGTACACAGCATGGCATACATAATAGACCCTATGGCCGAGGCATAGGGGATGACACTCATCTTTTCTCTATCTTCTACCGTGGTCGGGCATTGAGCCGTGCTCAATTGCACACCTTGCAATACAGGCAAGAACCCCTTCTTGGACTGATCCATATTGAACTTCTTCAATATCTTGTCAAGGTACGTACTCTGTGAAAGACCAATGAGGCGTCTTGATCTATCTCTATAGATCTTGATGCCTAATATATAAGCAGCTTCTCCAAGGTCCTTCATTGAAAAACACTTATTCAAATAGGCCTTTATACTTTCCAAGAATTCTATATCATTTCCCATCAATAGTATGTCATCCACATATAATATGAGAAATGCTACAGAGCTCCCACTCACTTTCTTGTAAACACAGGCTTCTCCATAAGTCTGTGTAAACCCAAACGCTTTGATCATCTCATCAAATCGAATGTTCCAACTCCGAGATGCTTGCACCAGCCCATAGATGGAGCGCTGGAGCTTGCATACCTTGTTAGCATTCTTAGGATCGACAAAACCTTCCGGCTGCATCATATACAATTCTTCCTTAAGAAAGCCGTTAAGGAATGCCGTCTTGACGTCCATTTGCCATATCTCATAATCATAGAATGCGGCAATTGCTAACATGATTCGGACGGACTTCAGCTTCGCTACGGGTGAGAAAGTCTCATCGTAGTCAACCCCTTGAACTTGTCGATAACCCTTAGCGACAAGTCGAGCCTTATAGATGGTCACATTACCATCCGCGTCTGTCTTCTTCTTAAAGATCCATTTATTTTCTATGGCTCGCCGATCATCGGGCAAGTCAGTCAAAGTCCATACTTCGTTTCATACATGGATCCTATCTCGGATTGCATGGCTTCAAGCCATTTGCTGGAATCCGGGCCCGCCATCGCTTCTTCATAGTTCGAAGGTTCACCGTTGTCTAACAACATGATTTCCATGACAGGGTTGCCGTACCACTCTGGTGCGGAACGTGTCCTTGTGGACCTACGAAGTTCAGCAGTAACTTGATCTGAAGCTTCATGATCATCATCATTAACTTCCTCCCCAGTCGGTGCAGGCACCACAGGAACATCTTCCCGCGCTGCGCTACTTTCCGGTTCGGAAGGGGTGACTATCACCTCATCAAGTTCCACTTTCCTCCCACTCACTTCTTTCGAGAGAAACTCTTTCTCCAGAAAGGACCCGTTCTTGGCAACAAAGATTTTGCCTTCGGATCTGAGGTAGAAGGTATACCCAATGGTTTCCTTAGGGTATCCTATGAAGACGCATTTTTCCGACTTGGGTTCGAGCTTTTCAGGTTGAAGTTTCTTGACATAAGCATCGCATCCCCAAACTTTTAGAAACGACAGCTTAGGTTTCTTCCCAAACCATAATTCATACGGTGTCGTCTCAACGGATTTCGACGGAGCCCTATTTAAAGTGAATGCGGCAGTCTCTAAAGCATAGCCCCAAAATGAGAGCGGTAGATCGGTAAGAGACATCATAGATCGCACCATATCCAATAGAGTGCGATTACGACGTTCGGACACACCATTTCGCTGAGGTGTTCCAGGCGGCGTGAGTTGTGAAACTATTCCACATTTCCTTAAGTGTGTGCCAAATTCGTGACTCAAATATTCTCCTCCATGATCTGATCGTAAGAACTTTATTTTCCTGTCACGTTGATTCTCAACCTCACTCTGAAATTCCTTGAACTTTTCAAAGGTCTCAGACTTGTGTTTCATTAGGTAGACATACCCATATCTACTCAAGTCATCAGTGAGAGTGAGAACATAACGATAGCCACCGCGAGCCTCAACACTCATTGGACCGCACACATCAGTATGTATGATTTCCAATAAGTTGGTTGCTCGCTCCATTGTTCCGGAGAACGGAGTCTTGGTCATCTTACCCATGAGGCATGGTTCGCACGTGTCAAATGATTCGTAATCAAGAGACTCCAAAAGTCCATCTGCATGGAGCTTCTTCATGCGTTTGACACCAATGTGACCAAGGCGGCAGTGCCACAAGTATGTGGGACTATCGTTATCAACTTTACATCTTTTGGTATTCACACTATGAATATGTGTAACATCACGTTCGAGATTCATTAAGAATAAACCATTGACCAGCGGGGCATGACCATAAAACATATCTCTCATATAAATAGAACAACCATTATTCTCGGATTTAAATGAGTAGCCATCTCGAATTAAACGAGATCCTGATACAATGTTCATGCTAAAAGCTGGCACTAAATAACAATTATTGAGGTTTAAAACTAATCCCATAGGTAAATGTAGAGGTAGCGTGCCGACGGCGATCACATCGACCTTGGAACCATTCCCGACGCGCATCGTCACCTCGTCCTTCGCCAGTCTCCGCTTATTCCGCAGCTCCTGTTTTGAGTTACAAATATGAGCAACCGCACCGGTATCAAATACCCAGGAGCTACTACGAGTACTGGTAAGGTACACATCAATTACATGTATATCACATATACCTTTGGTGTTGCCGGCCTTCTTGTCCGCTAAGTACTTGGGGCAGTTCCGCTTCCAGTGACCACTTCCCTTGCAATAAAAGCACTCAGTCTCAGGCTTGGGTCCATTCTTTGGCTTCTTCCCGGCAACTGGCTTACCGGGCGCGGCAACTCCCTTGCCGTCCTTCTTGAAGTTCTTCTTACCCTTGCCTTTCTTGAACTTAGTGGTTTTATTCACCATCAACACTTGATGTTCCTTTTGATCTCCACCTCCGCTGATTTCAGCATTGAATATACCTCAGGAATGGTCTTTTCCATCCCCTGCATATTGAAGTTCATCACAAAGCTCTTGTAGCTCGGTGGAAGCGACTGAAGGATTCTGTCAATGACCGCGTCATCCGGGAGATTAACTCCCAGCTGAGACAAGCGGTTGTGTAACCCAGACATTTTGAGTATGTGCTCACTGACAGAACTATTTTCCTCCATTTTACAACTGAAGAACTTGTCGGAGACTTCATATCTCTCGACCCGGGCATGAGCTTGGAAAACCATTTTCAGCTCTTCGAACATCTCATATGCTCCGTGTTTCTCAAAACGCTTTTGGAGCCCCGGTTCTAAGCTGTAAAGCATGCCGCACTGAACGAGGGAGTAATCATCAGCACGTGATTGCCAAGCGTTCATAACGTCTTGGTTCTCTGGGATGGGTGCTTCACCTAGCGGTGCTTCTAGGACATAATCTTTCTTGGCAGCTATGAGGATGATCCTCAGGTTCCGGACCCAGTCCGTATAGTTGCTGCCATCATCTTTCAGCTTGGTTTTCTCTAGGAACGCGTTGAAGTTGAGGGCAACATGGGCCATTTGATCTACAAGACATATTGTAAAGATTTTAGACTAAGTTCATGATAATTAAGTTCATCTAATCAAATTATTCAATGAACTCCCACTCAGATAGACTTCCCTCTAGTCATCTAAGTGAAACATGATCCGAGTTAACTAGGCCGTGTCCGATCATCACGTGAGACGGACTAGTCAACATCGGTGAACATCTTCATGTTGATCGTATCTTCTATACGACTCATGCTCGACCTTTCGGTCTTCCGTGTTCCGAGGCCATGTCTGTACATGCTAGGCTCGTCAAGTCAACCTAAGTGTATTGCGTGTGTTCCGAGGCCATGTCTGTACATGCTAGGCTCGTCAACACCCGTTGTATGTGAACGTTAGAATCTATCACACCCGATCATCACGTGGTGCTTCGAAACAACGAACCTTCGCAACGGTGCACAGTTAGGGGGAACACTTTCTTGAAATTATTATAAGGGATCATCTTACTTACTACCGTCGTTCTAAGCAAATAAGATGTAAAACATGATAAACATCACATGCAATCAAATAGTGACGTGATATGGCCAATATCATTTTGCTCCTTTGATCTCCATCTTCGGGGCGCCATGATCATCTTCGTCACCGGCATGACACCATCATCTCCATCATCATGATCTCCATCATCGTGTCTTCATGAAGTTGTCACGCCAACGATTACTTCTACTTCTATGGCTAACGTGTTTAGCAATAAAGTAAAGTAATTTACATGGCGTTATTCAATGACACGCAGGTCATACAAAAAATAAAGACAATTCCTATGGCTCCTGCCGGTTGTCATACTCATCGACATGCAAGTCGTGATTCCTATTACAAGAACATGATTAATCTCATACATCACATATATCTCATTCATCACATCCTTTTGGCCATATCACATCACAAGGCATATGCTGCAAAAACAAGTTAGACGTCCTCTAATTGTTGTTGCAAGTTTTTACGTGGCTTCTATAGGTTTATAGCAAGAACGTTTCTTACCTACGTAAAACCACAACGTGATATGCCAATTTCTATTTACCCTTCATAAGGACCCTTTTCATCGAATCCGTTCCGACTAAAGTGGGAGAGACAGACACCCGCTAGCCACCTTATGCAACTAGTGCATGTCAGTCGGTGGAACCTGTCTCACGTAAGCGTACGTGTAAGGTCGGTCCGGGCCGCTTCATCCCACAATGCCACCGAAACAAGATAAGACTAGTAGTGGCAAGGAAATTGACAACATCTACGCCCACAACAAGTTTGTGTTCTACTCGTGCATAGAAACTATGCATAGGCTCGGCTCATGATGCCACTGTTGGGGATCGTAGCAGAAATTTAAAAAAATTCTACGCATCACCAAGATCCATCTATGGAGTTTACTAGCAACGAGAAGGAAGGAGTGCATCTACATACCCTTGTAGATCGCGAGCGGAAGCGTTCAAGTGAACGGGGTTGATGGAGTCGTACTCGTCGTGATCCAAATCACCGATGACCGAGCGCCGAACGGACGGCACCTCCGCGTTCAACACACGTACGGAGCAGCAACGTCTCCTCCTTCTTGATCCAGCAAGGGGGACGGAGAGGTTGATGGAGATCCAGCAGCACGACGGCGTGGTGGTGGAAGTAGCGGGGATCCCGACAGGGCTTCGCCAAGCGCAAGCGGGAGGGAGAGGTGTCACGGGAGGGAGAGGGAGGCGCCAGGGGCTAGGGTACTGCTGCCCTCCCTTCCCCCCACTATATATAGGCCCCCTGGGGGGCGCCAGCCCTGGGGATCCCATCTACATGGGGGGGCGGCGGCCAAGGGGGGGAACTTGCCCCCCAAGTCAGGTGGGGCGCCCCCCACCCCCAGGGTTTCCAACCCTAGGCGCAGGGGGAGGCCCATGGGGGCAGCACCAGCCCACCAGGGGCTGGTTCCCCTCCCCACTTAAGCCCATGGGGCCCTCCGGGATAGGTGGCCCCACCCGGTGGACCCCCGGGACCCTTCCGGTGGTCCCGGTACAATACCGATAACCCCCGAAACTTTCCCGGTGGCCGAAACTGGACTTCCTATATATAATTCTTCACCTCCGGACCATTCTGGAACTCCTCGTGACGTCCGGGATCTCATCCGGGACTCCGAACAACTTTCGGGTTTCCGCATACTAATATCTCTACAACCCTAGCGTCATCGAACCTTAAGTGTGTAGACCCTACGGGTTCGGGAGACATGCAGACATGACCGAGACGACTCTCCGGTCAATAACCAACAGCGGGATCTGGATACCCATGTTGGCTCCCACATGTTCCACGATGATCTCATCGGATGAACCACGATGTCGAGGATTCAATCAATCCCGTATACAATTCCCTTTGTCAATCGGTACGTTACTTGCCCGAGATTCGATCGTCGGTATCCCAATACCTTGTTCAATCTCGTTACCGGCAAGTCACTTTACTCGTACCATAATGCATGATCCCGTGACCAACCACTTGGTCACTTTGAGCTCATTATGATGATGCATTACCGAGTGGGCCCAGAGATACCTCTCCGTCATACGGAGTGACAAATCCCAGTCTCGATCCGTGTCAACCCAACAGACACTTTCAGAGATACCAGTAGTTACCTTTATAGTCACCCAGTTACGTTGTGACGTTTGGTACACCCAAAGCACTCCTACGGCATCCGGGAGTTACACGATCTCATGGTCTAAGGAAATGATACTTGACATTGGAAAAGCTCTAGCAAACGAACTACACGATCTTTGTGCTATGCTTAGGATTGGGTCTTGTCCATCACATCATTCTCCTAATGATGTGATCCCGTTATCAATGACATCCAATGTCCATAGTCAGGAAACCATGACTATCTGTTGATCAACGAGCTAGTCAACTAGAGGCTCACTAGGGACATGTTGTGGTCTATGTATTCACACATGTATTACGATTTCCGGATAACACAATTATAGCATGAACAACAGACAATTATCATGAACAAGGAAATATAATAATAACCATTTTATTATTGCCTCTAGGGCATATTTCCAACAGTAGGGGGGCACCCCATGGACACAACAATTGATCATTGATCTCTTAGCCGTGTGCGGTGGCCCCCTCCACCATATTACACCTCGATAATATCGTAGCGGTGCTTAGGCGAAGCCCTGCGTCGGTAGAACATCATCATCGTCACCACGCCGTCGTGCTGACGAAACTCTCCCTCAACACTCGGCTGGATCGGAGTTCGAGGGACGTCATCGAGCTGAACATGTGCTGAACTCGGAGGTGCCATGCGTTCGGTACTTGATCGGTCGAATCGTGAAGACGTACGACTACATCAACCGCGTTGTGTTAACGCTTCCGCTTTAGGTCTACGAGGGTACGTGGACAACACTCTCCCCTCTCGTTGCTATGCATCACCATAATCTTGCGTGTGCGTAGGAATTTTTTTGAAATTACTACGTTCCCCAACAGGTAATATTAGAGTCGTGCTAGTTGAGTAATTGTGAAATTGAGAAATACTTGTGTTGAGGTTTGCAAGTCCCGTAGCATGCACGAATGGTAACCGATGTGTGATAAATTTGAAGCATGAGGTGTTCTTTGATTGCTTTCCTTATGAGTGGCGGTCGGGGACGAGCGATGGTCTTTTCCTACCAATCTATCCCCCTAGGAGCATGCGCTAGTGCTTGGTTTTTGATGAGTTGTAGATTTTTGCAATAAGTATGTAAGTTCTTTATGACTAATGTTGAGTACATGGATTATACGCACTCTCAACCTTCCATCATTGCTAGCCTCTTCGGTACCGTGCATTGCCCTTTCTCACCTTGAGAGTTTGTGCAAACTTCGACGGTGCATCCAAACCCCGTGATACGATATGCTCTATCACACATAAACCTCCTTATATCTTACTCAAACCAGCCACCATACCTACCTATTATGGCATTTCCATAGCCATTCCGAGATATATTGCCATGCAACCTTCCACCATTCCGTTTATTATGACACGCTTCATCATTGTCATATTGCCTTGCATGATCATGTAGTTGACATCGTATTTGTGGCAAAGCCACCATGCATATTATTTCATACATGTCACTCTTGATTCATTGCCCTTCCCGGTACACCGCCGGAGGCATTCATATAGAGTCATACTTTGTTCTAGTATCGAGTTGTAAATAAATAGAAGTGTGGTGATCATCATTAATAGAGCATTGTCCCAAATAAAAAAAGAGAAATGCCAAAAAAAGAGAAAGGCCAAATAAAAGAAAGAGAAAAAAAGAAGAGAAATAAAAAGGGACAATGCTACTATCCTTTTTCCACAGTTGTGCTTCAAAGTAGCACCATGATCTTTATGATAGAGAGTCTCTTGTTTTGTCACTTTCATATACTAGTGGGAATTTTTCATTATAGAACTTGGCTTGTATATTCCAACAATGGGCTTCCTCAAATGTCCTAGGAATTAATGAGCAAGCAAGTTGGATGCACACCCACTTAGTTTATTTTGTTGACCTTTCATACATTTATAGCTCTAGTGCATCCGTTGCATGGCAATCCCTACTCCTTGCATTGACATCAATTGATGGGCATCTCCCTAGCCCGTTGATTAGTCGCGTCAATGTGAGACTTTATCCTTTTTTGTCTTCTCCACACAACCCCCATCATCATATTCTATCCACCCATAGTGCTATATCCATGGCTCACGCTCATGTATTGTGTGAAAGTTGAAAAAAGTTTGAGATTACTAAAGTATGAAACAATTGCTTGGCTTGTCATCGGGGTTGTGCAAGATGAGAGTATCTTGTGTGGCGAAAATGAAGCATGGCCAAACTATATGATTTTGTAGGGGTGAGCTTTCTTTGGCAATGTTATTTTGAGTAGACATAATTGCTTGGTTAGTATGCTTGAAGTATTATTATTTTTATGTCAATATTAAACTTTGATCTTGAATCTTTCGGATCTGAACATTCATGCCACAATAAAGAAAATTACATTGAAGAATATGCTAAGTAGCATTCCACATCAAAAATTCTGTTTTTATCATTTACCTACTCGAGGACGAGCAGGAATTAAGCTTGGGGATGCTTGATACGTCTCCAACGTATCTATAATTTTTTATTGCTCCATGCTATTATATATTCTGTTTTGGATGTTTAATGGGCTTTATTTTACACTTTTATATTATTTTTGGGACTAACCTATTAACCCAGGGCCCAGTGCAAATTGTTGTTTTGTTGCCTATTTCAGTGTTTCGCAAAAAAGGAATATCAAACGGAGTCCAAACGGAATGAAACCTTTGGGAGCGTGATTTTTGGAACTAACATGATCCAGAGGACTTGGAGTGGACGTCAAGTAATCAACGAGTAGGCCACGAGGCAGGGGGCGTGCCTACCCCCCTGGGCGCGCCCTCCACCCTCGTGGGCCCCTCGTGGCTCCACCGACCTACTTCTTCCTCCTATATATACCTACGTACCCCGAAACCATCCAGGAGCACCACGAAACCCTATTTCCACCGCCGCAACCTTCTGTACCCATGAGATCCCATCTTTGGGCCTTTTCCGGCGCTCCGTCGGAGGGGGAATCGATCACGGAGGGCTTCTACATCAACATCATAGCCTCTCCGATGATGTGTGAGTAGTTTACCACAGACCTTCGGGTCCATAGTTATTAGCTAGATGGCTTCTTCTCTCTCTTTGGATCTCAATACAAAGTTCTCCTCGATCTATTTGATGTAACTCGTTTTGCGGTGTGTTTGTCTAGATCCGATGAATTGTGGGTTTATGATCAAGATTATCTATGAACAATATTTGAATCTTCTCTGAATTCTTTTATGTATGATTGGTTATCTTTGCCAGTCTCTTCGAATTATCAGTTTGGTTTGGCCTACTAGATTGATCTATCTTGCAACATGAGAAGTGCTTAGCTTTGGTTTCAATCATGCAATGCTCGATCCCAGTGACAGTAGGGGAAACGACACGTATTGTATTGTTGCCATCGAGGATAAAAAGATGGGGTTTATATCATATTGCATGAGTTTATCCCTCTACATCATGTCATCTTACCTAATGCGTTACTCTGTTCTTCTGAACTTAATACTCTAGATGCATGCTGGATAGCGGTCGATGTGTGGAGTTATAGTAGTAGATGCAGGCAGGAGTCGGTCTACTTGTTGCGGGCGTGATGCCTATATACATGATCATGCCTAGATATTCTCATAATTATGCACTTTTCTATCAATTGCTCGACAGTAATTTGTTCACCCACCGTAATACTTATGCTATCTTGAGAGAAGCCACTAGTGAAACCTATGGCCCCCGGGTCTATTTTCCATCATATAAGTTTCCAATCTATTTTTACTTTGCAATCTTTACTATCAATATTAATCATAAAAATACCAAAAACATTATCATCTCTATCAGATCTCACTTTTGCAAGTGGCCGTGAAGGGATTGACAACACCTTTATCGCATTGGTTGCAAGGTTTTTATTTGTTCGTGTAGGTACGAGGGACTTGCGTGTGGCCTCCTACTGGATTGATACCTTGGTTCTCAAAAACTGAGGGAAATACTTACGCTACTTTGCTACATCACCCTTTCCTCTTCAAGGGAAAACCAACGCATGCTCAAGAGGTAGCACTCGGGACTTGTGCAGTTAGAGCGGGTCCCTTTTTTAGGGAAATTAGAACAACTTGCTAGCATGGAAATAAAAAGCACTGAAAACATGTCCAAGCTTGGTCTCCAACTCATTGTTTTTTAGGCATGGCCCAAAACTCTTTTTTTTGAGAAACTGATATTTCACGAAAAATAAAGATTAAGCTCAGTCAAACACATAAGCCCGGAAGCCCTGAAGTCTAACTCAGGGCCTAGTATAAAAGAACTAATGCAAATGTTTGTTTCAATTTTTTTTGAGAGAACACGAAGACCTTCAAAAGCGAAAGCACAAATATAGCAGCAATGCATCCATACATCTTAAAATTTGTACATGGCCACCAGCCACGTGACACACAAAAAACACATCAAGCACGGACAGTAGTACATAAGCATATCTTCCATAAAAAAACACAGATGCATCTAGTTCTCCGTCACATAAAGCTTTGTCCATGCCTTCAGGAGTAACAAAGCTGACATGAAGATCTAGCAAGTAAACGACAGGAGTGACCTCATGTCCTCATCTTCCTGCTCCTACCTCGGCGACAAAGACGCTACTTTAATTAGGACGCGACATACTTACATACTTAGCATCGGCATGGCCTCCATGGGCGCTGCCAAACTACACCTTGGGGTCGGCGCCCTCATCTTTGGAGGCTATCTCTGACTTGGAACCTGAGCTTCCAACCAAGCTAACTACAAAACCATTCAGATCTAAGTCAGCTAGAGAGGAAGGACAGCCCCACCTTTAGTGCGTGTCATGTTGATGGAGGACGCCGACGGTAGCATGCATCGTTTGTCGAAAGTTTGGGTCGATGCCAAGGCATGTGGGCTTCGGCCGGCATAGCCCCTGCTAGGCTTCTAGCGGCCATCACGTGGCTCCCGGCCAGCTTCAGCTTGCAGGTCTCTCCTTCCTCTCTATGCAGATAAATAGGGAAGTAGAAGAATCAGGAACGCTGCAGTGAAGATTTATTGATGGAAGATGAAGTGAACCATCATATGATGAGGCAAGAAGAGGAAAGGGCAGAAGAGAGATAACGCCTGAAAAATTGAACAGATTAATTTGCTAACGTGGAATACTGCATGTTAGAGAGGGGTTGATCAACGTTCACGGCTGGAAACTAAATGCAGCATGACTTGGCAGTATGCATGTGGAGAGTTGCTGATTTGGCTGGATTGGTGATGTGGAGGGGCTGCATGTTAAGATCAATCAAAGTAGTGGGGATCAATCTCTTAGGTATATAGGATATGTATAAACACAATAAAAATAAAAATAACCTTGCACTTATCAGTAGATGGATCATTAACTCCACGGTCAACAGTAGCCTCAACATTATGACTAGTCTCCTGCATGAAAGAAAAACTAATAAACAGATGAAGATGAGGAAGTTCAACTACAATACTGACAGCAGAACAACATAGTAAAAATTGCAAACACCGAGGACTGACTCACATCAACAACAGGGCGCTCCAAGCCAACATCATTCGTATGGTGATCAGAAACATTAGCCTCAGTACCATCACCAGCCCTGCTGTTGTGCCAGCAGCCTCATCCTGCTCAATCTGCATGAAAGAAAAATTAATAAAAAGATGAAGATGAGGAAGTTCAACTACAATACTGACAGCAGAACAACATAGTAAAATTGCAAACACCGAGGACTGACTCACATCAACAATAGGGCGCTACAAGCCAACATCATTCGTATGGTGATCAGAAATATTAGCCTCAGTACCATCACCAGCCCTGCTGTCGGTGCCAACAGCCTCATCCTGCTCAATCTGCCTGATAACAACATTTGCACTTTCTTCATATGGCTTGCAGCGAGAGTCTTGCATAGTTTTGAAACGCTTCATGTTGTTCAACAGACGAACCGAGCTCTGAACTAGATCAGCAGCACCGTCACACATATCACCAATTAAAATTCTCTCCAGCTCAATATAGTCCACTGCTTCCTCAGCGTTAAATTGATGACCTTCAGGAAGGATACCATTGATACCGCTCAGACGCTCAACTGTAGTTGGCACCTTTTGCAGCTCAGAACACACATTACTAAAAATATGCTCAGCGCGCTCTAACGCAGAAACAGCAACATCAATATCAAAACCCTGCCTCTGTGAAGTACTAGCATTACTAGGGCCAGGGGGAAGATAACCAGCACCCTCAACACCACGGCCACCTCTCAACTCATCGTGCAGAGATGAAATCTTGGGAACCTGGGACGATGGCATCTCCAGGACTAGCCGTTTATACAATCGGAAAAAACAACCTCCTCTTGAGTTTTCCACTAAAAACAAGGGCAAAAAGAGTTAATTAGTCAATGCAACACACGGGAAAAAATAAACATCATATTAACAGATTTAAATCAACAACACTATCAATCTTTAACTGTCAGTGCAATTTGTTAGTATTTACCAACAGGCCAGTTGAACAAAGATATTCAGTTCAACCACACATGAAACAACAGTGCTAAAAATCGTACCTAAACCTCACAAAGCTTAAGAAATGACAAAATCTAAACAGGTAACTCTGCAGGACACATGTTCACTCCAGCAAAAATAGCTATACCTAAATGAAAAAGGTCTGCAAGACACGAAAGAAATAAAACTCACCGGAAGCTTCCCAAACACCCAAGTCTTTGGATCCGCGTTGCCTTTTTTTTATCAAATATGCATCAACCAGATCAGAAAGCTTGACGGGATCCATGAAACATATGCGGGGGACTCGCATGTCAGGCTCCACACTCTTGCCACGGATAAGGCAGTCAAGGTACATCAATACAGGCCCTATAGCACATCCTGTGATTGCCTTCCCCATGGTAACACCATCTTGGTACTTGACAACAGCCCTTCTAAGCTCATCAACCATCAGCTGGCAATAATCCATATTAGCCATGTCCTCAATGACGAGACCCTCAAACATTGATGCCTCTCTGGAAACACGCGGGGTGGCACCAGGCAACACAACCTTCATAAACAAAATAATGAAGAACACTTTCAGAGCAAGGTCATCTTTGCTAGGATCCTTGACGAGCACCTTGAGCCTATTCCAAAAATCCTTTGTCTTGATATCTTTGTTCCTGCTAATGTCAAGCTCCGATCTTAACTTCATCAGAGCGTCATCATATCCGTCCTCTGACGGCCTTGGTGCAGAACAACCACCACGAGGGAACCCAAATAATTGTTGTATACCATCGCTAGTGGTGCGAAGCTTCTTATTAGCCTCACCCATGTCAAGAGTCATCGTATCAGGATCTATCCTCAGGCACAAAGCTCCCATCAGAGGGCGGGAAATGTTAGACTTCACCTTCCACTTGAAGATAGAACCAAAATCAGCTGCATGAACCCTAGCCACATGGCGACTCTCAAGCAATTTAGCACAAGCTTCAACCTCTCCCAACAAACATTTCACAGTTAAGTTCAATCGCCGTTGGTCACCTTCATCCAAAGCAACTTTTCCGGCATTGCCTCCCACCGGCTTGACCGGACTCATAACGCTAACAGGCTGTAAATGAAAATAAAGAAGCCACAGCTTAAATAAATGAATATAGAAAACAAAACAAGCATACGAAGACAAGTAGAAAAAAGAAAAGATTGGACAAGTTCAACTCTTAAAACAACATCAGTACAACCCTCAATTGATGCAAACAATGACCAGCCTCACCTGGCCAGCATACCAGCCCAGACACAATTAAATCATTGCAAGTACAACTAATAAGTCACATACAGTACAAACACGTACCACTGCAAATTCATCTTCAGAATCAACTTCGATATCATCTTCTTCAGATACAACATCTTCAGCTTCGACACGAGCACGCTTCTTCACACCTTTGTTCACCTTCGCAGGAGCAGCTTTACGCTTCTTATTTTCTTTCAACAAGGAGCACTCTGGACGAGGAGACGAAGAAGGCTTCTTATTTGTCAAAACTCGTGGACTCCGACAAACAGGGGAGCCACCAAGTGTGCTTGGACCAATCTTCACAGCAACACTATCCCCATCAGCTTTGCTATTACCAGGTTGGGAACCAGCTTTCACACGTGGGCTACGCCTCTGTGTGCCATCAGGATTTCGATCTGACATCTTCCTCTTTAGAACAACTTTCTTCTCCTTAACTGCATCACGAGTAAACACTTGCGTCAAACGAGTTTGCATCAGGTTTGTCTTCACAGGCATGTCACTTCCATGAGATCCACCATCAACAGTTGAAAAGGCCGCGTCACCACCTACATCACCTACACCTTTAGGAGCTTGAGCAACATCCCCATCACTTCGTTGCACACAGGCAGCCTTTTGACGCCGTTCCAACACCTTTCTCCTTTGGAAATCACACTTCTTCTTTCTTATCCTTTCATCCTCGAGCTGTAACTGCATAGGAACATCCTCAGCCTGAGTAACAAGCTCAGTGCCATCAACACTCTGTGACTGAGTAACAGACAACTGCAAGCTGCCATCACCATCATCAACGTTAAGAGAATACATTCCATCATTAATATCTTTGACAACATCAGAAATGTCCTCAGGAGCACCATGGCTGTCATTAACTGCATAAACCAATAACATAAGCACGCACATATAAAATTAAAACACAATTAACATTGCAGAAACAAGATAAATAAAGCGCATAGCATCACACACAAACAAAAGGAACAATTGTTGTAGCTAAGCATATTTATGTATTCAAAGCTGATAAAAAAAGAGCAAATAGAAGGGAAACACCAGCAACATTCACAAGTTCTTCTAGAGGATTTGGTGTCTCAAAAATAACATTCACAAGATCTTGAAAGTGTTCTGATTTTTCAGAATCAGGAGGCACCGGCACTCCAGCATCTGCAACAACATCATAATTAGCAAAAAGTACATGAACGAGCAATCAGTTCAACTATATGAACACTACAAGTGCACCCAATAAAACAATATCAACCCACCACTGGCACAACAAACTTCAAAATGACAACTCTTTCAACATCATAGTAGTTCTTCACTGACTACTACAACCTATTCAAATGCCAAGACAACAGTTCAAACTACTCACGGTGATCAGTACTACAACCTGTCTGCAGGTCACATCAACCGTCAAAACTATACACACCACACATTCCAGGGCAAGATTAACAGCTATCAAAATACATACAACTTATAAAGTCAATACGACAACACCTATACAACCTAAAAACCGGATCTGTGAAAACATCATCCAAATTATAGGGAAAATTACATGCATTCAACTTGTCCGGACTGGATGATGTACCCATTGAGATCTACAGACCTAAAATTTGCCGAACCAGATCTGCAAGACACATGAACAAAAATTAGGGCTCTAACCTATTTCAGAAACGAAACACGCCATACAAAGCAAAACTCTTACCAGCCAACACAAAATCCACCACGGAATCTAGTATCACTATCGCGAACCGCTCGTTCAAGAGCAAAGGAACCCTAGCGAATCCAGCCTGAGACAGCAAGAGAGCAATAGCTTAAAAATAGAGGGAAAATCTGTACATAAGGGGACGCAAGGGCAGTCGATGGCAGAGCAAAAGGAGCAAACAGAGCAGCCAGACCTCCACCCCTGGGGTTCAACCCGCCGGCCGACGCTCCCGCGGCGAAACAGGATAAGCAACTTCTCTGTGAGAAGAGAAGAAGAGGGGAACGAAGAAGGAATCGATTTGGGAAGGGGAGCGGAGCGGAACGGGGGAGAGAGGAGGTTAAAAGGTGTGTGGGAGAAAACTGACGGCTAAATCCCACAATCGTGGCAAAGCCCGCTATCTCTGGGCAGTTACCAAAGATAATAGCCAAAATTAAATACAATAAAAAAATTAATATAGAGGGAGAAAACAAATGGCTAAAGTACAAATAATAACTCACAACAATACAATAAACATTTATCAAAAAAGTAAAAATGAAATAATAATTCATAACGGTCCTGCTTTTCCCCCTAAAAAAAGATAAGATAATGGGGGCAAGTCTTGTTACGGACTCGCCTCCGCATGCCCCTCGGTGCGGTGCGGTGCGGGGGCAAGTCTTGTTACGGACTCGCCTCCGCATGCCCCTCGATGCGGTGCGGGGGCAAGTCATGTTACGGACTCGCCTCCGCATGCGACGCCGCGGCACGCCGCGTCGTCGCCTGCTACGGCTCGTTCCTGGTATGGCCTCACCGGGATGAGGGAGGGGGGGGTCCCGACCACCCCTCCCCCCGGGCCGGCCTCGCGCTAACGCGGCAGTGCGCTCATTTGACAGGCGCAGTGCGGTTATTTGGTTCCCCCCACACGCACCCACACACCCCTAAGATAGATAATGGGGGCAAGTCCATACAAGGAAGATGTGTCAGTACAACTATGCCCCTCGGTGCGGTGCGGGGGCAAGTCATGTTACGGACTCACCTCCGCATGCGATGCCGCGGCATGCCGCGTCGTCGCCTGCTACGGCTCGTTCCTGGCTCGGCCTCGACGGGATGGGGGGGGTCCCGACCTCCTCCCTCCCGGCACGGCCTCACGCTAACGCAGCAATGCGCTTGTTTGACAGGCGCAGTGCGGTTATTCTGTTTCCCTCCCCCACACGCACCCACACACCCCTAAGATAGATAATGGGGGCAAGTCCATACAAGGAAGATGTGTCAGTACAACTATGCCCCTCGGTGCGGTGCGGTGCGGGGGCAAGTCATGTTACGGACTCGCCTCCGCATGCGACGCCGCGGCACGCCGCGTCGTCATCTGCTACGGCTCATTCCTGGCTCGGCCTCGCCGGGATGGGGGAGGGGGGTCCCAACCCCCACCCCCGGCTTGGCCTTGCGCTAACGCGGCAGGGCGCTCGTTTGACAGGCGGTTATTCTATTCCCCCCCACACACACCCACACACCCCTAAGATAGATAATGGGGGCAAGTCCATACAAGGAAGATGTGTGAGTACAACTATGCCCCTCGATGCGGTGCAGGGGCAAGTCATGTTACGGACTCGCCTCCGCATGCGACGCCGTGGCACGCCGCGCCGTCGCCTGCTACGGCTCGTTCCTGGCTCGGCCTTGACGGGATGGGGGGGTCCCAACCCCCCTCCATCCCGGCTCAGCCTCGCGCTAACGCGGCAGTGCGCTCGTTTGACAGGCGCAATGCGGTTATTCTGTCCCCCCCCCACACGCACCCACACACCCCTAAGATAGATAATGGGGGCAAGTCCATACAAGGAAGATGTGTCAGTACAACTATGCCCCTCGGTGCGGTGCGGTGCGGGGGCAAGTCTTGTTACAGACTCGCCTCCGCATGCGATGCCGCGGCACGCGGCGTCGTCGCCTGCTACGGCTCGTTCCTGGCTCAGCCTCGCTGGGATGGGGGAGGGGGCCCCCCGGCTCGGCCTCGCGCTAACGCGGCAGTGCGCTTGTTTGACAGGCGCAGTGCGGTTATTCTGCCCCCCCCCCACAAGCACCCACACCCCCCTAAGATAGATAATGCGGGCAAGTCCAGACAAGGAAGATGTGTTAGTACAACTATGCCCCTCGGTGCGGTGCGGGGGCAAGTCATGTTACGGACTCGCCTCCGCATGCGATGCCGCGGCACGCCGCGTCGTCGCGTGCTACGGCTCGTTCCTGGCTCGGCCTCACCGGGATGGGGGAGGGGGGTCCCAACCCCCCTCCCCTCGGCTCGGCCTTGCGCTAACGCGGCAGTGCGCTCGTTTGACAGGCGCAGTGCGGTTATTCTATTCCCCCCACACGCACCCACACACCCCTAAGATAGATAATGGGGGGAAGTCCATGCAAGGAAGATGTGTTAGTACAACTATGCCCCTCGGTGCGGTGCGGGGGCAAGTCATGTTACAGACTCGCCTCCGCATGCGACGCCACGCCACGCCGCGTCGTCGCCTGCTACGGCTCGTTCCTGGCTCGGCCTCGACGGGATGGGGGGGTCCCGACCCCCCTCCATCCCGGCTCGGCCTCGCGCTAACGCGGCAGTGCGCTCGTTTGACAGGCGCAATGCGGTTATTCTGCCCCCCCCACACGCACCCCCACACCCCTAAGATAGATAATGGGGGCAAGTCCATACAAGGAAGATGTGTCAGTACAACTATGCCCCTCGGTGCGGTGCGGTGCGGGGGCAAGTCATGTTACGGACTCGCCTCCGCATGCGACGCCACGGCACGCCGCGTCGTCGCCTGCTACGGCTCGTTCCTGGCTCGGCCTCGCCGGGATGGGGGATGGGGCCCCCCGGCTCGGCCTCGCGCTAACGCGGCAGTGCGCTCGTTTGACAGGGCAGTGCGGTTATTCTGTTTCCCCCCCACACGCACCCACACACCCCTAAGATAGATAATGCGGGCAAGTCCATACAAGGAAGATGTGTTAGTACAACTATGCCCCTCGGTGCGGTGCGGGGGCAAGTCATGTTACGGACCCGCCTCCGCATGCGATGTCGCGGCACGCCGCGTCGTCGCCTTCTACGGATCGTTCCTGGCTTGGCCTCGCCGGGATGGGGGAGGGGGGTCCCGACCCCCTCCCCCCGGCTCGGCCTTGCTCTAACACGGCAGTGCGCTCGTTTGACACGCGCGGTGCGGTTATTCTGTTTCCCCCCCACACGCACCCACACGCCACTAAGATAGATAATGGGGGCAAGTCCATACGAGGAAGATGTGTCAGTACAACTATGCCCCTCGTTGCGGTGCGGTGCGGGGGCAAGTCATGTTACGGACTCGCCTCCGCATGCGACACCGCGGCAAGCCGCGTCGTCGCGTGCTACGGCTCGTTCCTGGCTCGGCCTCGCCGGGATGGGGGAGGGGGGTCCCGACCACCTTCCCCCCCGGCTCGGCCTCGCGCTAACGCGGCAGTGCGCTCGTTTGACACGCGCAGTGCGGTTATTCTGTTCCCCCCACACGCACCCACACACCCCTAAGATAGATAATGGGGGCAAGTCCATACAAGGAAGATGTGTCAGTACAACTATGCCCCTCGGTGCGGTGCGGTGAGGTGCGGTGCAGGGGCAAGTCATGTTACGGACTCGCCTCCGCATGCGACGCCACGGCACGCCGTGTCGTCGCCTGCTATGGCTCGTTCCTGGCTCGGCCTCGCCGGGATGGGGGAGGGGGGTGCCGACCCCCTCCCCCCCGGCTCGGCCTCGCGCTAACGTGGCAGTGCACTCGTTTGACAAGCACAGTGCAGTTATTCTGTTCCCCCCCCCACACGCACCCACACACCCCTAAGATAGATAATGGGGGCAAGTCCATACAAGGAAGATGTGTCAGTACAATTATGCCCCTCGGTGCGGTGCGGGGGCAAGTCATGTTACGGACTCACCTCCGCATGCGATGCCGCGGCAAGCCGCATCGTCGCCTGCTATGGCTCGTTCCTGGCTCGGCCTCGCCGGGATGGGGGAGGGGGTCCCGATCCCCTCCCCCCGGCTCGGCCTCGCGCTAACGCGGCAGTGCGCTCGTTTGACAGGCGCAGTGCTGTTATTCTGTTTCCCTCCCCCACACGCACCCACACACCCCTAAGATAAATAATGGGGGGAAGTCCATACAAGGATGATTTGTCAGTACAACTATGCCCCTCAGTGCGGTCCATATATATTTCACCCAGATATTCATTAAAAATCCAAAAAAATCAGAGAAAGAATGACAACAAAGAGAAAGCGAGGGAAACACACTATAAAAAAAGATGCCAGTTCAAGTAGAGGACAACATTTAGTACTTAAAAAATGCTTATGTTAGGAAAAAAATAATTAGAAAGAAAAAGTGATAAGAATCAAAAATATTATAGATTACACTTACACAAAACTCACAAGAACTAGAACAAAAAGAATCAGTCCAAGTTACTGGTGGAGTCAAGTACTAGATTCAAACAAAGAAAAAAGAAAAAAGTGACCGCCCTAGGACAGGCGCAGGCCCTAACGCTGCTAGATACTTGAACTCGAGCCCGTGGGCGAATCCCTAGTAATCCGCACAACGCAGGGCCAGCCGACCAGGGCCCATAGGTCATGAGAGAGAGTGAGCGCCGTGTATAAGCGCTCAGGTAAGTATTCAGAGGAGTTCAACCAGTGAGCCTCGGCCGCGCTTATAAACAGGTCTAGAGCCCCCTCGACTAGCGAGGTGGGACTAAACCCAGAGCGCACGCGCACGCCGCACTGCACAGCCAGGCGGACGAGATATCTGGGCCGAAAACAATGACTCAGGCGGATGGCCCAACACAGTAATTCGCCCATTACAAAATTCCAGCCGATCACGCACGACCAAATAAAAAAACAAATGCAAATAATTTTAAAAAAACCTCACAGGAAATCAGTTCAAAACAAATAATGTAAAAAGTTCAAACACATGTTAATTGTAAGAACTAAAATAAATTTTTTTTTTGAAATATTAAACATAGAAGATTGTAATAAAAATTCCAGAAACAAATTTATAAAAAGTTCAACTACTACAATTCATAAGGTTCAAGTAAAAATAGTACTGTGCAGCAAAGATTAAATTCTCTTTATATTAAAAAATACTAGAACTATCATTATTCAACTGGAAAAAGAAAAATTGTGCTCTAAAATTCATGTAAAAAGTAAGAAAAAATGCTATGCAACAAACAAATTTGATTGGTCATTGACAACCTAAATAGTTCAGTACTATCATTAAAAGCATGTAAGTTCAGCAAACTCAAAACCCAAAAGGGGTCCTACAAACATCATTAGCGTATAGTTCCGTCTACGAGCCATGTACATGAAAATATCCCAGTCAAAATAAAGGATGCCCATCAGTTCAACTATAATTATTCCAGTTCAAATATAAAGAATATATAAAAAACAGTTATGCTTGAGCAAAACAATAGGAAAGAATTACATAAATTGTTCCAAACCAGCTGATAATACCATAGAATTCAACCATCTCACATGCAAATGTTTTAAAGAAAAAATACTGCAACATAATCAAACACACACAAATCTCACAACAGGCGTCATTTGCCACATTTAAACCTACAACACATAAGTTCTGAATGTCAGAGAGTCATCTTCGCTGGAGAACATAACCATAACAACATCACCATCCTCAAATCCAGACTCTGCCACAAACTCCTTCCACCCAGTAGTTAGGTTGATGCAACCATCAAAGTCAATGTGGTAGGCAACTTCCATCAACTGATACTCGTTTTTGTCTGAAGTCTCCATCTTCAGTATCCCGGAACTAGGAGCAACAATCCGGATCCTGGGTGACATTTTCTGCAAATGGGCATGGGAGTAGAAAACAAAGTGAACACCTGACATAACTGAATTTTTAGACAGAGCTAGGAACGGTTTGCATAACAAACTAAAAAGAAAAAAACTGAACCAAAACAATAACACCAAACTAACTAGCCATATGAACTGACTAAAACTGAAGAAATATACATATCAATACACCTACAGTAAAAACATCTGACAAAAAACAGATCAAGGATTATACAAAAATGGATAAAATACTGTTAAGTAATAAACAAATACACACAGAAATACCTACTGTTAAATTCTGACAAAACCAAATAAAAATTATAGACAAACTATTGATAAAACTAAACTACAGATTCAGTCCATGGGATTCAAAAAGAGACCTACAAAAAAGTAGAAAACAAAACGAATAGAAACACATACCCATGATTCCTTCAAGTCCCCAACCCTCAGGCGACAAACATAGGGTGCACGAAACCCATGGTTGCTGTACAGCAGACAAGAAAGTTGGCCACGACGCTGAGTCTGGGTGAGCTCTAAACCAGATTCGTACACACAGCCATCAGCTATGCACGCCATCTTTGCCAGGCATCCGCATGAACAATCCTCCATGGAACACACAGGAACAAGGAAGAAAACAACAGAGAGAAGAGGGAGGAACCTAGATCTGATTCTGGAAGAAGGAAGAAAAAGGAGGGGGAGACTGAGCCACACACCACACATAGATGGATAGAATTTATAGCCAGGGAGACTCGCAGATTATAAAAATAATAAATAGGCAGGTGGGCAGCCAGCTGGTAGGAAATAGTTATTATACAAGCCATGCAACATTTGACCGCAAATCAGTTCAACTTCAGATAAACCAGCAGTTCAAAATTGCACATAACAAACATATGCATATAAAACAACACATTCAGAGGTAAACAATTGAATTCATTTAGTCATTCAAACATCTGCTCCCTCACAACACAAATCTTAAATACATAATATTCAGTACTTCAGTCATAATGATCAAAGAAACGACGCCATTTGGCCCTGGTGGATGGATGTGGAGCCGTGGCTGCTCTCGCCCTAGCCCAACTGATGATCTGAATATGGTTCCTTCCCCTGCCCTCTGGGAAAAGAAGCTCCAGTTCATTGGAGTTGCAAGTATCCATCACCTCGGGCGCAAGGCGTCTGTTGAACTCTGCCTCCAGTTCCTCCTCGGCAGCACGTCGTGCCATCTGCCTGCGCCTGCGCCTTCTCCTCCTCCTCTGCTCAGCTACTGCAGCCCTCACATCGACGGCATCCCCCTCCTCCTCTGCGACCTCTCCCAGCTCAGGATCCATCTCGCTTTTCTTTGGTTGCAGCTAGTAGAATGAAAGTGACTGAGGGCTCGGGCTTTATACTCAAAGTGCAGAGGTATCGGTAGGCATCCAGTAGAAAATACTTACTCCGATGTCAACGCACAGTAAGACAACTTTGACACGGAGCAGTGCAACTACACATACGACAGCAATTCAAACAACACTGAAAAACACGCAACTTAATTACACTGTTTGACCAGATTACAAGAAATCTCAGGCTACAGTCAGCCGCCATACACCACCTCCGCCAACGACAAAATAACATGGGAATCCGGGGTAGAAACAACTCCAAGAAGCAAAATTGACAACGCAAATCTTTTCACACAATCCTCATATCTCTCCATGCAACGCCAATTCAAAAGTAAAACAACAGAAAAAGAAGAACACATTTGCATGGCGGGCGTGGAAAACGACCAAGAACACCAAAACTTGTAATCAGAAATTACAGATGAAATTAATCTCCAAAAACTCTAACATACCGATAATTCTCACATCCAAAACAACAAACCGGACGTAAAATGAGGCCTACGAACACCACGGTAAACACCAACGCCCAAAACACATCCGCCGCCAAATGCCCACGCCGTCACCTCCGGTGACTCCAGATCGCAAAACAAGACCGGGTGAGCGCGCGCACGTGCGGAACCCCTTACATGTCTCCTCTGGCAATGAATGGCCCGCAGCACCGCGCTGGAGAATGCCCGGAAGCTCCACGTTGCATCCCCTGTTTCCGCCCGTCGTACACGCAGGAAGATCAGTTCAAGTAGAAAACCACGTCAGTCCAACCTGTAAACTACGTCAGTTCAAGTAGGGTAACAGAATAATATTCTGTTACGTGAAATAGAATAGCCCAGATGTATATATATGCTATTTGGACACCGAAAGAGTTTCGGGAGGTACTGGGTAGTCATTGGATCACCGGAAGGGGTTCCGAGAACCCCCAGGAGGTATATGGGCCATATGGGCCAAGTAAGAGGAGCACACCAGCACAAAAGGGGCTGGCGCGCCCCTTCTATGGCTGCCGGCCATGGGGAGAAAAGGAAGGAGGGGGATTCAGCCTGCCCCTGCCTTCCTCTCCCCCCTTCCTTTCCCCCTCCGGCAAATATGGTATGGGCGGCGGCTAAGGCAGGAGCCCAAGGAGGATTTGGCCTCCTTGGGGGCGCCTCTTGGCTGCCTCCCTCTCCCCCACCTATATATATGTGGAAGGGGGGCTCCACACAAGACGATGACAATCTCTTAGCCGTGTGCGGTGCCCCTCTCCAAAGTTTCGTCCCTCAGTCATATTTTCGGAGTGCTGAGGCGAAGCCCTACGGAGATAGCATCACCACCACCGTCACCACATCGTCGTGTTGCTGGAACTCATCCACTACTTCGCCATCTTGCTGGATCAAGAAGGCGAGGACGTCACCGAGCTGAACGTGTGCTGAACGTGGAGGTGTCGTACGTTCGGTACTCGATCAGTTGGAATGCAAATAAGTTCAACAACATCAACCACGTTAATAAACGCTTCCACTTACAGTCTACGAGGGTACGTAGACACACTCTCCCCTCTAGTTGCTATGCATCTCCATGGATAGATCTTGCGTGTGCGTATATTTTTTTCTTAAGTGGGAGTTCATTAGTAATTTGATTAATTGAACTTAGATTTATCACGAACTTAGTCTTAATAGTTTTTTGCATATCTATGTTGTAGATCAATAGCTTGCCATACAGCTCCCCTGTTTTGATATGTTTCTAGAGAAAACTATGTTGAAAGATGATGGTAGAATAATGCGGACTTGGTCCGTGATCTGAGGACTATCCTCATTGCTGCACAGAAGAATTATGTCCTTGATGCACCGCTAGGTGACAAAACTGTTGCAGGAGTTGATGCAGACTTTATGAACGTTTGACAAGCTCGACCTGATGACTACTAGATAGTTTGGGGCTCCATGCTTTACGGCTTAGAATCAGGGCTCCAAAGACGTTTTGAACGTCATGGAACATATGAGATGTTCCAAGAGATGAAATTGGTATTTCAGGCTTATGCCCGTGTTGAGAGGTATGAGACCTCTGACAAGTACTTTGCCTGCAAGATGGAGGAGAATAGCTCAGCCAGTGAGCATGTGCTCAGAATGTCTGGGTACTACAATCGCTTGAATCAAGTGGGAGTTAATGTTCAGATAAGATAGTGATTGATAGAGTTCTCCGGTCACTATCACCGAACTACTAAAGCTTCGTGATGATCTATAATATGCAAGGGATGACGAAAATGATTCCCCAGCTCTTCGCGATGTTGAAATCGATGGAGGTAGAAATCAAGAAAGAGCATCAAGTGTTGATGGTTAACAAGACCACTGGTTTCAAGAAAAAGGGCAAGGAAAAGAAAGGGAACTTCAAGAAGAATGGAAAGCAAGTTGCCGCTCCCATGAAGAAGCCCAAAGGTGGACCCAAGCCTGAAACTGAGTGCTTCTACTTCAAAGGGAATGGTCACTGGAAACAGAACTGCCCCAAATACTTGGCAGATAAGAAGGATGGAAAAGTGAACAAAGGTATATTTGACATGCATGTTATTGATGTGTACCTTACTAATGATCATAGTAGCCCCTGGGTATTTGGTACTGGTTCCGTTGCGCATATTTGCAACTTGAAATAGGAGCTACAGAATAAACGAAGATTTGTTAAGGGTGAGGTGATGATGTGTGTTGCAAGTGTTTCCAAGATTGATATGATCACCATCGCACACTCCCTCTACCTTCGGGATTAGTGTTGAGTCTAAATAAATGTTATTTCGTGTTTGAGTTGAGCATGAACATGATTAGATCATGTTTATTGCAATACGGTTATTCATTTAAGTCAGAGAATAATTGTTGTTCTGTTTACATGAATAAAACCTTCTACGGTCATACACCCAATGTAAATGGTTTATTGAATCTCGATCGTAGTGATACACATATTCATAAAATTGATGCCAAAAGATGCAAAGTTGCTAATGATAGTGCAACATACTTGTGGCACTGCCGTTTAGGTCATATTGGTGTAAAGCGCATGAAGAAACTCCATGCGGATGGACTTTTGGAATCACTTGATTATGAATCATTTGATACCTGCGAACCATGCCTCATGGGCAAGATGACTAAAACTCCGTTCTCCGGAACAATGGAGCGAGCTAATGACTTATTGGAAATAATACATACCGATGTATGCGGTCCGACGAGTGTTGAGGCACACGACGGGTATCGTTAGTTTCAAACCTTCACGGATGATTTGAGTAGGTATGGGTATATCTACTTGATGAAACACAAGTCTGAAACATTTGAAAAGTTCAAAGTATTTCGGAGTGAAGTGGAGAATCATTGTAACAAGAAAATAAAGTTTCTACGATCTGATCGCGAAGGCGAATATTTGAGTTTCGAGTTTGGCCTTCATTTAAAACAATGTGGAATTGTTTCACAACTCACGCCACCTGGAACACTGATACGTCTCCAACGTATCTATAATTTTTGATTGTTCCATGCTATTATATTATCCATCTAGGATGTTTTATATGCTATTTTATATGATTTTTGGGACTAACCTATTAACCTAGAGCCCAGTGCCAGTTTCTATTTTTTCCTTGTCTTTGAGTATCGCAAAAAAGGAAAACCAAATGGAGTCCAATTGACCTGAAAATTGACGGAGATTATTTTTGGACCAGAAGAAGCCTACGGAGCATCAGAGATGGGCCAGAGGAGTCCCGAGGCACCCATGAGGGTGGGAGCGCGCCCTACCCCTGGGTGCGCCCCCCTACCTCGTGGCTGCCTCGGAGACCCCCCTGACTTGTTCCAGAACATAACCTAGATCGGGAGTTCCGCCGCCGCAAGCCTCTGTAGCCACCAAAAACCAATCGGGACCCTGTTCCGGCACCCTGCCGGAGGGGGGATCCCTCACCGGTGGCCATCTTCATCATCCCGGCGCTCTCCATGACGAGGAGGGAGTAGTTCACCATCGGGGCTGAGGGTATGTACCAGTAGATATGTGTTTGATCTCTCTCTCGTGTTCTTGATTTGGCACTATCTTGATGTATCGCGAGCTTTGCTATTATAGTTGGATCTTATGATGTTTCTCCCCCTCTACTTTCTTGTAGTGGATTGAGTTTTCCATTTGAAGTTATCTTATCGGATTGAGTCTTTAAGGATTTGAGAACACTTGATTTATGTCTTGCATGTGCTTATCTGTGGTGACAATGGGATATTCACGTGATCCACTTGATGTATGTTTTGGTGATCAACTTGTGAGTTCCGTAACCTCGTGAACTTATGCATAGGGGTTGGCACACGTTTTCGTCTTGACCCTCCGATAGAAACTTTGGGGCACTCTTTGAAGTACTTTGTGTTGGCTTGAATAGATGAATTTGAGATTGTGTGATGCATATCGTATAACCATATCCACGGATACTTGAGGTGACATTGGAGTATCTGGGTGACATTAGGGTTTTGGTTGATTTGTGTCTTAAGGTGTTATTCTAGTACGAACTCTATGATAGATCGAAGGGAAAGAATAGCTTCGTGTTATTTTACTACACACTCTTGAATAGATCGATCAGAAAGAATAACTTTGACGTGGTATCATACCCTACCACAATCTCTTCGTTTGTTCTCCGCTATTAGTGACTTTGGAGTGACTCTTTGTTGCATTTTGAGGGATTGTTATATGATCTAATTATGTTATTATTGTTGAGAGAACTTGGACTAGTGAAAGTATGAACCCTAGGCCTTGTTTCCTAGCATTGCAATACCGTTTGTGATCACTTTTATTATTAGTTACCATGCTGTTTTTATATTTTCAGATTACAAAAACCTATATCTACCATCCATATTGCACTTGTATCACCATCTCTTCGCCGGACTAGTGCACCTATACAATTTACCATTGTATTGGGTGTGTTGGGGACACAAGAGACTCTTTGTTATTTGGTTGCAGGGTTGATTGAGAGAGACCATATTCATCCTACGCCTCCCATTGATTGATAAACCTTAGGTCATCCACTTGAGGGAAATTTGTTACTGTCCTACAAACCTCTGCACTTGGAGGCCCAACAACGTCTACAAGAAGGTTGTGTAGTAGAAATCAAGCAGTTTCTGGCGCCGTTGTCGGGGACGCTAGCGCTTGAAGGTATATCTTTAGATCTTGCAATCGAATCTTTTTGTTTCTTGTTTTATCACTAGTTTAGTCTATAAAGGAAAACTACAAAAATATGGAATTGAGGGTGCCTCATATGCTTCATCTTTTTAATGTCTTTCGTGAAAATGATGGGAAGGAAAATTGTGCTCAACTACTAGAAGAAGAATTACATAGAATGCTTGGCATAAAATATGTGAATGATGAGCATGATTGCAATGTTGTTAGTATGAATTCCTTGAATATCCATGATGCTAATGATATGCAAAGCCACAAGCTCGGGGATGCTATGTTTGATGAAGATGATATTTTTAGTCCCCCAAGTTTTGATGAGAATATTTATTATGATGATAGCATGCCTCCTATTTATGATGATTATATTGATGAAAATGGGTTTGGAAGAGTGTCAAATTTAGGAAGTAATGATCCCACTATTTTGAAGGGTGTTGAATCTTATTGTGATAATTATGAAAGTGGATTTGGAGAGGTCATTACTTTATTTAGTGATGAGTCCACTATTTCGGAAGAGGTTCCAATTGGTTATGAGAACAAAGTTGTTATCTATGATGATTATTGTGATGAATTGTATGCTATTAAGAATAATGATAACCATGAAACTTGTCATCATGATTTTAGTTTTCAATTGGATTATACCTCACATGATAATTATTTTGTTGAGTTTGCTCCCACTACTATTCCGAATGAGAAGAATTTTGCTTATGTGGAGAGTAGTAAATTTTCTATGCTTGTACATCATGAAAAGAATGCTGTATGTGATGGTTATATTGTTGAATTTATTCATGATGCTACTGAAAATTATTATGAGGGAGGAACATATGCTTTTAGGAATTGCAGTAATATCAAGTTTCCTCTCTATGTGCTTAAAGTTTTGAAGTTATGCTTGTTTTGGCTTCCTATGCTAGTTGATTATTGTTCCCATAAGTTGTTTGCTCACAAAATCCCTATGCATGTGAAGTGGGTTAGACTTAAATGTGCTAGTCATATTCTTCATGATGCTCTCTTTATGTTTTAATTCTTATCTTTTATGTGAGCATCATTGAAATCATCATGCCTAGCTAGGGGCGTTAAACGTTAGCGCTTGTTGGGAGGCAACACAATTTTATTTTTGTTCTTTGCTTTTTGATCCTGTTTAGTAATAAATAATATATATATATAACCTCTATTTATATGTGTTTTTATGTTTTAATTAGAGTTTGTTCCAAGTAGAACCTTTGGGAAGACTTGGGTGAAGTCTATGCGATCTTGCTGTAAAAAACAGAAACTTTTGCGCTCACGAGATTAGCTCCCATTTTTTACTGGAGAGTGATTGTAGGTTGATTCTTTTTGCAGACGATTAATACAAAAATTTCCCAGGTCCACCAATTTATTTCAGAATTTTTGTAGTTACATAAGTATTATAAAGATATAGATTACTACAGGCTGTTCTGTTTTTGACAGGTTCTGTTTTCTATGTGTTGTTTGCTTATTTTTATGAATCTATGAGTAATATCGGAGGGTATGAACCATAGAGAAGTTGTAATACAGTATACATTACACCAATATAAATAGATAATGAGTTCACAACAGTACCTAAGTGGTGGTTTTATTTTCTTATACTAACGGAGCTTACGAGTTTTCTGTTGAGTTTTGTGTTGTGAAGTTTTCAAGTTTTGGGTAAAGATTCGATGGACTATGGAATAAGGAGTGGAAAGAGCCTAAGCTTGGGGATTCCCAAGGTACCCCAAGGCAATATTCAAGGACAACCAAGAGCCTAAGCTTGGGGATGCCCCGGAAGGCATCCCCTCTTTCGTCTTCGTTCATCGGTAACTTTACTTGGACCTATATTTTTATTCACCACATGATATGTGTTTTTCTTGGAGCGTCATTTTATTTTCTTTTGTTTTGCTTGCTATTTGAATAAAATACCAATATCTGAAATTCTTAAATGTTAGAGAGTCTTCACATAGTTACATAATTATTCAACTACTCATTGATCTTCACTTATATCTTTCGGAGTAGTTTGTCGTTTGCTCTAGTGCTTCACTTATATCTTTTTAGAGCACGGTGGTGGTTTTATTTTGTAGAAATTATTGATATCTCATGCTTCACTTATATTATTTTGAGTGTCTTTTAGAACAGCATGGTAATTTGCTTTGGTTATGAAACTAGTCCTAATATGATAGGCATCCAAGATGGGTATCATAAAAACTTTCATATAAGTGCATTGAATACTATGAGAAGTTTGATACTTGATGATTGTTTTGAGATATGAAGATGGTAATATTAGAGTCGTGCTAGTTGAGTAATTGTGAAATTGAGAAATACTTGTGTTGAGGTTTGCAAGTCCTGTAGCATGCACGTATGGTAACCACTGTGTGACAAATTTGAAGCATGAGGTGTTCTTTGATTGCTTTCCTTATGAGTGGCGGTCGGGGACGAGCGATGGTCTTTTCCTACCAATCTATCCCCCTAGGAGCATGCGCGTAGTGCTTGGCTTTTGATGACTTGTAGATTTTTGCAATAAGTATGTGAGTTCTTTATGACTAATGTTGAGTACATGGATTATACGCACTCTCACCATCATTGCTAGCCTCTTCGGTACCGTGCATTGCCCTTTCTCACCTCGAGAGTTGGTGCAAACTTCGCCTGTGCATCCAACCCCCGTGATATGATACGCTCTATCACACATAAGCATCCTTATATCTTCCTCAAAACAGCCACCATACCTACCTATTATGGCATTTCCATAGCCATTCCGAGATATATTGCCATGCAACTTTCCACCGTTCCGTTTATTATGACACGCTTCATCACTGTCATATTGCCTTGCATGATCATGTAGTTGACATCGTATTTGCGGCAAGGCCACCATGCATAATTTTTCACGCATGTCACTCTTGATTCATTGCCTATCCCGGTACACCGCCGGAGGCACTCATATATTCATATTTTGTTCTAGTATCGAGTTGTAATCTTTGAGTTGTAAATAAATAGAAGTGTGATGGTCATCATTAATAGAGCATTGTCCCGAAAAAAAAGAAAAAAAAAGAAAGCCCAAAAAAAGAGAGGCCAAATAAAAAAGAAAAAAATAAAGGCCAATAAAAAAGGGGGTCAAATAAACAAAAAATAATAAAAAATAGAAATAAAAGGGACAATGCTACTATCCTTTTTCAACACTTGTGCTTCAAAGTAACACCATGATCTTCATGATAGAGAGTCTCTTATATTGTCACTTTCATATACTAGTGGGAATTTTTCATTATAGAACTTGGCTTGTATATTCCAACAATGGGCTTCCTCAAATGCCCTAGGTCTTCTTGAGCAAGCAAGTTGGATGCACACCCACTTAGTTTCCTTTGTTGAGCAATCATACATTTATAGCTCTAATGCATCCGTTGCATGGCAATCCCTACTCCTCGCATTGACATCAATTGATGGGCATCCCCATAGCCCGTTGATTAGCCACGTCAATGTGAGACTTTCTCCTTTTTGTCTTGTCCACACAACCCCCATCATCATATTCTATTCCACCCATAGTGCTATGTCCATGGCTCACGCTCATGTATTGCGTGAAACTTGAAAAAAATTTGAGATTACTAAAGTATGAAACAATTGCTTGGCTTGTCATCGGGGTTGTGCATGACGGGAGCATTTTGTGTGACGAAAATTAAGCATGGCCAAACTATATGATTTTGTAGGGATGAGCTTTCTTTGGCTATGTTATTTTGAGAAGACATAATTGCTTAGTTAGTATGCTTGAAGTATTATTATTTTTATGTCAATATTAAACTTTTGTCTTGAATCTCATGGATCTGAATATTCTTGCCACAATAAAGAAGATTACATTGATAAATATGTTAGGTAGCATTCCAGATCAAAATTCTGTTTTTATCATTTACCTACTCGAGGACGAGCAGGAATTAAGCTTGGGGATGCTTGATACGTCTCCAACGTATCTATATTTTTTGATTGTTCCATGCTATTATATTATCCATCTAGGATGTTTTATATGCATTTATATGCTATTTTATATGATTTTTGGGACTAACCTATTAACCTAGGGCCCAGTGCCAGTTTCTGTTTTTTCCTTATCTTTGAGTATCGCAGAAAAGGAAAACCAAACGGAGTCCAATTGACCTGAAAATTGACGGAGATTATTTTTGGACCAGAAGAAGCCCACGGAGCATCGGAGATGGGCCAGAGGAGTCCCGAGGCACCCACGAGGGTGGGGGCGCGCCCTACCCCCTGGGCACGCCCCCCTACCTCGTGGCCGCCTCGGAGACCCCCCTGACTTGTTCCCGACGCCAAAACCTCTTATATATACCCAAACTTCCAGAACATAACCTAGATTGGGAGTTTGGTCGCCGCAAGCCTCTGTAGCCACCAAAAACCAAACGGGACCTTGTTCCGGCACCCTGCCGGAGGGGGGATCCCTTACCGGTGGCCATCTTCATCATCCCGAGGCTCTCCATGACAAGAAGGGAGTAGTTCACCCTCGAGGTTGAGGGTATGTACCAGTAGCTATGTGTTTGATCTCTCTCTCGTGTTCTTGATTTGGCACGATCTTGATGTATCACGAGCTTTGCTATTATAGTTGGATCTTATGATGTTTCTCCCCCTCTACTTTCTTGTAGTGGATTGACTTTTCCATTTGAAGTTATCTTATCGGATTGAGTCTTTAAGGATTTGAGAACACTTGATGTATGTCTTGCATGTGCTTATCTGTGGTGACAATGGGATATTCACGTGATCCACTTGATGTATGTTTTGGTGATCAACTTACGAGTTCCGTAACCTCGTGAACTTATGCATAGGGGTTGCCACACGTTTTCGTCTTGACTCTCCGGTAGAAACTTTGGGGCACTCTTTGAAGTACTTTGTGTTGGTTTGAATAGATGAATTTGAGATTGTGTGATGCATATCGTATAACCATACCCACGGATACTTGAGGTGACATTGGAGTATCTAGGTGACATTAGGGTTTTGGTTGATTTGTGTCTTAAGGTGTTATTCTAGTACGAACTCTATGATAGATCGAACGGAAAGAATAGCTTCGTGTTATTTTACTACGAACTCTTGAATAGATCGATCAGAAAGAATAACTTTGAGGTGGTTTCGTACCCTACCATAATCTCTTTGTTTGTTCTCCGCTATTAGTGACTTTGGAGTGACTCTTTGTTGCATGTTGAGGGATTGTTATATGATCTAATTATGTTACTATTGTCGAGAGAACTTGCACTAGTGAAAGTATGAACCCTAGGCCTTGTTTCCTAGCATTGCAATGCCGTTTGTGATCACTTTTATTATTAGTTACCTTGCTGTTTTTATATTTTCAGATTACAAAAACCTATATCTACCATCCATATTGCACTTGTATCACCATCTCTTCGCCGAACTAGTGCACCTATACAATTTACCATTGTATTGGGTGTGTTGGGGACACAAGAGACTCTTTGTTATTTGGTTGCAGGGTTGTTTGAGAGAGACCATCTTCATCCTACGCCTCCCACGGATTGATAAACCTTAGGTCATCCACTTGAGGGAAATTTGCTACTGTCCTACAAACCTCTGCACTTGGAGGCCCTACAACGTCTACAAGAAGAAGGTTGTGTAGTAGACATCAAACACCACATAATAATGGTGTGTCCAAACGTCGTAACCGTACTTTATTAGATATGGTGCGTTCTATGATGTCTCTTACCGATTTACCACTATCGTTTTGGGGTTATGCATTAGAGACAGCCGCATTCACATTAAATAGGGCACCGTTTAAATCCGTTGAGACGACATCGTATGAACTATGGTTTCGCAAGAAACCTAAATTGTTGTTTCTTAAAGTTTGGAGATGCGATGCTTATGTCAAACAGCTTCAGCCTGACAAGCTCGAACCCAAAGCGAAGAAGTGCGTCTTCATAGGATACCCTAAAGAGACAATTGGGCTTACCTTCTACCATAGATCCGAAGGCAAGATCTTTGTTGCCAAGAATGGGTCCTTTCTAGAGAAGGAGTTTCTCTCGAAAGAAGTGAGTGAGAGGAAGTAGAACTTGATGAGGTAATTGTACCTTCTCTCGAATTGGAAAGTAGCACATGAGAGAAAACCATTCCCGTGATGCCTACACCAACTGGAGAAAACCGTTCCAGATTGGTACGATAATCCTGTCCTGGAAATCATGTTATTAGACCATGGCGAACCTACAAACTATGAAGAAACTATGATGAGCCCAGATTCTGATAAATGGCTTGAGGCCATGAAATCTGAGATAGCATCCATGTATGAGACCAAAATATGGACTTTGGTGGAATTGACCGATGATCGGCAAGCCATTGAGAATAAATGGATCTTCAAGAAGAAGACAGACGCTGATGGTAATGTCACTATCCACAAAGCTCGACTTGTTGCAAAAGGTTTTCGACAAGTTCAAGGGGTTGACTACGATGCGACTTTCTCACCTGTAGCTATGCTTAAATCGGTCAGAATCATGTTTGCAATTGCCACATTTTATAATTATGAAATCTGGCAAATGGACGTCAAAACTGCATTCCTTAATGGATTTCTAAAAGAAGAGTTGTGTATGATGCAACCAGAAGGTTTTGTCGATCCTAAAGGTGCTAACAAAGTGTGCAAGCTCCAGCGATCCATCTATGCACTGGTGCAAGCATCTCGGAGTTGGAATATACGCTTTGATAAGGTGGTTAAAGCATATGGTTTTATAAAGACTTACGATGAAGCCTGTATTTACAAGAAAGTGAGTGGGAGCTCTGTAGCATTTTTGATATTATATGTGGATGACATATTGCTAATTGGAAATGATATAGAATTTCTGGATAGCATAAAAGGATACTTGAATAAGAATTTTTCAATGAAAGACCTCGGTGAAGCTTCTTACATATTGGGCATCAAGATCTATAGAGATAGATCAAGACGCTTGATAAGACTTTCAATGAGTACATACATTGACTAGATTTTGAAGGAGATCAAAATGGATTAGTCAAAGAAGGAGTTCTTGCCTGTATTATAAGGTGTGAAGTTGAGTAAGACTCAAAGCCTAACCACGACAGAAGATAGAGAGAGAATGAAAGTCATTCCCTATGCCTCAGCCATAGGTTCTATAAAGTATGACATGCTGTGTACCAGACCTGTTGTGTGCCTTGCCATGAGTTTGGCAAGGGGGTACAATAGTGATCCAGGAGTGGATCACTGGACAGCGGTCAAAATTATCCTTAGGTACCTAAAGAGGACTAAGGAAATGTTTCTTGATTATGGAGGTGATGAAGAGTTTGTCGTAAAGGGTTACGTCGATGCAAGCTTTGACACCAATCCGGATGACTCTGAGTCTCAACCTAGATACGTATTGAACGTGGGAGCAATTAGTTAGAGTAGCTCCATGCAGAGCATTATAGACACAGAAATTTGCAAAATACATACGGATCTGAATGTGGCAGAGCAGTTGACTAAACCTCTCTCACAAGCAAAACATGATCACACCTTAGTACTCTTTGGGTGTTAATAACATGGCGATGTGAACTAGATTATTGACTCTAGTAAACTCTTTGGGTAGTCACATGGAAATGTGAACTATGGGTGTTAATCACATGACGATGTGAAGTAGATTATTGACTCCAGTGCAAGTGGGAGACTGATGGAAATATGCCCTAGAGGCAATAATAAAATGGTTATTATTATATTTCCTTAATCATGATAAAAGTTTATTATTCATGATAGAATTATATGGACCGGAAACTTAAATACATGTGTAGATACATAAACAAATACCGTGTCCCTAGTGAGCCTCTACTAGACTAGCTCATTGATCAAAGATGGTTAAGGTTTCCTAACCATAGAAATGAGTTGTCATTTGATAACGAGATCACATCATTAGGAGAATGGTGTGATGGACAAGACCCATCCATTAGCTGAGCATATGATTGTTCAGTTTATTGCTATTCCTTTCTTTATGTCAAATACATATTCCTTCAACTATGAGATGATGCAACTCCCAGATACCCGAGGAATACCTTGTGTGCTATCAAAAGTCACAATGTAACTGGGTGATCATAAAGATGCTCTACATGTATCTCCTAAGGTGTCTGTTGAGTTGGCATGAATCAAGATTAGGATTTGTCACTCCGAGTATCGGAGAGGTATCTCTGGGCCCTCTCGGTAATGCACATCACAAGAAGCTTGCAAGCAAAGTGACTAAGGAGTTATTACAAGATGATGCATCATGTAACGAGTAAAGAGACTTGCCGGTAACGAGATTGAACTAGGTATGAAGATACCGACGATCGAATCTCGGGCAAGTAATATACCGATGGACAAAAGGAATTACGTATGTTGTCATAAGGTTCGATCGATAAAGATCTTTGTAGAATATGTAGGAGCTAATATGGGCATCCAGGTTCTGCTATTGGTTATTGACCGGAGAGGTGTCTCGGTCATGTCTACATAGTTCTCGAACCCATAGGGTCCGCATGCTTAACGTTCGTTGACGATATGTATAGTATTTTATGAGTTATGTGAGTTGATGACCGCATGTTGTTCGGAGTCCCGGATGAGATCACGGACATGACGAGGAGCTCCGGAATGGTCCGGAGGTAAAGATTGATATATAGGACGATGCTATTTGTTCACCGGAAACGTTTCGGAAGAACCGGGTATTTATCGGAGTGCTGGAAGGGGTTCCGGGAGGCCACCTGTAAAGCGGTGGGCCTTATGGGCCAAGGGTGGAAGCACACCAGCCCACAAGGGGGCTGGCGCGCCCCTCCACCCCTGCCCACGCACCAAGGAGGGATGGAAGGAAGGGGGAGGCGACCTAAGGCAAGCCTCTAGGGAAGCCGCCAGCCACTTGGGGGGCGCCCTAGGGCTGCCTCCTCTCCCCCTCCACCTATATATATCTGTGAAGGGAGAGGGGCAACACACACCACGATTCCCTAGCCGTGTGCGGCGCCCCTCTCCCTCTAGTTCGTCCTCGGTCATATTTTTGTAGTGCTCGGCGAAGCCTACGGAGATAGTTGCATCACCATCGTCACCATGCCGTCGTGCTGCCGGGACTCATCTATGACTACACCTGCCTTGTCGGATCAAAAAGGCGAGGACCTCATCGAGCTGACGTGTGCTGAACATGGAGGAGCCATACGTTCGGTACTTGATCGGGTGGATCGTGAAGGTGTACGACTACATCAACCGCGTTGTTAAACTCTTCCGGATAACGGTCTATGAGGGTATGTAGACACACTCTCCCCTCTCGTAGCCATGAATCTCCATGGATAGATCTTGCGTGTGCGTAGAATTTTTTTTTGTTTTCCATGCAATGTTCCCCAACATCTTTTGCGGTGCATTTGTTGAGACCCGATGAATTGTGGATTTATGATCAGATTATCTATGAATATTATTTGAGTCTTCTCTGAACTCTTTTATGCATGATTAAAATATCTTTGTATTTCTCTTCGAACTATCGGTTTGGTTTGGCCAACTAGATTGGTTTTTCTTGCAATGGGAGAGGTGCTTACTCTTGGGTTCAATCTTGCGGTGTCCTCACCTAGTGACAGAAGGGGTAGCATGGCACGTAAGTATTGTTGCCATCAGGGATAAAAAGATGGGGTTTATATCATATTGCTTGAGTTTATCCCTCTACATCATGTCATCTTGCTTAAGGTGTTACTCCGCTGTTATGAACTTAATACTCTAGATGCATGCCGGATAGCAGCCGATGTGTGAAGTGATAGCAGTAGATGCAGGCAGGAGTCGGTCTACTTGTCACGGATGTGATAACTATATTCATGATCATTGCCTTAGATATCGTCATAATTATGTGCTTTTCTATCAATTGCTCAACCGTAATTTGTTTACCCACCGTATGTTATCTTGAAGAGAGAAGCCTCTAGTGAAACCTATGGCCCCCGGGTCTATTTTCCATTATATATATTCAGATCAATAAACCAAAAAACCCAAAAATACCTTGCTGCAATTTATTTATATTTACTTCAGTTTGCTCTTTTATTTATCTTTTATACCTATCTCTTTTAGATCTCACTCTTGTTCGTGACCGTGAAGGGATTGACAACCCCTTTTTCGCGTTGTGTGCAATTGTTTGTTAGTTTGTGCAGGTGCATATATTGGGGACTTGCTTGTGCCTCCTACTGGATTGATAGCTATGTTCTTAACTGAGGGAAATACTTATCTCTACTTTGCTGCATCACCCTTTCGTCTTCAAGGGTAAAATCAACGCAAGCTCAAGAAGTAGCAGGAAGAATTTCTGGCGCCGTTGCCGGGGAGGTTCTACATCAAGCCTACCAAGTACCTATCATAAACTCTAATCTCTTGCACTTAGATTATTTGCCATTTGCCTCTTGTTTTCCTCTCCCCCACTTCTAAAACGTTTTCAGAAAAATACAAACATATTTGCCTTTTTATTCGCCCTTCTTTCATTCGCCTTTTCATTTGCATTTGTGCTAAGTCACTTGTTTTCCTATCATGGCTAGCCCTCATACCATTGTTAGTACCCTGAAAGTGAGGTTCTCAATTTTAAACAAAGGGAGGGAGAAAATTTAAAAGTTGCTTGGTATAGAATTTGCAATGCTCAAAATAGATCTACTCATAAGCAATCTACTACCATTCTCCTTCGCAAATTTTATGTGGGTGTTACTACTTGGTATAGATATGTTCTAGATACCACTAGTGGAGGTAATTTCTTGGGTAGCCATACTTTGGATGCTTACAATGCCATGATAGATTTGGTAGGCTCACCACCACTCATGGTTAATGAAACAGTTTTAACTTTGGAACATGTGATGCAAAGGCTTGATATTATTGAGAATAAAATTTCTGCCGTAGAGCTTATTGAAAATTTGGATAAGAAGATCCATAATCACATTACTCAAATTGGATCAAAGGTTAATGAGAAAATAGATCAAGGTTCCACTAGAATTGATAAGTTAGAACATATTATTACCAATTTGGATTCCGCTTTTGCCTCTATTAAAACTACTCCAAATTTTCCTCCTACTAAAGCTACTAAGTTTATTTATGTTCCTAAAAATAAGGGTGAATCGTCTAGTAAAGGAAACGAAGATCTTAAGATGATAAGTGTTCACCCTAGCTTTATCAATATCGTTAAAAAAAACCAATTGCTACAAGTGAATTTCTTGATTTCCTACCTAGGAGTGTGATTTTCAATAAATCCAAAGAGTCTCCTAGGAGTCATAAATGTGCAATTGAAGAATTACATACCAAAGATGACAATACCTAGATCTATGTTTATGCCTAGCTAGAGGCGTTAAACAATAGCGCTTGTTGGGAGGCAACCCAATTTTTCATTTTTCATTTTTTTGTTTTTGCTACTGTTCTTCAATAAATACACATTATTACCTCTGTAGTAATTTTTTGGTGTTTCAGTTAGTGTTTGAACCAAGCAAGACCTTTGGGATACATTGGTATATCGTTGATTTGGTTTTGCTGAAAAACATAAACTTTTGCGTCCACTAACAGAATTGTTGAAATTCACTGGAGCGTGGAAAAATTCTGAATGTTTTACTAAATATTTTTATATGAATTTCCTCTGTTTTCCTAAATTTTCAGAATTTTTAGAGTTACAGAAGTATACGAAGTTTCCAGGTTACTACAGATTATTCTGTTTTTGACAGATTCTGTTTTTTATGTGTTGTTTGCTTATTTTGATGAATCTATAGGTAGTATCGGGGGGTATGAACCATGGAGAAGTTGAAATACAATAGATATTACACCAATATGAATTTAGAATGAGTTCACAACAGTACCTAAAGTGGTGATTTATATTATTATACTAACGGATCATACGAGTTTTTCTGTTGAGTTTTCTGTTGTGAAGTTTTCAAGTTTTGGGTAAAGATTTGATGGACTATGGAATAAGGAGTGGCAAGAGCCTAAGCTTGGAGATGCCCAAGGCACCACAAGGTAATATTCAAGGACAACCAAGCATCTAAGCTTGGGGATGCCCCGGATGGCATCCCCTCTTTTGTTTTCAATCCATCGGTAAATTTACTTGAGGCTACATTTTTATTCACCACATTATATGTGTTTTGCTTGGAGCATCTTGTATGATTTGAGTCTCACAATCATCCTTGTTGTACACACCTTTTGAGAGGGACACGCTTTAATCGTGAATTTATTAGAATACTCTATGTGCTTCACTTATATCTTTTGAGATAGGCAGTTTGGTCTAGTACTTCACTTATATCTTTTTAGAGCACGGCGGTGGTTTTATTTTGTAGAAAATGCTGAACTCTCTTGCTTCACTTATATTATTTTGGGAGTCTTTAAACAGCATGGTAATTTGTTTAGGTTATGAATTTAGTCCTAATATGATGGGCATCCAAGAGGGATATAATAAAAACTTTCATATAAAGAGCATTGAATATATGAGAAGTTTGATTCCTTGCATTTGTTTTGAGATGTAAAGATGGTGATATAAGAGTCATGCTAGTGAGTAATTGTGGATTGGTATAAATACTTGTGTTAAAGTTTGTGATTCCCGTAGCATGCACATATGGTGAACCGTTATGTGATGAAGTCCGAGCATGATTTATCCTTTGATTGTCTTCCTTATGAGTGGCGACCGGGGACGAGCGATGGTCTTTTCCTACCAATATATCCGCCTAGGGGCATGCATGTAGTACTTTGTTTTGATGGCTAATAAACTTTTGCAATAAGTATGTGAGTTTTTTATGACTAATGTTGAGTCCATGGATTATACACACTCTCACCCTTCCACCATTGCTAGTCTGTCAAGTACCGCGCAACTTTCGCCGGTGCATTAAACCCACCATATATCCTTCCTCAAAACAGCCACCATACCTGCCTATTATGGCATTTCCATAACCATTCCTAGATATATTGTCATGCAACTTCCATTGTTCTGTTTTATTATGACACATACCATCATTGTCATATTGTTCTCATATGCATGAGGCATTCATATAGAGTCATATTTTGTTCTAGTATCGAGTTGTAATTCTTGAGTTGTAAGTAAATAAAAGTGTGATGATCATCATTATTAGAGCATTGTCCCATGTGAGAAAAGGATGATGGAAGCTATGATTCCCTCACACGTTGGGATGAGTCTCTGGACTTTAATAAAAATAAAAGAGGCCAAAGAAGCCCAAGTAGACAAAAGATGCCAAAGAAGCCCAAACAAAAAAAGAGAAAAAGAGAGAAGGGACAATGTTACTATCCTTTTCCACACTTGTGCTTTGAAATAGCACCATGTTCTTCATGATAGAGAGTCTCCTATTTTGTCACTTTCACATACTAGTGAGAATTTTTCATTATAGAACTTGGCTTGTATATTTCAATGATGGGCTTCCTAAAATTGCCCTAGGTCTTCATGAGCAAGCAAGCTGGATGCACACCCACTTAGTTTCTTTTTTGAGCTTTCATACACTTATAGCTCTAGTGCATCCGTTGCATGGCAATCCCTACTCACTTGCATCAACATTAATTGATGGGCATCTCCATAGCCCATTAATTTGCCTAGTTGATGTGAGACTTTCTCCTTCTTTTTGTCTTCTCCACAACCACCACATTCTATTCCACCTATAGTGCTATATCCATGGCTCACGCTCATGTATTGCGTGAAAGTTGAAAAAGTTTGAGAACACCAAAAGTATGAAACAATTGCTTGGCTTGTCATCGGGTTGTGCATGATGAAATACTTTGTGTGATGAAGATGGAGCATAGCCAGACTATATGATATTGCACGGATAACTTTCTTTGGCCATGTTATTTTGAGAAGACATAATTTCTTTATTAGTATGCTTGAAGTATTATTGTTTTTATGCCAATATTTAACTTTTGTTTTGAATCCTATGGATCTGAACATTCATGCCACAATAAAGAAGATTACATTGATAAATATGTTAGGTAGCATTTCACATCAAAAATTCTATTTTTATCATTTACCTACTCGAGGACAAGTAGGAATTAAGCTTGGGGATGCTTGATACGTCTCCAACGTATCTATAATTTTTGATTGTTCCATGCTATTATATTATCTGTTTTGGATGTTTTGTATGTATTAATATGCTATTTTATATCATTTTTGGGACTAACCTATTAACCTAGAGCCCAGTGCCAGTTTCTGTTATTTTCCTTGTTTTTGACATCTACGGAAAAGGAATATCAAACGGAGTCCACGGGGAATAAAACTTTACGATGATTTTTCTTGGACCAGAAGACACCTACGTGACTTGGAGAGAGGGCCAGAAGAGTCTCGAGGAGGCCACAAGCCTCTAGGGCGCCCCTATCTTGTGGGCCCCTCGGGAGTCCCCTAACCCTAGTTCCACTTCTATATATTCTCAAATATTCCCCAAACATCAAAAGCGTCCACAAAAATACTTTTCCGCCACCGCAAGCTTCTGTTCTCGTGAGATCCCATCTTGGGGCCTTTTCCGGCGCTCTGTCGGAGGGGGATTCGATAACGGAGGGCCTCTACATCAACCTTGCTTCCCTTCCGATGAAGCGTGAGTAGTTTAGCACAGACCTAAGGGACCATAGCTAGTAGCTAGATGGCTTCTTCTCTCTCTTTGATCTTCGATACAATGTTCTCCTCGATGTTCTTGGAGTTCTATCTGATGTAATATTCTTTTGCGGTGCGTTTGTTGAGATCCAATGAATTGTGGATTTATGACCAGATTATCTATGAATATTATTTGAGTCTTGTCTGAACTCTTTTATGCATGATTAAGATATCTTTGTATTTCTCTTCGAACTATCGCTTTGGTTTGGCCAACTAGATTTTTGTTTTCTTGCAATGGGAGAGGTGCTTAGTTTTGGGTTCAATCTTGTGGTGTCCTCACCAAGTGACAGAAGGGGTAGCGAGGCACATATTGTATTGTTGCCATCCAGGATAAAAGGATGGGGTTTATATCATATTTCTTGAGTTTATCCCTGTACATCATGTCATCTTGCTTAAGGTGTTACTCCGTTCTTATGAACTTGATACTCTAGATGCATGGTGGATAGTAGTAGATGCAGACAGGAGTCGGTCTACTTGTCATGGACATGATGCCTATATTTAGGATCATTGCCTTAGATATCGTTGTAATTATGCGTTTTCTATCAATTGCTGGACAGTAATTTGTTTACCCACCGTATGTTATCTTCAAGAGAGAAGCCTCTAGAGAAACCTATGGCCCCCTGGTCTATTTTCCATTATATATATTCAGATCTATAAACCAAAAAACCCAAAAATACCATGCTGCAATTTATTTATATTTACTTTAGTTTGCTCTTTTATTTATCTTTTGTACCTATCTCTTTTAGATCTCACTCTTGTTTGTGACCGTGAAGGGATTGACTACCCCTTTTTCGCGTTGTGTCCAAGTGTTTGTTAGTTCGTGCAGGTGCATATATTGGGGACTTGCTTGTGCCTCCTACTGGATTGATACCTTGGTTCTTAACTGAGGGAAATACTTATCTCTACTTTGCTGCATCACCCTTTCTTCAAGGAAAAAATTAACGCAAGCTCAAGAAGTAGCAGGCACTCGCAGATGTCGCCATCGTCGGTGCAAAGCGCGGAGCTGTCGCTCGGCAGCTCACCCGTGTCATGATGATCCACAAGTATAGGGGACCAATCATAGTCCTTTCAATAAGTAAGAGTGTCGAACCCAACGAGGAGCAGAAGGAAATGACAAGTGGTTTTCAGCAAGGTAATGTCTGCAAGCGCTGAAATTGTAAGTAACATATAATTTGGTAGCATGATAATTTGTAATGAGCACGTAACGGTAACATAAAATAATATGCAGCAAGATAGCCCAATCCTTTTGTGGCAAAGGACAGGCCAAAACCGTTTCTTATAATAAGTAAAGTGTTCTTGAGGGCACACAGGAATTTCATCTAGTCACTTTCACCATGTTGGCTTGATTTGTGTTCACTACTTTGATAATTTGATATGTGGGTGGGTCGGTACTTAGGTGTTGTTCTTACTAGAACCTCCTACTTATGATTAACCCCCTCGCAAGCATCTGCAACTACGAGAAAAGTATTAAAATAGAATCTAACCATAGCATTAAACTTTTGGATCCAAATCGGTCCCTTACGAAGTAGTGCATAAAATAGGGTTTAAGCTTCTGTCACTCTAGCAAGCCATCATCTAATAACTACTCCACAATGCATTCCCTTAGGCCCAAATATGGTGAACTGTCATGTAGTCGACGTTCACATGACACCACTAAGGGAATCACAACACACATATTATCAAAATATCGAACACATATCAAGTTCACATGATTACTTGCAACATGATTTCTCCCATGACCTCAAGAACAAAAGTAACTACTCACAAGTGATAAACATGTTCATGATCAGAGGGGTATTAAATAGCATAATGGATCTAAACATATAATCTTCCACCAAATAAACCATATAGTGATCAACTACAAGATGTAATCAATACTACTAGTCACCCACAGGTACCAATCTAATGTTCTGGTACAAAGATTGAACACAAGAGATGAACTAGGGTTTGAGAGGAGATGGTGCTGGTGAAGATGTTGATGAAGAGTGGCCTCCCCAAGATGAGAGGGTTGTTGGTGATGATGATGACGATGATTTCCCCCTCCGGGAGGGAAGTTCCCTTGGCGGAATCGCTCTGCCGGAGAGCAAAAGTGCTCCTCCCCAAGTTCCGCTTCGAGTCGGCGGCGCTCCGTCCCGAAAGTCCTCTCCTTCTTTTTTCTAGGTCAAAATGACTTCCGAAGATGGGCACCGGAGGTGGGCCGAGGAGGGCACAACCCACCAGGGCGCGCCTGGGCTCCCTGGAGCGCCCAGGTGGGTTGTGCCCACCTGGTGGCCCCCTGGTAGTTATTTGCTCCAATAATTCTTATTTATTCCATAAAAATTCCTCGTGAAGTTTCAGCTCATTTGGAGTTGTGCAGAATAGGTAGCCTGACGTAGCTTTTTCAGGTC
The DNA here is from genome assembly GCF_018294505.1 of Triticum aestivum. Taxonomy (NCBI): domain Eukaryota; kingdom Viridiplantae; phylum Streptophyta; class Magnoliopsida; order Poales; family Poaceae; genus Triticum; species Triticum aestivum. The sequence goes on along the minus strand of NC_057811.1, from coordinate 208,388,564 downwards.
CAGATTTCCAGCTGCCGGAATTCTCCCTCTTTGTGTGAACCTTGCGTATTATGAGAGAAAAGGCATTAGAATTACTCCAAAAGCATTATTATGCATAAAAACATTATAAATAACAGTAGGTAAACATGATGCAAAATGAACGTATCATGTCGCTAAGAGCCACCCATGCCAGTCGCGACGAGGACCGACCTCTAGATCCGGATCTAGGCAACGCCATTGTCAAGGACAGATAGTGAGCCCGAGCCACCCACCGCTACACCCCTAGTCGTCCAGACGACTAAGAGGCATAGCCACCACTACCGTCATGGAACCTGCCGGAAAGCCATCATACAGACCACCCTTCGGGGTGCCACCCCGGCATCCATGTCCCGAGGCACTACAACCATCGACGTAACAACACACAACCACTGTGGGAAAGAAAGTAAGGGACCTCCTTCTGCTCCTAGCCCGGCATCAGCCACCTATCCCGGGTGAGCGCCCCCATCGTAGGGGGCGTCCACGCCTGCGTCCCCAGTCGATCCCAGTGGATCGAGGGGGACACGACCTAGTAGCTACCGACGGCTAACGCTGAGCACGACCCAACACTGGCCCAGGACCTTAGCCGAGTCAAACTCGCACGCCGCCACACCCGTGGCCACCAGTGTCGATCCGACCTATAACATAGCAGCAGCACAGGCACCAACTCGGACCAACAATGCAACACGGCAAGAGAGCACTAACGCAAAGGCAGGCCAACACGAACTAGGTAGGCCCCCTGCACCTGCACTCTGCGGGATGCCATCCACCCCCTCAAGACATATCCAAACCAGCCGACGGCAACTCGGACCACCGCTGCAAGAGAGTAGTGGGCCATCCCATAGCCACTCGGAGGAACCTGAGAAGCTCCACCATGCTAGGCCCGCGCCACCGGCAACGGACCCAGCCACTGCAGACACCCCCACCTGGTGTCGGCCGAGCCGATGCAAACCTCCTGATGTGGGACGTGCAGCCGCCGCGCCAGCCACGAACACCAGAACACCGCCATTCCAAACCCGTCGTCGCGCAGCCAAACCCCGCACCAGCCCAATGCCTCCGTTGGTGGGCCGTCCCGCGCCAGCCCATGGCCCTGAGCGGAAGAGGGAGAAGCAACCCCGCCGCCAGGCGGCGGCAGGGGAGGTAGGCTGGAGGGGGAATGGGGGACCGGCAGCCTAGGGTTTCCCCCATCCGCTCGCGGGCGCGGGGGGTGGGTAGGTATTTTTCCTCAGACTCTCATCTCATGCCATTGGTGCCTATATAAGGACAATGTTGGATGGCCCACTCGCGTATCCTTTCTGGGACGTGTCCGGACACGGTCCGCGGACAAATAGGGTATCCCTTTAGGGGATAGTGTTGGAGATGCCCTAAAACCTTAATGGCCAGTCGGATTTATGATGAAAAGAGTGATGTGGCGATCGACATGGAAGACTGAAAAATAAAAGGGTAAAACTAGAAGTATTCGATAAATGAGTAATTTGGATGAAAATAGTAAAATGGGGTGATATAGAGGGTAAAAATTGAAATTCACTCTAAAACATTCTCTGTACGATTCAAATCAAATGGTCAACATAGGAAAAATTCTTAAGGATTATAATCCCTCAAAGATCTTAGAAAAAATCTTTCAATCAAAAAGACCTAAATGTTGTGCTCTCGAGGAGAGAACCAAAGGTGATGGAAGCTCATCACGTGCAATGGAGGGAAATAGAGAATCATATATACTAGAAGGGTCGGGCGCGCTTTGCTGGGCCATTGGTGTTGTTTGATTTTCATATTTCTTTTACTCCCATTGTTTCATAATATAAGGGCATCTCCAAAATTGACCTGCAAATTTACTCTCACATCCGTCTGCGGACATGGATGCGGGAGCCGGCCATCCAATGATATAATGTATATGTTCGCTAGTAAAGGGAAATTTCAAATTCAAATAAAGTCTGATCCATGGCTGGATCACACTAGTGCCTGATCACATGCCAATCCCGCTGCCGTTTGCTCATGCCAGTCTAGGTGTAGCCCTACTGTGTAGGTGTAGTTCCAGACTGGGTGGGATCTGTGTCTTCCACCTGCCCGTCTTAAGAGGCACCTCCTCCTCCGCCTCCATCGTGGATGACGCCAGACATCTCTCTGTTCGCGTCGCCGTAGCCCTTCTCCCCTGCTTTAGGCATAGCAGCGAACAGCGTGCGGGCACCCGGCTTCAGGCTTGCCAATGTATTACTTTGTAAGGTCTTTGTGAATAATCAATAAAGTGGCTGCATGCATCACCCAGAGGCCGGGAGTGTATCCTCATTTTCAAAACAAAAAAACTCTCGATCGCCAAAAGGACCCTCTTGTGTAGCAGGTTCAAATAAGTTCTTCTTTGATCTAATTCACTACCTCAGCTTAGCAATTCTAGAAGTTGTGATGTAGGGTGAGACCCTAAACGGCTGATCTTTCACGAAAGGAGCGGATCCCAACTAAGAACACGAAGAACACGAGGGGAAAACGAGGGAAAACACAAGAGGAACTCTCAAAACCAACAAGATATAGTCACACATATGCTAGATCCTCGAAACACAAAGGGAGATACACGATCCAAAGTCAACAACGGACGATACAAAGGGTAACCGGTTATTCTCCGTGAGGAGGTCTTGATGGGGCCACCCAAGAGGGGGTCTTGAATCCAACGTGGATCGCCTCTGTAGAGGGGCCGCGGTCTCTCCCGAGGAGCAGATCCGTATGGATGAGCAATGCTCTATCTCACATATGAGATAACCAATGCTAACCCTAACTAGGAGGAGGGAAAGGTCTATTTATAGTCTTAGTGCAAAGGAGGGGCGAAGTGGAGGGGTACATGGGCTTCGGCCCGAAACTGGACGCAGCCAGGGTCCGGACGTCCGCGAGGCGCCGGTCGTCCGGAGGCTCGCGGGGGTCCGGACGTCCGTAGATCTTCGGATGTCCGCAAATTATGTTCTGTTGCCACGGCGTCAAACATCCGTAGGTGTCCGATCGTCCGGTCGCTGGTTGTCCGGTCTTCCTCGGATTTCCGTAGATTCAGTTCTGTTGGCGTAGTGTCGGTCGTCCGGAGGGGTTCGGTCGTCCGGAGCCTGGGAGTTGTCGGACGTCTGGGCCTGGTCGGTCATCCGGCCACTGTAGCATTCGGTGGCCTGGCTTCCTTGGGTTGGCGTGGCCTTCAAGGGTCGGACTTCCGGGCTGGGTCGGTCGTCCGGAGCCTGTAACTTCCGTGACGGCTCTTCTTCTTGTCCCTCGCACTTGGTGTCCTCGCCGCCTTGTCCATTGGATGTAGATGTTCAATGGCTTTCCTCCAAGTACCTAAGCACACATAGTGTTTCCGTTTGAGGTAGTAGCCATGTCTCATGTGTCGAAAGTGGTAGTTCTAAAAGGAGCGAGTTCACCTTATCTTCGATAGCCTTTGCTGGAGCTCTTGTCATTGGTCCAAGTGGTGTCGTTGGAGGTGTAGATGCGTCCATGGGGATGATCGTGGGATGCTCCGCATCATCTCCCCTCCCTTGGGAAAGATCCGACCTCGGATCGAAATCTTCGTCACCATGGTAGGGCGAAAGATCCTTGATGTTGAAGACGTCGCTCACTTTGTACTTATCGCGCGGGAGGTCGGTCTTGTAAGCGTTGTTGTTGTAGCGTGCTAGCACCTTGAAGGGCCCATCGGCTTGTGGTAGAAGTTTGGACTTGCGTTCGTTGGGGAAGCGGTCCTTACGAAGGTGTAGCCACACAAGATCTCCAATGTTGAATATCATGGGTTGTTTGTTGACGTTGAGCTTGGTCGCGAGTCGTGGTACTTGACGCTCGATGGTGTGCATTGTATCTTCATGCATCTTCTTGAGGTAGTTCACTCGGGTGCTCGCGTCCATGTTGATACGCTCTTGTAGTGGTAGAGGAAGAATGTCCAATGGAGACAACGGGTTGAAACCATAGACGACCTCGAAAGGGGACTTGCCGGTTGTTGAGTGTCTTGCGCGGTTGTAGGCGTACTCGGTGATCGGTAGGCACTCCTCCCACTCCTTGATGTTCTTCTTGATTAGCATGCGGAGAAGAGTGGAGAGCGTACGGTTCGTCACCTCCGTTTGGCCGTCGGTTTCTGGATGGTATGCCGTGGAGAATAGTAGCTTGATTCCGAGCTTGGCGCATAAGGTCTTCCAAAAGTAACTCGAGAACTTGACGTCACGGTCTGAGACAATCGTCTTTGGTACTCCATGAAGTCGCAAGATTTCCCTACAAAAGAGATTGGCAATATGTGAAGCATCGTCTATCTTGTTGCAAGGAATGAAATGAGCCATTTTGGAGAATTGGTCCACAACAACAAAAACAGAATCCTTGCCATTTCTAGTTCTAGGCAAACCAAGCACAAAATCCATGCTAATATCTTCCCATGGTTGATATGGAATTGGGAGTGGCATGTAAAGGCCATGAGATTGAGCTTTAGACTTAGCTTTGCGACATGTAGAGCATCGGTTGGTGAAGTGGTTGACGTCGCGAAACATCTTGGGACAAAACTAGTTCTTGGAGAGCGTAGCAATTGTCTTGTCGTGTCCAAAATGTCCCATTAGTCCTCCTCCATGAGATTCTTGGAAAAGCAACAAATGAAGAGAAGACTCGGGGATGTAAAGTTTGTTAGCTCTCATAAGATAACCATCTTTGATGTAATATCGTTCCCAAGAGGGATGCGTCAAGCACTTGGCATAAGGAATAGTAAAAGTGGGGTCATGCGCATATAAGTCTTTTATGTGCTCAAAGCCAATGACATTCAATTAAAGTTGAGTAACAAGGATGCATATACGGGAAAGAGCATCCGCCACAACATTTTCCTTGCCTTTAATATACTTGATGACATAAGGAAAAGACTCAATAAATTCACTCCACTTAGCATGACGCTTCACTACTAGGGAAAACCCTAGCAGTAGCGCGGGAATAATGCCTATCAGTAGTGTTGGGTAGGGCGCTACTAGTAAGGCGCTACAGCTAAAGGTTAGCAGTAGTGTCTGTTAACCCACGCTACTGCTATATCGACTTAGTAGTAGCGCTTTCACTAAAGAGCGCTACCGGTAACTACTAGTAGCGCTTCTCTCAGCACGTGCTACTACTATTATTCTGTATTTCACTTTTATTTCATGTTGTATTCATACACCTTTATACAAGTTTTCATACAGCAGCAATTTAGAGATTGTTTTTACATCATAATGAGTTATGACATCACAGGGTGAAAGAACCGTGGACTAGTTTCAAGTGGATGGACATACACTTGAAACTAATCCGCGGTTCTTTCACCCAATAATATAATAAAAATCATCATCATCATATCGTTAACAACTTATCATCATAATACATCATTGTCATATAAAACCTCCTCATGATCATCGTTTTCATCAATGAGACATCACATAGCAAGTTGGTCACTAGTCATAATCACAACTACTCCTCATCATCAACTCTAACACATTGTACCACATAATAAACATATTGTACCTCATAGGACCTACTACATTCTCTTAGGACCTACTATATTCTCTAAGGTAAAATAGCAAAAAACAAGATAGCCCCTGACTCTCCATTATGGAGAATGGAGATTATCCTGTCTCCAATTCTTGCCTTTCGCTTAATGTTGCTTCCAAGAACCTCCTTACGACTGTCCAAACATTTTTTCCATTCTTTGATTAGCATGTGTTCACCGGTTTTAGAAATCCGATATGCACAGGTGAGATCCGTAGGATGACGTGGCTGTATGTTCAGAACCTCAAGGCGACCATTCTGATACATCAGATGAGGCACACAATCAATTGGGATTTTCTTTTGAAAAACATAGTAATAACTTCGTAGTTAGCAATGATGTACTAGTTTTAGAAGTATGCAAAAGATGCACGGGTGTCGTAATAGCAAAAAATCTTACCAGGGTATCTCCATAGAAATTACCGTGGTTCAACACGTGCACTAGTGGCACGTATTCACCATAATTTGGAGGAGTTCGATAATAGGTATTGTAATTCTCAAGATCAGTACAAAATGAGATCAGATGATTTTTCTCCTTATAAGTTAATTCGGAGCCATCGGTGTAGTGGGTTTTGTCTACCATCTTCCGCACATTCTTTGAATAATGAAAATAGGCTGTCAATGGAAATAAGTTGTCAACTATTTTGAAATAAACAATATAAATTAGTTAATACCTATGTTTGAGAAACTCACATAGCGGTAGAATCGAAAGCGTATCAACAAGGATCTAAATGTCCATATTGTCGTGCTCAATGTCAGGATCACCAAGATCCATGGTGACAATCATATCCTCATAAAAACCATACATTTTGCTAAGTGCTTCCCAATTTTGGCAACCAAAATGGGTTACGCTCTGAGAATTGTACAGATTTACTTCAAAATCCATATCATGATGGGTCCTTAGGGGTGTGTTTGGTTGCAGGAACGGGCTGGAATGTCACGGGTCGGACCCATTCCTGGCCTGATTCTCGCGTTCAGTACGTAGGTGGATCGGGAACGGACTCGTTCCCATGTACCGAATATTCGGCCGATATCCGGAACGAGGTGATACCTCGAAATTGAGCGGACGACGCGGAACCGCTTGTTCCCCTCGCTGCCTCCTCTCCCCCCGCGCACTCGCCCCTCTCCCTCACGGCTGTCGCTCCACTCTCGTCTTTCCCAAGTCCGGCGGATGGGTGGGAGCGACCAGGCCAGCGAATCCACCACAGGGCGGAGGCAACCTACTCTATGGTATGTACGGCGGTGGCGACCTGATATATGGGATGGCCGGCGGCGACCTGGTGTGATAGGGGAGGCGGCGACCAGATCTGATAGGATACGGCGGCGACCCAATCTACCATGGTCGGCGGCGACCTGATCTGCTAGGCGACGGTGATGACCTGATCTAACGGGGGCGGCGGTGACCGAGCCTGCTTTTGAGGCGGTGGCCATTCCCTCGCCGGCTGTGACGGCCACCTCGCCCACACGACCGCTGCCTCGGTCAACAGTAAGAGTGTTGTTCTTCATCCGTGAGCAATTTTTCTTGATTGAAAGCCAATTCTAATGTAAATAGTCAAAAAAACACTAGCAAAATTTATTTGATTGTTTGCTCGTTGATGAAATTTTACCCCTGTCTGTCCTTCTCAATAGGAGAATTCATTGCAAACATTCAATTGAAAGTACAATTCGATGTAAATGCTTCTGAAAATGCTAGTAATATATTTTTAGAAATATAAAGATTTTGTACTTGTCCATTTTGTATGTATATGCATTTAAGAGGGGCAGCTTCATCATTTTTATAGAAATGAGTCGAACTGAATTCATTTCATTCTATCCCTCAAACCAAACTTTGAGACGGAACCATTCCATTCCATCAAATATCCTCAATCAAACACGGAAACGGAACCGACCCATTCTAGTGGAACGGAACCATGACATTCCATTCTACTTCGTTCTCGAACCAAACACACCCTAGGGGTATTTTCCTTGTTTCAAAATTTTCATGGTCTTCAAAACCCATCCTCTCCAAGACATAGCGTCTTGCATGGCATGGGATAAGCTGGTCGAATTGTAAAAGATGAAAATTAGACGTTGAAATAGTTGAGGTCGTGCTTAATTACGAAAAAAACACTTGTCATCGTTGCGTACCGTTTCAACATCGAAGGTCTCCTCGAGCTTAATGCTGAAGCGCCGATCTTCGTCTAGGTGAGGCCTGTCACACAAACCTCGATCGTCGTGGCACCAGCTGCACTCTCCCGGGAGACTTTCGTCGTCCGAGTACGACATTTCCTACGTTCATAATTCAAAGAATAAACTTGTACAATTAAATATATGTACTAAAAAAATCCAGGCCACTCGATATTTCCTACATATTCTAGCACAAGTCATGCCAGAATTCACGGAAAAATCCGGCAGGACCTTTGCTAAAAAAGGACATATCGAGCGCCTGAAATTTGCCGGAACGGAAATTAATCAACACTCCGGCAAAATATAGGCCACTCGGAGGTATAACCTGAACATTACCGGCCACTTGGGCAACCACATATCCTATTTGAGCAACACAAGATATACATGTTTTTATCTACATCATATCTTATAGGACTCATATTGACATGGAGATTTGGCTGGTCTCACCTCGAGGTCGGAGGGGGTCAGTGACGGGGCCGACGGCGGGGATGATGGAGGGGCTCCTTGATTTCTGCAAAAACAAAAACCCTATAAGTTATCACTAATACATCCCGAATAATTGGTTAAACTAAAAAAATAACAACAAATATGACATGTTCAACTAGTTCTATTAATTCAACTAGTTCTTACTAAATATAAACTTACTATAAATAGAAAAAACTAGTTCTTTCTAAAAATAAAGTAGTTCAACTAGTTATATTAATTTTCTTACTAAAAGTACATTAGTTCTATTAATTCAACTAGTTCAACTAGTTTACTAATTTACTTACTAAACTAGTTCAACTAAAACTAAACTAGTTCAACTAGTTTATTAATTTACTTACTAATTTTTTTAAACACTTACTAAAAACAGTAAAAAAAACTACATTATACAATAGTAAAAAACATCTACTATTAACCATACTGCCCTAGTTAACTAGTACCATCACTACTCCTAATTAACATCTACTACTACTAAAAATCATTATCTATGAACCCTAAATTAACATCTACTACTACTAAAAAACATCTACTAACTAAGCAGAGAGAGAGGGGGGGTGGGGGAGGGTTGGGGGCTTACAGAGAGGGGGGAGACGGGGGGAGGTGGTCGGCGACGGAGGTAGGGCCGGCGAGGGCGGGCTCGGGATCGGGAGGTGGCGGTCCTGGGCGGGCTCGGGGGGCGGCGGTGAGGTCGAGGGCGGCGGTGATGAGGTTGAGGGCGGCGACGGTGAGGTCGAGAGCGGCGGCGGTGAGCTTGAGGGCAGCCTCGGGCGACGGCGGTGAGGGCAGGCTCGGGCGGCGGCGACAGAGGAGTAGGGGAACAAGGGGGAAAGGAGGACTTAGCAAAATTTTGAGCCCGCGCAGGTGGTTAAGTCGAACTAGCAGTAGCGCTCTTAAGGAAACGCGTCCAGGAGAAATTAGCTATAGCGCGTTTTAGAGAAAAACGCTACTGCTAAAGGAAGCAGTTATTTCTTTTGTTTATCTCAGTATCAGTAGCGCTTTGTCCTGGAAAAACGCTATAAGTCTAAGCATGTAAAAACATCAAAAATACACATTGGTCATCATTGATCTTTTTGTGTAGAATCTAAATAGTCAACATGAATCCTCACAGTACTTGTATAGGCATTGGTGAAGATTCATATTGCAGCCACAAATCCTACACATATAGTTCAATGAAGACCAAGTGCTCGAGATAGTTTGAGAAGTAACATATTTAAGGTGGTAAACACCTTGTTCGCTTAGCAGTATGGGACTAAACTTAATTAGTTGCGGTGATACTTAGCAGCAACGCGTTTTGAAGAAAAACGCTGCTACTGAGTACTTCAGCAGTAGCGCGTCCAGGAGAAGGGCGCTACTACTATATCTAGCCTGGAGGCAACGCCGTGGCAATTATAGTAGTAGCGTTTGTTTCACCTAGGGTGCTACTGCTACCGGGATGTTAGTAGCGTGGTTTCCAGGAGCTTGCTACTGCTAATTAGCAGTAGCGTTTGTTTTTAAACCACGCTGCTGCTAAGATTCTGTGTATAAGGTTTTCCCTAGTAGTGCTTGTTCAACTTAGTTTGACCCTTAAGGTATTTAAGTGTTTCATGATCAGTATGGATGATGAATTCATGAGGGCGAAGGTAATGTTCCTATTCATGCAAAACTCGCACTAAAGCATATAGCTCTTTGTCATAGATGGGATAATTGAGTTGCGCTCCGGAAAGTTTCTCACTAAAATAAGCAATTGGGCGCTTCTCTTGTGTTAACACACCTCCTATGCCATTACCACTAGCATCGCAATGAATTTCAAAAGGTTTGTCAAAGTTGGGTAATGCAAGCACGGGAGCATGAGTAAGCAAATTCTTAAGCTCGTTGAATGCGCTATCTTGTGATGGTCCCCAAACAAAGGGTGCATTCTTCTTGCTCAAAGCATGCAAAGGTGAAGCAATGGTGCTAAATCCTTCACAAATCTACGGTAGAAACCGGCTAAACCAAGAAAATTATGCACTTGTTGCAAATTGGTTGGTTGGGGCCAAGTTTTAATAGCATTGATCTTAGACTCATCAACATGAACAGCCTTAGAAGATACTACAAAACCCAAGAAAACAAGCTGATCAACACCAAAGAGGCATTTTTCCATATTAGCATAGAGTTGCTCTTTTCGAAGAGTTTGTAGCACGATTCGAAGGTGTGTGACATGCTCTTTAAGAGATTTGCTAAAAACAAGGATATCATCGAAGTAGACAACAACAAATTCACCAATATAAGGTCGAAACACATAATTCATAAGACTCATGAAAGTACCGGGTGCTTCCGATAAACCCATAGGCATGACTAACCACTCATACAAACCAAACTTTGTTTTGAAAGCGGCTTTCCATTCATCACCCTCTTGTATGCATATTTGATAGTAACCACTTTTAAGATCAATTTTGGAAAAGATAATGGCACCGCTAAGTTCATCAAGCATATCATCAAGGCGTGGAATGGGATACCTATAGCGAACGGTGATAGCATTGATGGGTCTACAATCGGAACACATGCGAAAGCTACCGTCTCTTTTTGGGACAAGAATGACTGGTACGGCACAAGGACTCACACTTTCACGCACATATCCATGGTCTATGAGATGCTTTACTTGCCTTTGTATTTCTTTGGTTTCTTCGGGGTTGACTCGGTAGGGAGCCTTGTTTGGAAGTGGCGCTCCGGGAATGAGGTCGATGCGGTGCTCGATACCCCATAGTGGGGGTAGACCCGGAGGTAGCTCGTCGGGGAAAACATCTTGGAATTCCTGCAATAAAGAAGATAACACCAAAGGTAGATTGTGAGAGGTGTTAGTTTTTGGTGCCTCGTCCTTGCACAATAGGACATAATGTAGGACACTTGATGGGTTCTCACACACTTCTCTCGTCTCACGTTTGGTGGCAAAGAGAACTAGGTTTTTCTTATCGCTCATCGTGGAGGCACTCAATTTGGGCTTGTGGCACTCACTCTCTTTTTGGTGGTTCGCTCTCTCACTATTCTCTCCATGATGGGTGGCTTGCTTATCGGCGATCACTTGGCTTGGAGACATAGGTCGTAGCACGTACTCCTTTCCTTTCATCTTGAAGCTATAGTAGTTTGTACGCCCGTTGTGGATGACACCTCGGTCATATTGCCATGGTCGTCCAAGAAGGAGGTGGCAAACGGTCATCGGAAGGACATCACACTCCAAAGTGTCTTCGTAAGCTCCGATCTTGAAGGAGACTTGTACCCTATGCTCGACTTGGATGGTGCCGGTGTTGCTTAGCCATTGAACCTTGTAGGGGTGCGGGTGCTTCATCTTAACCAATTGGAGCTTGGAGCAAAGTTCTTCGCTTGCTAAGTTATGGCAACTCCCGCCATCGATGATGACCTTGACGGACCAGCCATTGATTCCGGCCTTGGTGTGGAAAATATGGCATCTTTGGTCTTCTTCTTGTTGATGTTGAAGACTCAAGACCTTGGAGACAACGAGAGCGGGGCTCGAATCTTCATCACAAAAGACTTGATCATCTTCATCTTCGTTGTTCACTTGGCGGTGCATGGCCACTTGCTCAAGGGCTTCCATTTCTCCTTCACTCATGGAGTCGTAGGTTCCGTCGTCGTTGAGGATCATGGTGCGCTTGTTTGTACACTCAAAGGACTTGTGGCCTCGGCCTCCGCATGTGAAGCATTTGAAGGAACTTGTCTTGATGGTCTCATCGGTTGGGGTAGATGATGATGAAGCTTTCGGTTTGAAGTTGCTTGTAGTAGGAGGACGACTTGAGCTTGTCGAAGTTTTCTTGTAACTTGACTTGTCGCCGTTGCTTGTAGATGGCTTGGTTGAGGTAGAAGGTGTTGGAGTCGTTGACGCTTGAGAGTTGGAGATGAGAACTTGGCATACTTGAAGTCGTCTTGCACTTGGCGTTCCGCTTTGGTAGCTTGATGCACTAACTCGATGAAGTTCGAGTATGGTTGGAAGTCAGCGATCTTCTTGATAGGATGATTGAGTCCATTCAAGAAACGTGCCATAGTTTGCTCATCGTCTTCCATGACATTGGCTCTTATCATGGCAATCTCCATTTCCTTGTAGTACTCTTCAACGCTCTTGGTTCCTTGCTTGGGGAGTTGGAGTTTCTTCAAGAGGTCGCGGTTGTAGTAGTTTGGCACGAATCGTGCTCTCATGACATCCTTCATTTGTGCCCAAGTAGTGATGGGTGGTTCACCTCTTGCCTCTCGGCGCTCAATGACTTGTTCCCACCAAATGAGGACGTAGTCTTCGAATTTAAGAGATGCCATCGCGATCTTCTTCTCTTCTTCGTAGTTGTGCAAGCGGAAGATTTTGTCAACCTTCAATGCCCATGATATGTACTCTTCGGGGTCATTGCTTCCGGCGAACTTGGGCATGGTGAACTTTAGCTTGCCGTATCATTGCTCTTCATTATGTTGGGGTCGAGGATGATGACGCCCATGTCGTTGAGGATTGACAAACTCATGTTGCTCTTGGCGAGGAGGGTTGTCAACCTCATGTTGCTCTTGTCTTGGAGGAGGTCCATTGTCGTCTTGCTCTTGTTGAACTTGATGTTCTTGGCGAACTTGTGGAGGAGCTTGTCGAGCTTGAGGAGGAGCTTGTCGAGCTTGATGAGGAGCTTGTCGATGCACACGTGCTTGGAAAATCCTCTCGTGAGTTTCATCGTGAAGCGCTTCTTGTTGTAGGCGAGCTTGCCGGCCTCGGTTGGCTATGGCTCGACTTGAATCTCGAAGGGCACGTTGCGCCTCAAATGCTTGAGCTTCACGAAGTTGTTGTTCTTGGCGTTGTGCCTCGGCATCTTGTGCATCTTGATGTTATCGCGCACGCTCCTCTTTTTCTTGTTGTCGTTGGCGTTGCCGTTCTTGTGCTTGCGCGAATGCAGCTTGGGTTTGACGATGTCGATGCTCTTGAGAGTCGGTGTCGTGTAGAGGATTGCGGTTTGCTTGACGATCTTGACGCGCGGCACGAAGAAGAGTGTTCGATGTCGGGGTACTTGAGCCGGAGATAGTGTCGTCGGAGTGTCAACTCGAGCAGCTCCTTCTTGAGTAGGACGAAGTGGTAGAAGAGCGGTTGACCAACAAGGCACGAATCTCGTCCATTCTTGCGTCATTCTCGTGCTTGTGTTCGTCGAGCTTGTTGTCGAAGTAGTCTCTTGTACGTTGCTCGGAGAGTCGCAAGTCGGTGGCGAGGTTGTCGATGCGGTCACTCATTGCTAGTTGCTCTTCATGCAAGGCTCGTTGTGTACCAAAGAGGTGTAGCTTGGTGACGTAGTTGTTCGGGTCGTCGTCTTGCTCAAGGAAGAGTGGGTTGGTAGAAGTACTTGGCCTATCCATCGTTCCGAATAAAGATATGTGAGTGGGAGAAAGAGAAGAACCAATACCAAATGTACCTTGACCGATGTTGAGGATGGATCAAAGATCACTCCAATGTGTAACAAGGAAATAGCACAATTGGTACCAATTCTTGTCGGTTTCTCACACCTGCACAAGTAAAAGATTATGGTGGGGCTCGGTTAGGATGGTGGCACACAATTTGATGCAATTGTTAGTGAGACTCAATAATGTTGGAAAAGATTCACAAATTTGCAAATGCAACAAGTAGACCAATAGCGAGATATGGTACATGGGAACACACACGCAAATAGATAAGTGGGGTCGTGCAACCAAGGAATGAGCCAAAATGTGGAATCCACAAAGATGCTCTTGTTGCACAACACTAGAGAGACGCTAGCACGATTGCACAATAGGCGGATACGAACTTATGCACAACCTACTAATCAAAAATGCAACGACTTCTATCCCAAGTATGCTATATGTATGATGTTACTATGCTATGATCCAAGATGATCGAGTATGACAATCTTAATGTTGTATGATGCTATGGTTCTTGCTTATAAGCTCTTTGCTTATCTTTCCCTTTTGCTTAAAAGCTTGTTTGGCTCCTTGTTGTTTGAGCTCTTTTCTCATGCAATGCTTCACGAGCCAAGATAGCAATTGTGTATGCGATGACAACTTTGTGACACAAGAGATGATACCATGATATGCAACACGATGATATGCTATGTATGCTATGGGAAGTATGATCACTAATGTGCACAAGTCACGTTGCCGGCAATACTCAAAGGCTAGTCTCGATGGGTAAGTGACGCAAAAGTAAGGCTATGGGGTTATCAAAGCAAAGGCAAGAAAGTATGATGTTACCAAAATGATGTAACCGTTCGTAGTAGTCCTTGGCGAAGATGAGTGCGGTGATGTCGATGTCGAACTGTTCCTAGTTAGCCGAAACACCGTAGGAAACGATGAACCACAACTCAAATTATCAAAACCAAATGTGGCCAAATGTGTCGGAGTTGGTAGCGGTCAAGTGGTGGTAGGGTTTGGTGTATTGAAAGGGTTTGCGGGAGTTAGGTAGTGGTATAGGAAGGTGTATGCGGAAGTGGTGGATGTGGCTGGATTTTTTGGGAAAATTCAGTTTCGTCAGAGAAGTACGGACGTCCGGGGGTTTACGGTCGTCCGGTCATCGGACGTCTGGAGGCTGTCGGACGTCCGGTGCCTGGGCGAGTTCGGGCACGGGGTGAACTACTATGGTTCGTGGTGGAAGTGGCGAAATTGGTCAAATCCGGGCGATTTTGTGGATGGAAAAGGTGGAGATGATGGGGCAAAGCTAGATCCACTCAAGGCAAAGCAAATCCATGGACCAAAACCAAAAAAACTTCATCACACCAACAAATCACAAAAAAAATTGGGGCTATTTTTGTGGAGAATTTTCGAATTAGGGAATAACACAACAAAATCAAGCTAGAAAACGAAGAGGGGAGGCTCCGAAATCGTGATCAACCTTGCTCTGATCCAAGATGATGTAGGGTGAGACCCTAAACGGCTGATCCTTCACGAAAGGAGCGGATCCCAACTAAGATCACGAGGGGAAAACGAGGGAAAACACAAGAGGAACTCTCAAAACCAATAAGATATAGTCACACATATGCTAGATCCTCGAAACACAAAGGGAGATACACGATCCAAAGTCAACAACGGACGATACAAAGGGTAACCGGTTCTTCTCCTTGAGGAGGTCTTGATGGGGCCACCCAAGAGGGGGTCTTGAATCCAACGTGGATCGTCTCCGTAGAGGGGCTGCGGTCTCTCTCTCGGAGAAGATCCGTATGGATGAGCAATGCTCTATCTCACATATGAGCTAAACCAATGCTAACCCTAACTAGGAGGAGGGAGAGGTCTATTTATAGTCTTAGTGCAAAGGAGGGGCGAAGTGGAGGGGTACATGGGCTTCGGCCTGAAACGGGACGCAGCCAGGGCCCGGACGTCCGTAGATCTTCGGATGTCCGCAAATTATGTTCTGTTGCCACGGCGTCGGACGTCCGTAGGTGTCCGGTCGTCCGGTCTTCCTCGGATTTCCGTAGATTCAGTTCTGTTGGCATAGCGTCGGTCATCCGGAGGGATTCGGTCGTCCGGAGCCTGGGAGTTGTCGAACGTCCGGCCGCTGTAGCATTCGGTGCCCTGGCTTCCTTGGGTTGGCGTGGCCTTCAGGGGTCAGACGTCCGGGCTGGGCCGGTCGTCCGGAGCCTGTAGCTTCCGTGACGGCTCTTCTTCTTGTCCCTCGCACTTGGTGTCCTCGCCGCCTTGTCCATTGGATGTAGATGTTCCATGGCTTTCCTCCAAGTACCTAAGCACACATAGTGTTTCCGTTTGAGATAGTAGCCATGTCTCATGTGTCGAAAGTGGTAGTTCGGAAAGGAGCGAGTTCACCTTATCTTCGATAGCCTTTCCTCGGGCTCTTGTCATTGGTCCAAATGGTGTCGTTGGAGGTGTAGATGCGTCCATGAAGATGATCGTGGGATGCTCCGCATCAAGTTGTCTTGCCTTGACCACCTCCCATTTCCACCGCAGTGGTTGTGTGATGACTACTCCCGCAAACAAGAAAAATTAACGGTTGTTGAATGGAGCAACACATCAAAATTCAGCAAAGGACGGCAAAAAGAAAAAACTAGTAAATCATGCACTGTAAGAGATTACGAATGGTTCAAATTTGGCAGAAATGATGTTGGGCCCATGATCTAATACAGTTGTAGACTGATTGTCAACTGTGTGAGTAAATGAAGAGGTAGGTTGTGCTGCCCATGAGGGAGAACCGTGGATTGACCCAGAAATACGTGCGCAAAATCAAACGGGCCGTCCGTACTATGTGAGCGTTCGAGATGTAAGAGCGTCGGTTTGCCGGTCACAAATCACAATCACATTTGGGCACAAAATCAGAAGGGGCCGTACATGTACTTTCTGCGCTGGCTTGCTGGCCGTGGCCACAATCAAACTGGGAGGCATCGCTCGCTCAATTTTATTGTGACCTCGGCGGTACGGCAGAAGCACATCAGAATGGATGTATGATGTGCCATTTGTGGAGGCAATGCGTCCATTCGTTTTCTTTGATTTTCCTGGCACGTACGTATGGCTACCCGAAACTACCGGAGTGGAAGGAAGTAGAGAGCCAACGACACGACACGACCGGTAATGAAAATTTCTGGGTCCCGTCCCGTCCGCCGCTGCTGTATCATGTTGACGGCACGCGCTCGGAGAAACGGTGCCATGCAGAAGCATCGCGTACTGTTTCTTTGTCTTTAGGAACGTCGTGTACTGTTAAGGGTCAAGCCTATTGAAGAGGCATGCGTGCATAATTGGATTGCATAAATCTCCCTCCCTCCATTCTCTGTCCTTGTCGGCCAGGTTTTTTCTTTGTCAATGGTGTCGCCCTCCTTCCTCATCCTTGCCCCGCTGCCCATGATGCGACGAAGCTGCCTTTTTTTTTGTGTGTTCTTCTGTGCAGTCACTAGCCAGTCGGTGATCGGTGGATGGGCCATCCACGACGCGTAACTGTTGTTGATGGGCCAACGGCGTTAAATAGGTGGGCCGCGTCGTTGGACTTTGTCAATTCTCTCGGCTGATGAAACTCCTCTTTCCGAAACTCCAAAACGAGTCTAGCTGAGATCCTAAGTCACCTACAGCTACAGGGGTGCTCCTAACTCAAGGCTCATTCTGCTTCCAGTAGCTTCCACGAAATGATCTTCTTCTGGACGCCTAGCTAATTTGGGTCTTTAGTTCCAAGAAGAAGAGGATATTTTCCGACAACTCACTATGCCTCAAAAACTACATATACCTACTCCCTTTGGTTCAGTCGTAGTAGTTTTTTCGATAAAGGACATTTCATTGAATTGATATATTAAGATGATACAATCGCATCTAAAGAATGCCCGGCCTCTGCATAACTTGATGCACACAGCCAAGAGTCCAACCGACTCAAAAAATAAAAACGTTTTACAACTTAAAAAGATAAATAAGTCCAGTCTATGATGTGGCAGATCCTATCCGGAGATCACACCGCCATCCATGGGGCGAGAAAACCTCCCTGGCCGTACGCTCCAGCCGCGTAGACGCCATCATAAAAAGGACCCTGTCCTCCGGCCTCTGCAGGATAGACCAAGTACGGAGCCATCGTCTACATACATGAATAACCTGCATAGGAGATGAAACACATTTTTTATTAAAAACCACATCATTCCTGGTAAGCCACAATGCCCAGTATAAGGCAGCCGCCCCCATAAAAATATGTGCAGAAAATTGTTTATCAATACCCCTCAACCAATTGCCGAACATGTTCCGAGCACTACGTGGTGGGTATAAATTTGAAGCTACTTGAACTATGGCCCAAGCCGTCCGAGCGAACTTACACTTAAAAAATAAGTGCTTAATAGACTCGTCATGTTGGCAAAAGACACACGTCTTGGGGCCTTGCCAGTTGCGTCATGCCAGGTTATCTCTAGTTAAGATGACCCCTCTGTTTAGAAACCAGAGGAATATCTTCACTCTTAGAGGAATTTTAAACTTCCACAATTTCCTGTTATCAACCGGAATATCACAATGAACCATTGCATCATACATGGATTTGACTGTAAACTTGCCATTCTGATGCAAATTCCATCGAAAGATGTCCGGTTCATCTGACAGCTGAATAGCCTCTAGACGTATGAGTAGCTCATTCCAAGCTGCCAGGCGAGGTCCTAATAGGTCCCTACGAAAAGAAATATCAGGGTTTTCTTGTCCCAAAACTTGTTTGATGGTGACAAATTTATGTTTAACAATCTTATATAAATTCGGGTATTGCACCATGAGTGGTGTGGTCCAGTCGTAGTAGTTAGTACGTGACATGAACTTGGCATCTTAGCTTGGAAATATCAGAATTTCGTGCTTCCGAAACCTGTGAACTTACCGACTAGCTTGTATTGGTCAGACATACATATACACTAAAATAATGTAGAGCAAGCCACGAGTTTTGGTGACCCGACGGTATTTACACGGCCGATTACCAGTCTTACCGAACCCCTCCACAAATGGTCATACCGGAGAAAATATATCAACCCAATCAAAATTTATGCAAATTTTAACATATTTTCGATTAATTTACCAAGTATTTTTTTATTAAATAGGTCCAAGTTTTTCTTAATGGTGCAACACTGCTATTTGTCAGTTACTAGTTGTAACTTGGGCACAACGGTGGCAATGTCTCTCAGTAGGAATAGTGTCTCACATATTTTATCCCCGCCCAGATGATGCAAATAGCATCGTCGAAGGATGTGTTAAGGGGTGTCTCCATCAGATCTCGCGGGATTCGTTCGATGGATCTATTTGGATCCAATTTGTGTTCGTCTTCGTTCATATGGTTACAGGTTTGATCTTTTTTATCTGCAACTCTCTTCAACGGCAGTGGTTGCTGCTCTCGTGCGTTGGTCCTTTGAGGTCCTTAGCACGACGACTTCCCGATTGTCAACAACAAGGTTTACGTGGCTCCGGTAAGGGAGGGGCGATGACAGCAGCGCGCCTTCGGCTTGCTCCTGTGTTTGTAGTCGTCGCTAGGTGATCCATAGACATGACTGTAATTTTTATTACGTCTAGTGTTTTCTGTACTACCATGATTGATGAATAGATTAAAATTTTCTCTCATAAAAAATTCCTGGGCATAGGGGTCATCTCTTGTAAACTTGCTCTCCGGTAGATCTACAAATTACTGAATTTTTTTCCCTAGAAAAACAATAGGTTTCCTACTGTGTATTTTTTTTTTGTTAAAATAGGTTTGCATAGAGAAGAGAAAAGCCTAGTACAATAAAATACAACCATACTGAGTTAGATGAAACAATCAACTTGGTGTGGGAGCCGTGAATATTGTTTTTCTCTTTGCCTTGTGTAGGAGCCAAGTAAGCTCTTCTTTAAACTTTTTCTTGCACCTATATAGGTTCGGTTGGATACTTGGATCCCTTTGGAAATGTACTCCCTACTAATCGTCCACATAGCTTGTGCAGCAAGGTTTATGATCTCCATAGCAAAAGGGAGATTTATTTTGTGCTTCAGACCAGCTACCACCTCTTGACAACAAGCTTGTTGATGGTCCCTATCAGGGCAGATATAATGCCAGCAAGCAGAGGCGGAGGGGCAATTACTGAAAATTTAGAAGCATGACCACAATTTAGCATTGTTCGTAACTTTCTCCTACTTTTATAGTTTGTCGCCAGACATTAGCCATCGTTTCAGATCTTTCACGCACTTGCTAAGATCTAAGTCAGACGCTATTGGGAGTCGCCCTCCCGAGTCGCCCCCGCAGGCGACGGGTGGGCACCCTAGCCACCACCGGGCACCTCTCCTCCTGCTCCTCCCCTCCTCTGCCGACGCCAGAGGGTGTGACCGGGCAAAGCCCGGCCGGCGCCGGTGGCGCGGGGCTCTCCGCCCCCGCTTCTGTGGATCCGGTGCGGGCCAAGATCGAGTAGCCTATGCGTCACGATGCGGAGGGTCGCGGCGACGCAATGTGCTCTGCTTCCTAGAGGCTTCGTCTGGAGACGAGTGATGTGGCTGGCCTCCGGTGGTGGGGCGTGCTGGGTATTGGTGGCGGCAATGATCTAGCTCAGATATGTTGCTCCAAGACAACAGGCGACACGAGCTGTGGACGACAACGGCTGGCGGCTGGCGTTGTCTTCTGGACAGTGGTGGCCGACGGCGATGGTGGACCGTGGCTGCAGTGGCAGTCATCGGAATTCCGGTTGTGGGTTATTACGTCTCAACGGCGAGGAACCACACGGTTCCAGACAACTACAGGGCCGAGATGACGCGACTGCTAGTGAAAATTGCGTCGACTTCGGTCTTGACGGACGGTGGCGGCTTCCTTGATGTCGTTTTCTTGTTGAGGCATCGCCGTTGCGGGTTGCGTCATCTTGCCCGGGCTGCTCCGGGGGAAACCCTAGATCTGGGTCTCCCGGATCGGATGATGATGGCATGTTGTGTTGTTCTCCCTCCTCGGGGCTTCGTTTTGGAGCAGGTGCTGACTGGAGGGGCTCTAA
The DNA here is from genome assembly GCF_018294505.1 of Triticum aestivum. Taxonomy (NCBI): domain Eukaryota; kingdom Viridiplantae; phylum Streptophyta; class Magnoliopsida; order Poales; family Poaceae; genus Triticum; species Triticum aestivum. The sequence goes on along the minus strand of NC_057811.1, from coordinate 208,368,003 downwards.
GGTGGACGGTGTTACATCTTCCGCATCGGGAGCGGCGTGGCATAGTAGAGTCACGGTGTCGGATGCGTGTAGATGGACTCGTGCAGGAGGATGGCACTGTCCGCGTTGTGGTGGCGTTGACGGTAGGGAGGTCTGGCAAGGTCGATGCATTAATCCTTCCTAAAGATGGGACAACGGAAGATGGCAGTGGCAGATTCTAGAGCGTGCGCATGTGCTACTTCTTGAGCTTGCGTTGATTTTTTCCTTGAAGAGGAAAGGGTGATGCAACAAAGTAGAGATAAGTATTTCCCTCAGTTAAGAACCAAGGTATCAATCCAGTAGGAGAAACGCGCAAGTCCCCAATATATGCAACTACACAAACAATCAAACACTTGCACCCAACGCGAAAAAGGGGTTGTCAATCCCTTCACGGTCACTTGTAAAGGTGAGGTCTGATAGAGATAGATATAAAAGATTACTAAAACAGAAAAATAAATAAAGGTAAATAAATTGCAGCAAGGTATTTTTGCTATTTTTGGTGTATAGATCTGAAAATATATGAAGGAAAATAGGCCCGGGGGCCATAGGTTTCACTAGAGGCTTCTCTCTTGAAGGCAAATAATACGGTGGGTGAACAAATTACTGTCGAGCAATTGATAGAAAAGCGCAAACTTATGACGATATCCAAGGCAATGATTATGAATATAGGCATCACGTATGTGTTAAGTAGACCGACTCCTGCCTGTATCTACTATTATTACTCCACACATCGACTGCTATCTAGCATGCATCTAGAGTATTAAGTTCATAAAGAACGGAGTAACGCCTTAAGTAAGATGACATGATGTAGAGGGATAAACTCAAGCAATATGATGAAAACACCATCTTTGTATCCTTAATGGCAACAATGCAATACGTGTCTCGCTACCCCTACTTTGTCACTGGGTGAAATCACGCAAGATTGAATCCAAAACTAAGCACCTCTCTCATTGCAAGAAGAACCAATCTAGTTGGTCAAACCAAACCGATAATTCGAAAAGAAATACAAAGATATCAAATCATGCATAATAGAATTCAGAGAAGATTCAAATAATATTCACAGATAAGCTGATCATAAATCCACAATTTATCGATCTCGACAAACACACCGCAAAATAATATTACATCGGATAGATCTCCAAGAACATCGAGGAGAACATGGTATTGAGAGTCAAAGAGGGAGAAGAAGCCATCTAGCTACTAGCTATGGACCCGTAGGTCTGTGGTAAACTACTCGCGCTTTATCGGAAGGGCAATAGGGTTGATGTAGATGCCCTCCGTGATCAAATCCCCCTCCGACAGGATGCCGGAAAAGGCCCCAAGATGGGATCGCACGGGAAGAGAAGGTTACGGCGGCGGAAAAGTATTTTGGTGGACGCTTCTGGTGGTTCGGGAATATTTGGGAATTTATAGGCCAAAGAATAGGGTTAGAGGAGCTCCGAGGGACCCACAAGGCACGGGGGCGTCCCCCTGGGGCGCGCCTTGCACCCTTGTCGTCGCCTCGGGACTCTTCTGACTTGGTTCTCTGTAACATCCCAAATTTTCAATTTGGAATGTTATACATTAGATCATCATTGCATATCATATTTTTATTGCATTTTTGGTTTGATCCTAGAAATTCTACGCAATTCAAGGACCCACGGAGAGAGTTGGGGATTTCGTTATTTTCATATTTGGGTTTTCTCAAATTTTGAAAATAGGATCATTTGATTTTATTTATTTTATCTTCAATTATTTCATTTATAAAAATAAGAGAGAGGGAATAAAATGACTTTCCCAAAAATAAGAAATATTGAGGATTTAATAAAAAAATCAAATCTTATTTTATTTGGAGTTTTGCTATTTTTCTGAATTTAGGAAAATTGCACGTTTTTCAAAATTGCATTTTAGGGCCAAGAAAATGTTCATCTTGCTCTAAATATTTTATTTAGATGGTGAAAATTTTATTTTGGCATTTTTAGAATTTTTTTATTTTCTAGAATTTTTCTCAGTTTCGGCGGAATTGTTTTAAAAAAAACTCCCGCGCGCTCGGCTGGGCCGAAGCCCAGCCGAACCAGGTCGGCCCGCCCGCGCCACCGCCTCCCGCCGCCGTCTCCGGATCGGAGACCGCCGCCACCGCCCGAGTCCGGGAGGAGCACGCCTCCCGAGGCGCCACCTTCCCCAAGCCGCGCCGCCCCCTCCTTAAATAGCCGCCGCCGCCCCTCACCCCGCCACCGAACCCGCAGCCCCGCCGCCGGAACCCGCCCCGCCTCCAGAGCCGCACTACCGCCGGCCGCCCCGCCGCCCAAGGTCGCCGCCGCCGCCGACGCCCGCAGCCCCGCCGCCCCACGCCGCCTCCTGTCGCCCCGCCGGAGCCGCCGAACTTCACCGGAGCCCCGAGCCGAGGTAGCCGCCCGCCGCCCGGTTTCCTGAAGAAAACCGATTCGGTTTTTTAGAAAACCCTAGGTTTTTTAGATCGGTTTTGTTTTGCTTTTTTCGGTTTTCTTATTTAGCGAGCGTTCGCTTGTTCGTTCGTTTTAACGAACGCGTTCATCGTTTAGTTACAGTTAACGAACGTCCGTTCGTTAAACTGTTCGTCAGTTTTTCTTTTTCTCGGATTTTCCGCGATTATTTCTGATCGCGATTTCTGATCTATTTTTCGTTTTGGTTTAACTTTCTGCTCGTTTGTCGGAATCAGGCGATTCAAGCGCCTAGAGTTTCGTCTCGAAACCCTCTTTCTGTTTAACCAACTCAAACAAGTTTTGCTATTGTAAAATTTGACTTAGGTCCAGATTAGTAAACGAAGCTTGTTTCTTTCGCCGTTTGACTTTCGTTGCTTCGTTTGATTTGATTCTTTTTGCAAACCGGAGTTCTTAAGTTGAACTTTCTGGTTAGATCTCTTATTTGAGTTTTACCTGTGCATTAGACGAGTACTTATTGTATGCTTGTTTGTTTGCGATAGAGTACCCGGAGTGCGCCGCTTGCTACTTCGAATCCCTAGGTTTCACGGATCATCAGCAAGGCAAGTAACACTTTGATCATACCTCTTTTCATACCCAGTTTTATTGCATTAGATCAATCCTCAAACAATTGCATGATTAGGATCTGATTAAATTGTTGGTTGGGAAGTAGCTGATGAGGTAGAACCTATTGCCCTGTTTATTACCAAACCCTTGGGAGTTACTTCTACGTTTGCTTATATTGCTATGCTAGTAGGCATGGATTGGGTGAGTGTATCCATGACAGATGTGAGATTGCTAATTAATGGTTCAATTTAAGGTGGCTACTTAAAAACACATCTGGGTGGATTGAGGCACCTGGGTATTCCAGCGATTGCCTGTTTTTTTTATGGACCGCCACCCAGGCTCAAAGGGATCATGAGATTATTCATGCTAGAAACTTCCGTGTGCAGCCACAAGCTATTATGGGCTCTAGCATAGTTGATTAAGTTGTGTGAACTCTTACAGTGGTAGACTAGCAGATGTAGGGGTTGTAGGTGGTATTGTCTACCCGATCGTAAGGTGCAAACGCTTCTGAAAGACTATGTCTCGGTCATCCGTTTCTCAAACATCATGTAGTGCGAGAATCCCAACGGAGGAGATCGAGTCTTGTGGGGAAAAGTGCGCAAACCTCTGCAGAGTGTATAAACTAATCATGGTTAGCCGTGTCCCCGGTTATGGACAACTTGAGTATCTAGTACTTGGATTATCATGTGAATCTCATCATGTTACTTTAATTAATTTTGTTGGGATTAATGTTGAAACTTAATTGGGATTGAGATGGTGTCACCCATTCTCAATGTTTAACAACCACCATGATAGTTAAATAAAATTTATTCCTTTGCAGTAGGGAAAAATTGGCTTTTCGCAAAACTGTAACCATAGAGCTTTCCACCAGCCAAATATGCATGTAGTATAGCATTATTCTGTTCATTACTCTCTATGTGTTACATTGCCAGCATATTCCATGTGCTGACCCGTTTTCGGGCTGCAACGTTTCATGTTGCAGACTTTTCAGACGACGAGTAAGGTGCCTTAGGTCGTGGTCTTATACTCAGTGATGCCGTTGGAGTTGATGGACTCGCTTATCTTCCAAGTCTTCCGCTGTTATCGTTTTTAGATGGCCTTAAGCCATATTTATTGTATTAAGTTCTCTTTTGAGACATTCGATGTAATAAGTGTGTGATTGCTACTCTGTTATAAATCCTTCGAGTACTGTGTGTGTCAGCATTACTGATCCAGGGATGACACTGATGCACAGAGACTTGACCGTCTGAGGTCTGGTCGCTATAAGATGGTATCAGAGCACACGCTGACTGTAGGACACGACCACTAAGCTTAAACCCTAGATCACTATTCTCTTCTCATTTCTGACTCCTCTCCATTTTCCACTCTTTTAGGATGGCGGATGCCAGGAACAAGTTCATGCAACCAGATGAAGATACACCCATTGGACGCCACTTGAAGGAAGTCACTAGATACCTGAACATCGGAATACCAAGCTTCACCGGAACCTACAACGCCACACTACCAGAAGAGGAGCGTTGGATGATTCGAGTTCAAGTTCCAGGAAGGACGTTCATGCCCGTCACTGAGCCCATAGAGTTTTCCTTTGATGCACCAACCTGGAGTCTAGGAAAGAGCATGGCAGCCCACATCACCATGGGACGCATTGGAGAAGTTTACCACAAGGAGCTTAAGGATACCATTTACCAGATTTGTGGGCGCCGAGATGAGCAATGGGAGATGATCAGTACCAAGAAGGATAGATCAATTGCAGCTTTCATCCAGGAGTTAAACCAACACATTCGTCGCCAGGAGAACCAAATGTGCACAGGCATGATAGATCTGAAGAAGGCATTGACCAAGATCACGGAGTTGGAGGAAGAACTCAAGTCTACGCGCGATGGATATGAGGAGGAGATCGCCACGTTGTTGGAGAAGAATGACGACCTGGAAAAGAAGATCGGAGTATTCATGGGAGACCCAGCACCAGGAGGAGAAGACGATGATTGCGCTTGCCCGGATAACTACATCATCATCGACGACACCGACTCGGACCCCAGTGAAGATGACTTTGTTGATGAAGCTGGAGCAGATATCATGGAGTCTTCGACCGATCAAAATTTCTAGTAGACCACCATAATCAGTAGTAGTATTCCCCCATGTATATAGTATAGTCCGAGCACTTTGTGACGATAGTTAGGTCGATTGTATGCCTTGTTTGAATTGATTTGAGTGATATTGATTGTGTTTGTCTCATGTGCATATGGGTAGTGTTTTCTCTCTAGACCTCATTCTATTCTAAATTCTCATCTTTTCTAAACCCGTCAGCTGCCTCCGAGACGCGACACCGGATTTGTTTTCCCGCCGGAGATCACTCAGTTGATTCAGCAGCAGAATGTCTTGATGCAAGCACTAGTACAGAACCAAGGGAACAAAAACAACAACAACCCACCATCACCACCACCTGTTGATCATTTGACCCGTTTCTTGAGGCTAAATCCGCCGGTGTATTCCAGTAGCACCGAGCCGATTGTTGCAGATGATTGGCTCCGCAAAGTTGGAAGGGAGTTGACCACTGCAGGATGCACAGATGCGGAGAGAGTGTGTTTTGCCGCACATTAGCTTGATGGACCCGCAGCATCATGGTGGGAGAATTACACAACCACTCACCCCATCGACACTGTCACATGGGACCAGTTTCAGCAAGCTTTCCGTACTGCCCATGTTTCAGCAGGAGCTATGGCCATGAAGAAGCGTGAGTTTCGCAACTTACGCCAAGGACGACGCACCATAGGCCAGTATGTGGAGGACTTTAGTAAGTTAGCACGTTATGCCCCAGATGACGTTGCTACAGATGCAGCCAAGCAGGAGAAGATTCTGGAAGGGCTGAATGATGAGCTGAGCATGCAGTTGATGGTAGCAACCTTCAACAACTACCAGGAGTTGGTAGATAGAGCTCTCATGATTGAAGGAAAGCAGCAGCAAATTGAAAGCCGCAAGAGGAAGTACAATTCTGGAGCTCATCAGAAGCCACGTTTTACCCCGAATTCGAGAGGACCTTTTCAGCATACCCATGGAGCAGGAGGTTCGCACAACCATAGTGGACCCAAGAATGGTAATGGGAATGGAGGAAGCAACGGACAGAACCGTACCAACCCATCAACCCCAGCTAAGAGAGATCTGAGCCAAGTCACTTGCTACAAGTGCCAAAAGACTGGACATTATGCTAATGAGTGTCCTGAAGCTAAGAATGGAAATAGCAATGGAAGCTCTGGGAAGAAGCCCAACCCTTTCAACAAAGGACATGTGAACCACGTTAGCGTGGAAGAGGTTGAAGCCCAGCCAGATGCAGTAATAGGTAAGTTTTTGGTTAAGTCATTTACTGCACTCGTTCTTTTTGATACTGGTGCATCGCATTCATACATATCAAGGGGATTTGTGGATAAGTATGAATTGCCAACCCAAGCCCTTAGGTCACCCATGTTAGTAACCTCGCCAGGAGCAGAGTATATGGCTAGTCTATGGTGTGATAGGTTACCATTAAGGATTGGTAACTACGTGTTTCCCTCGGACCTAATAGTATTGGAATCGCAAGGACTGGATGTGATATTAGGCATGGATTGGTTATCGAAGTATGAAGGGAACATTGAATGCTCTAGTAAGTCAATTTTGCTTACCACCCCAGAAGGAAGAAGGATCAAGTATGTATCCCGGCATGTGCCGAAGAGGACTCAGGTGAATTTTTTATCAGGAGTTGTACAGGAGGAAGTACCAGTGGTGAAGGATTTCCCTGACGTATTTCCAGAGGAGTTGCCAGGCATGCCACCGGATAGAGACATTGAGTTTTTGATTGAGCTTTTGCCAGGCACAGGGCCAATATCTAAGAGACCGTACAGGATGCCCGCAAAGGATTTGGAGGAGATTAAGGAGCAGATTAAGGAGTTGCTGGATAAAGGCTATATTCGCCCAAGTTCTTCACCTTGGGTATCGCCAGTGCTTCTAGTGGAGAAGAAGGATGGATCATTAAGGATGGTTGTTGATTATCGAGGACTGAATGAAGTGACCATCAAAAACAAGTACCCACTGCCGATGATCAATGAGCTGTTTGACCGCTTACAAGGAGCTAAGGTATTTTCCAAGATCGATCTGCGGTCAGGATACCATCAGTTGAAGATTCAAGAGTAGGATATACCTAAGACGGCTTTTACCACTAGGTATGGGTTGTACGAGTATACTGTTATGTCATTTGATCTGACTAACGCACCTGCCTATTTCATGAACCTGATGAACAAGGTGTTTATGGAGTTTTTGGATAAGTTCGTCGTGGTGTTCATTGATGATATTTTGGTCTACTCCAAGAATGAAGAGGAGCATAAGGAACATTTGCGTTTGGTACTTGAGAAGCTCAGAGAACATCAGTTATACGCCAAGTTCAGCAAATGTGAGTTTTGGTTGAAGGAAGTTGGATTCCTCGGACATGTTCTACCCGGAGAAGGAATAGCAGTAGACCCCACCAAAGTCGACACTGTGACAAACTGGGAATCACCCACATCAGTTGGAGAGATCCGGAGTTTTCTTGGACTTGCAGGATACTACCGGAGATTCATTGAGAATTTCTCGAGGATTGCTAAGCCCATGACGGAGCTATTGAAGAAGGACACCAAGTTCAACTGGACTGAGGAATGTGAAGCTAGTTTCCAAGAGTTGAAGAAACGTTTGGTTACATCACCAGTGTTGATTCTGCCAGATCAGCGCAAGGATTATGAAGTATACTGCGACGCTTCTCGTCGAGGACTTGGAGCAGTGCTTATGCAGGAAGGAAGAGTTGTTTCATATGCTTCACGACAACTTAAACCCCATGAGATGAATTACGCTATGCATGATTTGGAGTTAGCAGCCGTAGTACATGCGTTGAAGACATGGAGACATTTTCTCATCGGAAACCACTGTGAGGTGTACACGGATCACAAGAGTTTGAAATACATCTTCACGCAGAAGGAGTTGAATCTCAGGCAAAGGAGATGGTTGGAGCTCATAAAGGATTATGATATGAGATTGCATTATCACCCCGGAAAGGCTAACGTAGTAGCAGATGCGTTGAGCCGCAAGAGCCATGTCAACACACTCATGACCGGAGAGTTACCGAAGGAATTAGCCGAGGATCTTCACGAGCTATGTTTGGAAATAGTTCCGAGAGGCTATGTTGCAGCATTGGAGATACAGTCTACTCTGATGGATAAGATCAGAGAAGCTCAAAAGACAGACAAGGAGATTGCCGGAATAAAGGAAAGGATGAGCAAAGGAAAAGCCAAGGGATTTCGTGAGGACGAGCACGATACCTTATGGTTTGAGGACCGCGTTTATGTGCCTAATGACCCGGAGATCAGGAAGTTGATTCTGCAGGAGGCTCATGACTCGCCGTATTTGATTCACCCAGGAAATACCAAGATGTATTTGGATTTGAAGGATACTTTCTGGTGGACCGGAATGAAGAAGGATATTGCGGAGTATGTAGCAGTTTGTGATGTATGTCAGAGAGTGAAGGCAGAGCATCAGAAGCCAGCAGGATTGCTACAGCCATTGCCGATACCCGAATGGAAGTGGGATAAACTAGGCATGGATTTTATCACGGGATTGCCCAGGACTCGTTCAGGCTATGACTCAATATGGGTTGTAGTCGATCGTTTGACGAAGGTAGCTCATTTCATCCCAGTGAAGACCACTTACACCAGTGCTAAGTTGGCAAAGATATACATGACCAGAATCGTATGTCTGCATGGAGTTCCGAGGAGCATTGTATCAGATAGAGGAACCCAGTTTACCTCAAAGTTCTGGCATCAGTTACATGAAACTTTGGGTACCAGGCTAGAATTCAGTACAGCCTTTCATCCACAGACAGATGGACAGACCGAGAGAGTCAATCAGATTCTGGAGGACATGCTGAGAGCTTGTGCGCTAGATTATGGATCTAGTTGGGACGATAACTTGCCATATGCAGAGTTCTCTTACAACAACAGTTATCAATCCAGTTTGAAGATGGCCCCTTTCGAAGCTTTGTACGGAAGGAGGTGTAGAACACCATTGTTATGGGACGAAGTTGGAGACCGCCAGTTGTTTGGACCAGATTTGATTAAGGAGTCTGAACAGAAGGTGAAGTTGATTCGCGATAGGCTCAAGGTAGCCCAATCTAGACAGAAGTGCTATGTGGATTCAATACGTAAGGAGACAGTTTACGAAATCGGAGACAGAGTTTATCTTCGTGTATCTCCACTTCGGGGAGTTAAGTGCTTTGGAGTTAAGGGAAAGTTAGCGCCACGTTTTGTAGGACCATACAAAGTTTTGGAGCGTATGGGAGAAGTTGCTTACAAGTTGGAATTACCCGAAGGATTGTCAGGAGTTCACGATGTGTTCCACGTTTCCCAGTTGAAGAAGTGCCACGCAGAGATGGCTGATATACCGCTGAGAGATACAGTGCCACTGGAGGCGATTCAGTTGGATAGTGATTTGACTTATGAGGAGAAACCAGTCAAGATTCTTGAGTATGCCAGCCGAGTCACCCACAGCAAGGTTATCAAGTTTTGCAAAGTTCAGTGGAGCCACCATACCGAGGATGAAGCCACCTGGGAGCGAGAGGAAGATCTACGGAAGGACCACCCTCACCTATTTTCTAGCCAACCCGAATCTCGAGGGCGAGATTCATCTTAAGGGGGTAGGTTTGTAACATCCCAAATTTTCAATTTGGAATGTTATACATTAGATCATCATTGCATATCATATTTTATTGCATTTTTGGTTTGATCCTAGAAATTCTACGCAACTCAAGGACCCACGGAGAGAGTTGGGGATTTCGTTATTTTCATATTTGGGTTTTCTCAAATTTTGAAAATAGGATCATTTGATTTTATTTATTTTATCTTCAATTATTTCATTTATAAAAATAAGAGAGAGGGAATAAAATGACTTTCCCAAAAATAAGAAATATTGAGGATTTAATAAAAAAATCAAATCTTATTTTATTTGGAGTTTTGCTATTTTTTTGAATTTAGGAAAATTGCACGTTTTTCAAAATTGCATTTTAGGGCCAAGAAAATGTTCATCTTGTTCTAAATATTTTATTTAGACGGTGAAAAATTTATTTTGGCATTTTTAGAATTTTAGTTCATTTTCTAGAATTTTTCTCAGTTTCGGCGGAATTTTTTAAAAAAAACTCCCGCGCGCTCGGCTGGGCCGAAGCCCAGCCGAACCAGGCCGGCCCGCCCGCGCCACCGCCTCCCGCCGCCATCTCCGGATCGGAGACCACCGCCGCCGCCCGAGTCCGGGAGGAGCACGCCTCCCGAGGCGCCCCTTCCCCAAGCCGCGCCGCCCCCCCTCCTTAAATAGCTGCCGCCGCCGCCCCTCACCCCGCCACCGGAACCCGCCCCGCCGCCGAGCCGCCCCGCCGCCCAAGATCGCCGCCGCCGCCGCCGCCGACGCCCGCAGCCCTGCCGCCCCACGCCGCCTCCCGTCGCCCCGCCGGAGCCGCCGGACTTTGCCGGAGCCCCGAGCCGAGGTAGCCGCCCGCCGCCCGGTTTTCTGAAGAAAACCGATTCGTTTTTTAGAAAACCCTAGGTTTTTTTAGATCTGTTTTGTTTTGTTTTTTCGGTTTTCTTATTTAGCTCGCGTTCGCTCGTTCGTTCGTTTTAACGAACGCGTTCATCGTTTAGTTACAGTTAACGAACGTCCGTTCGTTAAACTGTTCGTCAGTTTTTCTTTTTCTTGGATTTTCCGCGATTATTTCTGATCGCGATTTCCGATCTATTTGTCGTTTTGGTTTAACTTTTCGCTCGTTTGTCGGAATCAGGCGATTCAAGCGCCTAGAGTTTCGTCTCGAAACCCTCTTTCTATTTAACCAACTCAAACAAGTTTTGCTACTGTAAAATTTGACTTAGGTCCAGATTAGTAAACGAAGCTTGTTTCTTTCGCCGTTTGACTTTCGTTGCTTCGTTTGATTTGATTCTTTTTGCAAACCAGAGTTCTTAAGTTGAACTTTCTGGTTAGATCTCTTATTTGAGTTTTACCTGTGCATTATACAAGTACTTATTGTATGCTTGTTTGTTTGTGATACAGTACCCGGAGTGCGCCGCTTGCTACTTCGAATCCCTAGGTTTCACGGATCATCAGCAAGACAAGTAACACTTTGATCATACCTCTTTTCATACCCAGTTTTATTGCATTAGATCAATCCTCAAACAATTGCATGATTAGGATCTGATTAAATTGTGGGTTGGGAAGTAGCTGATGAGGTGGAACCTATTGCCCTGTTTATTACCAAACCCTTGGGAGTTACTTCTACGTTTGCTTATATTGCTATGCTATGCTAGTAGGCGTGGATTGGGTGAGTGTGTCCATGACAGATGTGAGATTGTTAATTAATGGTTCAATTTAAGGTGGCTACTTAAACACACATCCGGGTGGATTGAGGCACCTGGGTATTCCAGCGATTGCCTGTTTTTTTATGGACCGCCACCCAGGCTCAAAGGGATCATGAGATTATTCATGCTAGAAACTTCCGTGTGCAGCCACAAGCTATTATGGGCTCTAGCATAGTTGATTAAGTTGTGTGAACTCTTACAGTGGTAGACTAGCAGATGTAGGGGTTGTAGGTGGTACTGTCTACCCGATCGTAAGGTGCAAACGCTTCTGAAAGACTATGTCTCGGTCATCCGTTTCTCAAACATCATGTAGTGCGAGAATCCCAACGGAGGAGATCGAGTCTTGTGGGGAAAAGTGCGCAAACCTCTGCAGAGTGTATAAACTAATCATGGTTAGCCGTGTCCCCGGTTATGGACAACTTGAGTATCTAGTACTTGGATTATCATGTGAATCTCATCATGTTACTTTAATTAATTTTGTTGGGATTAATGTTGAAACTTAATTGGGATTGAGATGGTGTCACCCATTCTCAATGTTTAACAACCACCATGATAGTTAAATAAAATTTATTCCTTTGCAGTAGGGAAAAATTGGCTTTTCGCAAAACTGTAACCATAGAGCTTTCCACCAGCCAAATATGCATGTAGTATAGCATTATTCTGTTCATTACTCTCTATGTGTTACATTGCCAGCATATTCCATGTGCTGACCCGTTTTCGGGCTGCAACGTTTCATGTTGCAGACTTTTCAGATGACGAGTAAGGTGCCTTAGGTCGTGGTTCTATACTCAGTGATGCCGTTGGAGTTGATGGACTCGCTTATCTTCCAAGTCTTCCGCTGTTATCGTTTTTAGATGGCCTTAAGCCATATTTATTGTATTAAGTTCTCTTTGGAGACATTCGATGTAATAAGTGTGTGATTGCTACTCTGTTATAAATCCTTCGAGTATTGTGCGTGTCAGCATTACTGATCCAGGGATAACACTGATGCACAGAGACTTGACCGTCTGAGGTCTGGTCGCTTCATTCTCAAGTCCTACGGGTGTCTTCTAGTCCAAGAAAAATCATCATAAAGTTTTATTCCATTTGGACTTCGTTTGATATTCCTTTTCTGCGAAACTCAAAAACAAGGAAAAAACAAAAACTGGCACTGGGCTCTGGGTTAATAGGTTAGTCCCAAAAATAATATAAAATAGCATACTAATGCATATAAAACATCCAAAACAAATAATATAATAACATGGAACAATAAAAAATTATAGATACGTTGGAGACGTATCAAGCATCCCCAAGCTTAATTCTCACTCGTCCTCGAGTAGGTAATTGATAAAAATGGAATTTTTGATGTGGAATGCTACCTAACATATTTATCCATGTAATTTTCTTTATTGTGGCATGAATGTTAAAATCCATAAGATTCAAAACAAAAGTTTAATATTGACATAAAAACAATAATACTTCAAGCATACTAATAAAGCAATCATGTCTTCTCAAAATAGCATGGCCAAAGATAGTTATCCCTACAAAATCATATAGTCTGGCTATGCTCCACCTTCATCACACATAGTTAAATCATGCACAACCCCGATGACAAGCCAAGCAACTGTTTGAAACTTTTGATGTTCTTAAACTTTTTCAACTTTCACGCAATACATGAGCGTGAGCCATGGATATAGCACTATAGGTGGAATAGAATATGGTGGTTGTGGAGAAGACAAAAAGAAGGAGACAGTCTGACATCAACTAGGCGTATCAACGGGCTATGGAGATGCCCATCAATATATATCAATGTGAGTGAGTAGGGATTGCTATGCAACGGATGCACTAGAGCTATAAGTTTATGAAAGCTCAAAAAGAAACTAAGTGGGTGTGCATCCAACTCGCTTGCTCATGAAGACCTAGGGCAATTTGAGGAAGCCCATCATTGGAATATACAAGCCAAGTTATATAACGAAAAATTTCCACTAGTATATGAAAATGAAAACATAGAAGAATCTCTATCATGAAGATCATGTTGCTACTTTGAAGCACAAGTGTGGAAAAAGGATAGTAACATTGTCACTTCTTTCTTTTCTCTCATTTTTTCCTTTTATTGGTGGGCTTCTTTGACCTCTTTTTTGTGTGGGATTCTTTGGACTCTTGTATTTTTTGTAAAGTCCGGAGACTTATCCCAACTTGTGAGGGAATCATAGCTTCCATCATCCTTTCCTCACATGGGACAATGCTCTAGTAATGATGATCATCACACTTATATTTACTTACAACTCGATACTTAGAACAAAATATGAATCTATACGAATGCCTCCGGCGGTGTACCGGGATGTGCAATGATCTAGCATAGCAAATGATACCAAAAAATGGACAAGCCATGTAAACATCATGCTAGCTATCTTACGATCATGCAAAGCAATATGACAATGATGGTGCGTGTCATAATAAAACGGAACGGTGGAAGTTGCATGGCAATATATCTCGGAACGGCTATGGAATTGCCATAATAGGTAGGTATGGTGGCTGTTTTGAGGAAGGTAAATGGTGGGTGTAAGGCACCGGCGAAAGTTGCGCGGTACTAGAGAGTCTAGCAATGGTGGAAGGGTGAGAGTGCGTATAATCCATGGACTCAAAATTAGTCATAAAGAAGTCACATACTTATTGCAAAAAGTTATTAGTCATTGAAACGAAGTATTACACGCATGCTTGTAGGGGGATAGATTGGTAGGAAAAGACCATCGCTGGTCCCCGATCGCCACTCATAAGAAAGACAATCAATAAATAAATCATGCTCCGACTTCATCACATAACGGTTCACCATACGTGCATGCTATGAGAATCACAAACTTTAACACAAGTATTTCTACAATACACAATTAATCACTAGCATGAATCTAATATCACCATCTTTATATCTCAAAATCATCAGGAATCAAACTTCACTTAGTATTCAATGCACTTTATATGAAAGTTTTTATTATATCCCTCTTAGATGCCCATCATATTAGGACTAAATTCATAAACAAAGCAAATTACCATGCTGTTTAGAGAGACTCTGAAAATAATATAAGTGAAGCATGAGAGTTCAAAAATTTCTATAAAATAAAGCCACCGCAGTGCTCCAAAAAGATATAAGTGATGCACAAGAGCAAAATTGCCTAGCTCAAAAGATATAAGTGAAGCACATTGAGTATTCTAATAAATCACGATTCATGCGTGTCCCTCTCAAAAGGTGTGCACAGCCAGGATGATTGTGGCAAACTAAAAAGCAAAGACTCATATCATACAAGATGCTCCAAGCAAAACACATATCATGTGGTGAATAAAAATATAGCCTCAAGTAAATTTACCGATAGATGAAGACGAAAGAGGGGATGCCATCTGGGGCATCCCCAAGCTTAGATACTTGGTTGTTCTTGAATATTACCTTGGGGTGCCTTGGGCATCCCCAAGCTTAGGCTCTTGCCAGTTCTTATTCCGTAGTCCATCAAATCTTCACCCAAAACATGCAAACTTCACAACACAAAATGAAGGAAATATGCCCTAGAGGCAATAATAAAGTTGTTATTTATATTTCCTTATATCATGATAAATATTTATGATTCATGCTAGAATTGTATTAACCGGAAACTTAGTACATGTGTCAATACATAGACAAAATAGAGTGTCCCTAGTATGCCTCTACTTGACTAGCTCGTTAATCAAAGATGGTTATGTTTCCTGACCATAGACATGTGTTGTCATTTGATGACGGGATCTCATCATTAGAGAATGATGTGATGGACAAGACCCATCAGTTAGCTTAGCATAATGATCGTTTAGTTTTATTGCTATTGCTTTCATCATGACTTATACATGTTCCTCTAACTATGAGATTATGCAACTACCGAATACCGGAGGAACACCTTGTGTGCTATCAAACGTCACAACGTAACTGGGTGATTATAAAGATGCTCTACAGGTGTATCCGAAGGTGTTTATTGGGTTGGCATAGATCGACATTAGGATTTGTCACTCCGTGTATCGGAGAGGTATCTCTGGGCCCTCTCGGTAATGCACATCACTATAAGCCTTGCAAGCAATGTGACTAATGAGTTAGTTACGGGATGATGCATTACGGAACGAGTAAAGAGACTTGCCGGTAATGAGATTGAACTAGGTATGATGATACCGACGATCGAATCTCGGGCAAGTAACATACCGATGAAAAAGGGAACAACGTATGTTGTTATGCGGTTTGACTGATAAAGATCTTCGTAGAATATGTAGGAACCAATATGAGCATCCAGGTTCCGCTATTGGTTATTGACCGGAAGTGAGTCTCGGTCATGTCTACATAGTTCTCGAACCCGTAGGGTCCGCACGCTTGACGTTCGATGAAGATCGGTATTATGAGTTTATGTGTTCTGATGTACCGAAGGTAGTTCGGAGTTCCGGATGTGATCACGGACGTGATGAGGAGTCTCGAAATGGTCGAGACATGAAGATTGATATATTAGAAGGTTATGTTTGGACACCGGAAAGGTTTCAGATGAGTTCGGGCATATACCGGAGTACCAGGGGGTTACCGGAAACCCCGGGGGCTAAATGGGCCTACATGGGCTTTAGTGGGAGAGAGAGGAGGCGGCCAAGAGATGGGGGCGCCCCCCCCCCCCCCCAAGCCCAATCCGAATTGGGAGGGGGGGTTGGCCCCCCTTTCCTTCCTCTCCTCTTCCCCTTCCTTCCCCTCCTATTAGGACTAGGAAGGGGGAAACCTACTCCTAGTAGGAGTAGTAATCCCTCTCTTAGGGCGCACCATGAGGGCCGGCCGGCACCCTCCTCCCCTCCTTTATATACGGGGAAGGGGAACCCCATAGACACACAAGTTGATTCTTAGCCGTGTGCGGTGCCCCCCTCCACATATTTCCACCTCAGTCATATTGTCGTGGTGCTTAGGCGAAGCCCTGCGTCCGTAACTTCATCATCACTGTCACCACGCCGTCGTGCTAACGAAACTCTCCCTCGACCTCAGCTGGATCTAGAGTTCATGGGACGTCACCGAGCTGAACGTGTGCAGATCGCGGAGGTGCCGTGCGTTCGGTACTTGGATCGGTTGGATCGCGAAGACGTTTGACTACATCAACTGCGTTACTAAACGCTTCCGCTTTTGGTCTACGAGGGTACGTGGACACACTCTCCCCCCTCGTTGCTATGCATCTCCTAGATAGATCTTGCATGATCGTAGGAATTTTTTTGAAATACTGTGTTCCCCAACACAAAACTCAACAGAAAACTCATGAGATCCGTTAGTATAAGAAAATAAATCACCACTTTTTGGTACTGTTGTGAACTCATTCTTTATTATATTGTTGTAAATCTACTGTATTCCAACTTCTCCATGGTTCATACCCCCCCCCGATACTATCCATAGATTCATCAAAATAAGCAAACAACACATAGAAAACAGAATCTGTCAGAAACAGCACAGTCTGCGAAGATCTGAATTGTTCTAACACTTCTATAACTCCAAAAATTAGGACAACAGAGGCAATTCTATGACTGGGCGCAAAAGTTTCTGTTTTTCAGCAAGATCAAACCAACTATCACCGTAAGCCATCCCAAAGGTCTTACTTGGCTCAAACACTAATTTAAAACACCAAAACACATCTAACCAGAGGCTAGATGAAAAAGTTATTGAAAAACAGAATTAAAAAGGCAAGAACAAAAATAAAATTGGGTTGCCTCCCAACAAGCGCTATTGTTTAATGCCCCTAGCTAGGCTTTGATAATTCTAATGATGCTCACATGAAAGATAGCAATTGAAACACGAAGAGAGCATCATGTAGCATGTGAAAAACTAGTTTAAGTCTAACATACTTTCTATGCATAGACATTTTCTAAGCAAACAAATTATCAAGACAAGCAAAAACTAGCATATCCAAGGAAGAAGAAAGAAACAATAGCAATCTCACCATAACGAGAGGTAATTTAGTAACATGAAAATTTCTACAACCACATTTTCTTCTCTCATAATAATTACATGTGGGATCATATTCAAATTCAATAATATAGCTATCACATAACATATTCTCTACATGATCCACATGCATGCAAAGTTGACACTCTTCCAAAATAGTGGGATTGTCATAAAATAAAGTCATGACCACTCCAAGCCCACTTTTATCAAAAATTTCATAAGATTGATCATTCTCCAAAGTAGTGGGATAATTATTACCTAGAGTTGACACTATTCCAAACCCACTTTCAATATTATCACAAACATATTCATCATCAGGCTTAAATAAATTATCAAGATCATAGAAAGCATTATCACCCCAATCATGATCATTTCAATAAGTAGCGGACATAGCAAAACTAGCATCCCCAAGATTGGGGTTTTGCATATTATTAGCACAATTGACATTAATAGAATTTACAATAACATCATTGCAATCATGGTTTTGATTCAAGGAACTATCAAGTATGGGTGCAATAGCAATAATCTCGTGTTTAACATAAGGAACTATAGCAAATTCATCTCCATAAATATTGGCATCATGTCTATAAGAATAGCAAGCATCATAATTATCTATAGATTCATGCATATCATTATTTTCTTTCAAAGCAACGGCCATTCTATCAATAAATTCCTTAACATAGGCATTATGAGCATAGTTTCATACCAATATTTAAGTACGTCAAAATTTTCAGATTTGTAGAGCGTAATACCATACTTTACAATCAAAGAAGCAACTTCATAAGCACCCTTAAAAGCAACACATTCTTCAATTTGTTCGATGCCATAGTAACTATAAACACCCTTTTCATAAGAAGATAAGATTTCATTATCATTAAACTCACATAGGTAGGGAAGGTATTTTTTAGGGTTCTTAGAGCAACAAGTAAAATCATAAAGTTCACAAAGATTTCAAGCATAACATAGCAAACAATTCATTTGATTCCATAAGAGTCTCCCTTTTTTAGACAAACGGTGACGCACAAAATGAGCATGCTCATCTAAAGATTTCCCCTCAAAGACGATCCAAGTAGAAAAATTTAAGTGGATCCATATCAATAAATTTTTAGCAAGCAAATAGAAGGCACATGGCAACACAAGCAAAGATAGCAAACGAGCAAAAAGGCATGCGGAAAGAAGGCGAATGAAAAGGCAAATCTTTTTGTATTTTTCTGAAATCATTTTAGAAGTGGGGGAGAGGAAAACGAGAGGCAAATGGCAAACAATGTAATGCAAGAGATGAGAGTTTATGATGGATACTTGGTAAGCTTGATGTAGATCTCCCCGGCAACGACGCCAGAAATTCTTCCTCCTACTTCTTGAGCTTGCATTGGTTTCTTCCTTAAAGATGAAAGGGTGATGCAGCAAAGTAGAGATAAGTATTTCCCTCAGTTAAGAACCAAGGTATCAATCCAGTAGGAGAAACGCGCAAGTCCCCAATATATGCACCTACACAAACAATCAAACACTTGCACCCAATGCGAAAAATGAGTTGTCAATCCCTTCATGGTCACTTGCAAATGTGAGATCTGATAGAGATAGATATAAAAGATTACTAAAACATAAAAATAAATAAAAGTAAATAAATTGCAGCAAGGTATTTTTTGTATTTTTGGTGTATAGATCTAAAAATATATGAAGGAAAATAGACCCGAGGGCCATAGGTTTCACTAGAGGCTTCTCTCTTGAAGGCAAATAATATGGTGGGTGAACAAACTACTGTTGAGCAATTGATAGAAAAGTGCAAAGTTATGACGATATCCAAGGCAATGATTATGAATATAGGCATCACGTACGTGTCAAGTAGACCGACTCCTGCCTGCATCTACTATTATTACTTCACACATCGACAGCTATCCAGCATGCATCTAGAGTATTAAGTTCATAAAGAACGGAGTAACGCCTTAAGTAAGATGACATGATGTAGAGGGATAAACTCAAGCAATATGATGAAAACCCCATCTTTTTATCCTTGATGGCAACAATGCAATACGTGTCTTGCTACCCCTACTTTGTCACTGGGTGAAATCATGCAAGATTGAACCCAAAACTAAGCACCTCTCCCATTGCAAGGAAAACCATCTAGTTGGCCAAACCAAACCGATAATTCGAAGAGAAATACAAAGATATCAAATCATGCATATAAGAATTCAGAGAAGATTCAAATACTATTCATAGTTAAGCTGATCATAAATTCACAATTCACCGACCTCGACAAACACACCGCAAAAGAAGATTACATCGGATAGATCTCCAAGAACATCGAGGAGAACATGGTATTGAGAATCAAAGAGAGAGAGAAGAAGCCATCTAGCTACTAGCTATGGACCTGTAGGTCTAAGGTAAACTACTCACGCTTCATCGGAAGGGCAATAGGGTTGATATAGATGCCCTTCCTGATCGAATCCCCCTCCGACAGGATGCCGGAAAAGGCCCCAAGATGGGATCTCACAAGAACAGAAGGTTACGGCGGCGGAAAAGTATTTTGGTGGATGCTTCTGGTGGTTGGGGAATATTTGGGAATTTATAGGACAAATGTAACGCCCACGATGCGGCTATATCTCCCACGTGTCGAGGCACGACTTAGAGGCATAACCGCATTGTGGTTTTGTCGTAAGAAGGGTCATCTTCACGCAATCCCATGTAATGAACAAGAATGGGATAAAGAGTTGGCTTACAATCGCCACTTCACACAATACATAAATGAATTCATACATCATTCAAGATACACACATAGGTCCGACTACGGAACCAAAATAAAAGAAGACAACCCAACTGCTAGATCCCCGATCGTCCCAACTGGGCTCCACTACTGATCAATATGAAAAGAAACAACACAACGAACAAGATCTTCATCGAGCTCCCACTTGAGCTCAGTTGCGTCATCTGCACTGGTCTCATCGGCACCTGCAACTGTTTTGGAAGTATCTCTGAGTCGTGAGGACTCGGCAATCTCACACCCACGAGATCAAGACTATTTAAGCTTAAGGGTAGGAAAGGGGTAAAGAGGTGAGGTTGCAGCAGCGACTAAGCAAGTATGGTGGCTAACTTACGCAAACAAGAGCGAGAAGAGAAGCAAAGGAACGGATGTGAACTACAGGATCACTTCTTGATCATTGCTAGTTCACGTCCGTTCCTTTGCTTCTCTTCTCGCTCTTGTTTGCGTAAGTTAGCCACCATACTTGCTTAGTCGCTGCTGCAACCTCACCTCTTTACCCCTTTCCTACCCTTAAGCTTAAATAGTCTTGATCTCACGGGTGTGAGATGGCTGAGTCCTCGCGACTCACAGATACTTCCAAAACAGTTGCAGGTGCCGATGAGACGACGCAACTGAGCTCAAGTGGGAGCTCGATGAAGATCGTGTTCGTTGTGTTGTTTCTTTTCATATTGATCAGTAGTGGAGCCCAGTTGGGACGATCGGGGATCTAGCAGTTGGGTTGTCTTCTTTTATTTTGGTTCCGTAGTCGGACCTATGTGTGTATCTTGAATGATGTATGAATTCACTTCTGTATTGTGTGAAGTGGCGATTGTAAGCCAACTCTTTATCCCATTCTTGTTCATTACATGGGATTGCGTGAAGATGACCCTTCTTGCGACAAAACCACAATGCGGTTATGCCTCTAAGTCGTGCCTCGACATGTGGGAGATATAGCCGCATCGTGGGCGTTACAAGTTGGTAATCAGTGCCATCCCCGACTTAGGAGCCCCCTGCTTGATCGAATCGCTGACATTGTTGAGTCTAGAACAAAAATGTTTTGAGTCTTAGGATTATATATATCGGAGAGTAGGATTCTTTTACTCCTCAGTCCCTTCGTCGCTCTGGTGAGGCCTCCTGACGTAGAAGTTTTAACTTTTCTCTCCTCAAATTTCACTAAAAAAAATTTAGGATCACGCGGGTATCTTGGAATCGTTCCGATGGTTTTGTGATGAGAACATTGTTCTTGGTGCCTCCTGACATTTAGGGGTTGTGGCAGTGTCCCGGGGAGTTGAGCTCCGAGGTATTGTCGTCACAATTTTATCATTGCAGTTCTGGAATACCTGAGTTTCGCCGACATCGAAATCTCTTTTATGCAGTTGTTGGTGAGATCACCTTGACGCCACCCAGTACTGGGGCGGGAGTTCGGGAGTATTGCCATAACTTGTATAACGGATGTTTTTCGAAGGTTGAGGTAAACGATTTCCGAAGGTTTCTTGGTTATGTGTTGACGGATGGATACAGCTGGATCTAGGGATTGTTAGTTTGGGTGATATATTTTGTGTCCCCTGTATCCCCAACACCTGATTGCATAACCAGAAAGTTTCGGGAGTTTATAAGTGGGAATTCAAGTAGCTCCTAGGATATCTTTCCGACAGACGCATGATATGAGATTGGGGTTCGACGTCTAGTGGTCCGCCTGTACACGGTTGGTTTTACAGTGGTCTCGTAGTGTCTTAAAGAGTCCTTGGCTATGCCGACTCGGGGACGCTTCGTATGTCATGTGCACTGCCTTGTACATGATGGTGCTGTACGATCGAGCCCCGTGTGGGCCCCACCACGAAAACTTCGGATGAAATCTCTATCATATGTTTGTTCCGGCTTATTTTGCAAGCCAAATCCTTTGTTTTGTTTTATTTGTGGTATTCGAGTTGCTTCAATGACAAGTGTTGAATTCATACCTTTCCTAAACGGTGTTCTCATATTTCTATGTGGATACTAATCCTTCTTGATCATCGAGGTCGTCATGTTAATTCTTTTCCAACCGGTGTGCTTCTCTTCAAGTGAATCCGTTCATTCCAACATCCGCAAGATCAACTCTAAGTTTTCTCAACAGTGTTTGTTTCATCCGTCCCAAGGTGACTTTGTTTTTCCCGCCCTCCCACCCTTTTCCTTCAAGGAATCAGATGTCTTAACCAAGTATCCATTTTATTCACGTGAAGTCCCTTCATTCTTTTCAATCAATGTTCTTACCCGGTGGTTCTCATGAAGATGTTCTTCAAGTTTATCATTCTTCATTCTTTTTCTTCTCCGGTGGATTAAATTCAAGCCTTCAATGTTGGTCACATTCCTTTCCTTGTTTCAAATGTTTTTCTCATGCCGGTGCAACTCTTAATCATTCTTCGCGTGCTATTCATTTGTTCCGGAGTGCTGAAGATATCTCCGAAGATTCGTGTTTCCACTCCGCATCAATTCTAACTATTTTGAGGTTGTTATCTCATTCAAGCCATTTAATTCAACCGGTGCAATCTCCTTTTTAAGTAATCATTCCAATGGTGTTTCTTTTGAGTGGGCCCATATCCCACAGGTCTTTTTTCCAGGATCTTACCTGACTCATCTAATTTTTCCGGAGTTATTCTCAAATTCATTGCAAAGTTTGACGTAAGAATGAATTATCATCAGTCATATGTCTTTCTCCAAGATCTTTCAAATTCTTTTCTTTGTTGATTCAACCTTTCTATTATTCATGGTTCCGGAGTGTCTCATAAATTCATGGTGGTGTTTCTCGTCGTCATTCTCAACATTTGAAGACCGAAGAAGAGTTTTCCCTCCAAATCTTATCCGTTCTCTTGAAGATTCATAGTTCTAGCTTATGCCATCCTCTCATAGTTGTTTTCGATTGTGAGAATTCTTTTCATACCGATCTGGAGCATTTCATGAGTTGTTTTCGTTTCTTGATCATCCAAAGGCCATCTTTTCAGAAGATTTCTTCGTTCTAAGTTTTCAGCCTCGTTCTCCAATTATTCTAAATTGATGCCTCTTCGCTCATCTCCATATTATTCCGGTGCATCGTCCAAGTATCCTCTAATCAGTTCACGATCTCTTCGTTCTCGTGTATCAAATTCCCTCGAGGAGTTTCGCACGCTCTTTAATTCTTATGATGTTTCATCCTCTTTTCTTCAATTGTTTTCAATTCTCACGGTGGTTCGTTCAAGAGTTCTCTTCCTTCGTTATCATATAGATTCATTCGTTCTTTCCAATCCTACCGGTGGTTCGTTGAAGACTTTTCTCAAGTCTGCGCAATATCTATCTTAATCCTTTCAATGAAAATAAGTAGTATGCAAAATCCGTTGCTTGTCATCAATCTAAATTGGTGAAGGATACGCGTAATGTAATTCTTATTCTTGTTTCCTCGAAGTGATTAATTTCTTCTTTCCGAAGTTGTTCATCATATCAAATTTTCGGTTCAAAGTTGTTCATCTTTTCTTTGCGGAGCTCCAAGTTATTTCAATTATATCATTTCAAAGATCCATCTAAATCATTGCAAGGATTCATCCTGTTCTTTCAACTTCTCCTTCTTTTATCATCCTTTTATTACGGGAGTTCTCACGAAGGCTCTACATGGTGGCTCATCAAGGATTCCTTTCATTTTTCAATTGTTCTTCAAGATTTCTCTTGAAGTTATGATCCGTCAAGCTATACTCTAAAATAAACATGGTGTTCAACACATGTCTTGTTTTGAGGAGTTCAAGTATTCTTCATCTTGCATTCTGAAGTGCAATTCTTTCTCTTATCTTTTGAGGTGGTGTTATGTCATTCTTGACAATTTGAGTTCGCGTTTCATGATTCACATGTGGTCAAGAATGAGATATTTTAAATCCACCAATCTCTTCGTTGGATCTATCTTGTGTCATGTTTCATCTAAAGCCTTCCCTAAGGAATGTTGCTATTATGGTGCTTATCAATGATCCAAGTTTTCTCCTATCCTCTCGGCGAGAGAAGTTTTCATTTCTTCGTTGATCTCAAGCAAGCAATTGTTTTCGTTAGTGGCAAAATTTTCACCTCATGTTTTGAGATGTCTCCATAAGCCCACGAGGATCATATCCTTTTGTTGTTGGGTTTTTCCAACAACTCCGTTATAACCTTCTTGGAAGGATGCTTTCCAAGCTCATTTGTGGCACAAGTTGTCATTTTCTTCTCCGTTATCTTATTCCGACGATCTATCTTCTATTCGTTCGTCCCGGAGGCTTTGTGATGTTGCTCTCTTTAACCAATCATCTTGTTTTGTCAAGATCATGTAATTTTTCCTTTCTTATCCGTTTAGCCGGAGTGTCGTGTTTTCATTCGAGTTCTCTCATCTTATCAAGTTCTGTCTCCTTCTTCAACCGGAGTGCTGTCTGAAATCTTTCTTACCCCTTGTGCCATTCTTTCGTTAGTTCCGGAGGCAACATGTTGTTAATTTCATCGAGTATCCTCTCATCTTGTCAAGATCATGTTCAATTCCTTCCATTTACAGTCGGAGTGCTGCCCAAATTATATCACTCTTATTCCTTCTCTATCTTGTTTTAACCGGAGTGTTGTCGTAATTGATCTTTATCGTTCCTTATACATCTCGTTTCAACCGGAGTGCTGGCTGAATTCTTTTCGCTCTCATTCCTTCTCTATTTCGTTTAAACCGGAGTGGTTTCGAAGTAATTCTCATTCATTGATTTTTTCCATTCTTGTCTTTCAACCTACAAAGATTCTCGCAATGTTCCTTGTTCCTCTTGCTGAACGGAGTGTTTTAAATTTTGTTCATCTCCGTTGTGTCATTTCCTAAAGCCTTGCGACCTCTCAAGGTTCTTTGGTTTCACTCGTTTGTCATAGAAGCAATTTGTTTTACCTCTTCCTCTTCCGTTTCCCTCCGGTGCCATCCTAGGTCTCGGGACGAGATCCTCTTGTAGTGGTGGAGTGTTGTAACGCCCCGGGACCGACGCTCCGATTGCCTTCCTTGTTTGGCGAGTCAGCTCTGTTATTTATTTTGTTGTTGCATTTCTTCATTGCATCATCCGCATTTGTTTTCATAAAACTTGCACCCGCTCGTAGTTGCCGCCCCCCCCCCCCCTTGCGTTCGTTGACCATTCTGAGTCTAACCGGATTTTCGATTCTCTCTTGTCTGACCGTTTGACCCTCTCTGCACAACCACCGAACCCCTCCTTGCGCAGTGCATAGACCCCTCTCGCGCGTCCGGAACCTCCCCGAACCCGACCCGGGTTGTTGTCACCGTTGGATTTGGATCATCCCCAAACATCTACAAAACATCACCGTTTTCTTTGTTGGACTCCCCTAGCCTATTTTTCTCGATCGTCCGATTTAAATCGGAGGGCCTAATAGCCTCTAATCTAATCCCATGAGATATATATAGGTCCAACCCTAAGATCTAGGGATCTTGTCCCATCCTCCTAGCCGCCGCCGCCACTCCTCTTTTGTCTCCTCCCACCTCGGGTTCTTCCCCGATCCAATCCTCCCTCGTTTTCTTCTCTGTACCAATCCCGCAGCGCTCCTCCTCCTCCTCCTCCTGCACGAGCCCTGCTCGTCCCTGGCCTCCTCCTCGCCTCGCGTCCGAAGACCAGCGCCACCAAGAGGCAATCTCACGAGGTTCCCCGTGCCCCGTGCCTTCCCTTTCTTCTTCTTCCCTACCTGCTACTTCCCCCTCTGCTGCCGGTGAGATGCCCTGCTGCTGCTCCTCCGTTTTCCCCTGCACCTCCCGTGCCTCACATCTCCCCTCGATCCTCCAACCTCCTCGTTCGTGAATCAAGACACCCAGCCGTCGTCCTCACCCAGGCAGTCCCCGTCCGCGCCCCTCCTCCTGTTTCCCTCTCCCTCATTCATCTCTAACCTCTCTCTCCCTCATTGCTTCACAGAGGACCAACCATGGCGCTGTCGTTCAAGCTCATCGTCCTCGGCCCGGGCTGCTTCAGGTCCGCGCGACGCTATCCCTGCTTCGCCAGACCTCCCTCTGCGCCTCCCCAAGTCGCGCCCTTGCCTGCCGGAGTTCCTGTCGCCGCCATCATCGTTCGAGGCTTGCGCCTCGCTTCCTCCTCGAACCAAGGGGTCGACGCCTCCCCGACCCGAACTGGCCCGGATCTGGCCATCTCCAACGCCCTTGCCCGGATCCTGCCGTGCTCCGGCCAAGTCCCGCCGTGGCAAGCCCTCAAGCGCCACCGGCAGCCGCTGCTCTGCTTCCTCTAGAATGAGCCGGTCACTCGTCCCGCGTCCGCTCGCGTTGACCCGCGCCCTCCTGGCCGCGTCCCGCGCCGTGGCCCAGCTTCTTCAAGCCGGCTTCCTCTGCAGATGGGCTAAGGCCCGCTGGGTGAGCCTCCAGTGCCCACGCTCCTATCGGGCCAGCCGGATTCGGCCCATGTGATGTTTTTTTCAGGATCTGCGATTTTAGCTATTATCCGAGGAATTACAGTTTTATAGAAAACCCCCTGTACTTCATGCATATAATAACTCACAAATGGTGCATCGGATTAAAATGATTTTAATATGTAAAATGCTTAGAATTTTGTGTAGATTAATAATTTGCCACTTTCATCCCATGTTAAAATGTTTAAAATGTTGTTTATTTAATTTTGCATAAATGCCATATTAAAATGATTTATTTCATAACTAATTAACCGTAACTCGGAATTTAATAAACTTTATATGTAAATGGGGTAGAAAAATGCCTAGTTTAACATGGTGCACTTAATTTTGTTGTTTAACAAGATTAAAATTGCGTTTATGGAAGAACAGTACCAAATCTAAATTATGGACATGAGGATTTTCCGGAAATTGTTGTTTGTTGTTCCGGCCTCAATTAAATTGCCTAAAATGTGTAGTTTACTTATGTCTCACCTCTTGCCATGTTAATCAACATTTAATATTGTTGGGTACATAACCGAGAGAGAACTAAATAATCGTATGTGGTGTTTCGTCAATATGCAACTCGTTGCATATTGAACTCCACTTAATTTGTAGTATTGTTTGTTGCACTTTGCCATGCATATTTAAACCGGACATGCATCATACTTGTTTGTGCATCATGCCATGTGTATGTGGTGGTTGTTTACTATGTTGTTTGTTTCTTTCCGGTTTGCTTCTCCCGTTAGCTTCGGTTTCGTTCCGGAGTTGTGAGGATTCGTTCGACTCCGTCTGTTTGTCTTCTTCATGGACTCGTTCTTCTTCCTAGCGGGATTTCAGGCAAGATGACCACCCCTTGAAATCACTTCTATCTTTGCTTTGCTAGTTGCTCGTTCTATTGCCATGCTGCACTACCTACCACTTGCTATATCATGCCTCCCATACTGCCATGTCAGCCCCTAACCTTTTCACCCTTCCTAGCAAACCGTTGTTTGGCTATGTTACCGCTTTGCTCAGCCCCTTCTTATAGCGTTGCTAGTTGCAGGTGAAGATGAAGATTGCTCCATGTTGGATCATGTTTAAGTTGGGATATCACAATATCTCTTATCTTAATTAATGCATCTATATACCTGGTAAAGGGTGGAAGGCTCGGCCTTATGCCTGGTGTTTTGTCCCACTCTTGCCGCCCTAGTTTCCGTCATACCGGTGTTATGTTCCTTGATTTTTGCGTTCCTTACGCGGTTGGGTGATTTATGGGACCCCCTTGACAGTTCGCTTTGAATAAAACTCCTCCAGCAAGGCCCAACCTTGGTTTTACCATTTGCCTACCTAAGCCTTTTTCCCTTGGGTTCTGCAGACTCAAGGGTCATCTTTATTTTAAACCCCCGGGCCAGTGCTCCTCTGAGTGTTGGTCCAACCCGTCAGTCGCCGGTGGCCACCAGGGGCAACTCTGGGCTGGCCTACCGGAAGCTTGGACAATCCGGTGTGCCCTGAGAACGAGATATGTGCAGCTCCTATCGGGATTTGTCGGCACATTCGGGCGGCTTTGCTGGTCTTGTTTTACCATTGCCGAAATGTCTTGTAAACCAGGATTCCAAGACTGATCGGGTCTTCCTGGGAGAAGGTTTATCCTTCATTGACCGTGAGAGCTTATAATGGGCTAAGTTGGGACACCCCTGCAGGGTATTATCTTTCGGAAGCCGTGCCCGCGGTTATGGGGCAGATGGGAATTTGTTAATATCCGGTTGTAGAGAACTTGACACTTGACCTTAATTAAAACGCATCAACCGCGTGTGTAGCCGTGATGGTCTCTTCTCGGCGGAGTCCGGGAAGTGAACACGGTTTCTGGGTTATGTTTGACGTAAGTAGGAGTTCAGGATCACTTCTTGACCATTGCTAGTTCACGTCCGTTCCTTTGCTTCTCTTCTCGCTCTTGTTTGCGTAAGTTAGCCACCATACTTGCTTAGTCGCTGCTGCAACCTCACCTCTTTACCCCTTTCCTACCCTTAAGCTTAAATAGTCTTGATCTCGCGGGTGTGAGATTGCTGAGTCCTCGCGACTCACAGATACTTCCAAAACAGTTGCAGGTGCCGATGAGACCAGTGCAGATGACGCAACTGAGCTCAAGTGGGAGCTCGATGAAGATCTTGTTCTTTGTGTTGTTTCTTTTCATATTGATCAGTAGTGGAGCCCAGTTGGGACGATCGGGGATCTAGCAGTTGGGTTGTCTTCTTTTATTTTGGTTCCGTAGTCGGACCTATGTGTGTATCTTGAATGATGTATGAATTCATTTATGTATTGTGTGAAGTGGCGATTGTAAGCCAACTCTTTATCCCATTCTTGTTCATTACATGGGATTGCGTGAAGATGACCCTTCTTGCGACAAAACCACAATGCGGTTATGCCTCTAAGTCGTGCCTCGACACGTGGGAGATATACCCGCATCGTGGGCGTTACAACAAAGAATAGGGTTAGGAGAGCTCCGAGGGACCCACAAGGCAGGGGGCGCGCCCTGCACCCTTGCCGTCGCCTCAGGACTCCTCTCACTTGGTTCTCAAGTCCTACGGGTGTCTTCTGGTCCAAGAAAAATCATCGTAAAGTTTTATTCCGTTTGGACTCCTTTTGATATTCCTTTTCTGCGAAACTCAAAAACAAGGAAAAAAACAGAAAATGGCACTGGGCTCTGGGTTAATAAGTTAGTCCCAAAAATAATATAAAATAGCATATTAATGCAAATAAAATATCCAAAATAGATAATATAATAGGATGGAACAATCAAAAATTATAGATACATTGGAGACGTATCAGCATGTTGTTTGCGCAAGAGTGAGCCGGACCGGTGGGCGACCCAGACCCGGTAATCCGGCTTGGTTGAGGCCTCCGTTTTAGATGTTGGGCTTTGATGTGGGGTATAGGTATGCGGCTCCGATGATCTGCACCCCTTCATCAACAGAATAGGAGTTGCGGCAGATGTTGCCCACATGGTGGCTTCAGACTTATTGTTGTATTACTATGTAAGGTCTTGGTGAATAATTAATAAAATGGTTGCACGCATCGCCCTGATGCAGAGGCCGGGGTCATCCTCCTTCTCGAAAAAAGACCTCGACAAATGAGGGAGATATTCTAACCCTTGGTATAACCGTATCTTAAAAACATGGGTATTTACCATGGAAATTAGTAGGGGCACACACCTACCCGGCCGCACGATGGCTTCGCGATCCATAAAGTAATTGGATTCTGCACGATGGCGCATCAAGTTTTAAGGTTTAGTTTTTGAATATGGATTTTGCCGTTTGTTCATATCAAGTTCCAGTAAATGAAACTTGGTGAAGTTTTAAAAACTTGTCAAAATTATTCAAAAGTGGTCTTGTTTCAAATCCCTTGTCATAAGGGGTACGAATATGAAAACGAAAATTAATATGAAATTTTGGTTCAAAAGATATAAAAGATTCAAAATCAAAATCCAGAAGGAGATTTGGGTTGGTGCCCTCACACCTGTGTGCCTTAATTCCTCTTAAGTATTCACTGTACAACAGGGATGATAATTTAAAAATTCATTGTATGCAATACAACTATCGAAATGGTTCCTTCATGGACACTGATACGTCTCCAACGTATCTATAATTTTTTATTGTTCCATGCTATATTATATTCTGTTTTGGAAGTTTAATGGGCTTTATTATACACTTTTATATTACTTTTGGGACTAACCTACTAACCGGAGGCCCAGCCCAAATTGTTGTTCTTTTTCCTATTCCAGAGTTTCGCAGAAAAAGAATATCAAACGGAGTCCAAACGGAATGAAACCTTCGGGAACGTGATTTTCGGAACAAACGTGATCCAGAGGACTTGGAGTCGATGTCAAGAAATCAACAACGAGAGCACGAGGCAGGGGGCGCGCCTACCCCCCCCCCCCCGGCGCGCCCTCCACCCTTGTGGGGCCCACGTTGCTCCACCGACGTACTTCTTCCTCCTATATATACCTACGTACCCCCAAACCATCAGAGGCATCCATGAAAACCTAATTCCACCGCCGCAACCTTCTGTACCCGTGAGATCCCATCTTGGGGCCTTTTCCGGCGCTCCGCCGGAGGGGGCATTGATCACGGAGGGCTTCTACATCAACACAATAGCCTCTCCGATGATGTGTGAGTAGTTTACCTCAGACCTTCGGGTCCATAGTTATTAGCTAGATGGCTTCTTCTCTCTCTTTGGATCTCAATACAAAGTTCTCCACGATTCTCGTGGAGATCTATTCGATGTAATCTTCTTTTGCGGTGTGTTTGTCGAGACCGATGAATTGTGGGTTTATGATCAAGTTTATCTATGAACAATATTTGAATCTTCTCTGAATTCTTTTATGTATGATTGGTTATCTTTGCAAGTCTCTTTGAATTATCTGTTTGATTTGGCCTACTAGATTGATCTTTCTTGCAATGGGAGAAGTCCTTAGATTTGGGTTCAATCTTGCGGTGTCCTTTCCCAGTGACAGCAGGGGCAGCATGGCACGTATTGTATTGTTGCCATCGAGGATAACAAGATGGGGTTTATATCATATTGCATGAGTTTATCCCTCTACATCATGTCATCTTACTTAAATCATTACTCTGTTCTTATGAACTTAATACTCTAGATGCATGCTGGATAGCGGTCGATGTGTGGAGTAATAGTAGTAGATGCAGAATCGTTTCGGTCTACTTGTCGCGGACGTGATGCCTATATACATGATCATACCTAGATATTCTCATAACTATGCTCAATTCTATCAATTGCTCGACAGTAATTTGTTCACCCACCGTAATACTTATGCTCTTGAGAGAAGCCACTAGTGAAACCTATGGCCCCCGGGTCTATTTTCCATCATATTAATCTTCCAATACTTAGCTATTTCTATTGCCGTTTATTTTACCTTGCATCTTTATTTTACTCTTTATCATAAAAATACCAAAAATATCATCTTATCATATCTATCAGATCCCACTCTTGTAAGTGACCGTGAAGGGATTGACAACCCCTTTATCGCGTTGGTTGCGAGGTTCTTATTTGTTTGTGTAGGTGCGTGGGACTCGAGCGTGGTCTCCTACTGGATTGATACCTTGGTTCTTAAAAACTGAGGGAAATACTTACGCTACTTTACTGCATCACCCTTTCCTCTTCAAGGGAAAACCAACGCAGTGCTCAAGAGGTAGCAGACACTTGAAGTGTGAATAAGAAGTGTTGAATATGAAGAGCCTTGTCTCCATCGCCCAACATAAGTTTCTCGCCATTAGCTATTCGGGTCGGATGATTTTGAAAGCGTGAATGCGGGTATAAGACGAAAGATTCAAAAGAATGGGAATTCTGTAAACTTGCATGCTTGGTTAACAGGAGTAGGGATAACATAACAATCTTTTAAACACTGCCAAATCATGTCAAAACACATGAAAAATTATATAATTAGGATGATATTATGCCACAAAAGAGACTCAGGCCTCAGGAAATACACAGGAACACCTGGATGCTCCACCCCCTCCCCCACTATATGAAAACTAAATTTTAAAAATACTTGGAAAACTAAAAAAATGAATCTTAGGATATCAAACTTGGGTTCCCAATCTACTCCAGTGTGAAATTTCATGAAAAAATACCAGGAAATGTATCAGTGCGGAAGAAAATACAATCCGACCTACGATCCATCCAAAGAGATTTTCTCTATAAATATATCTTTTTGTCTTTTTTACTGAGAATAAGTTTCCTGGTATTGTTTCACCAAACTTCACACGGGAGTAGATTGTGCACCCAGGTTTGACATCCCAAAATTCCAGATTTTTTTCAATTTTTCTAGGTTTTTTTAGAATTTTATACTCATATAGGGGGTGGAGCAGTCGAGTGCTCCAAATCCTCTTCCCTCAGGTCTCATACTTCATATGTACAAATTCGAAAAAAGGTCCAAGCGGATTGTATAATTCTAGCGTGTTTCCTTTGAAAGTGAGATCAAAACAAAATTCGTCAACTAAAATATACGGTAATGGGAGATCTGAAAAAAAAATCTTATTTAGGGGAATTAGGCAACAAAATCTAGCGTGTTTCCTTAAGAGCATGTTCATTTCAAGGCAATCCGGTGTGGAAAATCCACAAATTCCTGCAACAAATATTCATTTTATAGATGATACACTGCGCGTTGTTGCAGGAATTTGTTGCACCACAGTAAGATTTGGTTCTATAAAATGAATATTTGTATTATAACTTTATAATTTAAAATGGAAATACTTATGATCTATATTTGATTATTGTATTATGATGGTAAAATATTTATTGAATATAAGTAGCATAATAGAATGGGCGTGATTGCGTTTTGATGTGGACCTTTCCCATGCAAGTCATGTTGAGATGACATTTTTTATGCATGAATGGATGTTAGAGCGTCTCCATAGTCCCCATAAAAACTCCCCGTAAAAGTGGTTTCACGTAATGTCCATATGATTTAGGGGAGGTTCATAGGTGAGGTGCTTTAGCAGATCCCATAAAAACTTCCTCTAAAAGTGGTTTTTGACCGAGGCAAGGCGGCAGGTAGGTGGGAGGAAACGGCGGAGGCTGCACAATGGTACTGTGGGCGACGCGCCAACGTGTCACTATTATGAAAAGGTTTACAAGAAGGGTCATCTTCCCTTAGATATACAAGAAGTTGTACAGATTATATGATACCCTCGAAAAAAATTACGTTTACAGTATCAATTGGAACACTTTTTTTGTCCAACTTCCCCTAAGTCAAAGATTTTTTTTTGGATAAAGAAACTGTTGAAGATGCTCTTAAGGTATATTGGTGTAGAACGAGAAGTGTAGGCTGTGCAATTGCAATGCATTGATCGGTGCACCAGATACATATATATGAGTACAAAGGGGGCCACAACCTCGACTATACAGAGGAAACAAGAGGTGGGCCCAATACACAATATACACGTACACAATATACTCAACACCCCCCCCCCCCGCAGTTGAAGCGGCACCAGTGACGCAGAGACTGGAACGGAACTCCTTGAAGGTGGAAGTCGGCAGTCCCTTTGTCATCATATCGGTGAACTGTTGTGCAGTCGGAACATGGAGAACCCGAATATGTCCAAGGGCCACCTGCTCACGCACAAAGTGAATGTCCAACTCAATGTGCTTCGTCCGGCGATGATGAATGGGGTTGGCGGAGAGGTACACCGCAGAGACATTGTCATAGTAGACAACCGTAGCCTGGGAGACATCGTGATGCAGCTCCTGAAGTAACTGTCGTAGCCAGGTGCACTCGGCAACAGCGTTAGCCACAGCTCGGTACTCTGCCTCCGCGCTGGAGCACGAAACCATGGGCTATCGCTTGGACGACCATGGGACAAGTGAAGGACCGAGGTAAACGCAGTAGCCAGAGGTGGACCGACGGGTGTCGGGGCATCCAGCCCAGTCCGCGTCGGAGTTGGCCACCATCTCCAGAGAGGGGGACGCCGTGAGGGTGAGCCCAAGAGTCATCGTGTTGCGGATGTACCGGAGGATCCGCTTCACGAGAGTCAAATGGGAGTCACGAGGGGCGTGCATGTGGAGACACACCTGCTGAACAACATACTGTAGATCCGGTCGGGTGAGAGTCAGATACTGAAGAGTACCAACAATAGACCGGTAGAAGGGAGCATCCGACGCTGGCGAGCCCTCATGAGCAGAAACCTTGGCCTTCGTGTCAACAGGAGTAGCAACAGGATGACAGTTGAGCATGCCAGCATGCTCAAGGAGCTTGTGCGCATACTTCTGCTGATGAAGGAAGAAGCCATCCAGTCGCCGAACAACCTCAATGCCAAGGAAATAATGTAGAGCACCCAAGTGCTTGATGGCAAACTCGTCACGCAGCCGGAGAGTAATCTGCTGAAGAAGGGTTGCGGAGGAGGTCGTCAGGATAATGTCATCGACGTAGAGGAGCAAATATGCGGTCGTGTCACCATGGCGATAGACAAACAGTGAGGCATCCGAGCAACTGACGCGGAAGCCCAGTGTCTGAAGAAACCCGGCGATCCATTGGTACCAGGCGCGGGGTGCTTGTTTGAGCCCGTAGAGAGACCAGCACAGCAAACACAAATGGCCAGGAAGAGATGCGTCGACGAAACCGGTGGGCTACTCACAATAAACCTGCTCCTCAAGATGGCCGTGGAGGAAGGCGTTCGAGACATCCATCTGATGAACTGGCCAGCCTAGGGACACCGCAAGCTGGCGGACGGTGCGGATCGTGCCCGGTTTAACAACCGGGGCAAACGTCTCAGTGAAGTCAACTCTAGCGCGCTGTCAAAAACCATGAACCACCCAGCGAGCCTTGTAGCGCTCAAGTGTACCATCCGAGTGGGTCTTGTAGCGAAATACCCACTTGCCGATGATGACATTGGCACGAGGAGGCCGGGGAACTAGTGTCCAGGTGTGGTTCCGCTGGAGAGCGTTGAACTCTTCCTTCATCATAGCAAGCCAGTGAGGATCAAGAAGGGTTGCGTGAGCGGACGCAGGAAGAGGGGACGGCTCCGCGGTGGAGGCGGCGAGGAGGTACTCGTCGCTCGAGTACCGCAAACTCGGATGGTGAACACCAGCTCGAGCCCGTGTGACGGGGCGAGACGGCAACGCCGGAATGTTCGGCGAGGCGGGCGACGAGACGGTCGGCGAAGCAGCCGGCGTGATAGCCGGAGAGACGACCGACGACGGGGCCGGCGAGGCAGCCGGCGACGGGGCCGGCGTGGAAGCCGGCGAGGCGGCCAGTGACGGGGCCGACGTGACGGCCGGCGAGACCTCTGGCGAGACGGTCGGGGAGGCGGCGGCTGAGCCCTCGGCGCCCGAAGAGGGGGCGGCGGGTGAAGGGGCAGCGGCCGAGGTGGCGGGGTCGGCCGAGGAGGCCGAGGAGGCGGGCGCCGACGTGGGGGCGCGAGGCGCAGCTCGTCCCACGGCGTAAGGACCGCCAAAGCCCGGAGGCGGTCCGAGAGCCGAGCGGGGCCGTCCACCTGACGGAGTCGCCGAAGGGCCGCCGGTGGCCGGCGGTGACGGGGCGACGAGGGGTACCTGCTGCTGAAACGGAAACACCTTCTCATCAAAGTAAACGTGTCAGGAGGTGAAAACATGATGGGAGACAGGATCGCAACAGCGGTAGCCCTTAGTGTTAGGTGGGTAGCCGAGAAAGATGCAGGCGACAAAGCGGGGTGCAAGCTTATGAGGCGCAGTGGCGACGATGCTAGGGTAGCAGAGACAACTGAAGATGCGAAGCTCATCATAAGAAGGTGGTGCACCGAAGAGAAGGTGATGAGGTGCAAAGTTCCCGCGAGTGCGACATGGACAGATGTTAATGAGAAGTGATGCAGTGGCGAGAGCGTCAGGCCAAAAGCACGGAGGCACATTGGCGTGAAAGAGGAGAGTCCGAACGCAGTCGTTAAGAGTGCGAAGGACACGCTCAATGCGATCGTTCTGCTGCGAAGTGTACGGGCAGGTGAGACGAAAAGTCATGCCATGTGTGGTGAGAAGATTACGAACAGCTAGGTTGTCGAACTCCTTCCCGTTATCTGTCTGGAACGCAAGAATGGGACGACCAAACTGTGTGAGAACATAGGAGTAGAGGGCGGCGAGAGTGGATATAACATCCGACTTGCAACGCAACGGAAAGGTCCACACATAATGCGAAAAATCATCAAGTATGACAAGATAATAAAGATAGCCCGTATTACTTGCAATAGGAGAGATCCAGACATCACTATGAATTAACTCAAACGGGTATGATGCAACATGAGAAGATGCCCTAAACGGGAGACGAGCATGTTTGCCGAGGCGACATGCATGACACGAGTGGTCCTTGTTCTTATTACACGTGAAAGAAAAACTCCGAAGTATATGACGAAGGGTGGCGGGATTGGGATGACCCAAGCGAGCGTGCCAAAGATCCATTCCGGTAGCGAGAGCGACAGGGGCGGCGGAGGTGGTGGAGCTGGCGGAGTGAACCGGGTAGAGCTTGCCGGGGCTGTCACATCGATGGAGTACCATCCGGGTGCGAGCGTCCTTAACAGAAAAACAAAATTCGTCAAACTCAACGGTAACAGGATTTTCACGTGTAAGAGAACGAACAGAAACAAGATTTTTAAAAAGCTCAGGAGAAACTAAGACGTTAGACATGGATATTGGAGTGGAATTAGACGGAAAATATGCATGACCTATGTGAGTAATAGGAAGGGAGGAGCCGTCACCGACGGTGATGCGAGCGCAAGTGTGGATGGGATAGGAGGTCTGGAGGTTACCGGGATAAGCAGCCATATGCGCGGTAGATCCAGTGTCAACATACCAGTCGCCGCCGCCAGTGTAGCTGGACGGTGAGGGGGCGGTGTGAAGAGCCGCCAGAAGAGTCGGGTCCCACGGCGCCGGCGAGAGAGCATGCGGCTGCGGCGGGGCCATCAGGGGCAGCAGCGGCAGCCTGCCTGGCTGCCGCTGCTGGCCATAGGAGAGAGGCCCATAGGGTGCTGCATAAGGCTGCGGCGCGGCGTAGAACGCCTGGTGCGATGGTGGCCGGGCGCCGAGAATACCCGGGGCCTGCTACCTCTTGAGCACTGCGTTGGTTTTCTCTTGGAGAGGAAAGGGTGATGCAGCAAAGTAGCGTAAGTATTTCCCTCAGTTTTTGAGAACCAAGGTATCAATCCAGTAGGAGGCTACGCGCGAGTCCCTCGCACCTACACAAACAAATAAATCCTCGCAACCAACGCGATAAGGGGTTGTCAATCCATACACGGTCACTTACGAGAGTGAGATCTGATAGATATGATAGGATAATATTTTTGGTATTTTTGTGATGAAGATGCAAAGTAAAGTAAACAAAATAAAAACGGCGCCAGAAATAGCTTGCTGTCGAGAGATTAATATGATGGAAAATAGACCCGGGGGCCATAGGTTTCACTAGTGGCTTCTCTCAAGAGCATAAGTATTTTATGGTGGGTGAACAAATTACTGTTGAGCAATTGACAGAATTGAGCATAGTTATGAGAATATCTAGGTATGATCATGTATATAGGCATCACGTCCGAGATAAGTAGACCGACTCCTGCCTGCATCTACTACTATTACTCCACACATCGACCGCTATCCACCATGCATCTAGAGTATTAAGTTCATAAGAACAGAGTAACGCTTTAAGCAAGATGACATGATGTAGAGGGATAAATTCATGCAATATGATAAAAACCCATCTTGTTATCCTCGATGGCAACAATACAATACGTGCCTTGCTGCCCCTACTGTCACTGGGAAAGGACACCGCAAGATTGAACCCAAAGCTAAGCACTTCTCCCATTACAAGAAAGATCAATCTAGTAGGCCAAACCAAACTGATAATTCGAAGAGACTTGCAAAGATAACCAATCATACATAAAAGAATTCAGAAGATTCAAATATTGTTCATAGATAAACTTGATCATAAACCCACAATTCATCGGTCTCAACAAACACACCGCAAAAGAAGATTACATCGAATAGATCTCCATGAGAGAGGGGGAGAACATTGTATTGAGATCCAAAAAGAGAGAAGAAGCCATCTAGCTAATAACTATGGACCCGAAGGTCTGAGGTAAACTACTCACACTTCATCGGAGAGGCAATGGTGTTGATGTAGAAGCCCTCCGTGATCGATGCCCCCTCCGGCAGAGCTCCGGAACAGGCCCCAAGATGGGATCTCGTGGGTACAGAAGGTTGCGGCGGTGGAATTAGGTTTTTGGCTCCGTATCTGATCATTTGGGGGTACGTAGGTATATATAGGAGGGAGGAGTACGTCGGTGGAGCAACAGGGGGCCCACGAGGGTGGAGGGCGCGCCCGGGGGGTAGGCGCGCCCCCCTACCTCGTGGCTTCCTAGTGGCTTTCTTGACGTAGGGTCCGAGTCCTCTGGATCATGTTCGTTCCGAAAATCACGTTCCCGAAGGTTTCATTCCGTTTGGACTCCGTTTGATATTATTTTTCTGCGAAACTCTGAAATAGGCAAAAAACAGCAATTCTGGGCTGGGCCTCCGGTTAATAGGTTAGTCCCAAAAATAATATAAGTGAATAATAAAGCCCAATAATGTCCAAAACAGAAGATAATATAGCATGGAGCAATCAAAAATTATAGATACGTTGGAGACGTATCAAGCATCCCCAAGCTTAATTCCTGCTCGTCCTCGAGTAGGTAAATGATAAAAATAAATTTTTTGATGCCGAATGCTACTGGGCATAATTTCAATGTAATTTTTCTTAATTGTGGTATGAATATTCATATCCGAAAGATTCAAGACAAAAGTTCAATATTGACATAAAAATAATAATACTTCAAGCATACTAACTAAGCAATTATGTCTTCTTAAAATAACATGCCCAAAGAAAGTTATCCCTACAAAATCATATAGTCTGGCTATGCTCTATCTTCACCACACAAAATATTTAAATCATGCACAACCCCGATGACAAGCCAAGCAATTGTTTCATACTTTTGACGTTCTCAAACTTTTTCAATCTTCACGCAATACATGAGCGTGAGCCATGGACATAGCACTATATGTGGAATAGAATGGTGGTTGTGGAGAATACAAAAAGGAGAAGATAGTCTCACATCAACTAGGCGTATCAACGGGCTATGGAGATGCCCATCAATAGATATCAATGTGAGTGAGTAGGGATTGCCATGCAACGGATGCACTAGAGCTATAAGTATATGAAAGCTCAACAAAAGAAACTAAGTGGGTGTGCATCCAACTCGCTTGCTCACGAAGACCTAGGGCATTTTGAGGAAGCCCATCATTGGAATATACAAGCCAAGTTCTATAATGAAAAATTCCCACTAGTATATGAAAGTGATAACATAGGAGACTCTCTATCATGAAGATCATGGTGCTACTTTGAAGCACACGTGTGGCAAAAGGATAGTAACATTGTCCCTTCTCTCTTTTTCTCTCATTTTTTTGTTTGGGCCTTTTTCTCTTTTTTTATGGCCTCTTTTTTTTCGTCCGGAGTCTCATCCCGACTTGTGGGGGAATCATAGTCTCCATCATCCTTTCCTCACTTGGGACAATGCTCTAAAAATGATGATCATCACACTTTTATTTTCTTACAACTCAACAATTACAACTCGATACTTAGAACAAAATATGACTCTATATGAATGCCTCCGGCGGTGTACCAGGATATGCAATGAATCAAGAGTGACATGTATGAAAGAATTATGAACGGTGGCTTTTCCACAAATACAATGTCAACTACATGATCATGCAAAGCAATATGACAATGATGAAGCGTGTCATAATAAACGAAACAGTGGTATGTTGCATGGCAATATATCTCGGAATGGCTATGGAAATGCCATGATAGGTAGGTATGGTGGCTGTTTTGAGGAAGGTATATGGTGGGTGTATGATACCGGCGAAAAGTGAGCGATATTAGAGAGGCTAGCAATGGTGGAAGGAAGAAGGGTGCGTATAATCCATGGACTCAACATTAGTCATAAAGAACTCATATACTTATTGCAAAAATCTACAAGTTATCAAAGCAAAGTATTACACGCATGCTCCTAGGGGGATAGATTGGTAGGAAAAGATCATCACTCGTCCCCGACCGCCACTCATAAGGAAGACAATCAATAAATAAATCATGCTCCGACTTCATCACATAACGGTTAACCATACGTGCATGCTACGGGAATCACAAACTTTAACACAAGTATTTCTCAAATTCAAAACTACTCAACTAGCATGACTCTAATATCACCATCTTCATATCTCAAAACAATTATCAAGCATCAAACTTCTCATAGTATTCAACACACTCATAAGAATTTTTCTTTTACTAATCTTGTATGCCTATTATTGTTAAAGCAAACTACCATGCTGTTTTGTAGGACTCTCAAAATAATCTAAGTGAAGCATGAGAGAACAATAGTTTCTATAAAACAAAATCACCACCGTGCTCTAAAAGATATAAGTGAAGCACTAGAGCAAAAACTATATAACTCAAAAGATATAAGTGAAGCACATAGAGTATTCTAATAATTTCCGAATCATGTGTGTCTCTCTCAAAAGGTGTGTACAGAAAGGATGATTGTGGTAAACTAAAAAGCAAAGACTCAAATCATACAAGACGCTCCAAGCAAAACACATATCATGTGGTGAATAAAAATATAGCTCCAAGTAAAGTTACCGATGGAAGTAGACGAAAGAGGGGATGCCTTCCGGGGCATCCCCAAGCTTTGGCTTTTTGGTGTCC
Organism: Triticum aestivum; assembly: GCF_018294505.1. Lineage (NCBI taxonomy): Eukaryota > Viridiplantae > Streptophyta > Magnoliopsida > Poales > Poaceae > Triticum > Triticum aestivum. The sequence continues at coordinate 208,327,286 of NC_057811.1, read as the reverse complement.
TTAGATTATCTTGGGGGTGCCATGGGCATCCCCAAGCTTAGGCTCTTGCCACTCCTTGTTCCATAATCCATCAAATCTTTCACCCAAAACTTGAAAACTTCACAACACAAAACTCAGCAGAAAATCTCGTGAGCTCCGTTAGCGAAAGAAAACAAAAGACCACTTCAAGGTACTGTAATGAACTCATTCTTTATTTATATTGGTGTTAAACCTACTGTATTCCAACTTCTCTATGGTTTATAAACTCTTTTACTAGCCATAGATTCATCAAAATAAGCAAACAACACACGAAAAACAGAATCTGTCAAGAACAGAACAGTCTGTAGTAATCTGTAACTAAAGCAAACTTCTGGAACTCCAAACAATCAGCCAAAATAGGACGACCTAGACAATTTGTTTATTGATCATCAGCAATTGGAATCAATATTTTATCACGTTCTGGTGATTTTTAACAATTATTTTCGTGAACAGAAAGTTTCTGGAATTTTCTGCAAGATCAAATAACTATCATCCAAGAAGATCATATAGGCTTAACTTGGCACAAACACTAATTAAAAATTTAAAAACACATCTAACCAGAGGCTAGAACAAGTATTTATTCCTAAACAGAAGCAAAAGGCAAAAAAACTAAAAATAAAATTGGGTTGCCTCCCAACAAGTGCTATCGTTTAACGCCCCTAGCTAGGCATAAAAGCAAGGATAGATCTAGGTATTGCCATCTTTAGTAGGCAATTCTTCAATAAGACATCTATCATCCTTTAGAGTTTCTTTCTTTTATTAATTATCAAGCTTTTAGGAACAAGATCGAAAAATTCATTTGCAGCAAATGGTTCCTTAATGATAGCAAAAAGATTGGGATGAATACTTATAGATTTAAGATCCGCAGTTTCCTTACTAGAGGATTCACCCTTATTTTTAGGAACATACATAAGCTTGGCAATTTTAGTTGGAGGACTTGGAGTATTCTTTATGGAAGAAAAAGCGGTTCCCAAGTTGGTAATGATACCCTCAAGTTTATCGATTCTAGTGGTATCTTGATTTATTCTTTCATTAACTATGGGTTCCTTCTCCTTAATATTTTTCAAAGTGACTCCTACCTTAGATCCATATTGGGTAATTTGGTTGTGGATCTTTTTATCCAGATTTTCAATTAACTCTACGGTAGCAACTTTATTTTCAATAATTTCAAGTCTTTGCATTACATGCTCCAAAGTTAACATAGTCTCATTAACCAAGAGAGGTGGTGAGCCAAATAAATCTATCATAGCATTATAAGAGTCAAAAGTATGGCTACCCAAGAAATTTCCTCTGGTAATGGTATCAAGAATATATCTATACCAAGGATTAGCGCCTACATAAAAATTGCGGAGAAGAACGAAAGTAGATTGCTTCCTGGTAGATCTATTTTGAGCATTGTGAGAACTTCATTTTCGGGAGACAACGGAGAAGATAAAGGACTAGCCATGAGGACAAGGCAAGCAAAAGAAAAAGAGGCGAACAAAAAAGAGAGGGTGAATAAAACGGCAAGGGTGAAGTGGGGGAGAGGAAAACGAGAGGCAAATGGCAAATAATGTAATGCGAGAGATAAGGGTTTGTGATGGGTACTTGGTATGTTGACTTTTGCGTAGACCTCCCCAGCAATGGCGCCAGAAATCCTTCTTGCTACCTCTTGAGCACTGCGTTGGTTTTCCTTTGAAGAGGAAAGGGTGATGCAGCAAAGTAGCCTAAGTATTTCCCTCAGTTTTTTAGAACCAAGGTATCAATCCAGTAGGAGGCTACACGCGAGTCCCTCGCACCTACACAAACAAATAAATCCTCACAACCAACGCGATAAGGGGTTGTCAATCCCTACACGGTCACTTACGAGAGTGAGATCTGATAGATATGATAGGATAATATTTTTGGTATTTTTGTGATAAAGATGCAAAGTAAAGTAAACAAAATAAAAACTGCGCCAGAAATAGCTTGCTATCGGGAGATTAATATGATGGAAAATAGACCCGGGGGCCATAGGTTTCACTAGTGGCTTATCTCAAGAGCATAAGTATTTTACGGTGGGTGAACAAATTACTGTTGAGCAATTCACAGAATTGAGCATAGTTATGAGAATATCTTGGTATGATCATGTATATAGGCATCACGTCTGAGACAAGTAGACCGACTCCTGCCTGCATCTACTACTATTACTCCACACATCGACCGCTATCCAGCATGCATCTAGAGTATTAAGTTCATAAGAACAGAGTAACGCGTTAAGCAAGATGACATGATGTAGAGGGATAAATTCATGCAATATGATAAAAAACCCATCTTGTTATCTTCGATGGCAACAATACAATACGTGCCTTGCTGCCCCTACTGTCACTGGGAAAGGACACCGCAAGATTGAACCCAAAGCTAAGCACTTCTCCCATTGCAAGAAAGATCAATCTAGTAGGCCAAACCAAACTGATAATTCGAAGAGACTTGCAAAGATAACTAATCATACATAAAAGAATTCAGAAGATTCAAATATTGTTCATAGATAAACTTGATCATAAACCCACAATTCATCGGTCTCAACAAACACACCGCAAAAGAAGATTACATCGAATAGATCTCCACGAGAGAGGGGAAGAACATTGTATTGAGATCCAAAAAGAGAGAAGAAGCCATCTAGCTAATAACTATGGACCCGAAGGTCTGAGGTAAACTACTCACACTTCATCGGAGAGGCTATGGTGTTGATTTAGAAGCCCTCCGTGATCGATGCCCCCTCCGGTGGAGCTCCGGAACAGGCCCCAAGATGGGATCTCATGGGTACAGAAGGTTGCGGCGGTGGAGTTAGGTTTTTGGCTCCGTATCTGATCGTTTGGGGGTACATAGGTATATATAGGAGGAAGGAGTACGTCGGTGGAGCAACATGGGGCCCACGAGGGTGGAGGGCACGCCCAGGGGGGTAGGCGCGCCCCCCTACCTCGTGGCTTCCTGGTGGCTTTCTTGACGTAGGGTCCAAGTCCTCTGGATCATGTTCGTTCCGAAAATCACGTTCCCGAAGGTTTCATTCCGTTTGGACTCTGTTTGATATTCTTTTTCTGCGAAACTCTGAAATAGGCAAAAAACAACAATTCTAGGTTGGGCCTCCGGTTAATAGGTTAGTCCCAAGAATAATATAAAAGTGAATAATAAGGCCCAATAATGTCCAAAACAGAAGATAATATAGCATGGAGCAATCAAAAATTATAGATACGTTGGAGACGTATCAGGGCCGGGGCACGGGGAACCGGCATGGAGTAGGCGTGCACAACGCCGGTCCATGCGTTCTGGCCGGCGTACCACGGGGCCGATTGGTAGGCCTGCTGCGGCGGGCGAGGTGCTCCTCCCTGAGCGCCCACGCCCCCCTGCAGCTTGCGGCCGCCGCGACGGCCACTGCGACAACCCCCCCCCCCATTGGCCGCCGACTGGGGCGGCTGTATGGGGGCGGCCGGGGCGGGTGGAAAGCCAGGCGGGAAAGTGGGCGCCGGCGGCTGGTCCGGCATCGGGCGCGAAGGTGGCGGGGCCTGGCCCCCGCGGGTGCCGGCGACGAAGGCGGTGTGGGTCGCCCGAGTCCGTGCCATCCTCATCCAGCGCTCCTCCAGCTTGAGGTACACCACCACCTTAGCGAAAGTAGGCTCCGGGATGAGGGTGAGGTTGCGGGCAGCGTGCCCTAAATCCTCGTTGAGACCGGCGGTGAGGGTGCTGATGTGGAGCTCGTCGCCAACCGTCTCCCCGAGATCGCGGAGCTCATCGACAAGCTTTTCAGGCACATGCAAAAATCGTCGATGGACGAGGCAAGCTGCTGGCACCCGTAAAACTCGCCGTGGAGAAGGACCTTGCGCTGCAACTTGTTGTCGGTGAAGAGGCCGTTGAGCTTGGTCCAGACGGCGTAGGTGTCGTCGTCGTCATCCACCACGGTGTGGAAGAGGTCGCTGGAGATGGTGAGGTAGAACCAGCGGATGATGGTGGCGTCGAGGATCATCCACTCCTCGTCGTGGATCTTGAAGGCCGAGTCCACGGTGCCGTCGACGTGGCCATGAAGGAGGTACTCGCGGAACACCAGCAAAAAATACCGCTTCCAAGCGGAGTAGGAGGCGGTGGATCGATCAAGCTTCACCGAGACGCGCTCGTGGATGTTGAGGTTGCGGACGAGAGTGACATTGGGACCGGCGAACGGGTTGGAGACGGTGGAGGAGGAGGAACTCATGGCTAGGGTTAGGGTTTGCGATGCGTGGTGCGGTGCGGGGTGGAGGTGCGGATGGCTGCGGCGCGGGAGCGGCGCGGGTTGGAGGTGGTTGCGGCGCGGGTGGAGGGAGGGAGCGGAAGCGAGGCGGCGATCCGCGGCTGCGGCGGCTTGGAGAGGCTGCGGCTGCGGCGGAAGGCGCGGTGGTGGGAGGTGGCGGCGTCAAGCGGCGGCAGCGGCGGCGGCTGGTGGCGGCGGTGGGGAGAAACGGCGGCGCGCGTAGAGGCGGCGGCGGCGGCGCGTAGAGGCGCGGCGGCGGCGGCTAGGGTTTTAGGACCGTGCTGCGATAGATACCATGTAGAACGATAAGTGTAGGCTGTGCAATCGCAATGCATTGATCGGTGCACCAGGCACATATATATGAGTACAGAGGGGAGCCACAACTTTGACTATACAGAGAAAACAAGAGGTGGGCTCAATACACAATATACATGCACATAATATACTCAACAATTGTTGTAGAACGTTTGGGCTGGTGTGTATCAGGTGCTTTCAGACAAACCACATCAAAAATCAATATTTTTTTCTTAATATATAGACACGCAGATCTCTGGTATGCTCTTAATAATAAAAACATGCTAACGTGGCGTGTTTGTATGTTAGAGATAGTAAATGTTACTATGATTACCTTAAGGATATAGGATATGCAGAAAGATTTAGCAAAATTGAGGAAATCTCCGTTTGGGAAAAAGAAGAGAGGAGCTTGTACTAGTCCTTTTATTTTGTGTGGGGAAGAGCTTCTACGAGTCAACACATAAAATAAAAGGGTATTGGCTGGAAGACTAGCAATAATGTCATTGATTAAGCAGAACAAGCGGTCAACTATATAACATACTTACTTATACAAACATAAATAAAGCTCTTTTGTACGCCAAAAAAAAAACTAACATACTTACTAAGGGAAGCACGTCATAAGATTGAGAAACATAAGTTTTTTATGTACATCAAGGTTTCCTACTTGTAGCTTGCGGATTCAGCCGCACCAAGGGTCACATTTCACCCGCAAGTGTACGTCCGTTGAATCCAGAAGAATTAAAGAAGGAACAAGATAAACACTTGACCCGTGCCGCGTCAGAAGCGCTAACACTTTTTGCCAACTAGGGAGTAATATCTTCGCGTCGTTGTCATGTTACCGTCGAGTTACCATGAGGATAATACTTCTTTACTGGGCAATAATGGAGTTGCTCGGTCTCTGCTCAAGGGCTCAATCAGCAATTTTCCAATAGGTTTTGGCAAGTTGGCATGGCTGGCATCGCCCATGGGAAGTCGACCTGTGCCAAAATGACGCGCCTAAAGATGGGAGTTTTTGTTGATCCGGCTGTTTATGCATGACTAGACATTAGGAGATTATGAGAAGATAATTCCTTGGTGCACCTAGCTACTATGAATGAATGGCCGAGGGAGAATTTCGCGTGCCGTCAGCCGGCTACCAACCAACCACCCAACCCACGGGTCCTATGGAGAAAAGGTCCGAAACTCCGAGTAGACTGCTTGATACGCTACGAGCCTCGTCTGGTCACCTGCAAATTCTCGCACACGACATGAAGCTCAACTAGTAATATCTTGGGCTGGTGTGTATCATCGTTGTTGGCAATCAACGGCAGACAGATATACGAAAGAAATTGACCTCTTCTGTCCCATGCGGAGAACCGCGGCGATGTATGCCTTCTCGCCTTTTTCAGCGCTTCTCTTAGATTTTGATAGGAATCATCAACTTGCTTGTTACTACTTTTCAACGAGAAGACCAAAATCGCATTGCCACAGGTCCACCTCGCACAAGAAAAATGGGAGAAAAGACAGCTCCGTTCCATCTATCTCCCTGCCTATCTATCTACTATGGATAGACGAGAGGGGGGACACTGTTCGGAGGAGCAACTGCAACGCGCCGGGCCCTTGGCGCCGTACGATGCAAGTGCAACGGCTTGGATCGTCGTCATGGATGGAAGTGGAAAGGACCTGCTCTGTCGGCAGAGGGCATAGGAGGCACGCATAGCATGGTGAGGGTTGCCAAACTTGGTCAAGCGATGGACTTCACAATCATACGCAGAAGGTTACCCTTTTCAGACATCAACGAGGACCTAATATAATGTCCCACCTAATCAAGCAACCTTGAACGAAAAATTGAACAAAAAGATTCGAGTAACCTAAACAGCTTGATGAGAGCTAAGATTAATTCTCATTAGCTTCACTTCAACGGCTAAGATAATTTTCTCGGATGAAGCTCACCTTTTTTTAGAGTTATTTACCCAAAATCATCACACCTGGGGCTAGGGTAACAACTTGGTACCACATTTGACTCAGAGCACAAGAAACCACCGGTTCTGTGCCTAATGCGTAACACCGAGCACTGATTGTCTGATAAGCTCACGAAAATAGTGAAACTGACAAGTTGGCCCCACTGCTCGGGCTGACGTGGCGAAGACCAAAAACTTTGACCGAGTGATGTGGCAAATGAGACGTGGGTCCCACCTGTCAATGACTAGAGGGTCATCTTCTTCACAACATTCTATCTATGGGCATTCCGTCGAGCAACTTCCGTGCGTTACCCTGTGGTCACTGAACACATCGCGGCACGCCGTGGCATGGGGAATGCGAGGGGGGTGCTCACCTTGAGCACGTATGCGTGCTCGGACGGGACGAGGTAGCACTGGAGCAACGTCCTCGTCAGCGGCAGCGGCCGGCGGAGCATGGTGAGGCGAGGAAGACGGCTTGGGGACCCATAGCTTGTCGGCGTTGGCGGCGGAGGCATCAGGAGGACGTGTCGAAGCCTAGGGACTAGATGCGAGGCGCGGAGATTCACCGGAGCGGGATATCAAGGCCGGGTGGTGTGTGGTCGGAGGTGGAGAAGACGACCGCAGCGCCGCCGATTCTGGACGTCTGGGTCCAAGTACTCCGGTAGGGTTGCTCAGGGAGGCATTCCAGAGCTCCCAGGTAGGTGGTGGGGCTTGGGGTGGTCTCTGGCCATGAGACTGATGGCTGACGGCGGCCGCGGATCGAGGAGGAGCTATCATGGACGTCGTGGGGTGCGGACGCCGGCAGCCGTTGCAGACGACGACGGGGTCCTGGGCACCAGATCCAAGGCGGCGGGGTCGCGGGCGCCACATCCAGAGCGGGCCGCGGCCGGCAAGCAAGCGGCTCGAGTGGTGCTGCTCGGGGCGAGGCACGCATCACCGGAGCGCCCCTGGACGAGAGGAGGAGGTTGATGGTCGGGGAAGAGCGGCTCATCAGGCATCGGCCGCTGACGAGGACGGCCGTGGTGGCCGACCATGCGGTGGAGGCATGGGTCCGGCCTGAGCGTGGCCACTGGCGGCGTCCTTTGTGTGGCTGGTTGGAGAGAGAGAAAGATAGAGATGAGGAAGAAGGAGGTGTGTGAGTATGACATATGGGACCTACGTCCACCTCAGTGAATTGTCCAGATTGGCATGCCACATCGTCCCGACGGGCGGACCCCACCTGTCGGTTTCGCTATTTTCGCGATCAAATTTGAGCATCAGTGCTCCGTGTTACACATTAGGCGCAGAACCGCTGGTTTTTTGTGCCCTGGTTCAAATGTGGTACCAAGTTGTTAGCCTAGCCCCAAGTGTGGTGGTTTCGGATAAATAACTCTTTTTTTACATAATGTTGTCGAGCTTTGATCCAGCCTGACGTGCCAGTTGATAATAATAAGATCTGGAAGATGAAGATGAAGGAAAAATGCCCTAGAGGCAATAATAAAGTTGTTGTTTATATTTCCTTATATCATAATAAATGTTTATTATTCATGCTAGAATTGTATTAATCGGAAACTTAGTACATGTGTGAATACATAGACAAACAGAGTGTCCCTGGTATGCCCCTACTTGACTAGCTCGTTAATCAAAGATGGTTAAGTTTCCTAACCATAGACATGTGTTGTCATTTGACAAACGGGATCACATCATTAGAGAATGATGTGATGGACAAGACCCATCCGTTAGCTTAGCATAATGATCGTTTAGTTCTATTGCTATTGCTTTCTTCATGACTTATATATATTCCTCTGACTATGAGATTATACAACTCCCGAATACCGGAGGAACACTTGTGTGCTATCAAACGTCACAATGTAACTGGGTGATTGTAAAGATGCTCTACACGTGTCTCCGATGGTGTTTGTTGAGTTGGCATAGATCGAGATTAGGATTTGTCACTCCGAGTATCGGAGAGGTATCTCTGGGCCCTCTCGGTAATGCACATCACTATAAGCCATGCAAGCAATGTGACTAATGGGTTAGTTGCGGGATGATGCATTACGGAACGAGTAAAGATACTTGCCGGTAACGAGATTGAACTAGGTATGATGATACCGACGATCGAATCTCGGGCAAGTAACATACGGATGACAAAGGGAATAACGTATGTTGTTATGCGGTTTGACCGATAAAGATCTTCGTAGAATATGTAGGAACCTATATGAGCATCCAGGTTCCCCTATTGGTTATTGACCGGAGAGGTGTCTCGGTCATGTCTACATAGTTCTCGAACCCGTAGGGTCCGCACGCTTAACGTTCGATGACGATTTTGTATTATATGAGTTATGTGTTCTGATGAACGAATGTTGTTCGGAGTTCCGGATGAGATCACGGACATGACGAGGAGTCTCGAAACGGTCGAGACATAAAGAATGATATATTGGACGATGTTATTCGGACACCGGAAGAGTTCCGAGAGGTACCGGGTAAAAATGGAGTGCCGGAGGGGTTACCGAAACCCCCCGGGAAGTAATGGGCCAACATGGGCCTTAGGGGAGAGAGAGGGCATGCCACGAGGAGGTGGCCCCCCCATGGGGAGTCCGAATAGGACTAGGGGAGGGGGCGCGGCCCCCCTTTCCCTTTCCCTTTCCCTCTCCCTCTCCCTTCCTTCTTCCCCCTTCCACCAAGTGGAATCCTACTAGGACTTGGAGTCCTAGTAGGACTCCTCTCTCTTGGCACGCTCTACAGGGGCCGGCCGGCCTCCCCCTCTCCTCCTTTATATACGGAGGCAGGGGCACCCTAGAACAGAAAAAAGATCAATTGTCTTAGCCGTGTGCGGTGCCCCCTCCACAGATTACACCTCAGATCATATTGTCGTAGTGCTTAGGCGAAGCCCTGCACGGATCACGCCATCGTGCTGATGGAACTCATCTACATCCCCGAACCTCTGTTGGATCAAGAGCTCGAGGGACGTCATCGTGTTGAACGTGTGCTGAACATGGAGGTGCCGTACGTTCGGTACTTGGATCGGTTGGATCGTGAAGACGTTTGACTACATCAACCGCGTTACTAAACGCTCCCGCTTTCGGTCTACGATGGTGCGTGGACACACTCTCCTGTCTCGTTGCTATGCATCTCCTAAATAGATCTTGCGTGATCATAGGTAAATTTTTTGAAATACTATGTTCCCCTACAGAAGATACCTCTTAAGAATAAAATATTTGTATGGTATCTTCGTCGCGGAGTCATTCTTACTAAAAACAACCTTTTTATGAGGAATTGACATGGAAGTATGCAATGTATTTGGTCCGCATGATGAGACAATAAAATATTTGTTTTTTCAATTTAAATTGGCTCATTCTTATGGTCAGCCATTCAAATAGCTTCTAACTTGTATCCTCTTTGTAGTGTTGCTAACATATTTGGCAATTGGTTGCATGGGATTGATCACGGGTTTAGGATTCTTCTCAAGGTGGGAGCGCTTGCCATAAATTGGTCGCTTTGGCTATGTAGAAATGATAAAGTTTTTGATAATATTTATCTTATGCAGGTTATCCACAGATGTACCGGGACGCTTCATTTATGGTCCTCTCTACAATGAGTGGAGAATCGAGACTTGTTTACGGAGGTGTGTACACGATTAGAGGCTATGACGAGGCATACTTTTACCCAACATAGATGACAGCATGATCTTAGGGTTAGGGTTGTGCCACCGACGGTTTAGGAGTAATACATATATACAAATTTCTGTGTATTTCGCCTTTTTCTTTTATTTGACTTGTTATGGGGACTTTGTAAACTGTGTGCATTTTAGTTATGCAAAGACCGGATGTAATATTTAAACCTCTTAAATAATAAAATGTCTTTTTTTGGAAAAAGATCACCTTTCAAGCGAGAACACTTGGTGCCTGCTCTGTAGCTTAGCCATCTACATGGATAAGACTCTTCCCTGTCCACCGGCTTAGCCATCTACATGGATAAGACTCTTCCCTATCCATCGTTTACAGTTCGTTCGGCGTATCGTCTTGCTCATGAGTCCTCACTCAATCATGGCGCGCCAAGCAACAGCCCAAGCGGCCAGAGATCAATCTGGCAAACAATTTGGGGAGCCAAGATGCCCCTCAAGATGAGGATTATGGCCTGTAAAGTGGTGTCTGGTGCTCTCCCAACTAATGCTTGCAAGAAATATAGACATGTCTCTACTAGAGATAGCTGTCCTCTATGTGGAAGGGAGAAGCAGACTAGTTTTCATGCTCTGATGACATGCAATCATGCCCGCCAAGTGTGGACCCAGATGCGCACAGTATGGAGGCTATGAGATCAAGAGCTCCTTCGGGATACTGGGCAAGATTGGTTGTTAAACGTCCTGGCGAACTGCGATGACATGATGCAGGATTCTGTGATTATGATGCTATGGAGGATATGGAATTTGCGGTCTATGACGGGGCGCATGGGAAGGAGGTTCCACCGGTGGCAGTGTCGGTGACATATCTCCAGAGCTACATGCAATCATTAGAATTGTCCAGGAGGTATACAACGGAGGAGATCATAAAAGGGAAGATGCAGGTAAGGCAAGAGCGGCCTGTCGTGCGGAAAGAAGCTTGCTTGCCGTGGCCACGACCAAGTGTGGGTCAGGCAGCACTGTCGGTTGATGGATCCTTCTCTTCTGTAGACGGCTCGGCGGCGGCCGGAATGGTTTTGCGCCGGCATGACGGGAGTGTAATCTTTGCGGCGTACCGATGCATTTTCAACTGCAATGAGGCAGTGGAGGCGGAGCTACATGCAATAATGCAGGGTATGGCACTAGCTATTTAGCATTGCACCTTACCCATCGTCGTTCAGTCCGACTCCTCGGTGGCACCGGCCGCCTTATCAGGAGAGCATCTCATCGACTTATGGACATTTGGTAGCGGAAATACGTCATCTTATGGCTGATAGAATTTTTATTCCTTCGCAAATTAAACGTGAGCAAAATAGGGTAGCAGATCGGTTGGCTTTGTATAGTCTTACGGAAAGTACTACTGCTGTATGGCTAGACAGATGACCCCCTTGTGTTGAGGGCTTATTGCCTCTCGATTGTAACCCTATCCATATGGAATAAAACTTTTTCTCCATCAAAAAAAAAAGCTGGAGAAGAACGAGAGAGAGATGTCAGCGCAATTGTACATACCACGTACAAAATGAGGTACGGCCAATTAATAGATCGATTGGTGCATGGCGGCAGCGATCGAGGTTAGTAGACTATCTTCATCGGGTTCTTTTCAGGAAAACTTTTAATCTATTTATCAATGGTTAAGATAGTATAAAGAACAACAGAAGTAATATATATAAGCCGAGGACTACAAACACTGAAGCAAGCCGAGGACGCGCTGTTGTCATCGCATCTTCTTCATCAGAGCTGGATAAACCTTGTTGTAGTAGACAGTCGGAAAGTCATCGTGCTAAGACCCCATAGAACCAGCACACATCACGACAACAACCACCATTGATTAAGAGATGCGTAGATCAGAATGATTCAATCTGTAGACACATAAACACACACGAATGAAGAACGGATCCACATGGATCCATTGAAAACAAACGCCGATCGAATCCCGCGAGATCCGCCGTAGACAAACCTCCACACGCCCTCCATCGATGCTAGAAACACCATCAGAACGGGGCTAGGCAGAGAGAACCTTATTCCATCTTCAAAGAGCCGCCGCCTCGCCTCTTTGAGGGGGACACAAACCCTAACAAAACCGAAAAAACCATATGTAAACAGAGCCCTCCCGCCGGCAGAGCCAGGATCCACCGTGCTTTCATAGCCCTAAGGCTGTAGAAGACGAGATAGACCAACGGTGGCACCGACAGTAGGCACAAGAAACCCTCGCTTAGGGTGCCCTCGTGTACAAAAGCGAAGTTCTAGCCAAGGGATGTAATATAGCCCACCGAGACCTGATCAAGCAACTGGGCACACTAAATTATATCTCCATCTGTTTTACTAGGTAGAAAACGGAACAGGAAGAACTTGCTCCCATCCTGCCCAGTCGATCGGGGATTACAACGCCAGAGTGTTTCTTCCTAGAAATTCTTTTAGGAATAATAAAATAAGTGTTGTTTACATAAAAAAAGTCAATTCCAATGTTTACCACTTCTATTTTAATATACTTTTACGCTAATTATCCTAATTAGCAGTGTTTTATCCAGATTAACCCATAAAGTTTTACTGGTTTTTACCACTTTTAAAATATTTTAGGTTGCAATAGATTTTGTAGTGAATCTTTTGCCGGACAAAGCGTTGGAGTTATGTACAGTGGGATGCAACACCCGAAAGCAAATGTGATGAAGAAGAATGGTATGGAGGCAGCAAACAAGAAGACGTGGGACATAGTTAAGGAACTCGTACAGACGAAACCACATGTACATATACCTGACGGTTGTGAGATAAAACAATATTTTTGGCTAAGCCATTCGACATGTTCATCCACAGGAAAAACTTCAGCTTCATGCTTCTCATCAATATATCGCTCCATAGCTTTAAACTTTCTAGTGTTTAAGGATTTGCGCATCTCTATCATAATCTTCATGGATGCCTCGGGACACATATCTGCATCACTGCAACCCCCAGAAAGGTGTTGCTTGAGCCTTCTCATGCCAGCATGGACGATCTTTCCACAAAATGTACACTGGAGTAAATCTTTCCTCTCTAAATCTGGCCAAAACCCATACTTCCAAACTGGATCATCTGATGTAGCTCTTTTCATAGGATCCATCAGAGCAGGGACACCTCGCTACTGCAACAACACCGAGAAAAGGCTCAATCAGTCGTCAAAGAGAGAAGAGCCAAATCACTAGAGCAAGCAGACAAGCATGGGGAAGGAAAGAAGCGATGGTGGGGTTGCTGCCTTGTGGATGGAGAAGCAGATTTGGGAGCAAACAGATGCAGAGGCGGAGTAGGCAAGCAGCCAAGCACATCTACGGATCTACCTACAATGCAGGGAGAAACGGAGTACTTGGAAGGGTAGAAGAAAATTCAGAGGAGGCCAAGGTAGAAGTGAGATGAGAACGGGAGCCACACCTTGCTGTTGCGCCAGAGGAGGAAGGAGAGTTGAGCCCGACGAGGAGGGGCACAGATCGGAACTGTAGAGGAAGGAGCCGCCGCCAAAGGTCAGAAGGAGAGAAGGAAACCCTATCGGGTGGTTGGACGATTGGTTCGATCCTCTCTGTCCTGCCCTTCGCCTTATACCTGTTCGCACTAGCGTGCAAGCCCAATATTTCCCGCGAAAGCTTCCCGCACGGGCCACTCTTTCCCGCCTGGAAGCATCCCGTGGCATCCGATCTGGCCCATGGCGCCGCCCTACGCACCTAGGCGGACGATTCAGACGCCCTAGGATCTAAAGTGGACGCTTTACGACGATGTATAAGGCAGGTTCGACGCCTTGCCACCGAGGGCGCCCCGACGCTAAGGCATCGCCTAGGCGACGCTTCACAGATGCCTTTAAAACAATGATATTTCCCCAGGTAGGTAAAAGCATGCGCCGACTATTTGACTGACTGGGTCTCGTTTGTTTACTGTCGAACATGTGCTCTCCGTCCCAGCTCTTCCGGTGCTCCCTTCCTGTCTGCCGAGCTAGAGGGTTGGCATATGTCGGGTCAGCGTTCCTCGTCTTTCTCATTCTATGGCGGCTCTTCTCCTTCATGTCGACCCAGCTTTTGGATGCCACCGGTTTGGAATATATTAGGTAGGCCCCTTGCACTGTGGGTAGGGGTGGGAGAGGCGGAGGATGTTGTCTGGTTAGCATATGTCAGGTAGGCCCCATGCATGGTGGGTGGGGGGAGGGCAGCGGGTAATGTGTGTGTTTTCTGCGCTGGGTGTGTCAGACGTTTGTCAGGTGGGCCTCGTGCGCGGTGGGTGGGGTGGGAGAGGACCGCAGGCAATCTGGGCAGGGAGGTGTAGATCGTTTAACGTGTGGAGGTAGGATTGTGTAATTTTGGATCAAAGTATGTAGTGTTCATATGAAAATTAGGAGCAAACAAGTAGTATTGGAGGGGGGGGGGGGGTTGTTAAACATGTGGCCAATATAAACTTACAAGTATATAGGTATGAATTTATGGCAACCCGCTGCTAGACAACTCTCCTCCTCTGTTCTCGACAATTCCTGGCCATCCTAGGCTCTGGCTTTTTTAACCCCATGTATTCGGCATGATTATACTTTGCGTCGATCAATAGAAGCTCTTGGCTCTAAAAAGGTGTATAAATCTAAATTTACTCACATAGTAGATTTATATATACACACACATAGTAGCAAAACAGCCGGTGCATTGCAACGAGGACATACTTTTGATATGAAGCAAAAAAAAACATCCACGAATCATAAGACTTATACAGTTCGACATCAGGAATTACAGTGCGGGACCATGATACACCTCATAGGATCGCCTGACATCTGGTCCATATCCGTAGAGGGCATGGATCATGGTGCACACGACCAACTTTTTTTTGCGGGGAATGCACACGGCCAATGACAGCAAAGGAATGATAGAGAATGTAAAAGAGGTTGGTGGAATCTCGGTAAGTAGATGGGTGCGAGCAAGTGGAAAAATTCTCACCGGACGTGGCGTGGGCTTGGGTTGATCAATGTAAATTGAATGGTGGCATTCATCCTCTAAGATGCACTGTTCAAACTCTTCGTCGTTTGAATGAATTTTTCTCATCGATGGGGTCTTAGCAGTGTGAGGTTCAAGTGAACTTTCGTGCGTGCTACCAATATGTCCCAATTTTTTTACGACTACCTGGGATTTTGATGGTGTATTCTTTTGGTGCCATTGAATTTAGGAGGTTCTTTCCCTTGGTCTAGTCTTCGATAAAGAAGGCGGCGGTCCGTGCACAAGAAGCAGATGGAGTTCTTCGAACAGATCTGGGTGAAAACCTACTCTTGGCTAGATGCCAAAGCGGGCGGTGGCGGCGCTCTACGGCATGGGCCGGCTTAAGACAGAACCGGCAAAGTCAATTTTCTGGAAGATGTTATGGTTTTTTCCTTATGCTGCCGCCGCTGCGTTTTTGCCGTCGGAGATCGATTCTGCTGCAAGATGTTGTACGACGCCGCTGCACCTGTACGTCGTCAAGACCGACAAGAGTTCCATCACGCGCGTCAGGTTCGGAAGTACGAACATGTCTCCACCTCAGCTGTTTCCGAGGCGTTCCCGACGCAGAGTACCAGCGGCCAGGAAATCAAGTCGGACTCCTGGCTCAAAAGGAAAGGAAAAAGGGGTTACTAGCCCACGTGAGATACATCAGGAGGAATATTCCTTAACTGATTAGACGCTTGAGCTAAAAGCTAAAGGTGAACTAGTCTGATCCGAGTACAATTCAGATTTTGTAGTCCATCTACGACCGAGCGCGGGCATCCGAGTCAATCGGGGAAGAGTTCAAGTACTACTACTACTGGATCATCAACAGGGAAAAAGTGCATACGGCCAACACATGACCTAACACTCCAAATTTCAAGACCGCAGCCTCGGGCGCCACGCTTCACGAACAGGCTGCGCGTGCATACGCTGAAGCATGCAGTAAAAAAAACACGACCCGGGCGGGCGTGGGTTATCCACGGCCACCACAACTGGGTCAGACCCGCCTGGATCGACCCGGCCGCTCCCCCGCTGCCGCGGCTCTGCCATGGCCGACGCGTCGCTCCGTCACATCGCCTCCAGCGCCTGCTGCCTCCGCGGCTAAAACAAGCAACCGTACTACCAACTCGCCTCTGTGCCATGACCCGATATTGCTGCCTTCGTCAGTGTGTCCCGGAGGACGTACGCACAAGTCGTCTTTTGTCCAAGGAAAACAGGACAATGGCTCACTGTTTATAAAGACAGACGAGATCATCTCTCGTTCAAACATCAGGTGAAAATCGTGCAGTCTGTTTTAACAACACATATTAATTTTTGAGAACAATTACTTTGTCCCGTAATATTTTTACGCAGGATAATCATTCAGGACAAAGGTGTTGTACGGCGGATATGGAGCGCACACCAGTATAAATCTACACTGACGTTCGTCCGTGTCATGTTGCTCGACGGATACACATGCAAGTCGTCGTCCCCGCTGCCTGGTTTACATCAACGCGCCGGCCGACTCGCCCGTCCGCACCGCCTTACAACACCACGGACGAATCGCCCGTCCGCCCTCGCGGCCGGTTCACGCGTCCACGCTGGTTTACGACGCGGAGAACAATTTGCTCGTCCGCACCAGCGTACAACGCTACGGCCGACTCATCCGTTTGCTCCTTCGGGCGACTCATCCATGGTTGATTTTAGCTTCACCGTGGTGACCATCAACTCCATGGCGGATAATTTCCGGCCTAACATATCAGGTGACATCTATCTAAGTCTATTTTTGACACATTGTTTTTGTCAAAAGAACAGTTACTTCGGACCGTATATTTTGATATGCAGGACAATTATTCATTATAAAACGTGGTTATGGAGCACGCGCTGGCAACGTACTGCCCGGTGTTCGTCCGTGTCACATTACACGATGAATGAACATGAGCAAGTCGCCGTCCCCGTGGCCTGGTTTACATCAGCTTGTCGGGGCCATGCCTGCGATTAACTCGCCCGTCTGTGCCGGTTTACAACACCGGTGCCGATTTTCCCCGTCCGCAATGGTTTACAATGCCGCGTCCGATTCATCTAAGCTGCCCCTGATGCTGCGATCATCTTTGTCGTTCTGTTTCTCGCGGCCTGGTCTATATCAACATACCAGGCCACACCTGTCTGCCCGCCGTCGGTGCTGGATGGTTCAAATGGGCAGGCGCACAAGTCGCCGCCACTAAAGTTTAGTTAACTTCAAACAGCCAGTTGAAAGGGACCATTGGCCGAGTTGCTGACACGCCTCATACATGATCATTTATAACTCGCCGCCGTCACCTCAACCTTCTGTGGATTCACATCGCGCTATCAACACCAATGATATACACCTTATGCTATGGTCAATATGGAGAATCTCAAAGCCAACTCCTCGAGTCATCTTGAGACTCGGGGGCTACAATGATATGACTCGGCAGCATTGGTCGGTTTCAATGCATTCAAGAACTCCGGGTCATTGGAGGGAAAAATAACCCGGTCCCGGAGGCTACCACCATATTGGTAAAAAGTTTAAAGGCCGTCAGAAAATTTCCGGCTTAAAAAGAAGGATTCCGGTTTAGATCCGGCTCAAGAGACTTGACATCTCCCACAAAGCACTGAAGCTCTTAAATATCCGGTTTAAAATCCGGTTCAAGGGAAATTTATCTGCCACAAAGTTTTGAAGCTCTCAAATCCGGTTCAAAATCCGGTTCATGGTAAATTTGTTTATCACAAAGCTTTGAAACTCTCAATATCCGGTTTTTCCGGTTCAAAAAGAATTTATCTCTCGCAAAAGTTCGAGTTCTCAGGAAAAATTAAAGGGACCAAAAAGAGTCTGTTACAAAGCACAACCCAAACATAGGTACCCTGCTTTAATGACCATTGGGAGCTGATCGTATTCGAATTTAGCTTAACCCTTTAGGTGTGACCCTGATCGTATTCGAATCAGAGTCGTTAAATATTCTCATGATCACTAGGGGGCTTCCTGTTCAAACATAGGTCGTATTCGAACCAAAGAGAACATAGCTGTCGGTACCCTCTTGATCGGCACACTGCCGAGCTCACTAGGGGGCTTCTTGATCGTATTCGAATCATAGCTCAACCCCTTTTGGGAACCGACGTGGATCGTATTCGAATCAGCGTCGTTAAACAACTCTCAAGGTCATTTGGGGGCTTCCTGTTCAAACATAGGTCGTATTCGAACCAAAGAGAACATAGCTGTCGGTACCCTCTTGATCGGCAACGCCAAAGCCACTGGGGGCTATATGATCGTATTCGAATCTTAGCTTAACCCCTTTGGGACGGTTTTCTGATCGTATTCGAATCAGAAGCCTCAAATTTTTTGAAGTCTCTTTTTGCAAACAATTTTTGGATTTTATTTGAAGCTCTTTTGATCATATCTAAAGTGTATATGAGTGGTTGCTATTTAACCCGGTTTGACTTTGGATGATAAGTCGCCATCATATGACAATCATAAACATTTGGAAGTCTTGATTTCTAAAGATTGGGTTATCACCCTTACTGCACAGGTCACATAAACCGGCAGTGAAAATTCAATATCACAGGTATAATATTATTATTATAGTTATGTTTCAAAGTTATGATTCATAACAGGCTTATCTGTGACTCCTTGTTACACATCAATGGTTATATGTGAGATATTATGACCCGCCCTGCGGTAAACCGCCAAGGGATCTTGTGATCTAATTATGTGCAGGATAAGACTACATTTGGGTGGTTACCCGCCCTGGTTTTTGACGTTAAGTCGCCAGGGCATATGTTGTTTAAACTCTGCAGGATTTACAGAGCTATGACTTACATAAATGATTAAATTCAAGCCCATCATCATAGATTGAAATTGGTGTCTCAAAAGGGTTATCAATTCTTGATTTTCTCAAAGGCTATAAGCCGCCGGGTTGTACAAATTCCGGCTTACAATGGAGGCGTATTAAATCGCCATCGGCCAAGAGCCGCCGGGTATTTAAACTCCGGATTGACTTATCAGCAGATGAGGTATTCAAAGTCGCTTTGGCGCAATGGCTATTATTTTATCAATGGATATGATTTATTCTACAATGGAAAGAATAGTCCCGAGTCGCTGCAGGCTTACGACCCGGCACTTGGGGGCTACATTATTTAAATTGAGATCACATCAAATATGCAAGTCCCATGTCACTGCCAGCATGCACCATGGCACTTGGGGGCTAATGTAAAGACATTTTTTGCTCAACTTATTGAAGACCCGACTCATCACATTGTAATGAGCCGGCCCTTGGGGGCTACCAATTGCTCCTGTCGAAAATTCAAGGTACACAAGCCTTAATCTATTATATTGAAAGATCAACTACTCAGTTGGTAGAGTACAAAGCTCTTAACCTTGTGGACGTGGGTTCAAGCCCCATGGTGGAGATTACATCATATGCTGCTATTATCAATGAATCATATACAAAGTCCCAGCTCGGTAATATCTTACTGACCCGGCCCTTGGGGGCTACACGTTGCTAGTCAAGTTTACATGATCATATTTACAAAGTCCCTGCTCATTATTATATAATGACCCGGCCCTTGGGGGCTACACTGGTTGAAGTTTTTATGAGCATAAGGCAATTACAAGTCCCAGGTTGCTGCAAGCATGACAACCCGGTACTTGGGGGCTACGTATGTGGAATATTCAGTTTATGACTAATGATTGAGATGAATAACCCGGTTTTCTTCAAGGTTGCAACACTTATATTGAAGCAAGTCTTAAGTTATCACTATGTTCTCCTCTTAAGACTTGGGGGCTACAGGTGATATGCATATAAGGGAGAAAAAATCTTTAAATTCTCAGTTTGGAGCAGACCAGATTAACCCGGTGTTTGCAACAAGCATGACCCGGTGTCACCAATAATAATGACCCGGCGTCGGCAACAGTTATGACCCGGTGTTATCAATATTTACAAGACGGTAATTTTGGCAATTATAACTAGCCAGCCTCTACATCTTTAAACTGGCGGATCACCAGATGAATCTTGAGTCTAAGATGTTTATTAAGCCGGAGTTTTGGAAACCGACTCAAATGGATTATTTCATATAATATTTCTTTATAAGAGCCAATGTCAGCAAATGGATTATGAAGCTAGGAAATTGACCCGGATATTCCAGGAGAAAATGTCAAGGACTTAAGGATGATCAGGTGCCGGCTTACAAGAATATTTAACCCGGAGCACAACCTGTCAAATTTGTTCTTCAGTTATTTTGCAGGATCAGTTTAACATGGATAAATCCAAATTAAACTGCGGGCTAATGTCGGGGATATACCCCGCGGTATGACCCGGCCAGACTTGGTGACTCACCAGAGACCTGGCCAGACTTGGCGACTCACCAGAGACCTGGCCAGACTTGGCGACTCACCAGAGACCTGGCTAGAGCTTGGCGACTCACTGGTGATCCGCCCGAACATGGCGATTCACAGGTAACCCGCCTGGACATTGTGACTCACTGGAGACCCGGCGGGCGGATCAAACGAATGACAAGGCCCAAGGCCCAGCAGGCTGGCTTATACTCTGGTGGGCCGGCTTAAGGAGAAAGGGATGACGAATATTTCCTTTACGAGGAAGCAAGACCCGGATTTGTATTCAACTTGTAAGAAAAGATAGACTAGTCCTAGTCCTACTAGGACTCCGCATGTAACCCGCCCCTCTAACTTATATAAGGAGGGGCAAGGCACCCCAAAGAGGGACAAGCAACAAGAAACAATCTCTAGGGCTAGACACAAAGAGCCGGCTTACCGGCGACTCTCTCATGAGCATAATGAGACCTAGCCACAAACAGCATGTAGGGCTATTACCGGATGATGTTTCCCGGGGCCCGAAGCTGTCTAAATTCTTGTCTTGTGTTGCGTCTCTCGATTCCGCCCAACCCCTCTCAAGCTACCACATAGATGCGCTGGCCTCGCGGCTAAGTCCTGACACTAAGGACATCTGCCGTGACAATTCCACGACATTTCCCGAACCCGACCCGAGCAGTCGTCACCGTTGGATCCGGATCATGCCCAAACATCCGGAAAGTATCTTCGGTTCTTTATTAGACTCTCCCTAGCCTATCTTTTCCGTCTGTCCGATTACGATCGGAGGGAGAAGATAGCCCCTAACCTAACCCACTCGCTATATATACTAGTCTAAACCGAGACCAAATCCCTAATTTCTAGGGATCCTCCTAGCCGCCGCCGCCACTCTCTCTCTCTCTCGCATCTCCATCGGGATCCTCCCAGGTCCATCCCCACCACCACCAGCCTCCGACCATCTCCCTCGTTTTCAGCTCCGAACCAACCCACAGCCGCGCCGCTCCTCTCGCTCGATCCCTCCCCGAGCACCTCGTGCCCAACTTCCGCTGCTCCCGTGCGCTTCCAGGAGTCTCCCTGCCTCCCCAAGCCACCTCACCTCCCTGTCCCCGAGCACCTCGTCCCCGCCTCCGGCCACGCCGTCGACCCTCTCCGGCGAACCCAATAGATGACTTGCGCCCGTCTCCTCTTTCTCTCCCCCGTTTCCCTCTCCTTCCTTCTCTAATCTCTCTCCCTTCCTCGTTTGTTTTCTTATCTGCCAGGAAACGAACGGGGCTCGCCCCTGCTGCCATGGCCGCCGGTGAACGGAGCCGCCGTGTGTGTCCTCCCCGTCCCTGCCGTTCGTGCCGCCGGATCGGGTCGCCTCCGCCCGGCTCCTCTCGCCCGACTGCCCTTGCTCGCCTCCCGCCGCAGGGCCTCGTCTCTGCTTCGATCAGAGGAACGAAGCTGTCGCCACCCGCTTCGTCAGTTTCAGGACGCGAGCGCTGCTCGTGTTGCTCGCGCCCTGAACCCCCCGAGCTCGTGGATGCCCGGCGCCCGAGGCCTCCTGCCTCCCTGATGCTCATCGCCGAGCACCAGTGCTCCAAGCCCGGCCCTTCTGCAGCTCGCCGGTGAGCACATCTAGCCACCCGCGCCCGTGGTTCCCTCCTTTTTCTTCCCGTTTCTTCTCCCTTTATCTCTTATCTGAATTCACTCGCTCTCTGTATTTCTTCACAGGAGTTGAGCTGCCGTCGTCCTGTTTGACTCCCACCATCAGGAACCATCTCCCCTCGTCAGATCCGGTGGATCCCCGCGCCCGTCCCCGGCCACCGGTGCCCTCGCCGGAGACCATCTGCGCCGCCTGCCAAGTCCTGCACCTCTGCTTCGCTCGCCTGAACCAGCGCCTCGACCCGCTCCTCGCTCGCACTGACCGCGCCAAGTCACACGACCGACTGCACGCGCTTGGGCCACCTCCCCTTCGCCAGATCCGGCCCAGCCGCTCCTCTGCTTCGGCCCGGCAGCCCACCTGCGTCGCCCTGCCAGCCTTGCCTCTCCACCGACTGGGCCTAGCCCATGGGTGAGCCGCCCCTCCAGCCACTCTCCTGTACACTGCTGACCTAGCCAGATTCGGCCCGATTCATGTTTTTTTTTCGCGGAACGATTTTAGCTATTTATCCAGAGACTGCCAGTTTTGCAGAAAAACCCCTAGAGTTCTTGCATTTAATAACTCACAAGTGGTGCATCATATGTAAATATTTTATATATGAAAAATGCTTAGTTTTTCATCTAGTTTCATAATATGCTGCTTTCATCCATGTTTGAAATCTTTAAAATGTTTTTTGATTAAATTTGCTCGAATGCCATGCTAAAATGCTTTATTTCATAACTAAATAACCGTAGCTCGGTTTTAAATAAACCTGATATGTAAATGGGGTGGAAAAATGCCTAGTTTAACTTGGTGCACTTACTTTGCATGTTTAACAACTCTAAAATTATGTAATAGGTAGAACAGTACCAAATCCAAAACACGCATATGGGGATTTTCCGGAATTGTTGTTTGTTGTTTCCGGCCTCATTTTAAACTTGCCTAAATAGTTAGTTTACTTATGCTTCACCCTTTTGCCATGTTTAATAACATTTAATATTGTTGGGTACATAACCGAGAGAGAACTAAATAATTGATGTGGTGTTTCGTCAATATGCAACTTGTTGCTTATTGAGCTCCACTTAATTTGTAGTATTGTTTGTGCACTTTGCCATGCCATGCCTCATTAAACTGGACATGCATCATACTTGATTGTGCATCATGCCATGCTTATGTGTTGGTTGTTTACCATGTTGTTTGCTTCTTTCCGGTTTACGTCTCTCGTTAGCTTCGGTTTCGTTCCGGAGTTGTGAGGATTCGTTCGACTACGTCCGTTTGTCTTCTTCATGGACCCGTTCTTCTTCCTTGCGGGATCTCAGGCAAGATGACCATACCCTCGAAATCACTTCTATCTTTGCTTGCTAGTTGTTCGCTCTATCGCTATGTTGCGCTACCTACCACTTGTTATATCATGCCTCCCATATTACCATGTCAAGCCTCTAACCATCCTTTCCTAGCAAACCGTTGTTTGGCTATGTTACCGCTTTTGCTCAGCCCCTCTTATAGCGTTGTTATTTGCAGGTGAAGATGAAGTTTGTTCCATGTTGGGACATGGATATTGTTGGGATATCACAATATATCTTATTTTAATTAATGCATCTATATACTTGGTAAAGGGTGGAAGGCTCGGCCTTATGCCTGGTGTTTTTTCCACTCTTGCCGCCCTAGTTTCCGTCATACCGGTGTTATGTTCCTTGATTTTGCGTTCCTTACGCGGTTGGGTGTTATGGGAACCCCTTGACAGTTCGCTTTGAATAAAACTCCTCCAGTAAGGCCCAACCTTGGTTTTACATTTGCCTCACCTAGCCTTTTTCCCTTGGGTTTCCGGAGCCCGAGGGTCATCTTTATTTACCCCCCCCCCCGGGCCAGTGCTCCTCTGAGTGTTGGTCCGAACTAGATCCACTTTCAGCGCCACCTCAGAGAAACTTGAGGTCTGGTTTTAGTTGTACGTAGTGTTCATCCGGTGTGCCCTGAGAACGAGATATGTGCAGCTCCTATCAGGATTTGTTGGCACATCGGGCGGCTTTGCTGGTCTTGTTTTACCATTGTCGAAATGTCTTGTAAACCGGGATTCCGAGACTGATCGGGTCTTCCCGGGAGAAGGAATATCCTTCGTTGACCGTGAGAGCTTATGATGGGCTAAATTGGGACACCCCTGCAGGGTATAAACTTTCGAGAGCCGTGCCCGCGGTTATGTGGCAGATGGGAATTTGTTAATGTCCGGTTATAGAGAACTTGACACTTGACTTAATTAAAACGCATCAACCGCGTGTGTAGCCGTGATGGTCTCTTTTCAGCGGAGTCCGGGAAGTGAACACGGTCTTTGTGTTATGATTGTGTGTAAGTAGTTTCAGGATCACCTCTTGATCACTTCTACCTTCTCGACCGTTCTGTTGCTTCTGTTCTCGCTCTTATTTGCGTATGTTAGCCGCCATATTTGCTTAGTGCTTGCTGCAACTCCACCTCATTACCACTTCCTACCCATAAGCTTAAATAGTCTTGATCTCGCGGGCTTTGAGATTGCTGAGTCCTCGTGACTCACCAGATACTATCACAACAGTTGCAGGTGCCGTTAACGCCAGTGCAGGCGATGCTACCGAACTCAAGTGGGAGTTCGACGAGGAACTTGGTCGTTACTATGTTTCGTTTCCTGATGATCAGTAGTGGAGCCCAGTTGGGACGATCGGGGATCTAGCAATTGGGGTTATCTTCTTTTCATTTGGATTTGACCGTAGTCGGTCTATGTGTGTATCTTGAATGATGTATGAATTTATTTATGAATTGTGTGAAGTGGCGATTGTAAGCCAACTCTCTTTATCCCATTCTTGTTCATTACATGGGATTGTGTGAAGATGACCCTTCTCGCGACAAAATCTACAATGCGGTTATGCCTCTAAGTCGTGCCTCGACACGTGAGAGATATAGCCGCATCGTGGGTGTTACAGCCCTTAGAACTATGGTGGACTTGGACTGTTGGAGATGCAAAGTATTTTTTCTTTGTTTTGCAGGTTGTGCGCATCTCTGGGATGCTGAAGGAAGTTTCTCTCTTACAGGTCCGGCTTGCTGTAACTGCTCTTTTCGGCGCCTGCAAGCTTCTTATGTCAAGATGGACAGTCTTTGGAGTATCTAGCGGCTGCAGCGCTTGGTTGTTTTAAATTTCTTTTCCCCTTCAGGCCTGCTGCCATGTTTTGGCTGCAGTATGTAATCCTGCTTCTCCTGATCATGTTGGTCATCGCATTGTGGTCCTTCCACTTTGCCTTATAGGATCTTTTATTCAGCTCATTCTCATAGTTTCTTCTTATCCTCCCCTCTTATCATCTGCAGATCTATGTAACTTTCTTTGTACTATCTCTTTGAGCTGAATGAAATTAGGCACCTCTTAGTGCCTTTGCTTGTTAAAAAAAACATAGCAGTACATGACAAACGTGACGACATTATTAATTAATAAAAAAAAGAAAAAGAGTCGGAGAAAGAACAAAAACAATGATAGCCGACGCCGGCCGTGCAATCCAAGCGACCGGCGGTATTACTTTCCAAAAATGAGCTCCGGCTGAAACACTTTCTTTTTAGAGCGGCGCGGCCGCGGGTACAAAACGAAATTGGCGGGTAAAAATAGGCAGCTTTAAGAAACAGGGCCGGAGCCGGCCCACGGGACGGGTTCCCGCGACGGGAAAAACGCGCCGAAACATCGTGCTCCTGCATGACATCTCCCTCCCTCCCTCCATGAGCCACTACCACTAGACTAGCGTCCATTATTGCTCACAACTTGCCTAATCACGGTCTTAATCCCTGCTGCGTCCCGATCCTAATCCCTCCGCCCCGCCCCCGCTTTAAAACGCCCACAGCTTTCTTCCCTCAACCTCTGTCTACCCTCCTTCCTTGGCCGCTGACCGCCTCCACTCCCCCTTCGAATCCGCGGACCCATGGCTTCTTAAACAACTCGGACCTGCGGAAGCACAGCGCATCCTCCTCCTCCTCGCCGCGGAAGAATCTTGAAGGGTCCTGATTCTCGGAGGGTCTTGATGGGGATATGCGCGTCCTCGGAGCACCTCGGCCAGCAGGGGCAGGAGGCGGACGAGAGCATCGTGTACGTCATGGACGAGGAAGGAGGAGGCGGCGCGTCGTCGCCGAGGAAGGTGGCCTCCCTCTTCTCCCAGAAGGGCAAGAAAGGCCCCAACCAGGACGCCGTCATCCTCTGCCAGGTAGTAATTTCTTCGCCGCCTCTATCTTGAAGTAGTACTATCTACTTTCCCGTGCTTGATGTTGGTTGGGTTTGGGTTGAATTCCTCCATTTTGCGCTCCAATTGTCCCTGTTTTAACTCTACTCTGCTTTTGGGTGTTCTTGAGGCCAGCTGGGAGGGAGCTTCCATTCCATGAGCTTATCGGCTCATCACAAGAACCTCTTAATTTGTTCTGCAGTTATCTGTGAATCTTTTTTTTTTCTATATGATTCCTTACTAGTACTCCTATATATGCTGGAATTCGTGCCTTTATTGGGTTAGCTGGGGTGGTTTCGATTACTGGGTTATGCTTATGCCTGAAACTTGAGGTGTGTTCTTGGTGCTAGCTAGTGGCTGATTTTTGTGGCCGTAGAGCAGTTTATCTTTTTCCTTCAAGCTTCTGTGGTGGCTCAACATTCTACAGATATTTCCATCAACAGCACAACTGGACTAGTACAATCTTTTTTGCGGTCAAATTACTCCACCTAGTTTTCGCTTCTGCCCTGTCTAAATCCGAACTGTACAGTACTGTGGCTACCGTTCCAAGTTTCCCCCCCTAACTTTTAGCTATTTATTTAGGTGTTTAAAACGTTTCCAGGAACTAGGAGGTTCAATTGACAAATTGTCGAACCTTTTTCATTTGTACTAATTCTTGTTAGAGAGATGGTGAAGGAAGTTCATAATGTCAGGAGGGGCTAATTATTACACTTTGGCGAATGCTAGAGTACTGTACTACTCCTACTAGTAGTTTTGTTGTGCAAACCATTGTCGTTCGACCAAAAGGGTGAAAAAATTTCGAAACGGCCAAACGAGTGAAATCATTCAGATTTAGTTTTGTTGTGGCAGCTAATTTTTTTTCCCGCAATCATTGCACCATGTGATGTGATCTAGTACATCGAAAAGAGGGACACCATGTGATCCTGTAAAGGTTCCAAAGCAGCCATGTGTTTCCAAAGATTCCAAATTGTTCCCAAAGATTGCTTTACCGAACACCACTAACCTCACCTACCATTCGAGTTTTTAACTACCTACCGAATAGTACAGTACAGTAGTATATTTCAGAATCTTCAAATCAACTGTGCAATTTTGTCCGAATCTCATGAATTTTGTTTTGTTTTTCACCAGGGATTCGGCATGGAGGACGGCGTGTTCTGCGGCGTGTTCGACGGCCACGGCAGATGCGGCCACTTGGTGAGCAAGCTGGTGAGGGACTACCTCCCCTTCATGGTCCTGAGCCACCGGAACGCGCTGCTCCTGGCGGACGCGGACGCGGACGCGGACGCCGACGACCCCGTGTTCAGCGACGCCTCGCCGTCGTCCTCCGCGGACAGCAGCGGCAACTCGTCGCCGCACCCGTCGCAGATGCTGGAGGAGTGGAGGGAGGCCTGCAGCAATGCGTTCAAGGCCATGGACAACGAGCTCAAGCTGCAAGCCAATATGGACTGCGCCTTCAGTGGCACCACGGCAGTGTGTGCCATCAAGCAGGTAACTAGTCAATTGATCGAGTATTACACAAAGAGAACAGCAGCAGCAGCAGCTTATCATCTTACAAAAAAAAAAATCCGTGTCTTGAATTTGATGGGTAACAGGGCAAGGATCTGATCATTGCCAACCTCGGGGACTCGAGGGCGGTTCTTGCGACCATGTCTGGGGCCGGGTACCTCAAGGCCGTGCAGCTCACCACTGACCAGAAGCCCGGCCTGCCTGGTGAGACCTCCGGCCACTGCATTCTTTCATTGACCATTCCGCCATTGCATTGCAGTGATGTAATTAACTAAGCTTTGATGTGATCACGTACGTACAGAGGAGGCGGAGAGGATCAAGAGGTGCGAGGGGCGCGTGTTCGCGCTGAGGGAGGAGCCGGGCGTGATGCGGGTGTGGCTGCCCGGCGAGAACCTCCCGGGGCTGGCCATGGCGCGCGCGCTGGGGGACTCGAGGCTGAAGCACCACGGCGTCATCTCGACGCCGCAGGTGACGGCGCACCGGATAAGCGACGCGGACCTGTTCATCATCCTGGCCACGGACGGGGTGTGGGACGTGCTGAGCAACGAGGAGGTGGTGTCCATCGTCTGCGCCACGCCGCGGAAGCAGCACGCGTCCAAGGCCGTGGTGGAGGCGGCGGTGCAGAGGTGGAAGACCAAGTACCCGTCCTCACGGGTGGACGACTGCTCCGCGGTCTGCCTCTTCCTGCACGACCACACCGCTGCAGCGCCCACGAAGCTCTAGCCGGCGCTCAGGCTCCGGCAAAAGGCCGGCCGTTCAGCTCCATCTTGTACATGTTTCTCTCTTTTTTGCCGGGGTTTTGCTTTTCATTTTTTGCAAATGTGATGCAAATACTTTTCTAGGTTTGTGTAAGTGTAAGATAGTTTCGGCTGAAGAAAAATACTACCCGCGGACTCCTTGCGGATCCTCGGCCGGACGGCTATCAAGGATGTTGTGCGTCTCCCATCACACTCACACACCAGATAAGAAATCCAGCCAAATAATCGCAAGTACGCTCCGAGGTGCAAATGCACCTGGATAAACACTAAATTTGGAAAAGTTTCAAAAAATTCCAAACTTTGCTGCAGAAAAACATTCTCGAGTGTCCTCCCCCGTACAAATTTTAGTGAAGAAATCACATTTGCGATGCTTTGCATAGAAAAAACAAAACAGACAGCTCGAACTGCTTTAAAAATGAGCCTTTTCGGAGTATTGATATATTTTTGTTGGCACATTGAATGTTATTTCCCCACGAAATTTTGCACGAGAATAAAACATTCAAACATGTGTGTTGCAAAAAAAAAAGTCTGATCTTTTTTATATTTTTACTATATTTTATTTGCACCTGCGGGTCCCTTGCTAATTAACTTCTCAGGTTTTTGCTTTTTGTTGCATAACTTGTAAAGGCGGTTCAGAAAACACCAGAATTGATAAAAATTACACCCAAGTCTCTTGACCTCCTAGCGATGATTACAAGCACTAGAGCGAGCCGAAGGCATCCGGCGTCATCAACCCTTCCTCATCGAAGTCGGACAAACCTTGTTGTAGTAGACAGTCGGAAAATCATTGTGCTAAGGCCGAACAAGACCAGCTCACCAAAACATCAACCGCCGCCGATGCAAAGAAGTGTAGATCGAAAGGATCCAACTTGTAGACACACGATGACACAAGTGAAGACCGGATTCAAGTGGATCCACCGTAGACAAACACCAACCGAATTTCGTGTGATCCGTCGGATACACAACTCCCACTATGCTAGACGCGCTAGAACTTTGTAGTCGCCTCGCCTTCCTAAACAGGACCCAAAACATAACCAAATTCAAAAAGACTTAAAAATATAGTCCTCCCACCGGTCAAGGATGGATCCACCACGCATCCATGGCGCTAAGGCTACAGGAGATGAGGCACGGGGTAGTGCCGAGGAAGTCAAGGAGGCTGCGCCGACAGGAGGCAAGGAAACCATATCGCAGTGCCGAGGAAGTCAAGGAGGCTGTGCCGACAGGAGGCAAGGAAACCATATCGCATGTGCTCCTGAGAGTCACAAACGAAGAGGTACGGGAAGGCAACTTCTCAAGTTTGATCCTCCAACTCTCTTCTTTATTCTCACATTCCCATGCCCTAAATTCATGAAGCACGCGTAAGGGACTCACTGAAAAAAAATGATTTTTTAGTGTCTGGGACTACACCACTCCAGCAAATCCACTTTGAAGGAGTTTCACCCGGGAATTACAGCTTTACCAAATGCTTCCTCTGTTCACAAATATAAGATATTCTAACTATTTTCGGAATCGAATGTATATTGACATGTTATAGTGTGTTTGTTCACTCACTTCAGTCTCTATGTAGTCTATACAAAATATCCAAAACTATATTTGTGAACGGAGGGAGTGGCAGTTTATCATGTTTGGCTTACAGCTAGCTCCAGTTTCAAGATTGAAATTTTTGGTGGGAAGGGTCTATTTGACTGGGTAACTTGGGGATATAAAATAAAGGGTTATCCACTTACTGGTGGCAGTGGCGGGTAATATTTCCCCAACTCCACGAGGATTCGTTGAACTAAGAGTTTTGGAGCACCCCGTGAAGAGCTTCACGAAAAACAAAGAGTTGTACATCAGATTTTTTTTCAAGTGGGACTGTTGGGAAACGTTGCATGTAAAACAAAAATCCTAGGGCAACCCCAAGGGGGCCAGCGGCCACCCTTGGCCCCTGCCCTAGCCACGCCCCCTCCTTCATTCTCTAGCGCACGGGGGGAAGGCAGGAGGGGGTGTCACCCTCCCCCTTGCCTTTCTCTCATGAGGAGGGGAAGGCAGGAGGGGCTAGCCCCCCCTTTCCTCCCTTAGGGCGGGCAACCTAGAGGTGAGGCGCGCCAGCCCCTTGTGGGCTAGTGTGCTCCCCTCTTTTGGCCCATATGGCCCAATAACCTCCCGGGGCCTCCCGGAACCCCTTCCGGTGATCTGATAACTACCCGATACATTACGAAAACTTTCTGGTGACCAAATAGCATCATCCTATATATCAATATTTACCTTCGGACCATTTCGGAGCTCCTCGTCATGTCTGTGATCTCATCAGGGACTCCGAACTACATTCAGTCATCAACTCATATAATACTATATCGTCAACGAACTTTAAGCGTGCGGACCCTACGGGTTTGAGAATGATCTAGACATGACCGAGACGCTTCTCCCGTCAATAACCAATAGCGGGACCTGGATGCCCATATTGGTTCCTACATATTCTACAAAGGTCTTTATCGGTCAAACCTTTATGACAACATACGTAATTCCCTTTGTCTGACGGTATGTTACTTGCCCGAGATTCGATCGTCGGTATCTTCGTACCTAGTTCAATCTCGTTACCGCCAAGTCTCTTTACTCGTTCCATAATACATCATCTCATAAATAACTCCTTAGTCACTTTGCTTGCAAGCTTCTTGTGATGTGTATTATCGAGAGGGCCCAGAGATACCTCTCTGATACACGGGGTGACAAATCACAATCTCGATCCATGCCAACTCAACAAACACCTTCGGAGATACCTGTAGAGCATCTTTATGATCACCCAGTTACGTTGTGACGTTTGATAGCACACAAGGTATTCCTCCGGTATCCGAGAGTTGCATGATCTCATGGTCGAAGGATTATGTATTTGACATTAAGAAAGGAGTAGCAATAAACTAAACGATAATATGCTAAGCTAACGGATGGGTCTTGTCCATCACATCATCCTCCTAATGATGTGATCTCGTTATCAAGTGACAACACATGTCCATGGTTAGGAAATCTTAACCATCTTTGATCAACGAGCTAGTCTAGTAGAGGCTCACTAGGGACACGGTATTTGTATATGTATCCACACATGTATTTAAGTTTCCGATCAATACAATTCTAGCATGCATAATAAACCTTTATCATGAATAATGAAATATAATAATAACAAATTTATTATTGCCTCTAGGGCATATTTCCACCAGTCTCCTACTTGCATTAGAGTCAATAATCTAGATTACATAGTAATGAATCTAACACCCATGGAGTCTTGGTGCTGATCAGGTTTTTCCCGCAGAAGAGGTTTAGTCAACGGGTCTGCTACATTCAGATCCGTGTATATTTTGCAAATTTCTATGTCTCCATCCTTGAACTTTTCACGAATGGAGTTGAAGCGTCTCTTGATGTGTTTGGTTCTCTTGTGAAACCTGGATTCCTTCGCTAAGGCAATTGCTCCAGTGTTGTCAAAAAATATTTTCAATGGACCCGATGAATTGGGTATTACACCCAGATTGGATATAAACTCCTTCATCGAGACTCCCTCATGCGCTGCTTCCGAAGCAGCTATGTACTCCGCTTCACACGTAGATCCCGCCACGACGCTTTGCTTGGCATTGCACCAACCGACAGCTCAACCATTCAATGTAAACACGTATCCGGTTTGTGACTTAGATTCATCCGGATCAGTGTCGAAGCTAGCATCGACGTAACCTTTTATGACGAGCTCTTCTTCACCTCCATAAACGAGAAACAAATCCTTGTTCCTTTTCAGGTACTTCAGGATGTTCTTGACCGCTGTCCGGTGATCCTGTAGGATCGAAAGTAGGTCTAGAGGGGGGGGGGTGATTAGACTACTTGACCAAATAAAAATCTAGCCTTTTCCCAATTTTAATTCTTGGCAGATTTTAACAACTTAGCACAAGTCAAGCAATCAACCTACACACGCAAGTCTAAGAGTATAGCAGCAGAATGTAAAACATTGCACATGAAGGTAAAGGGAGGAGTTTGGAGGGAGCAAACACAATGTAGACACGGAGATTTTCGGCGTGGTTCCGATAGGTGGTGCTATCATACATCCACGTTGATGGAGACTTCAACCCACGAAGGGTCCACGAAGAAGCAACCTTGTCTATCCCACCATGGCCATCGCCCACAAAGGACTTGCCTCACTAGGGTAGATCTTCACGAAGTAGGCGATCTCCTTGCCCGTACAAACTCCTTGGTTCAACTCCACAATCTTGACGGAGGCTCCCAAGTGACACCTAACCAATCTAGGAGACACCACTCTCCAAATGGTAATAGATGGTGTGTTGATGATGAACTCCTTGCTCTTGTGCTTCAAGTGATAGTCTCCGCAACACTCAACTCTCTCTCACAGATTTGGATTTGGTGGAAAGATGATTTCAGTGGAAAGCAACTTGGAGAAGGCTGGAGATCAAGATTCATGTGGTTGGAATGGAATATCATGACCTCAACACATGGGTAGGTGGTTCTCTCTCAGAAAATGTATGCTAGAAGTGTAGGCATGTTCTGATGGCTCTCCTCACGAATGAAGGAAGGGTGGAGGGGTATATATAGCCTCCACACAAAATCTAACCGTTACACACAATTCACCAAACTCGGTGGGATCGAATCAGAAAACTTGGTCATACCGATTCAGTTCAAAATGTGAACGTTAGGCTTTTCGGTGGGACCGATTTCATTAGGGTTAGGGCGTAACGTAATCTCGGTGAGACCGATTACACAAACTCGGTGAGACCGACTTTGGTAATAAGCTAACCAGAGAGTTGGTCAGGCAAACTCGGTGGGACCTATTCGCTCATCTCGGTGAGACCGAAATGTTACGAAGGGAAACAGAGAGTTTGCAATCCCATCTCGGTGAGACCGAAGTGACTAGGGTTTGTGGCAGTGGCTATGTCAAGTGAACTCGGTGGCGCCGGATAGAATATTTTGGTGGGGCCGAGTTTGATTTTTGGTTTGGGACATATGTGGATATGAGAAAGTGGTTGAGGGTTTTTGGAGCATATCACTAAGCATTTTGAGCAAGCAAGCCATTAAGCAACACCTCATCCCCTTTTAATAGTATTGGCTTTTCCTATGGACTCAATGTGATCTTGGATCACTAAAAGTAAAATGTAGAGTCTTGAGCTTGAGCCAATATGTGTCCTTAGCATTTTGAGGGGTCCACATTCCTAATCCATGCCATGCCAATCATTGAGATTTCCTGAAATATTTATCTTGAAATAGCATTAGCTCAATGAGCTATATGTTGTTAATAATTACCAAAACCACCCAGGGATAGTTGCACTTTCAATCTCCCCTTTTTTGGTAATTGATGACAACATATAGATCAAAGCCTCGACAAACGATAATAAGATTGAAATACATCGTCGCTTTGAGAAGTATGTGATAAACAAGAGCTCCCCCTAAATTTGTGCATTATTTAAATTTGCTTTTGAATGCAAATGCATAATCGATTAGGATCATGGGTTGCTCTTTCATGTCACATACATCTTGGTGGAGCGCTCAAAATGATAGAAATTAAAAGCAGGCACTCATCACCAAGCAAAGTGAATGATAAAATATGAGATATGAGAGATAATATCATCCAAGCAAGCATTAAAGTAGCATATGATCAAACACATGATCATACAAGTATCTCACACAAGGACATATAGTATCAAACAAGCACACAATAAAGTTAAACCAAATAGCAAGAGAGACAAAGAAGCAAAACACACTCTCTCGAACCCTATGATCTATACATTTCTCCCCCTTTGGCAACAAGTTACCAAAAAGTTCCAAAATGCATAGTTCTATGCGTCTCTCAGGCTTGGTCTTCGGAAGGTGGTGTAGAGAGAACTCTAAGGACGAAGGCATTAGTTGATGTAGCTGGAGTTGGTGGAGTGGCTGCTGGAGGTGGAACTGAAGCTGTTGCTGCTGGTGTAGATGAAGTAGCTCTTGTATCTGGCACTGGCACTGCAGCTGACCTCTGACCTCTTGGCACTCGCTGAAAAGCATCTGTCGTACCTTGTCCTCTTTTCTCCTCTGCTTCCTCCTAGAGCTGCTCAACTGCCGTCTGAATCTCAATGACCTTCAGATCAAGATCATAAAACTTGGTCTCTATGATCCTCTCCAAGATTTCCACATTCTGAGTCAGGGTGGCCAAGCCCTTCTCAATCCTCAATGTAGCTTGAATCGGATAGGCTAGTTGATCTTGTTTGCTCTTCAGGAACACTTTAGAGGCCTCCTCAATACTTGGCATCTTTCCAGCTTTCTCTGCCTTTGCCTTAGCTCTCTGTTCTTGTGCTTGCACTGATGAAGGTTCATCCTCATTCATCACCACTGTGTTATCTTCAAAATCTGGGTGTAAGGGTAAATGCTCTTTGTCCAACAAGTAAGTGCATGTGCCCATCTTTGAGTTGATGAGCACCTGAATGTGTGGAGCATACCCACAAGATCTTTTCTAGTCAGCAGCTGTCCTCTTGATTGTCTCCACAATCAGACTCATGACCTTGAATTTTTGAGGAACATCAAAGATCTGCAGCAAGTTTATGGAATGTCCTCTAATCATCTTGTGATCTCCACATTTGGGTAACAATGTATGCCTCAGGATGGTGTTTATTGTAGGATGACCAGACAACAAATAGTGTACAGATCCGAACTTATGTGTGTCCAAAGCTTTATCTGGGATCTCTTTGTACAAATTTGCCATTGAGTTGTGGTCTTTCTTCTTCTTGTCATACACATCCAAATCATCCTCATGCTCTTCTGGGGCATTGATTAACTTGGCCCATTCTTCAACAGTTGTCTGGTACCTTGTACCTTCGACATCCACAATATCCTTCCATCTGGATAGAAATGAGCAGTGGAGTAAAATTGCATGATTAGCTCATCATTCCATTTTGTGAGATTCTGTCCAACAAAGTTGTCAACTCCACAAGCTTTGAAGCTTTCATGTACACCTGGGAAGTGATCTTCATTCTCATCAATGAATTCCCAATCAACCCACTTCATATCACAGACAATTGGCTTCTTGTCAAGCAGAATAGTCTCATAGAAATCTTGTTGTTCTTTGGTGTGGAACCTGTAGTCCACTACAGTCCTCCTCCTCACAGCATAGGGATCAGACTGTCGCCACAACCTCCGCCCTGCATCCTTCCTGATGTGCATGTCCTCAGCCACTGGATAAGTATCATTGTGGTCTGGAATCTTTGGTTTCAGTTTCCTCAGTACTAGGGCTTCATAATCCTCTTCTTCAACTTCAGGCACTGGGGCCTTGTTCTTCTCTTCTGCAGGAATGTTTCTGGTGCTTCTCTTTGGATTAGTGGGCTTCTGAGCTTGAGCTCTTGCTTTGGGAGCAATTTTGGGCTTTGATGGAGCAGCCCCTGACTTGATAGCATCTTCCATAAGTTTCTGAGACTTGGGTGCTGGTGTGGCATCCTCTTCCTCTTCTTCTTCTTCATCATCAGATTTTCTCATAGAGGGATATCCAAGCACCTTTGCAGTTGTTGTCCTTGCTTTCTTCCTCTTCTTCTGCCCTTCTCCAGCTGCCTCATCATCACTATGTTGTTCAATGGTGAACTTCATAGTTTCCTTTGTAGGAACTTTCCTAGGCTTGGACATTGGAATCCTTCTGGCAGGTGCCTTTTTGTTCAAGCCAGGCTTTGTTGCAGCAGCAGTACCATATTCCTTCTTTAGGACTTTCTTCTTGGAGCTCACTTCTTCTTCAGTAGCCACATAATCCTCATCCTCAGAGTCTGGGGTTTTCTTCTTCCTTAATCTGGTGGCTGCTTTGGGCAAGTTACTTGGTGTGCTCCTGCTGCCCTATCATAACTGCTTGAGGGACTAGTGCCCTCACTCATTTGCACTTGCTCTTCAGTTCTGTTCTGGCTGTCACTCTGGTCAGTCATCTTGGCAAGCAAACCGACAGCAAACCCTGTGAATAGATATAGATGAGGTAGAATAGATGAGCATCACAAAGTGCAGAGTTTTTGCAAAACAGATGAGTCAAAAACTTAGTTTTAGTTCTCCACAGAAAGCATTTCGGAGCTACCGATTTTTTAAACTCGGTGACACCGAAGAAACTTTTGGAACCTAAACTAGTGAACTCAGTCAGACTGAGTCACAGTTCGGTGGTTCCGAGATTGCTAGGGTTTCACAGAGAGTTGAACTCGGTCACA
This sequence comes from Triticum aestivum, assembly GCF_018294505.1. Classification (NCBI taxonomy): domain Eukaryota; kingdom Viridiplantae; phylum Streptophyta; class Magnoliopsida; order Poales; family Poaceae; genus Triticum; species Triticum aestivum. Next base: position 208,290,615 of record NC_057811.1, on the reverse strand, counting down.
CCGATTTGCAATTTTCGGTCAGACCCAAAAACGCATGTGCAATGGCCTAAGACAAATCGGTGAGACCGATTTCAACAACTCGGTCGGTCCGAGATGAGTTCGGCGGAAACCTAACCTTAAATTTTCGAATCAAACCTAATCTAAAGGATGTTTTCTCTGGATAGATTGTTTTCATACGTGGCAATGATCATGGCAAAGCAATGTGCTAGGAATCGGAGTAAGGAAATAGCACAAAGTATCGAACCCATACCCTAGTTCAACGGGAGTTCGCTACGGCGACAACGGCGGAGCAGAATTTCGTTGACGGTGATGGAAACCAGCGGCGGTAGGTCGCTGGCGGCGAGGAGACGATCCGGGGACCCGAGGAGCCAGAGCAGGATACGCGCGAGCTGAGAGCTTTTGAAGAAATTTCCAAAATCTCACACGTGGGTATATATATCCTGACCCTGTCGGTGTGACCGAGTGGATCAACTCGGTGGCACCAAGATGCAGAATCGCAAGCGGTTACTGCAACTCGGTGTGACCGAAAGGTTCAAATCAGTTGCACCGAGATGGAAAACCTAGATCAACTTAGTGAACTCAGTGTGACCGAAGTGGATGACTCGGTCATACCGAAATGCACAAAGAGATTTTGGAAGTTTAAGTCTATGACGAATCGGGGACTCCGAGTGCTCCTCACACAGAGTGGTTCGAATCTGACTTGATCAAACTTTGTGATGTAGCATGAATAGAGTTTGAGACGAGAAAAGCATAGATAGCTAGAGGGAGTTCTTAGGCATTCTTGTCCATCCATTTGGCAAAAGAGAAAAAGCCAAACAATCAAAGCAACAAATGGATGTCCTCGAATGAGTAAAATATGCAATCAACATGCTCACACAATAAAATGGCAAATGAAATATGTGACAAAGCATGCACAAACACTCTAGCATCTATCAAGCAATTGGCGATGACTAGGTCATCTATATATGAGTATATTGACTTAGGAGTCAAATGAGAACATTTGATCATAGGTCATACTCATCGTTTAAGCACAAGTGGGGTTACCACTTTTACATAAAGCATTGTTGTGTTCACATCATTAGAGTTGCTTTAGCTCAATTGATTAGAGTAAAGCTCCCCCTAGATGTGATATCCCCCTAAGAGGGATGAACTAACCTTGGGTTTTGTCGATGATGACTTCATGTAGATGTTGAAGATGTGGATGCTCAATGTTGATGTAGATCATTTGGAGCAATCCATTGGAGTGAGTTGCACTTTCAATACCTACACGGGTTAGTCCCACAAGGAACAAACAAGGATATCCATAGACATAGAGTGATGTACACACAAGATGATGTCCATGAAACATTAGGTTACCTTGTCCCTTGTCTTACCAACAAGAGGGTTTGTGACTCCTTGAACTAGTGCAAGATGTGGAAGTTGTTTGCACTTGTCCTTCGCCAAAATGATATGAGTGAAGTATGTTGGCGGAGTCACCCTCAAGAACTCTCTAGTTCTTCTTCTTCGGGATCCACATCATCTTGATGGGAATCCTTGGAGTTGTAGTCGTACTTGATGAAGTAGAACTTGATGTAGTCTTGGGAACCCACTTGACCAAGGCCTTAGGAGCTTCTTCAAATGCATCAATCTCCTCTTGAAGCTTGTCCTTGCCTTTTTGCTTGTGGTCTTGTGGTGGAAGATCATCTTGAGCTTGTGTCCCTTGGAAAGAAGTAGGATCATACTTCTCTTGTTGAGGAACAAACTTCGTCTTGGGGTATTGATCTTCTTCCCACTCAACTCCATTGGCATTGAACTTTCGTTCAAAACCAACACGTTGATTCTTCCGGTGTCTTCCTTGCTTGCGTACAATTTCCTCAAATTGCTTACTCCCGGCAAGGATCTTGTAAACACCTTTCTCTATAATTCCCTTCAATAAGCTATTTTCTTGCTCAATTGTAACTTGGCTAAGAGAATCATTAGTGGAATCAAGAGAACTACTAGAAGCAACAACATTGGATTTAACATGATTGTTGTTACTACTAGAAGAAGAATCTTTCTTACTCTTGTTACTAGATTTAACTTGAGGCATGTAAGTAGACAAGAGTAAACGCTTGGCAATGTAAGAAGAACTTTTCTTGCAAAGATCATCATTGATTGCTTTTAAGAACCCATGCTCTTACTCAAGGTTGAGCTTTTCAAAGCGTAACTTTTCATGAGTCTTTAAAAGTTCTCGATGATCTTCCAAGGTAGTTTCATGAGCTAACTTAAGAGTGTTTAGTTCTTTAGTTAGACGCTCAATCTCCTTCTTATCATCATCATTCATTTTATCTTGATTATCATGATTAATAGCAAGTTCATCATAGTTTTCATCACTAGAGTTGTCAACAAGTAAATCATCATCACCTAGCAAATCATCTTCATCACTATTGAAATCAACATACTCGGGGTGTGATACCTTTGGGCCTTTAGCCATGAAGCATCTTCCAATTCCTTCATTAGGTGAATCAAATATGTCGTAGGAGTTGGTTGACACAAGTGCTAGACCAGCAACACCTTTATCTTGAGTATATTCGGAGTCGAAGTGATAACTTCTTTCGGAGTGATGGTCGGAGTAGGAGCCGGATAGCCATTCACTAACATGAGCTTGATGTCTTCGTTTTGTGTAGCTCCTTGATGACTTGTCCTTCCTTTCTGAATCCTTGCTTCTCCGAGAGGTTCTTCGTTCATAACGATCATCTCTACTCCTCCTCTCTCTAGGTGGTGATTCTTCTCTTCTACTTCTTCTTTTGGGTGAATCTTCTCTTCTTTTGTAGGGAGCCGTACACTCATTGGAATAGTGTCCGGGTCTTCCACAATTGTAGCAATTACGTTCGCGACTCGAAGATCTTTTGTCATTGTAGGACCTTGACTTGGAACTTCTTTCCTTGCTTCTACTCTTGTAGAACTTGTTGAAATTCTTCACCATTAGGCTCAATTCTTCATTGAAGGTTTGTTTCTCACTTGAAGATGTGGGAGCATCACATGAGGCTTTGTAGGCACCACTTAACTTGTTGTGAAGCTCTTCCTTATCCTTGAGTGACATCTCATGAGCAAAAATTCTTCCAATGACTTCCGTAGGCTTGAGATCTTTGTAATTGGGCATCATTTGGATCAATGTGCACACGGTATCATATTTTCCATCGAAGGCTCTTAGAATCTTCTTGATGATGAATCTATCGGTCATCTCTTCACTTCCTAAGCCGGCAATCTCATTTGTGATGAGAGCAAGCCTAGAGTACATTTCAGCGACACCTTCACCATCCTTCATTTTGAACTTGTCAAGTTGACTTTGAAGCACATCCAATTTGGATTCCTTGACGGAGTCGGTACCTTCGTGCATATCAATCAAAGTATCCCAAATTTCCTTTGCATTCTCAAGACGGCTGATTTTGTTGAATTCTTCGGGGCACAATCCGTTGAAGAGAATATCACAAGCTTGAGCATTGTATTGCAGCATCTTCAACTCTTCCGCGGTAGCTTCACGGTTCGGTTCTCTCCCATCAAAGAATTCACCTTGCAAGCCAATACACACAATAGCCCAAACGGCGGGGTTATGTCCAAGAATATGCATTTTCATCTTATGCTTCCAACTAGCAAAATTAGTACCATCAAAGTAAGGACCTCTACGGTGGTAATTTCCCTCGCTAGACGCCATACTCTCCTAGGTTGTGAAACCAAGGCTATGATCACCAAAAGCTATGGAAATCAAGGCAAATGGAGACCAAAGCTCTGATACCACTTGTAGGATCGAAAGTATGTCTAGAGGGGGGGTGATTAGACTACTTGACCAAATAAAAATCTAGCCTTTTCCCAATTTTAAGTCTTGGCAGATTTTAACAACTTAGCACAAGTCAAGCAATCAACCTACACATGCAAGTCTAAGAGTATAGCAGCGGAATGTAAAACATTGCACATGAAGGTAAAGGGAGGAGTTTGGAGGGAGCAAACGCAATGTAGACACGAGATTTTTGGCGTGGTTCCGATAGGTGGTGCTATCGTACATCCACGTTGATGGAGACTTCAACCCACGAAGGGTAACGGTTGCGCGAGTCCACGGAGGGCTCCACCCACGAAGGGTCCACGAAGAAGCAACCTTGTCTATCCCACCATGGCCATCGCCCACGAAGGACTTGCCTCACTAGGGTAGATCTTCACGAAGTAGGCGATCTCCTTGCCCGTACAAACTCCTTGGTTCAACTCCACAATCTTGACGGAGGCTCCCAAGTGACACCTAACCAATCTAGGAGACACCACTCTCCAAAAGGTAATAGATGGTGTGTTGATGATGAACTCCTTGCTCTTGTGCTTCAACTTATAGTCTCCCCAACACTCAACTCTCTCTCACAGATTTGGATTTGGTGGAAAGATGATTTGAGTGGAAAGCAACTTGGAGAAGGCTGGAGATCAAGATTCATGTGGTTGGAATGGAATATCTTGACCTCAACACATGAGTAGGTGGTTCTCTCTAAGAAAATGTATGCTGGAAGTGTAGGCATGTTCTGATGGCTCTCCTCACGAATGAAGGAAGGGTGGAGGGGTATATATAGCCTCCACACAAAATCTAACCGTTACACACAATTCACCAAACTCGGTGGGACCGAATCAGAAAACTCGTTCATACCGATTCAGTTCAAAATGTGAACGTTAGGCTTTTTGGTGGGACCGACATGTCAACTCGGTGGGACTGATTTCATTAGGGTTAGGGCATAACGTAATCTTGGTGAGACCGATTACACAAACTCGGTGAGACCAATGTCGGTGTCAAAACCGGCGGATCTCGGGTAGGGGTCCCGAACTGTGCGTCTAAAGTCGATGGTAACAGGAGACGGGGGACACAATGTTTACCCAGGTTCAGGCCCTCTTGATGGAGCTAATACCCTACTTCCTACTTGATTGATCTTGATAAATACGAGGATTACAAGAGTTGATCTACCACGAGATCGTAATGGCTAAACCCTAGATGTCTAGCCTGTATGATTGTGATTGCCTCTACGAACTAAACCCTCCGGTTTATATAGACATCGGAGGGGCCTAGGGTTGTACAGAGTCGGTCCACAGAGAAAGGAATCTTCATACCCGAACGCCAAGCTTGCCATCCACGCAAAGGAGAGTCCCATCTGGACACGGGAGGAAGTCTTCTGTCTTGTATCTTCATGGCCCATCAGTCCAGCCCACGTCACATAGCCCGGACGCCCGAGGACCCCTTAATCCAGGACTCAATCACTAGCCCCTGAACCAGGCTTCAATGACGATGTGTCCAGTGATACGTCTCCAACGTATCTATAATTTTTGATTGCTCCATGCTATATTATCTTCTGTTTTGGACATTATTGGGCTTTATTATTCACTTTTATATTATTTTTGGGACTAACCTATTAACCGGAGGCCCAGCCCAGAATTGCTATTTTTTGCCTATTTCAGAGTTTCGCAGAAAAAGAATATCAAACGGAGTCCAAACGGAATGAAACCTTCGAGAACGTGATTTTTGGAACGAACAAGATCCAGGAGACTTGGACCCTACGTCAAGAAACAAAGGAGGAGGCCACGAGGTAGGGGGCACGCCTACTCCCCCAGGGCGCGCCCTCCACCCTCGTGGGCCCCTTGTTGCTCCACCGACGTACTCCTTCCTCCTATATATGCCTACGTACCCCCAAACGATCAGATACGGAGCAAAAAACCTAATTCCACCGCCGCAACCTTCTGTACCCACGAGATCCCATCTTGGGGCCTGTTCCGGAGCTCCGCCGGAAGGGGCATCGATCACGGAGGGCTTCTACATCATCACCATAGCCCCTCCGATGAAGTGTGAGTAGTTTACCTCAGACCTTCGGGTCCATAGTTATTAGCTAGATGGCTTCTTCTCTCTTTTTGGATCTCAATACAATGTTCTCCCCCTCTCTCGTGGAGATCTATTTAATGTAATCTTCTTTTGCGGTGTGTTTGTTGAGACCGATGAATTGTGGGTTTATGATCAAGTTTATCTATGAACAATATTTGAATCTTTTCTGAATTCTTTTATGTATGATTGGTTATCTTTGCAAGTCTCTTCGAATTATCAGTTTGGTTTGGCCTACTAGATTGATCTTTCTTGCAATGGGAGAAGTGCTTAGCTTTGGGTTCAATCTTGCGGTGTCCTTTCCCAGTGACAGTAGGGGCAGCAAGGCACGTATTGTATTGTTGCCATCGAGGATAACAAGATGGGGTTTTTATCATATTGCATGAATTTATCCCTCTACATCATGTCATCTTGCTTAAGGCGTTACTCTGTTTTATGAACTTAATACTCTAGATGCATGCTGGATAGCGGTCGATGAGTGGAGTAATAGTAGTAGATGCAGGCAGGAGTCGGTCTACTTGTCTCGGACGTGATGCCTATATACATGATCATACCTAGATATTCTCATAACTATGCTCAATTCTGTCAATTGCTCAACAGTAATTTGTTCACCCACCGTAAAATACTTATGCTCTTGAGAGAAGCCACTAGTGAAATCTATGGCCCCCGGGTCTATCTTCATCATATTAATCTTCCAACACTTAGTTATTTCCTTTGCTTTTTACTTTGCTTTTATTTTACTTTGCATCTTTATCACAAAAATACCAAAAATATTATCCTATCATATCTATCAGATCTCATTCTCGTAAGTGACCATGTAGGGATTGACAACCCCTTATCGCGTTGGTTGCGAGGATTTATTTGTTTGTGTAGGTGCGAGGGACTCGCGCGTAGCCTCCTACTGGATTGATACCTTGGTTCTCAAAAACTAAGGGAAATACTTACGCTACTTTGCTGCATCACCCTTTCCTCTTCAAGGGAAAACCAACGCAGTGCTCAAGAGGTAGCATCCAGCACGCAGATTGTCTTCAGCATTGCAAGGCGGATTCCTCCTCCGAATACTCCAAAGCAGCCTTCGAACACCGAAAACGTGTCCGACTCTGCAAAACAAGTACCACACACAACCGCAGAGTGTATAATATTTCATGAGTCCCATCTACTGACAACTTTTGTAGCCTCCCGCTCCACGTTTCGGGATGTGGTTTTCATTGGCACGTCTTGTCGAAGCAGAGATCGTGTCCCCTTATTGCGGGATTCTCATCAATACGGGCATGGGTAATCCAACCGCGCCGTCTGCACGGCCCTTGGGGAATAGGCGAGTTTTAAGGCGAATGGGGAGGCGCTTGATATTCGCTGCCTTTATAAAGAGATAAGGATTCACCCTTTCACCCATGCCTTCTTTCTCTCTGCCCACCCATTCTCAAGCTCCAGCGCCCAAGCTTCCGTCCTTTCCGCCTCAAAAAATCACTCCGACCATGTCCGGATCTGGAGCGCAGGGCAAGTGGATGGCCTCCTCTGTCACGGAGAAGGACATCACGAAGCTCCGGGAGGCGGGGGTACTTGGCCCAGGAAATCGCCCACCGGCTTCCGGCCAAGGGACAGATCATCCCCACCTCGGATCCCCATGAGAGGGTGGTGTTCATTCCCCACTTCGTCCGCGGGTTAGGGTTTCCTCTCCACCCCTTCGTCTGCGGACTCATGTTCTACTATGGGATAGATTTCCATGATATGGCTCCAAACTCCTTCCTCAACATCTCGGCATTCATTGTCATGTGCGAGGCCTTCCTCCGCATCCCACCTCACTTTGGATTGTGGCTGAAGGCCTTTAATGTGAAGCTGAAGGTGGTGGATCGCCAACACGCAGAGTGCGGAGGCGCTATGGTGAGCAAGTTTTCCAACATCACGTGGCCCAAAGGCACCTTTGTGGAGACTGTCAAAGGGTGGCAGCAGTAGTGGTTCTACGTCACAGAGCCCCGCGACACCACCTGGGCCGCGACTCTCCCGAATTCAAGTCCGGGGCCCCAATGCGGCTCACCTCCTGGCTATAAAAGGGCCTGGACTGGGCGTCGTCGGATGAGGTTTCAGCGTTGCAGACGCGCATCAAGAGCATGGTGGACAAGAACATCAAGCTTGTCAATGTGATCCAGGTGATGCTTTTTCGCCGGATCCTTCCTTGCCAAAGCCGGACCTGCAATTTGTGGGAGTTCAATCCGGCCAAGCACCAGACCTTGCAACAGTTCTTCGGCGCTACGGACGAAGGTATCTGGAAGGTGCTTTTTAAGGCCAATGAGACATGGCCGAAGACGACCGAGGACTATGGGCACAACCTGACCCATCCCGCCAGTCCGGTAAGTTTTTCGTATTTCAAGGTGTATCCTTCACTCGTACATTCAAGGAAGATGTCTAAGCTTCCCTATCTGTCTTTTCAGGGCCGGACGAAGAAGGCGGAGCGGATCCAGTGCCCGGCTCCACTGCCCAAAAACCCAGCTATCCCACTTTTGACGAAGATGCTGGTTCCGGTGCCCTACCAAGCGCCGGAGAAGAAGGCCAGGGAGACAAGAAGTGGCCTCCGCCGTAAAGGTACTTCGGATGCATCGTCCTAAGAAACCGAAACCCACTCCTCCCCTGCCGAGAACGACGAGTGGGAAGAATAAAGCAATTCTCCCCTTGAGGGGGTAAGGAAGAAAAGGGCGGCCTCCACAAATCTGGAGGCAGAGGCGTCCAAGAGAGGGAGGGTCTCCCTCGCAGACAACTCCGCATTGGACACTGATAACAGCTCTGAGTGGCGCCCCAGGGAGAAGCCCCTGGCCGAATCGTAAGTACTCAAAGGCACTTATACACATATATCCAACTTCTTTACTTCGTGGTTTTAATATGTCGAATCATGCACTGCAATCCGGCCCACGCCCGCCCCCAGCGATCCTCATCTTCGGGGAATTCGCTGGATCCAAATGTGATGGACAGCGGGTCACTTCCGGCGGCCTCCTCTCCCAACGCCAAGGACGACACCGAGGTGTTTTTCTAAAGGACCTTACCAGGCCAGGGAGAGGTACAAGAGGCCGTCAGGGTGGCGCCAGAGGGTGATACCTTGGCTGCCGGACACATAGGGGAGCAAATCCCCCTGGAGACTGGTGATGGGGGCCATATCCAATTCGGCCCCCAGCCAAATACTATTCCGGAGGCCCATACGGCTCCAGTATCCGGGAAGCAGCCTCCTTCGAAAGAAGGAGGTGCACTTATTCCGCCGGTGACCTCTGTCCATCCAGAGGCATCGTATACTCTACTAGAAGCGCTGCAAAGTGCTTCCATTGGTGAGGAACACCGTATTCTCATGGGTACGGTGGTTGAGAGGGTTTAGTCTGCTAAGAGCGGGCTGACCGAAGCCTGCACCAGCCTTCTAACATGCTTTGAGGTATGCAACGTAATTATGCAAAAATAATGTCATAGTATAGACAGTAGCCCCTGAGACTCTGTCTGGTGTTCGAAAAGAAAAGCCGGACATAGGATCAAATAATTTTCGCAGGAGACTAACCATACATGTCTATGTAAATAAGCAGGCGTCGATGCTGGCTGCGACCTCCCATTCTGCCGAAGTCTCCAAACTGAAGCAGAGTCTGGAGCGGGCCAAGGAAGAGCTCGGCTGTGTGAAAAAACAACTAGAGGACAAGCAAGGTATGCAATGGCCTATTCAAATCTAGAAAGATATGAATTGTTTGTGTTGATCATGTTATCATGATATTCCGTAGGAGCTGCGACCGAGGTGGAGACCCTCAAGAACGCGCTGGCTGAGGCCCAGAAGAGAGCGGCGAAGGAACAAGCCGCCCGCGAAAAACACGAGGCAAGGGTCGGGGAGGTCCAGCAGGAGCTCCAGGACGCCGTAAAGAAATGCGAGTCCTTGGAGTGCAAGATTGCGGATCAAGAGTCCGAACTTTCTAAGGCCCGCCAAAGCACACAAGAGGCCCGGGTTGAAGCCCAGGGTGCCCTCCAGGAAATCCAGGAGGCTAGGAAAACCGCAGTGGGTAAGGCCTTTATTATGCAGAGCAAATTTGTGAAGAAAAGGTACCTCTTACTGACCCGGATTTGGAGTTCTCCAGGAGCGTTTGCAGATCTGCCACGCAGTGTTGCTGATGCTGCAGAGTTCTTCCAAGCCGAAGAGGGGAGCTCAACGGAGAAGCAGTTCTGGTCGCAGTACCTTGCGCCAGAGCATCCGGTGCCCTTTAGCGATCTGCTAAAACAGTTGACCGAACTGCATAGGGTGGCCGAATTGACCATGAAGGATTTGATAATCCGTTTATGGCCTACCGAAGCCATACCCAGCAGCTACTTCGTGCTTGTGAAGGGGCTGGTCGATGCCTGCCCTCGGCTTGATGCCCCCAAGCGGTCGGTCTGCATCGAAGGTGCGCGGATGGCCTTCGACCGTGTCAAGGTGCAGTGAGCGAAGATGAACGCCGTCAAGCTCGCGACCGAGGGATCGCCCGCGGGAAGGAGCACCGCATGCCCGAGCTGTATTTTGATGATGTCCTGGAGGGATCCCGCATTGTAGAGGGCCAGTGTGCAAAAGACATTATCTTTGAATGAATACATTCATGTTATCCCATCCTGTATTATGAAACAAAGCCGATATGTAATATAAGGCTTGTTGTTTGTTTAAAATTTTGCCTCCTGTGCGGCCGTTTCATTAAATCTAAGAGTTGGCCAGTCGTCGGCCTCAGCCCCCACGTAGGTAGTACGGGGGTGTTCGGGTTGAAACCTAAACACTCTTGATCCAACAGTTTGGTCCTTGAAGGAGGTGTTTAGCGCAACGAACCAGGCAATCAGACTATGTGGCTTTATCACCCTCACTTAGCCATAGGAGTTTGACAATAAGAATGTAGGCGCCGCCCCTAGTTAGTATTTGTTAATCCGAACTAGGGTGCTGTAGACACCTGATCGGGTGGAGGCCGATCCGTCGCATAATACGGAAAAAATCGCAAGAGATTTGAACCTCCGAATAGCTGACCAGCTCTCGCCGCATCATGACAAAGCTTTCTCTACTGAGGTGTTTATCCGGATAAACCAGAAACACAATCGCAGTAGTTCTCCCTTTACTACCCTAGCCGATAGGACGGAACGTAAGGTAGTAAGCACAGGAGCAGGGCAACCCAACTATTGACCATAGACATGATTCGGAGCCGATACATATAATGCTATATTCGGGGGTGCCGAACTATACTGTAAAAAGTGTTCGAACTTGTTGCCGTAGTATGGAGTGCAATGAAGCCCCTGGCAAATTAAGGCGTACCAAAGTGTACGGGTGCAATCGATAAGAATAGCAAAATAAAATGAAGTAGTAAAGTGCCCAATAAGTTGGGCCGCAAACTGTTTCCATTATAATTTGAGTAATACATCAAAGCGTATTTGTACAAATAGTGCGATCAGCAACATGGCTATTAAACATGCCGAGACCAAGGGGGAGCTGCGTGCGGGTCCTGAAAACAGGTAGAGTGATCGTCAAGAAGACCACCTAGAGATTCCCCCACACGTCTATGCTGCTTGCCGCCTTGGTATATCCATCCTTCGAAAGGATCGATTATCAGGCCGTCGTGAGGGGCCTGTGGAAAAGAAACCTCAAAAAGGATAAAAAGAAAAGGGAAAGTATGTGTACCAAGGGAAGGTCGAGCCGTATTATGGACCACAATCGAGTTATGCCTCCGTCTTTGCCCATGGTATTTTGAGTGTGTAGTTATGTACGTGTGGTACGTACGCCGCCATTTGGTTGGGACTGAGACAGAGGCCGAATTGCTAGTCGAACTCCTAATGAGCTGGACTGTCATGCTGCGGAGTAGTCCGGACTCGTTTGACAGTGTCCGGGAGCTTGGCCGTTGAATTAATATTTTGCTTGATAAGGCCGCTCTATACTTCCGCTGCCAGGGCCGCGATGTGCTCCTCGGTATAGAGGGAGCGTTGTGTATTTCCATTGACTGTTATGACACCGCGTGGTCCGGGCATCTTGAGTTTGAGATAAGCATAGTGTGGCACCGTATTGAATCGAGCAAATGCGGTTCGCCTGAGCAGTGCATGATAGCCACTGCAGAAGCGGACGATATCGAAAGATCAAGTCTTCGCTTCGGAAGTTGTCCGGGGATCCGAAGACGACTTCCAATGTGATTGAGCCCATGCAGCGGGCCTCTACACTTGGTATTACTCCTTTAAAGGTAGTTTTTGTGGGCTTGATCCTTGATGGATCGATGCCCATCTTGCGGACTGTATCTTGATAGAGCAGGTTGAGGCTGCTGCCACCGTCCATGAGGACTCTCCTGAGGTGAAATCCATCAATGATTGGGTCGAGGACCAGTGCGGCAGAACCGCCATGACGGATACTGGTCGGATGGTCCCTGCAATCGAAGGTGATTGGGCAGGACGACCATGGGTTGAATTTGGGGCGACTGGCTCTATCGCGTAGACGTCCCTCAGCGCGCGTTTGCGCTCCCTCTTGGGGATATGGGTAACGTATATCATGCTCACCGTTTTAACCTGGGGGGAACTTCTTCTGTCCCCCTGTGTTCGGCGGATGGGGCTCCTCGTCGTCATCCTCACTTTGCGACCCCTTCTTCTTGTTCTCGGTATTTAACTTGACGGCCTGTTTAAAGACCCAACAGCTTCTGTTGGTATGATTGGTTGGTTTATCGGGGGTGTCGTGGATCTGACATGGACGATCGAGTATGCGGTCCAAGATGGATGAGCCCAGATTTCTTCTTTTAAATGGCTTCTTCCACTGGCCGGACTTGCAGCCACTGAATCTGGCGTTGGCCGTCGTGTCATCGGTATTGTCACCGTTGCTTCAACGCTTGTGCCTGTTGCATCGGGGCTTGCTGTTGCTATTTCTGGCTTCAGAGGTGCCAGGTTCGCTTGCATTAGTATTGCTACAGGCTAGCCAGCTATCTTCGCCCGCGCAAAAGCGGGTCATAAGTGCCGTGAGGGCTGCCATGGACTTCGGCTTTTCTTGGGCGAGGTGTCGGGCGAGCCATTCGTCGTGGATGCTATGCTTAAAGGCCGCTAGGGCTTCGGCATCTGGATAGTCGACGATCTGGTTCTTTTTAGTTAGGAACCTAGTCCAGAATATCCTGGCTGACTCTCCGGGCTGTTGAACTATGTGACTTAAGTCATCGGCATCCGGAGGTCGGACGTATGTGCCTTGGAAGTTGTCGCGGAAGGCGTCTTCCAAGTCCTCCTAGCTGCCAATAGAGTTTTCAGGCAGGCTGTTTAACCAGTGCCGAGCTGGTCCCTTGAGTTTTAGCGGGAGGCATTTGATGGCATGAAGAAAATCCTGAATCCATACCGCGGGATCTGTTGTTCCATCATATGATTCGATATTCACGGGTTTAAACCCTTCTAGGAATTCGTGCTCCATTACTTCATCCGTGAAGCAGAGGGGGTGTGCGGCGCCTCTATATCGGGCCTAGTCACGACGTAGCTCAGATGGAGTCCTTCTGCGGTTTTCGGCCCGGACGTGGTTATGCTTGTCAGGTCCGGCTAGATAACCGTCGTCGCGCGCCGGGGCACGCCCCCGCGATCCGTAGATTGATCTGGTCTGACCTGCTCTATTTTCCAGGTCCTGGCACATGTCATATGTATATTGCCGAGCTGTTGTGTCTCTACCTTTACGGCGAGGAAGTATGGGCTGGTATTCGGCTTGATTTGCTGTTTTGTCCCGGCCACGTGGTGGTCGGTCAGCAGCGTTACGCGCTGATGGTACCGGCTCAAGTGCCTCATCATCAAATTGAGGTAGCAGTTTACGCTTCGGGTAACTTTTGGTTGGGCGCTCGAGGCCATATTCCTCGGCTGCCAGGACATTAGTCCACCTGTCGTTGAGTAGATCTTGACCAGCTTGAAGCTGCTGCTTCTTTTTCAGGCTCCTTGCAGTGGCTATTAGCCGACGCTTGAAGTGCTCCTGCTTGAGGGGTTCCTCAGGCACGATAAAGTCTTCGTCGCCGAGGCTCACCTCATCCTTGGAGAGTGGAAGATAATTAGTATCCTCCGAGTCTTTGTTTACAGCCTGTTCATCAGGTCTAACTTGCCCATCTTCCCGATCGTCCTGTTCGGAGGTTGGCTCGACGGGGTCTTCTTGGCCTTCGGCGTCGTCTGGAGTATTGTTGTCTCTCGTGCCGGTATTGCTGTCTTCTCCACGGCGTGATATAGAGTGGCGCCGCTGACGTCGGCGCTTTGGTTGTATCTCAGGAGGTTTATCCTCGACTGGATTTTTCTCGTTATCGCCGCTACCCTCTTTAGGTGTATCCACCATGTATATGTCATATGAAGAGGTGGCCGTCCAACATCCGGTAAACGGCGGTTTTGGGCCTGCTCTTCTCCGGCATCGTCGTCCATACCGTCGATGTCTTCGGAGCCGTAATCAAGCATGTCAGTTAAGTCCTCGACAGTGGCTATGAAGTGGGTGGTGGGTGGGATGTAACATTCCCAGTTCGCAGCCCCTAGTCCGGTCTAGGCGTAGTTCAGACATTGCTCCTCTGTAATGACGAGGGATCACATCAATTCCAGAGTCTCGCTTAAAGGCGAGGTTTGGCCAGGAAGAAGAGAGTCCGTGGAGTACGGCGGGAAGGAGACTCCTTGGCCGAGCTCACACGATGCTGACTCCGAGAGTTCAGAGCCGGTGTCCGGAGAGGAGTCCGGCTTCGTGATGGTTGCCATCGACACTACTTCCTTCGGCTCTCCAGTACTGGGCTTAGTGGCCGCTGATAGTCTGGCGGGCTCAGGAATCCCGTCTTCGGACCTGGCGATGTGCTCTGGATCTAAGGCCAGAGCGGAGGTTGGGGTCGTGAACCCTTGGAAGATCAAGTCTCCTCGGATATCAGCCACATAATCTAGATTTCCAAAACTAATCTGGTGACCTGGGCATAGCTGTCGATCTGCTCTAGATGGCCAAGCGAATTGGCCCGCAGTGCGAAGCCGCCGAATACGAAGATCTGGCCAGGGAGAAAAACCTCCCCGAGGGCGGCATTGTTGTAGATGATTGATGGAGCCATCGAACCTTCTGATGACCACACATCGGAACTCTCAATGAAAGCACCAATGTCGGTGTCAAAACCGGCGGATCTCTGGTAGGGGGTCCCGAACTGTGCGTCTAAGGTCGATGGTAACAGGAGACGGGGGACACAATGTTTACCCAGGTTTGGGCCCTCTTGATGGAGGTAATACCCTACTTCCTGCTTGATTGATCTTGATAAATACGAGGATTACAAGAGTTTATCTACCATGAGATCGTAATGGCTAAACCCTAGATGTCTAGCATGTATGATTGTGATTGCCTATACGGACTAAACCCTCCGGTTTATATAGACACCGGAGGGGCCTAGGGTTGTACAGAGTCGGTCCACAGAGGAAGAAATCTTCATATCCGAATGCCAAGCTTGCCATCCACGCAAAGGAGAGTCCCATCCGGATACGGGAGGAAGTCTTCTATCTTGTATCTTCATGGCCCATCAGTCCGGCCCACGTCACATAGCCCGAACGCCCGAGGACCCCTTAATCTAGGACTCCCTCAACCGACTTTGGTAATAAGCTAACCAGAGAGTTGGTCAGGCAAACTCGGTGGGACCGAGTCGCTCATCTCGGTGAGACCGAAATGTTACGAAGGGAAACAGAGAGTTTGCAATCCCATCTCGGTGAGACCGATAATCCTATCAGTGAGACCGAAGTGACTAGGGTTTGTGGCAGTGGCTATGTCAAGTGAACTCAGTGGCGCCGGATAGAATATTTCGGTGGGGCCGAGTTTGATTTTTGTTTTTGGACATATGTGGATATGAGAAAGTGGTTGAGGGTTTTTGGAGCATATCACTAAGCATTTTGAGCAAGTAAGCCATTAAGCAACACCTCATCCCCTTTTAATAGTATTGGCTTTTCCTATGGACTCAATGTGATCTTGGATCACTAAAAGGAAAAATGTAGAGTCTTGAGCTTGAGCCAACATGTGTCCTTAGCATTTTGAGGGGTCCACATTTCTAATCCATGCCATGCCAATCATTGAGCTTTCCTGACATATTTATCTTGAAATAGGATTAGCTCAATGAGCTATATGTTGTTAATAATTACCAAAACCACCCAGGGATAGTTGCACTTTCAGATCCACTCCTGGATTACTTTGGTACCTCCCTGCCAAAATTATGGCAAGGCACACATCTGGTGTGGTACACAGCAAGGCATACATAATAGGACCTATGGCTGAGGCATAGGGAATGACTTTCATTTTCTCTCTATCTTCTGCTGTGGTCGGACTTTGAGTGTGAATCAATTTTACACCTTGCAACACAGGTACGAACCCTTTGTTAGACTGGTCCATTTTGAACTTCTTCATAACTTTGTCAAGGTATGTGCTTTGTGGAAGTCCTATTAAGCATCTTGATCTATCCCTATAGATTTTGATGCCCAATATATAAGCAGCTTCACCGAGGTCTTTCATTGAAAATTCTTATGCAAGTATCCTTTTATGCTATCCAGAAATTCTATATCATTTCCAATCAGTAATATGTCATCCACATATAATATCAGAAATGCTAAAGAGCTCCCACTCACTTTCTTGTAAATACAGGCTTCACCATAAGTCTGTATAAAACCATATGCTTTGATCACATCATCAAAGCATATATTCTAACTCCGAGATGCTTGCACCAGTCCATAGATGGATCGCTGGAGCTTGCACACTTTGTTAGCACCTTTAGGATTGACAAAACCTTCTAGTTGCGTCATATACATTTCTTCTTTAAGAAAACCATTAAGGAATGCAATTTTGACGTCCATTTGCCAGATTTCATAATCATAAAATGCCGCAATTGCTAACATGATTCGGACAGACTTAAGCATCGCTACGGGTGAAAAAGTCTCATCATAGTCAACCCCTTGAACTTGTCGAAAACATTTTGCGACAAGTCGAGCTTTGTAGACAGTGACATTACCATCAGCGTCTGTCTTCTTATTGAAGATCCATTTATTCTCAATGGCTTGCCGATCATCGTCCAAGTCCACCAAAGTCCACACTTTGTTCTCATACATGGATCCTATCTAAGATTTCATGGCCTCAAGCCATTTATCGGAATTCGGGCTCATCATAGTGATGACCCACAAGTATAGGGGATCTATCGTAGTCCTTTAGATAAGTAAGAGTGTCGAACCCAACGAGGAGCAGAAGGAAATGACAAGCGGTTTTCAGCAAGGTATTCTCTACAAGCACTGAAATTATCAGTAACAGATAGTTGTGTAATAAGATAAATAGTAACGGGTAACAAGTAATAAAAGTAAACAAGTTGCAGCAAGGTGGCCCAATCCTTTTTGTAGCAAAGGACAAGCCTGGACGAACTCCTATATGAAGCAAAGCGCTCCTGAGGACACATGGGAATTGTTGTCAAGTTAGTTTTCATCACGCTCATATGATTCACGTTCGTTACTTTGATAATTGGATATGTGGGTGAACCGGTGCTTGGGTGCTGCCCTTCCTTGGACAAGCCTCCCACTTGTGATTAACCCATCTCGCAAGTATCCGCAACTACGAAAGAAGAATAAAGGTAAACCTAACCATAGCATGAAACATATGTATCCAAATTAGCCCCTTACGAAGCAACACATAAACTAGGGTTTAAGCTTCTGTCACTCTAGCAACCCATCATCTACTTATTACTTCCCAATGCCTTCTCCTAGGCCCAAATAATGGTGAAGTGTCATGTACTCAACGTTCACATAACACCACTAGAGGAGAGACAACATACATCTCATCAAAATATCGAACAGATACCAAATTCACATGATTACTTATAACAAGACTTCTCCCATGTCCTCAGGAATAAACGTAACTACTCACAAAGCATATTTATGATCAAGATCAGAGGAGTATTAATTATCATTAAGGATCTGAAAGTATAATCTTCCACCGGATAAACCAACTATCATCAACTACAAGGAGTAATCAACACTACTAGCAACCCAGAGGTACCACTTTGAGGTCTTGAGACATAGATCGTATACAAGAGAAGAACTAGGGTTTGGGAGGAGATGGTGCTGGTAAAGATGTTGATGGAGATTGACCCCCTCTCGATGAGAGGATCGTTGGTGATGACGATGGCGATGATTTCCCCCTCCTGGAGGGACGTTTCCTCGGCAAAACAGCTCCACCGGAGCCCTAGATTGGTTCTGCCAGGTTCCGCCTCGAGACAGCGGTGCTTCTTCCTGATTTTTTTCAGGTCAAAACACACCATATAGCAGAAGATGGGCGTTGGAGGCCTGCCAGGAGGCCGACAAGGATGGGGCGCGCGCCCAGGGGGATAGGGCACACCCTTCACCCTTGTGGCTGGCTGGTGGCCCCCCTCTGGTATTTTATTTGCCCAATATTTTTTATATATTCCAAAAATATTCTCCGTGAAACTTCAGGACTTTTGGAGTTGTGCAGAATAGGTCTCTAATATTTGCTCCTTTTCTAGTCTAGAATTACAGTTGCCGGCATTCTCCATCTTCACGTAAACCTTGTAAAATAAGAGAGAATAGCCCATAATGCAATAAATATCAATATAAAAGCATGATGCAAAATGGATGTATCAGCTCCCCCAAGCTTAGACCTCGCTTGTCCTCCAGCGAAAGCCGAAATCGAAAAATATGTCCACATGTTTAGAGATAGAGGTGTCGATAAAATAAAATACGGACATGAGGGAATCATGATCATCTTTAGAACTGCAACATATATTGTCATATAATTTCTTATGCTAAAGTAACAATTCGTTCACAAGATAGAGTATGCATCAGAAATTCCATTGAAAACTAACAAACTATGATCTCAGTCATTGGAGCAATTGCAATTTATCATAACACCAGAAAGAGTCAATATAAGAGCTTTTCAGCCAGCCCACATACTCAACTATCATTTAATCCTGTCACAATTGCTAACACTCACGCGATACTTATGGGTTAAAAGTTTCAATCGGACACAGAGAAAGATAGGGGCTTATAGTTTCGCCTGCCAACTTTTTACCTCAAGGGTAATGTCAACAATAATACTTTATGATAACCTATATCTGAGTGCATATATATCCGGATCTATCCAACATATAGTGCTTAACAAAGGAAAAAGTGTGAAAAGGAAAGGTGATGATCACCATGGCTCTTGTATAAGGGTAAAAGATAAAAGTAAAAGATAGGCCCTTCACAGAGGGAAGCAGAGGTTGTCATGTGCTTTTATGGTTGGATGCACAAAATCTTAATGCAAAAGAACATCACTTTATATTGCCGCCTGTGATAAAGACCTTTATTATGCAGTCCGTTGCTTTTATTTCTTCCATATCATAAGTTCGTATAAAGCTTATTTTCTTCACACTAATAGATCATACATATTTAGGGAGCAATTTTTATTGCTTGCACCGATGACAACTTACTTGAAAGATCATACTCAATCCATAGGTAGGTATGGTGGACTCTCATGGCAAAACTGGTTTAAGGGATGTTTGGAAGCACAAGTAGTATCTCTACTTGGCGCAAAGAATTTGGCTAGCATGAGAGGGAAAGGCAAGCTCAACATGTTGGATGATCCATGACAATATAACTTCTATTCAGATATAAGAAAACATGACCTATTATGTTGTCTTCCTTGTCCAACATCAACTTTTTAGCATGTCATATTTTAATGAGTGCTCACAATTACAAAAGATGTCCAAGATAGTATATTTATATGTGAAGCCTCTCTTTCTTTATTACTTCCTATTAATAGCAACAATGACCAAAATTATGTTTGTCAATTCTCAACAACTTTTATTCAACATACTCTTAATATGTGAAGTCATTACTCTCCATAAGATCAATATATGATCTTTTTATTTATTTTATTCTTTCTTTAATTTAAGAAAAAAGTCCATTTTACTACCCTAAACAAAGTGGGTGGTTCACATTACCCCCTGATTTATTTTTCGGTTCCTTTACCCCCCTAAAAAATCTCATACCGGACAAAAACACCCTAAGTGGTTTACCTAGACCAGATGGTGACGTGGACACGGTCAAAGGTGGTATTTGACCTGCGGGTGGGTCCCACTCGTCAGTTTTTTTAAAACAAATCAAAGAAATGGAAGAAAAAAGGGCGGCCCCTACTGCAGTAGCAGCCGGCCACAGCGGCGGCGGCCGGTGCGCGCGGCACCGGTAGGTGGCCGGGCCAGCGCCGGGGCGGGCGGAGACAGCGTGCGCCGAGCGGGGGTGGCCGGGCGCAGCCAGGCGCAGCGACGCGCGGCGGGCGGCGAAGTGCAAAGCGGCACGCGGCCGAGGATGACGACGCGGGCAACGTGTGGGGGCAGACAGAGACGACGGCACGCTCGGGGAGGAGGCGGGGCGACACCCGCGAGGGCGGAGCGGGGGCAGTCGGAGCCGGCGGGCGGCTGGGGACGACGGCGCGAGCAACGCACGGGGGCGGACGGGGACAACGGTGCAAGCTCGGGGAGGAGGTAGGGCGGCGCAGGCGCACGGCTGGAACGGCGAGGGGGCGGACGACGATGGAGCCAATGCCGCGGAGGGCGAGGCGAGGCCGAGCGGGGTGCGGCGACCGGGGCGAGCACCTTCGAGCGGCGTCGGGTTCCCGGAGAGAGAGAGAGAGAGAGAGACCTGACAAGGGGGCCCCACCCAGGTCAAAACCGCCGTTGACTTGTGCCACATCAGCAGCGGGTGGACACAAAACCAGCCAGGGGGGTGTTTTGTCCGGTTTTGATTTATTTGTGGGGTAGAATAAGCCGAAAAATAGATCAGGGGGTAAAGTGAACCACCCACTTTATTCAGGGTAGTAAAATGGACTTTTTTCTTAATTTAATTCCCTCAAGATCATAGCATGAAAGAAAAGCCCTCAACTCAAAACTACTCTTTATTATATATAACTGACGGACTCGATTACATAGAGGGAGATCGAAACAAAACTCAAAGCATAGATCATACTAAAATTTTATTCTACTAGATTAACATATTACCAAAAGGATCAAGCTAAGAAAAACGATAAAGATAAAGATGTGATGGTGATACGATACCGGGGCACCTCCCCCAAGCTTGGCAGTTGCCAAGGGGAGTTCCCATACCCATGTAATTATGTCTCTTTCCTCGGAGGTCGTGTTGATGGAGTTGTTGACGAAGTAGGCTTGTCGTCCATCTTCTAAGGAATAGGCTCACCATAATAGAAAGATGAACGAGTCTCCGGGATCCTCAAATCTGCAGCCATACTCATCCTCTTAAATCTGTATTCATACTCACAGTTTTGGTTTTGCAGGTCATAGATCTTGGCTTGGAGATGCTCGATTTTCTGATGAATCTTGAAGATGGCCTCCTCAATGTTCTTGGTATCCAACTTGTGATTGTTCGTGAACTCCACGATCATCATGTGATTGGTGTTGAGTCCATGTTCCACCATCCCTTGCACTTGAAAACTTGCTGCTCCATTGCTTCTAGTCTTGTCTCCACGCTTTTGGTCTTCTTCGGCCCCTCAACATCGCGGATGTGCAGCACCCCCTTGATATGTCCATTTTGCATCATGTTTTCTTACTGTTATTTATAATGTTTTTATCCATAATAATGCTTTTTGGAGTAATTTTAATGCCTTTTATCTCATAATGGGCAGCTAGAAATCTGGACCTGAAAAGGCTACGTCAGGCCACCTATTCTGCACAACTCCAAATGGGCTGAAACTTCACAAAGATTCTTTATGGAATATATAAGAAATATTGGAGCCAATAAGTACCAGAGGGGAGCCACCAGGTGGGCACAACCCACCTGGGCGCGCCAGGCCCCCCTGGCGTGCCCTGGTGGGTTGTGGCCTCCTCGGCCCACCTCCGGTGCCCATATTTTGGTATATAAGTGGTTTTGACCTAGAAAAAATCAAAATAATACTTCTGGATGGAGCACCGTCGTCTTGAGGCGGAACTTGGGCAGGAGCACTTTTGCCCTCCGGCGGAGCGATTCTGCCGGGGGAACTTCCCTTCCGGAGGGGGAAATCATCGTCATCATCATGACCAACAACTCTCCCATCTTGGGGAGGGCAATCTCCATCAACATCTTCACCAGCACCATCTCATCTCAAACCCTAGTTCATCTCTTGTATTCAATCTTGTTACCGGAACTATAGATTTTTGCTAAGGGGTGACTAGTAGTGTTGATTACATCTTGTAGTTGATTACTATATGGTTTATTTGGTGGAAGATTATATGTTCAGATCCATTATATTAATACCCCTCTGATCATGAGCATGTTTGTTGATTGTGAGTAGTCACTTTTGTTCTTGAGGTCACGGGATAAATCATGTTGCAAGTAATCATGTGAACTTGATATGTGTTTGATGTTTTGATAGTATGTATGTTGTGATTCCCTTAGTGGTGTCATGTGAATGTCGACTACATGACACTTCACCATATTTGGGCCTAAGGGAATGCATTGTGGAGTAGCAATTAGATGATGGGTTGCGAGAGTGACAGAAGCTTAAACCCCAGTTCATGCGCTATTCCGTAAGGGACCGATTGGATCCAAAAGTTTAATGCTATGGTTAGAATTTATTCTTAATACTTTTCTCGTAGTTGCAGATGCTTGCGGGAGGGTTAATCATAAGTAGGAGGTTTGTTCAAGTAAGAACAGCACCTAAGCACCGGTCCACCCACATATCAAATTATCAA
Organism: Triticum aestivum; assembly: GCF_018294505.1. NCBI lineage: Eukaryota > Viridiplantae > Streptophyta > Magnoliopsida > Poales > Poaceae > Triticum > Triticum aestivum. The sequence goes on along the minus strand of NC_057811.1, from coordinate 208,268,103 downwards.
ACTAACGAACACAAATCAAACCAACATGATGAAAGTGACTAGATGAAATTTCCGTGTACCCTCAAGAACGCTTTGCTTATCATAAGAGACCGTTTTGGCCTGTCATTTACCTCAAAAGGATTGGGCTACCTTGTTGCATACTTATTGCTACTATGGTTACTTGCTCATTACAAATTATCTTGCTATCAAACTACTTGCTACTAGTTTCAGCACTTGCAGACATTACCTTACTGAAAACTACTTGTCATTTCCTTCTGCTCCTCGTTGGGTTCGACACTCTTACTTATCGAAAAGAGTTACAATTGACCCCCTATACTTGTGGGTCATTAAGGCTATTTTTTGGTGCCGTTGCCGGGGAGTGAAGCGCCTTTGGTAAGTGGAATTCGGTAAGGAAACATTTATATAGTGTTCTGAAATTTATTGTCACTTGTTACTATGGAAAAGAATCCTTTGAGGGATTTGTTCGGGGTATCTTCACCTCGTCCGAAACCACAACTAATTGCCCCTCAACCAACTGCACCTATTGAAAATATTGAATATGAAATTCCTTCGGGTATGATAGAACAATTGCTAGTTAATCCTTATGCAGGAGATGGAACCGAACATCCTGACTTGCACTTGATACATGTAGAACAAATTTGTGGATTGTTTAAGCTTGCAGGTTTACCCAGGGATGAAGTTATGAAAAAGGTTTTCCCTTTATCTTTGAATGGAAAAGCATTGGCATGGTATAGGCTATGCGATGATATTGGATCGTGGAATTGGAATCGTTTGAAATAGGAGTTCCATCAAAAAATTTATCCTATGCATCTAGTTCATCATGATCGGAATTATATATATATAATTTTTGGCCTCGTGAAGGAGAAATCATCGCTCTAGCTTGGGGGAGGCTTAAGTCAATGTTATATTCATGCCCCAATCATGAGCTCTCAAGATAAATTATTATTCAGAACTTTTATGCTCGGCTTTCTCGCAATGATCAAACCATGCTGGATACTTCTTGTGTTGGTTCTTTTATGAAGAAAACTATTGAATTCCAGTGGGATCTTCTGGAAAGAATTAAACGCAACTCTGAAGAGTGGGAACTCGATGAAGGTAAAGAGTCAAGTATAAAGCTTAAGTATGATTGTGTTTAGTCTTTTATGGATACCGATGCTTTTCAAAAGTTTAGCACTAAATATGGACTTGACTCTGAGATAGTAGCTTCCTTTTGTGAATCATTTGCTACTCATGTTGAACTCCCTAAAGTGGAATGGCTTAAACATCACCCTCCTATTAAAGAATCGGTACCAGTTAAAGAAGAAACTATTCTCTATAATGTTGATCCAGTTGTTCCTACTGCTTATATTGAGAAACCCCCTTTTCCAGCAAGGATAAAGGAACATGCTAAAATTGCAACTGTGGTTAAAAAAAGCTCTGTCAGAACACCTAAACCAGATGAACAAATTAGAATTGAACCTAATATTGCTATGGTTAAAGGTCTCTTAGAAGAAGATGTGGATGGGCATGTTATTTACTTCTGCAAAGATGCTGCTAGAATTGCTAAACCTGATGAAAAAGATAAACATAGACTAGTTGTTGGCGTGCCTGTCAGTTCAGTTAAAATAGGAGATCACTGTTATCATGGTTTATGTGACATGGGTGCTAGTGTGAGTGCTATTCCTTACAAGTTATATCAAGAGTTTAGAGAAGACATAGCACCTATAGAGTTAGAAGACATAGATGTTACTATTAAACTTGCTAATAGAGACACCATATCACCGTGTGGGATTATTAGAGATGTTGAAGTCTTGTGTGGGAAAATAAAATATCCTACTGGTTTTCTTGTTCTTGGTACCCCGCAAGATGACTTCTGTCCCATTATCTTTGGTAGACCTTTCTTGAACATAGTTAATGCTAAGATAGATTGCCAGAAACAAACTATGGGTGTTAGCTTTGGTGATGAGTCTCATGAATTTAATTTTTCCAAGTTTAGTAGAAATCATCATGAAAAAGAATTTCCTAGTAAGGATGAATTAATTGGTCTTGCTTCTATTGCTGTGCCACCTACTGATCCTTTAGAACAATAATTGCTAGACCATGAAAATGATTTACATATGCATGAAAGAAATGAAATAGATAATATTTTCTTTGAACAACACCCTCTGCTTAAACACAATTTGCCTATTGAAACTCTCGGAGGTCCTCCTCCACCTAAAGGTGATCCTTTGTTTGAATTAAAACAATTGCCACACACTTTGAAATATGCTTATCTTGATGAAAAGAAAATATATCATGTTATTATCAGTGCTAACCTTTCAGAACATGAAGAGGAAAGATTATTGAAAGTTCTAAGGAAGAACCAAGCTGCTATTGGATATACTCTTGATGATTTAAAGGGCATTAGTCCCACTCTATGTCGGCACAAAATTAATATGGAACCTGATGCTAAACCTGTTGTTGATCATCAACGTCGACTAAATCCGAAGATGAAAGAGGTGGTAAGAACGGAAATATTAAAACTTCTGGGAGCAGGTATAATTTATCCTATAGCTGATAGTAGATGGGTAAGTCCTGTTCATTGTGTCCCTAAGAAAGGAGATATTACTGTTGTTCCTAATGATAAGAATGAACTTATTCCACAAAGAATTGTTACAGGCTACAGAATGGTAATTGATTTCAGAAAATTAAATAAATCTACTAGAAAAGATCATTACCCTTTGAATTTTATTGATCAAATGCTTGAAAGATTATCTAAGCACACACACTTTTGCTTCCTTGATGGATACTCTGGCTTTTCATAAATACCTGTTTCTCAGCCGGATCAAGAAAATGCTACTTTTACTTGTCCTTTTGGAACATATGCTTATAGACGTATGCCTTTTGGTTTATGTAATGCACCCGCTACCTTTCAAAGATGCATGATGGCTACATTCTCTGACTTTTGTGAAAAGATTGTTGACGTTTTCATGGATGACTTCTCTGTTTATGGGAAGTCTTTTGATGATTTCTTAAGCAATCTTGATCGAGTTTTGCAGAGATGTGAACAAACAAATCTTGTCTTGAGTTGGGAGAAGTGTCACTTTATGGTTAATGAAGGCATTCTATTGGGTCATAAAATTTCTGAAAAAGGTATTGAAGTGGACCAAGCTAATGTTGATGCAATTGAGAAAATGCCATGTCCCAAGGACATCAACGGTATTCGAAGTTTCTTAGGTCTTGCTGGTTCTATAGGATATTTATCAAAGACTTCTCTAAAATTTCTAGGCCTTAGATCCGGAGCGCATTGCCAGGTCCGAAGACGGGATTACTGAGCCCGCCGGACTATTTGCGGCTACTAAGCCCAGTACGGGAGAGCCGGAAGAAGTAGTGTCGCTGGTAACCGTCATGAAGCCGGACTCTCCTTCGGACACTGGTTCCGAACCCTCGGAGTTAGCATCGTGTGAGTTCGGCCAAGGAGTCCCCCTCCCGCCATACTCCACAGACTCTCTTCCCCCTGGCCAAACCTCGCCTTTAAGCGAGGCTCTGGACTTAATGCGATCGCTTCTCATTATAGAGGAGCAACGTCCGAACTATGCCCAGCCCGGTCTAGGGGCTGAGAGCAGGGAATTTTACGTCCCACCCACCACCCACTTCATAGCCACTGGCGAGGACTTAACTGACATGCTCGATTACGGCTCCGAAGGCATCGACGGTATGGAGGACGATGCCGGAGAATAGCAGGCCCAAAACCCGCCGTTTACCGGACGTTGGACGGCCACCTCTTCATATGACGTGTACATGGTGGATACACCCAAAGAAGGTAGCTATCGGTGTCAAAACCGGCGGATCTCGGGTAGGGGGTCCCGAACTGTGCGTCTAAGGTCGATGGTAACAGGAGACAGGGGACACGATATTTACCCAGGTTCGGGCCCTTTCTATGGAGGTAATACTCTACTTCCTGCTTGATTGATCTTGATGAATATGAGTATTACAAGAGTTGATCTACCATGAGACCGTAATGGCTAAACCCTAGAAGTCTAGCCTGTATGATTGTGATTGCCTCTATGGACTAAACCCTCCGGTTTATATAGACACCGGAGGGGACTAGGGTTGTACAAAGTCAGCTATGAAGGAAATATGCCCTAGAGGCAATAATAAAGTATTATATATTTCCTTATATCATGATAAATGTTTATTATTCATGCTAGAATTAACCGGAAACGTAATACATGTGTGAATACATAGACAAACAGAGTGTCACTAGTATGCCTCTACTTGACTAGCTCGTTAATCAAAGATGGTTATGTTTCCTAGCCATAGACATGAGTTGTCATTTGATTAACGGGATCACCTCATTAGGAGAATGACGTGATTGACTTGACCCATTTCGTTAGCTTAGCACCCGATCGTTTAGTATGTTGCTATTGCTTTCTTCATGACTTATACATGTTCCTATGACTATGAGATTATGCAACTCCCGTTTACCGGAGGAACACTTTGTGTGCTACCAAACGTCACAACGTAACTGGGTGATTATAAAGGTGCTCTACAGGTGTCTCCAAAGGTACTTGTTGGGTTGGCGTATTTCGAGATTAGGATTTGTCACTCCGATTGTCGGAGAGGTATCTCTGGGCCCACTCGGTAATGCACATCACTATAAGCCTTGCAAGCATTGTGACTAATGAGTTAGTTGCGGGATGATGTATTACGGAACGAGTAAAGAGACTTGCCGGTAACGAGATTGAACTAGGTATCGAGATACCGACGATCGAATCTCGGGCAAGTAACATACCGATGACAAAGGGAACAACGTATGTTGTTATGCGGTCTGACCGATAAAGATCTTCGTAGAATATGTGGGAGCCAATATGGGCATCCAGGTCCCGCTATTGGTTATTGACCAGAGAGGTGTCTCGGTCATGTCTACATAGTTCTCGAACCCAAAGGGTCCGCACGCTTAAAGTTACGATGACAGTTATATTATGAGTTTATATGTTTTGATGTACCGAAGGTTGTTCGGAGTCCCGAATGTGATCACGGACATGACGAGGAGTCTCGAAATGGTCGAGACGTAAAGATTGATATATTGGACGACTATATTCGGACACCGGAAGTGTTCCGGAGAAGTTTCGGATTAAACAGGAGTGCCGGAGGGTTACCGGAACCCCCCGGGGAAGTAATGGGCCTTGGTGGGCCTTGAGGGGAGAGAGAGGGCAGCAGCCATGAGGTGGCGCGCCCCCTCCCAAGGGGAGTCCTAGTTGGACTAGGAGAGGGGGGCGCAGCCCCCTTTCCCTCTCCCTCTCCCTCTCTTTCCTTGCCCCCCTCTTTTCCTAGTAGGACTAGGAAAGGGGAGTCCTACTCCTACTAGGAGGAGGACTCCCCCTCTCTCCTTGGCGCGCCTAGGGCAGCCGGCCTCCCCCTTGCTCCTTTATATACGGGGGCAGGGGGGCACCTGAGAACACACTTGATATATGATATTTTAGCCGTGTGCGGTGCCCCCCACCAGATTACACCTCGTTAATACCGTCGCGGAGCTTAGGCTAAGCCCTGCGTCGGTGGAACATCATCATCGTCACCACGCCGTCGTGCTGACGAAACTCTCCCTCAACACTCGGCTGGATCGGAGTTCGAGGGACGTCATCGAGCTGAACGTGTGTAGAACTTCGGAGGTGCCGTGCGTTCGGTACTTGATCGGTCGGATCGTGAAGACGTACGACTACATCAACCGCGTTGTGATAACGCTTCCGCTGTCGGTCTACGAGGGTACGTGGACAACACTCTTCCCTCTCGTTGCTATGCATCACCATGATCTTGCGTGTGCGTAGGATTTTTTTTGAAATTACTATGTTCCCCAACAGTGGCATCCGAGCCTGGTTTTATGCGTTGATGCTATGCACGAGTAGAACACAAGTGAGTTGTGGGCGATATAAGTCATACTGCTTACCAGCTTGTCATACTTTGGTTCAGCGGTATTGTGAGATGAAGCGGCCCGGACCGACATTACGCGTATGCTTACGCGAGACTGGTTTCACCGTTGCGAGCACTCGTTGCTTAAAGGTGACCAGCGGGTGTCTGTCTCTCTCACTTTAGTTGAACCGAGTGTGGCTACACCCGGTCCTTGCGAAGGTTAAAACAACACCAACTTGACAAACTATCGTTGTGGTTTTGATGCGTAGGTAAGAACGGTTCTTGCTAAGCCCGTAGCAGCCACGTAAAACTTGCAACAACAAAGTAGAGGACGTCTAACTTGTTTTTGCAGGGCATGTTGTGATGTGATATGGTCAAGACATGATGTGATATAGTTGTTGTATGAGATGATCATGTTTTGTAACCGAGTTATCGGCAACTGGCAGGAGCCATATGGTTGTCGCTTTATTGTATGAGATGCTATCACCATGTAATAGTTTTACTTTATCACTAAGCGGTAGCGATAGTCGTAAAAGCAATTATTTGGCGAGACGACAACGATACTACGATGGAGATCAATGTGTCGCGCCGGTGACGATGGTGATCATGATGGTGCTTCGGAGATGGAGATCACGAGCACGGTGCTTCGGGGATGGAGATCACAAGCACAAGATGATGATGGCCATATCATATCACTTATATTGATTGCATGTGATGTTAATCCTTTATGCATCTTATCTTGCTTTGATTGACGGTAGCATTATAAGATGATCTCTCACTAAAATTTCAAGATAAAAGTGTTCTCCCTGAGTATGCACCGTTGCAAAAGTTCTTCGTGCTGAGACACCACGTGTTAATCGGGTGTGATAGGCTCTACGTTCAAATACAACGGGTGCAAAACAGTTGCACACGCGGAATACTTAGGTTAAACTTGATGAGCCTAGCATATACAGATATGGCCTCAGAACACAGAGACCGAAAGGTCGAGCGTGAATCATATAGTAGATATGATCAACATAGTGATGTTCACCATTGAAACTACTCCATCTCACGTGTTAATCAGACATGGTTTAGTTGCTTTGGATCACGTAATCACTTAGATGATTAGAGGGATGTCTATCTAAGTGGGAGTTCTTAAGTAATATGATTAGTTGAACTTAAATTTATCATGAACTTAGTACCTGATAGTATCTTGCTTGTCTATGTTAATTGTAGATAAATGGCCCATGCTGTTGTTCCGTTGAATTTTAATGCGTTCCTTGAGAAAGCTAAGTTGAAAGATGATGGTGGCAATTATACGGACTGGGTCCGTAACTTGAGGATTATGCTCATTGCTGCACAGAAGAATTACGTCCTGGAAGCACCGCTAGGTGCCAGGCCTCCTGCAAGAGCTACGCCAGAAGTTATGAACGTCTGGCAAAGCAAAGCTGATGACTACTCAATAGTTCAGTGTGCCATGCTTTACGGCTTAGAACCGGGACTTCAACGACGTTTTTAATGTCATGGAGCATATGAGATGTTTCAGGAGTTGAAGTTAATATTTCAAGCAAATGCCCGGATTGAGAGATATGAAGTCACCAATAAGTTCTATAGCTGCAAGATGGAAGAGAATAGTTCTGTCAGTGAGCATATACTCAGAATGTCTGGGTATAATAATCACTTGGTTCAACTGGGAGTTGAACTTCCGGATGATTGCGTCATTGATAGAATTCTTCAATCACTGCCACCAAGCTACAAGAGCTTCGTGATGAACTATAACATGCAAGGGATGGATAAGTCAATTCCCGAGCTCTTCGCAATGCTAAAGGCAGCGGAGGTAGAAATCAAAAAGGAGCATCAAGTGTTGATGGTCAGTAAAACCACTAGTTTCAAGAAAAAGGGCAAAGGGAAGAAGAAGGGGAACTTCAAGAAGAACAGTAAGCAAGTTGCTGTTCAGGAGAAGAAACCCAAGTCTGGACCTAAGCCGGAAACTGAGTGCTTCTACTGTAAGCAGACTGGTCACTGGAAGCGAAACTGCCCCAAGTATTTGGCGGAAAAGAAGGATGGCAAGGTTAACAAAGGTATATGTGATATACAAGTTATTGATGTGTACCTTACCAATGCTCGTAGTAGCACCTGGGTATTTGATACTGGTTCTGTTGCTAATATTTGCAACTCGAAACAGGGGCTACGGATTGAGCGAAGATTGGCTAAGGACGAGGTGACGATGCGCGTGGGAAATGGTTCCAAAGTCGATGTGATCGCCGTCGGCACGCTACCTCTACATCTACCTTCGGGATTAATATTAGACCTAAATAATTGTTATTTGGTGACAGCGTTGAGCATGAACATTATATCTGGATCTTGTTTAATGCGATACGGTTATTCATTTAAATCAGAGAATAATGGTTGTTCTATTTATATGAATAATATCTTTTATGGTCATGCACCCTTGAAGAGTGGTCTATTTTTAATGAATCTCGATAGTAGTGATACACATATTCATAATGTTGAAGCCAAAAGATGCAGAGTTAATAATGACAGTGCAACTTATTTGTGGCACTGCCGTTTGGGTCATATCGGTGTAAAGCGCATGAAGAAACTCCATACTGATGGAATTTTGGAATCACTTGATTTTTAATCACTTGGTACTTGCGAACCGTGCCTTATGGGCAAGATGACCAAAACACCGTTCTCTGGTACTACGGAGAGAGCAACAGATTTGTTGGAAATCATACATACAGATGTATGTGGTCCGATGAATATTGAGGCTCGTGGCGGATATCGTTATTTTCTCACCTTCACAGATGATTTGAGCAGATATGGGTATATCTACTTAATGAAACATAAGTCTGAAACATTTGAAAAGTTCAAAGAATTTCAGAGTGAAGTTGAAAATCATCGTAACAAGAAAATTAAATTCCTACGATCTGATCGTGGAGGAGAATATTTGAGTTACGAGTTTGGTCTACATTTGAAACAATGCGGAATAGTTTCGAAACTCACGCCACCCGGAACACCATAGCGTAATGGTGTGTCCGAACGTCGTAATCGTACTTTATTAGATATGGTGCGATCTATGATGTCTCTTACTGATTTACCGCTATCGTTTTGGGGTTATGCTTTAGAGACGGCTGCATTCACTCTAAATAGGACACCATCGAAATCCGTTGAGACGATGCCTTATGAACTATGGTTTGGCAAGAAACCAAAGTTGTCGTATCTTGAAGTTTGGGGTTGCGATGCTTATGTGAAGAAACTTCAACCTGATAAGCTCGAACCCAAATCGGAGAAATGTGTCTTCATAGGATACCCAAAAGAGACTGCTGGGTATACCTTCTATCACAGATCCGAAGGCAAGATATTCGTTGCTAGGAATGGATCCTTTCTAGAGAAGGAGTTTCTCTCGAAAGATGTGAGTGGGAGGAAAGTAGAACTTGATGAGGTAACTGTACCTGCTCCCTTATTGGAAAGTAGATCATCGCAGAAATCAGTTTCTACGACACCTACACCAAGTAATGAGGAAGTTAATGATAATGATCATGAAACTTTAGATCAAGTTATTACTGAACTTCGTAGGTCAACTAGATCAAGAACCGCACCAGAGTGGTACGGTAATCCTGTTCTGGAGGTCATGTTACTAGACCATGGCGAACCTACGAACTATGAAGAAGCGATGGTGAGCCCAGATTCCGCAAAATGGCTTGAAGCCATGAAATCCGAGATGGGATCCATGTATGAGAACAAAGTATGGACTTTGGTTGACTTGCCCGATGGTCGGCAAGCCATTGAAAACAAATGGATCTTCAAGAAGAAGACTGACACTGATGGTAATGTTACTGTCTATAAAGCTCGACTTGTTGCAAAAGGTTTTCGACAAGTTCAAGGGATTGACTACAATGAGACCTTCTCACCCGTAGCGATGCTTAAGTCTGTCCGAATCATGTTAGCAATTGCCGCATTTTATGATTATGAAATTTGGCAAATGGATGTCAAAACTGCGTTCCTGAATGGATTTCTGGAAGAAGAGTTGTATATGATGCAACCAGATGGTTTTGTCGATCCAAAGGGAGCTAACAAAGTGTGCAAGCTCCAGCGATCCATTTACGGACTGGTGCAAGCCTCTCGGAGTTGGAATAAACGCTTTGATAGTGTGATCAAAGCATTTGGTTTTATACAGACTTTTGGAGAAGCCTGTATTTACAAGAAAGTGAGTGGGAGCTCGATAGCATTTCTGATATTATATGTGGATGACATATTACTGATTGGAAATGATACAAAATTTCTGGATAGCATAAAGGGATACTTGAATAAGAGTTTTTCAATGAAAGACCTCGGTGAAGCTGCATATATATTAGGCATTAAGATCTATAGAGATAGATCAAGACGCTTAATTGGACTTTCACAAAGCACATACCTTGACAAAGTTTTGAAGAAGTTCAAAATGGTTCAAGCAAAGAAAGGGTTCTTGCCTGTACTACAAGGTGTGAGATTGAGTAAGACTCAATGCCCGACCACTGCAGAAGATAGAGAGAAGATGAAAGATGTTCCCTATGCTTCAGCCATAGGCTCTATCATGTATGCAATGCTGTGTACCAGACCTGATGTGTCCTTTGCTATAAGTTTAGCAGGGAGGTACCAAAGTAATCCAGGAGTGGATCACTGGACAGCGGTCAAGAACATCCTGAAATAACTGAAAAGGACTAAGGATATGTTTCTCGTTTATGGAGGTGACAAAGAGCTCATCGTAAGGGGTTACGTTGATGCAAGCTTTGACACTGATCCGGACGATTCGAAATCGCAAACTGGATACGTATTTACATTGAACGGTGGAGCTGTCAGTTGGTGCAGTTCCAAGCAAAGTGTCGTGGTGGGATCTACGTGTGAAGCGGAATACATAGCTGCTTCAGAAGCAGCGAATGAAGGAGTCTGGATGAAGGAGTTCATATCCGATCTAGGTGTCATACCTAGTACATCGGGACCAATGAAAATCTTTTGTGATAATACTGGTGCAATTGCCTTAGCAAAGGAATCCAGATTTCACAAGAGAACCAAGCACATCAGAAGACGCTTCAATTCCATCCGGGATTTAGTCCAGGTGGGAGACATAGAAGTTTGCAAGATACATACGGATCTGAATGTTGCAGACCCGTTGACTAAGCCTCTTCCACGAGCAAAACATGATCAGCACCAAGACTCCATGGGTGTAAGAATCATTACTATGTAATCTAGATTATTGACTCTAGTGCAAGTGGGAGACTGAAGGAAATATGCCCTAGAGGCAATAATAAAGTATTATATATTTCCTTATATCATGATAAATGTTTATTATTCATGCTAGAATTGTATTAACCGGAAACGTAATACATGTGTGAATACATAGACAAACATAGTGTCACTAGTATGCCTCTACTTGACTAGCTCGTTAATCAAAGATGGTTATGTTTCCTAGCCATTGACATGAGTTATCATTTGATTAACGGGATCACCTCATTAGGAGAATGACGTGATTGACTTGACCCATTTCGTTAGCTTAGCACCTGATCGTTTAGTATGTTGCTATTGCTTTCTTCATGACTTATACATGTTCCTATGACTATGAGATTATGCAACTCCCGTTTACCGGAGGAACACTTTGTGTGCTACCAAACGTCACAACGTAACTGGGTGATTATAAAGGAGCTCTACAGGTGTCTCCAAAGGTACTTGTTGGGTTGGCGTATTTCGAGATTAGGATTTGTCACTCCAATTGTCGGAGAAGTATCTCTGGGCCCACTCGGTAATGCACATCACTATAAGCCTTGCAAGCATTGTGACTAATGAGTTAGTTGTGGGATGATGTATTACGGAACGAGTAAAGAGACTTGCCGGTAACGAGATTGAACTAGGTATCGAGATACCGACGATCGAATCTCGGGCAAGTAACATACCGATGACAAAGGGAACAACGTATGTTGTTATGCGGTCTGACCGATAAAGATCTTCGTAGAATATGTGGGAGCCAATATGGGCATCCAGGTCCCGCTATTGGTTATTGACCAGAGAGGTGTCTCGGTCATGTCTACATAGTTCTCGAACCCAAAGGGTCCGCACGCTTAAAGTTACGATGACAGTTATATTATGAGTTTATATGTTTTGATGTACCGAAGGTTGTTCGGAGTCCCGGATGTGATCACGGACATGACGAGGAGTCTCGAAATGGTCGAGACGTAAAGATTGATATATTGGACGACTATATTCGAACACCGGAAGTGTTCCGGAGAAGTTTCGGATTAAACCGGAGTGCCGAAGGGTTACCGGAACCCCCCGGGGAAGTAATGGGCCTTGGTGGGCCTTGAGGGGAGAGAGAGGGCAGCAACCATGAGGTGGCGTGCCCCCTCCCAAGGGGAGTCCTAGTTGGACTAGGAGAGGGGGGCGCAGCCCCCTTTCCCTCTCCCTCTCTCCTGTCTTTCCTTCCCCCCTCTTTTCCTAGTAGGACTAGGAAAGGGGAGTCCTACTCCTACTAGGAGGAGGACTCCCCCTCTCTCCTTGGCGCGCCTAGGGCAGCCGGCCTCCCCCTTGCTCCTTTATATACGGGGGCAGGGGGGCACCTGAGAACACACTTGATATATGATATTTTAGCCGTGTGCGGTGCCCCCCACCAGATTACACCTCGTTAATACCGTCGCGGAGCTTAGGCTAAGCCCTGCGTCGGTGGAACATCATCATCGTCACCACGCCGTCGTGCTGACGAAACTCTCCCTCAACACTCGGCTGGATCGGAGTTCGAGGGACGTCATCGAGCTGAACGTGTGTAGAACTTCGGAGGTGCCGTGCGTTCGGTACTTGATCGGCCGGATCGTGAAGACGTACGACTACATCAACCGCGTTGTGATAACGCTTCCGCTGTCGGTCTACGAGGATACGTGAACAACACTCTCCCCTCTCGTTGCTATGCATCACCATGATCTTGCGTGTGCGTAGGAATTTTTTTGAAATTACTACGTTCCCCAACAGGTTATAGAGAAAGGAATCTTCATATCCGAACACCAGGCTTGCCATCCACGCCAAGGAGAGTCCCATATGGACACGGGAGAGAGTCTTCTGTCTTGTATCTTCACGGCCCATCAGTCCGGCCCATGTCCAACAGGTTGGACGCCCGAGGACCCCTTAATCCAGGACTCCCTCAGTAGCCCCTGAACCAAGCTTCAATGACGAGGTGTCCGGCGCGCAGATTGTCTTCGGCATTGCAAGGCGGGTTCCTCCTCCGATCACTTCAAAGTACCTGACTTAAAGAGCTATATTCGGCCTTCCATTTAATGTCGCACCCATCGGCTTTTGTGCCTCCACACCTTCTGCTTCCATGTGTCGACCGAATACGAGAGGTTGGGGTATTTTTTGTACATAACCCCCCGGCCACGTAAGAAATGCCTCTATTTAAAGGGATTGGATATCAGATCCATTCCACATCCAGCGGAAAATCCTTAGAGTCTTGCCAGGGGAACCATTCAACATGGCTTGCGTCCCCAGTTCTTCCTCCCGCCCTCACGGCTCCGAAAAAGGCGATTGGGAGAGATGTTCTGTATCCCATGAGCAGTTGGTTAAGCTCCGAACACAGGGATTCCTTCTCCCCGCGGATCTAGTCCCTATTCGAGCAGGATTGACCTCCTTCAAAGGTGAAGTTCTGGCGGAAAATTTCCCCAATCCAACCAGGGGGGAACGGGTGTGCTTCGTATCCTACTTGTTGAGAGGCGTCGGGTTTCCAATCAACCCTTTCCTCCGAGGACTCCTGGAGTATTACGGCCTCCAACTGCACAACCTCACACCGGCCTCTATCCTTCACATCGCGGGTTTTGTTGCCCTTTGTGAGCTTTTCCTGGGTTGTGAAGCCCACTTTGATTTGTGGAGGAAGCTAATCTGCCTCATCCCTCGCAACCAAGAGGGGTCCATATTCGAGGTGGGCGGCGCCGAAGTATGGCGCATAGCCGGGACCGGAAACCTGTCCGGCACGCCGAAGAAGGCGCCCGAAGAATGGCCCTCATAATGGTTCTATATTGAGGACGTCGCTCTCCCCGAGCCAGTTCGAATGGGTCTTCCCGAATTTTCAAATGCTCCGTTCAAGAAACGCCACAGCTGGCGCCCTCGGAGCCTTGAGGAGGAAGATAGTGCGGAAGTCCGTCAATTAATGGGCAAAATAAGGACACTCGCCCAGTCCGGATTATCAATAATCGAGGTAATGGCGACTTCCATAGTGCGGGGCGTCCAACCACTCCAATATAGAGGGCTTCCCATGTGGCACTATAATGGGGGAGATGATGCCTCACGCTGCGGTTGGAAGGGTCCGGACACCCCCGCCGCTTTGGCCAAAATATTGGCCAAATTGTACAAAGGGGAGAAAGAGGAGTTCACTCATCTTAAACGTCGAGATGGATTTTCCACGTACAGTCCTCCTAGCTGGGTGAGTTCTAATCCCACCACTTTACTCAATCCTCTCCCCGAGTCACCTTTAATGGATATTAACCCATCTATTTGTAACAGGAATGGCGGAAGGTTACCGAGGGGATCCATAGCCCCGCCCCACAGCTAGAGGATCACAACTGGGACCTTGACCCCGGATTCGAAGAGGATCCGGACGTATTTGTGGAGCTTGAGGATGGAGTATTCTACCAGGCGAGCTGTGACGGCACAAAAGTGGCCATTATCGCCGACTATCCCGTCCTCCTCCTCGCCTCGCATGTAAGTAATCAAGAGACACCTTCTTCGAAAGAGCTTCCTCATTACGCCTCACCCACTGCATTATTTTGTGCTCCAAAGGGGAGGCGCCCGACGCCCCAATGTGCACCAGAGGCATCTCCTAAGAGAGCGGCGCCCGCGCCGAGCAAATCTTCGAAGAGGAAGGCGAACGAAAATGCGGCAGAGCCTTCATCAAAGTGGTATGGGTTTTTAAACATGCCCCTGGTAGTCACATCAAACTATGACATCATCCGTTGTGTCTTATCAGGAAAAGCTGTCGGGGAAACGACACCTATGGGATCACTGGAATCCCTTCTACGGTTGGCGGGCGCGGGGTTGTGAGAAGAGCAGGTCTAACAGGAAGCACACAGATCGTTTACTCAGGTTCGGGCCGCGAGGATGCGTAATACCCTAGTCCTGCTTTGGTGGATGTATTGGATGTTCTTGTGTTCTTGAGCTAGCTACCGGGTGTAACTTGCCCAAAAGAGCCGAATCCCTCTCCTGGTCGCCTCGGGCCTCCTTTTATAGGCAAAAGGGGTCGCCACAGTGTCACACAGGAGGTGGAAAGGTGTACAGCGCGCGAGCTTATCGCCCGGCGTTACGGGACAAAGCGCATTAAATGCGATACTTAGGTGCCCATTAGCTTTATCGGGGATGGGAACGAGGCCCGTCCCGTCCGTCGCCGTTCCGCCTCCCTTCGACACGCGCCCAGGCCAGCGATGCGTGCGGTGCAATGTAGGCAGGCAGGCAGCTGAGGTGGCGCGGTGGGGGAGCCTTCACGAAGATCTGCATGCCACCACGCAGGTGCTTGCTGAGTTGGTGTAGAGGCCGCCCGTCGCCACGCAGGTGCCTGCCCAGCTGGTTGACCTAGCAACTGCTTGGGGACGGCGGTGGAGTCTTGGCTGGTGCGGGCCTGGCAGTGGCCCTGCTGATGCCTTCGGCAAGGGTCTTGTCAGAGGCCCGGCAAGGATCTTGCCGTGGCGTCGCAGTCGTCCTGGCAAGGCGCTTGCCGGGGGTCTTGTGGATCTCCTCGGCTTGGATCCCGCCGAGGGTCGCCGCCTTCTGGTCCTCATCTGATCTTGTGTGTTCATGATCTTGACGAACATCTGCATGCCACCACAGAGGCGCCTCCCGAGCCCTGGTTCCAATGTAGTTGGTTGGCTGGTGTTGGAACCCACGGGCTCAAGGGTGGCCTGCTCCGCTGGCATCGGGGAAGTTGCCCCGGCAAGGGCCTTGTTGGGGGAGTCCACCTCGCCCTTTTGCTCTCCTGTGTTTCTGGTCTTGGTGTTGCCTTGACCGTCTGGCGCTTCGGCTTCTCTCCGGCTTCCCTCTTCTGCCCTGCTAGGTGTGGCCGCGGCGCGTGGCTCTGACTGCCCATGAACAAGTAAAGGGGTCAAAAGGAGAGCCCCTACTTTTGTACACCGACAAAAGCGTTCGCCGGACTATCTCCAGGGATCCTGCCGGCCGCGCCTCCACAAGTCAGGTTCCAGACCCTTCCTTAAAGATGAGGGCTGATACAAGAGTGACACCGATTGTCCTTCGACAGAGGGTTCGGATGATGTATCCGTCACAAACTCTGAAGTGGAGAGCGCCATGAATCATCAGCGCCGGAGGGCTGCTCTTCGCGACTCCGGTTTTACAAAAGAGGCATTCAATGCCTTCAGCTCGACTGATGCGTACATCCGAGCTGCGCGAGACGGGCTTACGAGAGCCACAGACCAGCACTTGAAAGATATGCGGGTAAGTACACCTTTGTACAAATTTGATAATCATATACCAGTAGCCCCCGATACATGAAGCACTTGGTACAACTGATTTAAGGATCATTGTATAACCAGGCACTCACGGAAAAGAACAACCTGCTGTCTCAAGAGCTGGAACAGTGTCGGACACAGCTAGTTGCTGCTACCGCCGAACTGAAGAAATCCAAAGAGGCACCGCCTGGTAATTTTCCCTTCTATCAAGAAAAATATAATCATATACCAGCAATATTAATACTGTTGTATTTCCCATGACAACATCGTCAGATCAACTGAAGAAAGCACTGAAAGTCATGCAAGCGGGTGAACAAGAGGCCAAAAGGCAACTAGCCGCACACGAACGTGTGCTGACACGGGCCAGTGATGATAAAAATAAGCTGCAGGATTCCAACACCCTGCTGGGCGAAGAACTAAAAGATGTGCGAGCCCAGCTGGCCGACTCCGTGAAGGAGAATAAGACACTACGAGGCGGCATATTCAGTATGCTTTTCAAACTTGCCTCCATATAATTCGGTGAGGATAGGAACTGAAAGATTTATGTCTGCAGGTATGCTGACTGGCCGTCCCGAAGAATAAATGTCCGAATCTCAAGGCGACCTACAAGAGCTGTCCCAAATGCACGAGCGAGTTCGGCAAGCAATGCGGAGTGTTGCCAAGGCTTTATGGCCATCCACCTCCCCTCCAGGAAGTATGGCGGAGCTCGTGGAGCTATTCAAAGGAGCACGGCGGCGTACTCGATTATGGAAGATATCAGCCTGCCGAGAAGGTGTGCGGGAGGCCTGGGCCATGGTGAAGACACGGTACACCAAGCTTGATCCGAATCATATGGCCCGGGTCGGGCCTAAGGGGTCAGATGGAAAAGAAATTCCAGTTAGTTTGGTATATGACCAAGTAAAGGTAGCCGCCAAATATTCCCAACAGTATTGTAAGCTAGACAGCCTATTAGACGGCATAGAGGAAGAAGCTTTCGAGTCCAAGTGACTATGTACTTCAATTGACATAATTGTCCCTAGCCGGATTGTAAAACGATTGTCATGGCAGACCTGTTCGCTTCGACCTCTGGACCCGAAGGTGCGAAGTGTTTCCGAATACCAAAGCGGCAATATAGACCGGGGTATGCGTGGAAACCAGGCGTAGGGGTCATAGTTGCTTGAACAGACAAGTTGTATCCTGCTAGCTATGTTATAGTACATTGTAATTGTAAGAAACATCTTCCAGAGAGAATAGTTCTGTTAGGGGTTCCTTTCCCTGGGTGAACATGCGTTCGTGTGCATGCCCAAACTGTGATTGAAAAAATTACAGTGTACGTGACACCTGGGGGTTCATAGTGTAATGAGTGTAACACGTCTTTAGTCCGCCGACCGAATATTCCCTTAAGAACGCTAGCTTTCGGCTTCACCAAGTCTGAGGTACACGTCCGGATGACCCGGCCGTAACAATCGTAGAGGTGCTCCCTTTATGCCCTAGCCGAACAAACGAGAACGTAGGGCATAAGCACAGGAGCCAGGCAACCTAGCTTGGCCAAAACTTAAGTCATAACGATGCATATAATGGCGAAGAAAAGGTACATATGAGGAAAAGGACACATGTGTGGTGAGCTTGATGCTCGAAAAATAACAATAAGCTTCTGTAAGAAGCCCCCAGGTATTATTGGTGTACATATTTAAGGATGTGTACGTCATAGGTGTGTGGTTTAGCCGCACAAGAGCTTAAAGCTAGAAGAAAAGTTAAAGAGAGGAAAAAATAATGGAAACAAAGGGAGAAGAAGACGAACAAAGAGTCCGGCTCTAGGCGTAGAATCTTCGGAGTCTGGCGGCATTCCACGGGTTTGGCTCTAAGCGGTTGTCCGATGCATCACGTAGGCGGTATGCTCCTGCAGTGAGAACTTCATCTATGATGAAGGGACCCTCCCACTTGGGCTTGAGTCTATCCTTTTTCTTCCTTGGTAGGCGTAGAACGAGTTCGCCAACGTTATAAGTCTTGGCCCGCACTTCTCTGCTATGATATCGGCGAGCCTGCTGTTGATAAAATGCGGACCGGGCTTTTGCGACATCGTGCTCCTCCTCCAGGGCATCTAAGCCGTCCTGCCGATCAAGCTTGGCCTCTCTCTCTTCATACATGCGCACTCGAGGTGAGTCATGAAAAATGTCGCAGGGCAACACAGCCTCTGCGCCGTACACCATGAAGAAGGGTGTATATCCGGTAGTGCGATTGGGCGTGGTCTGCAGCCCCCAGAGTATGGAGTCAAGCTCCTCAACCCAGTGCTTGTCTGATTCTTTCAAAGACCGCACTAGTCTAGGCTTAATGCTGCTCATAATAAGACCATTAGCTTGTTCGACTTGACCGTTTGTTTGTGAATGATAGACGGAGGCGTAATCGAGCTTAATGCCCAGGTTAGCACACCAGGCTTTCACCTCATCGGCTGTAAAATTGGAGCCGTTATCGGTGATGATGCTGTGTGGGACGCCATAACGGTGCACAACGCCGGATATGAAGTCTATCACTGGTCCGGCTTCGGCCGTTTTAACTGGTTTGGCCTCTATCCATTTGGTGAATTTATCTACCATGACCAGCAGATATTTTTTCTTATGGCTTCCTCCTTTAAGGGGTCCGACCATATCAAGCCCCCAGACTTCAAAAGGCCAAGTAATGGGGATTGTTTGTAGAGTGGTGGGAGGCATATGGCTTTAGTTGGCGAAAAGCTGGCATCCGACACAACGTTGGACAAGGTCCTGTGCATCTGCTCGGGCCGTCGGCCAATAGAAACCTGTACGGAAGGCCTTACTTACAAGGGCCCGAGCCGCGGCGTGGTGACCACTGAGACCGGCGTGAATTTCGGCCAAGAGCTGTCGTCCCTCTTCTTTGGAGATACATCTTTGAAGTACTCCGGTAGCGCTTTTCTTGTAGAGCTCTCCGTCATGGACCTTGTAGTCTTTCGAGCGCCGGACAATGCAGCGAGCCTCATTCTGATCCTCAGGGAGCTCTCGCCTATTAAGGTAGGCCAAGAAGGGTTCGGTCCATGGGGCAATTACTGCCATGATAAGATGGGCCGATGGTGTTATTTCGGTGGCTGAGCCCCCGATGATATGAGTATTGTGTTCGGAATCTGGGGGTATAATCGGTTCTGGACTGGTGTTGCCGCTCTCCCCTTGCCACACCACAGATGGCTTGAAGAGCCTTTCCAGGAATATGTTAGGCGGGACAGGGTCGTGCTTGGCGCCGATGCGAGCAAGGACATCCGCCGCTTGATTACTTTCTCGAGCCACATGATGAAACTTGAGCCCCTCGAACCGAGCCGACATTTTGAGAACGGCGTTACGATAGGTCGCCATCTTCGGATCTTTGCCGTCGAAATCTCCATTTATTTGGGATATTGTGAGGTTTGAATCCCCGCGCACCTCCAGGCGTTGTATGCCCTTGGAAACAACCATCCGAAGACCATGCAATAAGGCCTCATATTCGGCTGCATTGTTGGAGTCTGTGTATAATATTTGGAGTACGTACTGAACTCTGTCTCCAGTGGGGGACGTTAAGACAACGCCCGCTCCTAAGCCCGCCAGCATTTTGTAACGATTGAAGTGCATGACCCATTTGGAATACGTGCCGTACTCTTCAGGGAGTTTCGGCCTCTGTCCATTCGGCGATGAAGTCGGCCAGTACTTGGGATTTAATGGCCCGGCGCGGTTTGTATGTTATGTCGAATAGAAGGAGCTCAATGGCCCACTTGGCAATCCGGCCCCTGGCATTGCGGTTGTTTATTATGTCATTGAGTGGTACTTCAGAAGCCACCGTGATTGAGCATTCTTGAAAGTAGTGTCATAGCTTCCGGGATGCCATGAAGACCGCGTATGCTATCTTTTGGTAATGAGGGTACCGGGATTTGCATGGTGTGAGGACACTGGATACGTAGTATACTGGTTTCTGAAGTGGGAATTTGTGTCCGTCCTCCTCTCGCTCGACGACGAGCACCGCGCTCACCACCTGGTGTGTTGTCGAGATGTATAATAACATGGGTTCACCGACGTTCGGTGCGGCCAGGATTGGGTTGCTCGCTAGAAGAGCCTTTATCTCTTCCAGTCCGGCCGTTGCCGCATCCGTCCACTCAAAGTGGTCGGTGCGTCGGAGAAGGTGATAAAGCGGCAATGCTTTTTATCCTAGTCGGCTTAAAGTTGCGACACATCCGGCTAGTTTTTGGACCTGTTTAAGGTCTGCTGGTATAGCCAATTGTGACAAAGCTCGGATTTTGGCTGGATTTGCCTCAATTCCTCTATTGGAGACGATGAAGCCCAGCAGTTTTCCGGCGGGAACGCCGAAAACACACTTTTCCGGATTGACCTTGATGTCATATGTATGGAGGTTGTTTAATGTGAGACGCAGATCATCTATCAATGACTCGGCATGCCAAGTTTTGATGACGACGTCGTCCACATATGCTTCAACTGTCTTGCCGATCTGTTTCTCCAGGCATGTTTGAATCATGCGTTGGTAGGTGGCGCCGGCATTTTTAAGTCCGAAGGGCATAGTGTTGAAGCAGAACATCCCATATGGGGTTATGAATGCCGTTGTGGCTTGGTCGAACTCCTTCATTTTTGATTTGATGGTATCCGGAGTATGCGTCGAGGAAACACAGTGAGTCGTGTCCTGTAGTAGCATCAATAATCTGATCGATGCGAGGGAGGGGGAAGGGATCCTTAGGGTAGGCCTTGTTGAGGTCTTTGAAATCGACGCATAGGCGCCAGGATTTATACTTCTTTGGCACCATCACTAGGTTTGCTAGCCAGTCCGGGTGTTTTATTTCTTTGATGAATCCGACCTCGATTAACTTGGCTAGCTCCTCCCCCATAGCTTGTCGTTTGGGTTCAGAAAAGCACCACAGTGTTTGCTTGACCGGTTTATATCCCTTCAATATGTTGAGGTTGTGTTCGGCCAACCTGCGTGGGATTCCTGGCATATCAGAAGGGTGCCAGGCGAATATGTCCCAGTTCTCGCGCAGGAACTCTCATAGCGCGGCGCCAACCGTTGGGTCTAGTTGTGCCCCGATGGATGCTGTCTTCTTGGGGTCTGTCGGGTGGACTTGAAATTTGACTATTTCATCTGCTGGTTTAAAGGAGGTGGATGTGGGTCGCTTGTCCAGGATTACGTTGTCCTTATCCACCGTGGAGCGTAGCGCGGCTAACTCTTCAGCCGTGAGGGCTTCAGACAGTGCCTCGAGGGCCAGGGATGCGGTTGTGTTTTCGGCGCGGAGTGCTATGTCCGGATCACTGGCAAGAGTGATAATACCATTGGGCCTGGTCATCTTGAGCTTCATGTACCCGTAATGAGGTATAGCTTGGCAGCGTGTAAATGCATCTTGCCCCAATAGGCATGATATCCACTATTGAAAGGGGCCACTTGGAACCTTGACCCAATTTGGGATCCGGAGTTTGAGAAACTTCCGAGCTTAATAGTTCGGGCTCCGGGATATCAACCAATTTTTTTAGGTCCACCGTCCGATTCTAGGTTCAGAGGACAAGGCATGTCGTTCCGCGGACAGGTATCCGGCTCTTCGAGCTCGGAAATCCGAACATAGTTCATCCTCAATATAGAGGAAGAGTTGTTGTTTTGCTCCTCTACTACCGCTATCTGACGGGTGATCGGCGGAGATTTGATTTCTCTCTGATTGGGTTTAAGCCCAATCCAATCGTAGTCTGTAGCGACCCCCAAGGCGGCGATGCGATCCAGGAGTTCGTTTAAAGATGACAACTCCGTCGGATCCATCCGTTTGGAGTATTCGGAGTCAACACGAAGGCGATTTTCAATGACCCGAGAAGTCGTCGACGGCTTAACGGCCGGACGGGCGGTCATGGTAAAGCCGCCCAGCCGGAGGGTCTGGCCTGAGGCCAGGGCTCCTCCAAAGGTGATACTGTCCTTGGTAACAAGGCGAGCCATCAATCTTGTCTTCGACGTCACAGCGGAACTCTCAATGAAAGCACCAATGTCGGTGTCAAAACCGGCGGATCTCGGGTAGGGGGTCCCGAACTGTGCGTCTAAGGTCGATGGTAATAGGAGACAGGGGACACGATGTTTACCCAGGTTCGGGCCCTCTCTATGGAGGTAATACCCTACTTCCTGCTTGATTGATCTTGATGAATATGAGTATTACAAGAGTTGATCTACCACGAGATCGTAATGGCTAAACCCTAGAAGTTTAGCCTGTATGATTGTGATTGCCTCTACGGACTAAACCCTCTGGTTTATATAGACACCGGAGGGGACTAGGGTTGTACAAAGTCGGTTACAGAGAAAGGAATCTTCATATCTGAACGCCAAGCTTGCCATCCACGCCAAGGAGAGTCCCGTCTGGACAAGGGAGAGAGTCTTCTGTCTTGTATCTTCATGGCCCATCAGTCCGGCCCATGACCAACAGGTCGGACGCCCGAGGACCCCTTAATCCAGGACTCCCTCAGTAGCGGTGATGACAAAGAAGATCCAGTCGAGGATAAACCTCCTGAGATACAGCCAAAGCACCGACGTTAGTGGCGCCGCTCTAAATCACGCAGTGGAAAAGACAGCAATACCGGCACAGGAGACAACAACACTCTGGACGATGCCGAAGACGAAGAAGACCCCGCCGAGCCAACTTTCGAACAGGACGATCAGGAAGGTGGGCAAGTTAGCCCTGACGAACAGGCCATAAACGAAGACTCGGAGGACAATAATTATCTCCCACTCTTCGAGGACGAGGTGAGCCTCGGTGACGAAGACTTTATTGTACCTGAGGAACCTCTCGAGCAGGAGCGCTTTAAGCGCCGGCTAATTGCCACTGCAAGGAGCCTAAAAAAGAAGCAGCAACAGCTTGAAGCTGATCAAGATCTGCTCAATGATAGGTGGACTACTGTCCTGGCAGCCGAGGAATACGGCCTCGAGCGCCCAACCAAAAGTTACCCAAAGCGTAAACTGCTACCCCAATTTGACGACGAGGCCCTCGAGCCCGCACCATCAGCATGTAATGCGGCTGACTGACCACCTCGTGGCCGGGACAAAATGACAACTCAAGCCGAACACCATCCCATACTACCTCGCCGTAAAGGTAGAGATATAACAGCTCAGGGATATACATATGACCTGCGGCAAGACCTGGACAGTAGAGCAGGTCAGACCAGATCGATCTATGGATCGCGGGGGCGTGCCCTGACGCGCGACGACGGCTATCTAGCCGGACGTGACAAGCATAATCACGCCCGGGCCGAAAACCGCAGATGAACTCCATCCGAGCTATGTCACGACTTGGCCTAATATAGAGGCGCCGCACACCCCCTCTGCTTCACTAATGAAGTAATGGAGCATCAATTCCTAGAAGGGTTCAAACCTATGAATATCGAATCATATGATGAAACAACCGACCCCGCAGTATGGATTGAACACTTCCTTCTCCATATCCACATGGCCCGTGGAGATGATCTACATGCCATCACATACCTCCCACTAAAATTAAAGGGACCAGCCCGGCACTGGCTAAACAACCTCCCAGAAAACTCCATTGGCAACTGGGAAGACCTGGAAGACGCCTTTCGCGATAACTTCCAAGGTACATATGACCGGCCTCCGGACGCCGACGACCTTAGTCACATCATCCAGCAGCCCGGAGGGTCAGCCAGGAAGCTCTGGACTAGGTTCTTAATTAAAAAGAACCAAATCGTCGATTGTCCAGACACCGAAGCCCTAGCGGCCTTTAAACATAGCGTCCGAGATGAGTGGCTGGCCCGTCACCTCGACCAAGAAAAACCAAAGTCTATGGCAGCTCTTGTCGCACTGATGACTCGCTTCTGCACGGGAGAAGATAGCTGACTGGCTTGACGAAACAATAGCACCAACGATCCTGGCACCTCTGAGGTCAGGGACGGCAATGGCAAGCCTCGACGCAATAAAAACAAGCGTCTAAACAACAAAGTAGGAACCCAAGACACGGCAGTCAACGCCGGATTCAGTGGTTCCAAACCCGGTCAACGGAAGAAGCCATTCAAGGAAAACAAAGACGGTCCATCCAGTTTAGACAAGATACTGGATCGGCCCTGTCAAATTCATGGCAGCCCTGACAAACCCGCCAATCATTCCAACAAAAATTGTTGGGTTTTCAAACAAGCAGGCAAGCTCAACGCCGAACACAAAGGGAAGGGGCCGCCTAGTGACAGTGAAGACGAAGAGACTCGCCAACCAAACACCGGAGGACAAAAGCAATTTCCCCCGAAGTAAAAACAGTAAACATGATATCTGTGACGGATATCCCTACAAGGGAGCGCAAGCGCATGCCACGAGACGACTACGGCATAAAGCCGGTCGTACCAAAATTTAACCCATGGGCAGCCTGTTCAATCACTTTTGATCGCTATGACCACCCAACAGGTATCCGTCACAAAGGTTTGGCAGCTCTGGTCCTCGACCCAATCATTGATGGATTCCATCTCACACGAGTCCTTCTGGACGGCGGCAGTAGCCTTAATCTGCTCTATGAAGACACTGTTCGCAAAATGGGCATTAATCCCTCAAGGATCAAGCCAACCACAACTACCTTCAAAGGGGTAATACCCGGCGAAGAAGCTCACTGTACGGGCTCAATCACACTGGAAGTTGTCTTCGGTCCGCCGGACAACTTCTGAAGCGAAGCCTTGACCTTCGATATTGTTCCGTTCTGCCGTGGATATCATGCACTGCTTGGGCGGACCGCTTTTGCTCGTTTCAACGCGGTCCCACACTACGCCTATCTAAAGCTTAAGATGCCCAGTCCACACGGCGTCATAACGATCAATGGAAACACGGAACACCCCCTCCGTCCTGAAGAGTATACCATGACCATCACAGCCGAAGTACAAAGCGGCCTCGTTAAACCGCATACCTCATCGGCCATTAAGCCACCGGCCTCTACTACACAAGACCGGTCAATTTTAGAGCTGGATTAGCAGTTCCGCCTCCGTCGTTCGCCGCATATACCCGCGAAGTTCACATCGCGCGTGCATAATTATGCACTTAAAATACCTTGGTCATCGGCGGAGGCACAATGCGGACAGGCCTACAGCACGGTTCGTCCTCCTACAACTTTTCTCCCTTTCTTTTAACTATTTTTTATATTTTTTTACAGATAAATCAAAACTTGTTCGTCCTATGGACCCGCAAGGACTCTTTCGGAGCCCAGTTTCGTCCAGGCAACCAAAGATTGCTCCTTTTAAGGAATCCTCTTCACTAAGGCAAAGGCAGCGCAGACGTGCGACAGGAGGTCCAAAAGATTTTTTGTAGACCAAACACTCTATTTAAAACCTGGATATAGCCCTTTTCCTCAGCCTTCGACCGCTGGCATGTAAAATGACCTCGGAAGGGGTGTTATAATCTGTAAGATTGCGTTCGACGTATCAATCAGATTCCAGTGAACATAATCCGCCTTCAGTACTTACTTTTCCTCATAGAACTGTATTTTACCTCTTCGGTGGTTTCACATACACACCTCGGCACTAATCGCTAGGGGCTCGATACGGCAACATATTAGCTGCCAACAAGTCCGAACAGCTCTCCAGCATACTTCAGCGTCACGAGTTTGGCATTATATGCATCAGCTCCGAATCATGTCTTTGGTCAATAGTTGGGTTGCCCGGCTCCTGTCCTTACTACCTTACGTTCCGTTCTATCGGCTAGGGTAGTAAAGGGAGAACTACTGCGATTGTGTTTCTGGTTCACCTGGTTAGACACCTCAGTAGAGAAAGCCGAAAACTGACTGTCATGATACGGCGAGAGCTGGTCAACCACTCGGTGACTTATTAAAATATTTTGCGATTTGTTCCGTGTAACACGAAGGACCGTTTTCCGGTTACCTATGTAGCGCAGCCATATTCGGATAACCGCGCACATACCAGGGGTTATATCATAGACCCACCAGCAAACTCCTATGGCTAAGTGAAGGTGTTAGCCCTATAGTATGATTGCCTAGTTCGCCGCACTGGCACCTCGTTTACGGACCAGGACGTTGGGTCAAGTGTAGTCAGTCGCTATTTCGAACACCCCCGCATTATATGCGAGGGGGCTGAAGGCGACAACTGGCAAACTTTCAGACTACAGAAAATGGCCGCACAGGAGGAAATACCTTTCAGGAAAAAGGCATAAATATAACACATCCTTAATATATCATAATATTGTTATCACAATTCCGATACATTCACTCGAACATAATATCTTTCGAGCACTGACCCTATATCAAGCGGGCGCCCTCTAGGACATCCTCAAAATATTGCTCCACCGTGCGATGGTCCTTGCCCCGAGGTGGGCTCTTTGCTGCAACATCGGCGGCCTTCATTTTTGCCCAGTACGTCTTGACGCGGGCAAAGCCCGTCCGTGCACCTTCAACGCACGCCGACCGCTTAACAACGTCGATACGCGGCACCGCATCAACAAGTCGCTTCACCAAACCGAAAAAACTATTCGGAATTGGCTCAGTCGGCCACAGCCGGACCACGACGACCTTCATCGCAGCTCCGGATATCTTGCGTAGCTCGGCCCACAGGGCCATCTGTTCGTTCAGCAACGACGAACGCCAGGGCACGTTGAATTGTGACCAGAAAAGCTTCTCCGCTGCACGTCCCTCTTGCGCTTGGTAAAACTGCGCCACATCAGAGACACTCTTCGGCAGGTCCACGAATGCGTCTGGAGAACTCCACAATTGATTAAGCAGGGCATACTTTGGGTCACCGAACTTAGTCTGTAATAGAAAGGGCTTACCAGCCGCTATCTCCTGCTACCTCTTGAGCACTGCGTTGGTTTTCCCTTAAAGAGGAAAGGGTGATGCAGTAAAGCAGCGTAAGTATTTCCCTTAGTTTTTGAGAACCAAGGTATCAATCCAGTAGGAGGCCACGCACGAGTCCCTCGCACCTACACAAACAAATAAAATCCTCGCAACCAATGCAATAAAGGGGTTGTCAATCCCTTCACGGTCACTTACGGAAGTGAGATCGGATAGATATGATAAGATAATATTTTTGGTATTTTTATGATAAAGATGCAAAGTAAAATAAAAGGCAATAAAAATAGCTAAGTGTTGGAAGATTAATATGATGGAAAATAGACCCGGGTGCCATAGGTTTCACTAGTGGCTTCTCTCAAGAGCATAAGTATTACGATGGGTAAACAAATTACTGTTGAGCAATTGACAGAATTGAGCATAGTTATGAGAATATCTAGGTATGATCATGTATATAGGCATCACGTCCGAGACAAGTAGACCGACTCCTACCTGCATCTACTACTATTACTCCACACATCGACCGCTATCCAGCATGCATCTAGAGTATTAAGTTCAAAAGAACAGAGTAACGCTTTAAGTAAGATGACATGATGTCGAGGGATAAACTCATGCAATATGATATAAACCCCATCTTGTTATCCTCGATGGCAACAATACAATACGTGCCTTGCTGCCCCTACTGTCACTGGGAAAGGACACCGCAAGATTGAACCCAAAGCTAAGCACTTCTCCCATTGCAAGAAAGATCAATCGAGTAGGCCAAACCAAACTGATAATTCGAAGAGACTTGCAAAGATAACCAATCATACATAAAAGAATTCAGAGAAGATTCAAATATTGTTCATAGATAAACTTGATCATAAACCCACAATTCATCGGTCTCAACAAACACACCGCAAAAGAAGATTACATCGAATAGATCTCCACGAGAATCGTGGAGAACTTTGTATTGAGATCCAAAGAGAGAGAAGAAGCCATCTAGCTAATAACTACGGACCCGAAGGTCTGAGGTAAACTACTCACACATCATCGGAGAGGCTATGGTGTTGATGTAGAAGCCCTCCGTGATAGATGCCCCCTCCGGTGGAGCTCCGGAAAAGGCCCCAAGATGGGATCTCACGGGTACAGAAGGTTGCGGCGGTGGAATTAGGTTTCTGGCTCCGTGTCTGGTAGTTTGGGGGTACGTAGGTATATATAGGAGGAAGAAGTACGTCGGTAGAGCAACATGGGGCCCACGAGGGTGGAGGGCGCGCCCAGGGGGGTAGGCGCGCCCCCTACCTCGTGCCTTCCTGGTTGATGTCTTGACGTAGGGTCCAAGTCCTCTGGATCACGTTCGTTCTGAAAATCACGTTCCCGAAGGTTTCATTCTGTTTGGACTCCGTTTGATATTCTTTTTCTACGAAACTCTGAAATAGGCAAAAAAACATCAATTCTGGGCTGGGCCTCCAGCTAATAGGTTAGTCCCAAAAATAATATAAAAGTGCATAATAAAACCCATTAAACATCCAAAACAGAATATAATATAGCATGGAACAATAAAAAATAATAGATACGTTGGAGACGTATCAAGCATCCCCAAGCTTAATTCCTGCTCGTCCTCGAGTAGGTAAATGATAAAAACAGAATTTTTGATGTGGAATGCTACTTAGCATAATTTCAATGTAATTCTTCATATTGTGGCACGAATGTTCAGATTTGATATGATTCAAGATAAAAGTTTAATGTTGACATAAAAACAATAATACTTCAAGCATGCTAACCAAGCAATTATGTCTTATCAAAATAACATAGCCAAAGCAAGTTATCCCTACAAAATCATATTGTCTGGCTATGCTCCATCTTCCCCACACAAAATATTCATATCATGTACAACCCCGGTTTTAGCCAAGCAATTGGTTCCTACTTTTTAATGCGCTTCAGCCTTTTCAACTCTTACGCAATACATGAGCGCAAGCCATGGATATAGCACTATGGTGGAATAAGGTATAATGATAGGGGTTATGTGGGAAGACAAAAAAGGAGAAAGTCTCACATCAGCGAGGCTAATCAACGGGCTATGGAGATGCCCATCAATTGATGTCAATGCAAGGAGTACGGATTGCCATGCAACGGATGCACTTAGAGCTATAAGTGTATGAAAGCTCAAACAAAAGAAACTAAGTGGGTGTGCATCCAACTTGCTTGCTCACGAAGACCTCGGGCATTTGAGGAAGCCCATCATTGGAATATACAAGCCAAGTTCTATAATGAAATTTCCCACTAGTATATGAAAGTGACAAAATGAGAGACTCTCTATCATGAAGATCACGGTGCTACTTTGAAGCACAAGTGTGGTAAAAGGATAGTAACATTGTCCCTTCTCTCTTTTTCTCTCATTTTTTTATTTGGGCATTTTCTCTTTTTTTATGGCCTCTTTTTTTTTATTATTTAGTCCGGAGTCTCATCCCGTCTTGTGGGGGAATCATAGTCTCCATCATCATTTCCTCACTTGGAACAATGCTCTAATAATGATGATCATCACACTTTTATTTACTTACAACTCATGAATTACAACTCAATACTTAGAACAAAGTATGACTCTATGTGGATGCCTCCGGCGGTGTACCGGGATATGCAATGAATCAAGAGTGACATGTATGAAAGAATTATGAATCGTGGCTTTGCCACAAATACAATGTCAACTACATGATCATGCAAAGCAATATGACAATGATGGAGCGTGTCATGATAAATGAAACGGTGGAAAGTTGCATGGCAATATATTTCGGAATGGCTATGGAAATGCCATAATAGGTAGGTATGGTGGTTGTTTTGAGGAAGATATAACGAGGTTTATGTGTGATAGAGCGTATCATATCACGGGGTTTGGATGCACCGGCGAAGTTTGCACCAATTCTCAAGGTGAGAAAGGGCAATGCACGGTACCGAAGAGGCTAGAAAATTGCGGAAAGGTAAGTGTGCGTATAATCCATGGACTCACATTAGTCATAAAGAACTCATATACTTATTGCAAAAATTTATTAGGCCTCGAATTAAAGTACTACTACGCATGCTCCTAGGGGAAGGGTTGGTAGGAGTTAACCATCGCGCGATCGCGACCTCCACACAAAGGATGACAATCAATAAATAGCTCATGCTCCGACTTCGTTACATAACGGTTCACCATACGTGCATGCTACGGGAATCACAAACTCCAACACAAGTATTTTTCAATTCCACAATTACTCAACTACCACAACTATGATATTGCCACCTTTATATCTCAAAACAATTATCAAGCATCAAATCTGTCATGATATTATAATTAAAGCAAATTGCCATGCTGTTTTAAGACTCTCAAAATAATATAAGTGAAGCATGAGAGATCAATAGTTTCTATAAAACAAATCCACCACCGTGCTCTAAAAGATATAAGTGAAGCACTAGAGCAAAAACTATATAACTGAAAAGATATAAGTGAAGCACATAGAGTATTCTAACAATTTCCGAATCATGTGTGTCTCTCTCAAAAGGTGTGTACAGAAAGGATGATTGTGGCAAAATAACAAATAAAGACTCAAATAATACAAGACGCTCCAAGCCAAACACATATCATGTGGTGAATAAAAATATAGCTCCAATTAAAGTTACCGATGGAAGTGGACGAAAGAGGGGATGCCTTCCGGGGCATCCCCAAGCTTTGGCTTTTAGGTGTGCTTAGATTATCTTGGGGTGCCATGGGCATCCCCAATCTTAGGGTCTTGCCACTCCTTGTTCCATAATCCATCACATCTTTTACCCAAAACTTGAAAACTTCACAACACAAAACTTAACAGAAAATCTCGTGAGCTCCGTTAGCGAAAGAAAACAAAACACCACTTCAAGGTACTGTAATGAACTCATTCTTTATTTATATTGGTGTTAAACCTACTGTATTCCAACTTCTCTATGGTTTATAAACTATTTTACTAGCCATAGATTCATCAAAATAAGCAAACAACACACAAAAAACAGAATCTGTCAAAAACAGAACAGTCTGTAGTAATCTGTAACTAACGCAAACTTCTGGAACTCCAAAAATTCAGCCAAAATAGGACGCCCTAGAAAATTTGTTTATTGATCATCAGCAATTTGAATCAATATTTTATCACGATCTGGTGATTTTTAACAATTATTTTTGTGAACAGAAAGTTTCTGGAATTTTCAGCAATATCAAATAACTATCATCCAAGACGATCCTATAGGTTAAACTTGGCACAAAAACTAATTAAAACATAAAAACACATCTAACCAGAGGCTAGATCAAATATTTATTCCTAAACAGAAGCAAAAAGCAAAAAACTAAAAATAAATTTGGGTTGCCTCCCAACAAGCGCTATCGTTTAACGCCCCTAGCTAGGCATAATAGCAAGGATAGATCTAGGTATTGCCATCTTTGATAGGCAATCCATAAGTGGCTCTCATAATAGATTCATAAGGTAATTTTATTTTCTTTCTAGGGAAGTGTTCCATGCCTTTCATTAACGGAAATTGGAATCTAATATTCCCTTCCTTCATATCAATAATTGCACCAATCGTTCTAAGGAAAGGTCTACCAAGAATAATAGGACATGAAGGATTGCAATCTATATCAAGAACAATAAAATCTACGGGCACATAATTCCTATTTGCAACAATAAGAACATCATTAATTCTTCCCATAGGTTTCTTAATGGTGGAATCCGCAAGGTGCAAGTTTAAAGAACAATCATCAAATTCACGAAAACCTAGCAAATCACACAAAGTCTTTGGAATCGTAGAAACACTAGCACCCAAATCACACAAAGCATAGCATTCATGATCTTTAATTTTAATTTTAATAGTAGGTTCCCACTCATCATAAAGTTTTGTAGGGATAGAAACTTCCAACTCAAGTTTTTCTTCATAAGATTGCATCAAAGCATCAATGATATGTTTAGTAAAAACTTTATTTTGACTATAAGCATGTGGAGAATTTAGCACGAATTGCAACAAGGAAATACAATCTATCAAAGAGCAATTATCATAATTAAATTCCTTGAAATCCAAAATAGTGGGTTCATTAATATCTAGGGTTTTGATCTCTTCAATCCCACTTTTACCAATTTTTGCATCAAGATCTAAAAACTCTGAATTTTTGGAACGCCTTCTAGGTAAAGGTAGATCATATTCAGTCCCATCATTATCAAGATTCATATTGCAAAACAAAGATTTAATAGGCGACACATCAATAACTTTTAGATCTTCGTCTTTATTTTCATAAAAATTAGAAGAACACGATTTCACAAAGCAATCTTTCTTAGCACGCATCCTAGCGGTTCTTTCTTTGCACTCATCAATGGAAATTCTCATGGCTTTGAGGGACTCATTGATATCATGCTTAGGTGGAATAGATCTAAGTTTCAAGGAATCAACATCAAGAGAAATTCTATCAACGTTCCTAGCCAATTCATCAACTTTAAGCAATTTTTCTTCAAGCAAAGCATTGAAATTCTTTTGCGAATTCATAAATTCTTTAACACTAGTCTCAAATTCAGAAGGCATCTTATTAAAATTTCCATAAGAATTGTTTTAGGAATTACCATAATTATTAGAGGAATTACTAGGATACGGCCTAGGATTAAAGTTTCCTCTATACGCGTTGTTACCAAAATTATTCCTACCAACAAAATTCACATCCATAGATTCATTATTATTCTCAATCAAAGTAGACAAAGGCGTATCATTAGGATCAGAAGAAACACTTTTATTAGCAAATAATTTCATAAGTTCATCCATCTTTCCACTCAAAACATTAACTTCTTCTATCGCATGCACTTTCTTATTAGTGGATCTTTCAGTGTGCCATTGAGAATAATTAACCATAACTAGCAAAGTGGCCCACTCGATGCGCGGGCTAGAATTTTATTAAGTTTATCAGTTAGATCATATTATTTTATTTGTGTAAAGGAGATTTGGAACCAAGTGTGATGACATTTATAAACATTTGTCATTTTTATCGTCTGTTCGTCAATTGGTGGTTGTAAACATGATTTTACCCGGAGGCATATGTTTGGTATTTTTCATGATTAAATGAGAATAATTTCTCTTTCATTTGTGGGAAATATTGGGCGCAGACTTTGTCATCGAATTCTTTGTGAACACCTCCCCAACCCGTGGGTTTGCCGGATGTGGCCGTTGGATCGTGTTGATAGTTTGTACCGAGTTGACATGAAATTGTACTTCCATGTGCATACTTCAAATATCAATGATTGTTATCGGTTCAATATGTTTTCTTTATGATCATGTACTGTATATTTTGATTTGTTCAGAACATTTTGCAGCATAGAAAATTAGACTATAATTTAGTAGTCTCAGCACGTATGTGAACTCCACCTATTTTTAGGGATGTATAAAATACTGTACGCAATCACTGATTAATAGGAATTTTGTGTTTTTTGTAGAAAAAACATTTTTCTTTATGGTGGAAGCCCAAGAGGATCTTGCAAGTGTAGACTATAGACGGCGTGTACACATTTTTTATGGTGGAAGCCTCATCGTCGCACACTGCTCTCTTGCCTGATCCCCTTTTCATCTCCTTCTATTCCATCTATACAAGATTCGTTCCAGCCATGAACACAAACTCAGTTTCCCTTCTTGATTCCTTGCCGTGACCTTGCTGGTACACACCTGCATGCACCTCTGCAGCTCGGCTGACTGTCGCGGCCACGAGGTGGCCATCTCGTGCGCCTGATTTGGCTCCTCGTTCTGCCAGGCCGGTCAATGGCGGTGGAGGGTTAGCAGGGCTCGATGAGAAGCTGCGCAATGGAGGAGGCGAGCTTGTCGATCTTGACAATGCCGCTGTTGTTGGCGTCCTTGGAGGCGACGTGGGCGTGGATCTCATCTCCCACATCCAGCTTGAATCCACCTCGATTGTGAGGATGCTAGCGGCGTTGTTTTCCATCACATCGTGGCGGCGTCCCGGAGCAAGGCGCCCCGGCAGGTCATCTTCATCCTCGGCAATGGAAGCCTCACGTCGTCGGCTCATTCTTCACCTGCAGGTCCCCCCTTCTTCCTTTCCTGCCTATCTCATACTCTTATTTTTTTATTGTGCCTTATCCTTTCCCTGCGTGTGTATGGCTAAAGCAATATAATGTACGTTAAGGTACGACTTGTTAGTGAAATATGTAAATCTATTTCTGCCTCCATACACTTTTTCCGGACTTGGGACTGGCATCTGAATTGTTAGGCCCCCTGCCGCCGTTCATATTCAAACAAATTAAGAAATTAATTTGTTCATTTGTAAGTATCTATAGTTTTTCTATTTTCCAAAGATAGAATTAATTTTAATAAGTGAACATGAAAATAGGTGCTATTGCATTTTACATATGAACTGCAATGATCCATGGATGTTGTCACTATTCTCTTGTACAATAGAATAAGCTTGAACTATTAGATAATATATAGTGTCGACAATTAGTATTTTTGAGCTATTTCCATCGAATGTTCATGCATGTTTGCAATACTTTTGGGAGTACTGATCATATCTGTTCTGCCATATCATGTTAGCATAGAAAATTCAATTTTATTTTGAGGATAGTTTGCAGTGTACTAATTTTCCATCTACTTATGATTATCTAGAAAAGGCTAGTAGCATATGTAAGTGTCTTTTTAGTTCCCAACTTTAGAATATTTAATTTTTGTGTTGACTATGTTCTTGACCACATCATCCTCGTTGTTAGTTCATTTGCTATAGAAAAGAAAATAAGAGGTGTGATCAAGTCAGCATGGTATTACTTGCACGTGTTTTGAGTACCTCCTTTCTCTTATGTCTCTCATGAACTCCTTGAGCTTTATGTGGAACACTCGGTCAACAATATCAGGTTTTTCTTATGCAGTTTGGCCTACTTCCTGTAGCATAGAGTGTATCTCCAGCCAAGCTGCGTTGAACATGAATGTCACAAATAGGTCTATGTATCCAGCCCACTAACATATTGGTATAGCATCTTGGTAGTTTTTTGCTTTGTATCTTGGGCTATCTATGAAGCTGTATGGCACATGGAAGTAGTATTCTCTTTTCTACTTGCTCATCCCTTGTATCTCCTCTTTCTATTGCCTCTTGCAAGCCATCATATAATTCCGTTCTTAGGTTTCCTTGGTGTCTTTCGATCCAGTCCAGTTTGTACTGCAAAATGCATGCAAGGGCATCCACATTGAAATGCAGTTTAAGCTTTTCACACACCAGGAAGTGTTTCGATTGGTTAGTATGGTGTTGTATATGACTCTCACAGTATTCCAACATTGTTCCATGCTTTATCTTGCATTTTGCACCTTCTTTTAATATGTAATGTGTATTTCATATGTTATTCTCTGTAGGGGAATAATAATGGATACTGCATAGCCATGAATTATGAATGGTTCTTTGATATTCTTCTTGGTGTAATGTCTTTGTACTGTACAATGATATCCGATCCTTTTCTATTCCCTATCATATCATTCACAATGAAGCCTGCAACTTTGGTTGCCATTCTGATTGTTTTGCTAGTCTATTATCTCTATCCAACATATTTTTAAGGCCCTCGACAATGTGACGTTCTGTTGACTCCCTTGTATCTTCTGATGCTGACGTGTTAATCCAGTTTTTACCTCATTTGTAGGGTCATAGGTGCATAACTGCGTTGTGCGTGGTTTGTCTTTACCTTCAGGTAGTAGAGTTCCTATTCTATGGTCTTTTTGGCCGTTCATTCACAAATACATAAGGTCCACAAAAATTGTTTA
Organism: Triticum aestivum; assembly: GCF_018294505.1. Taxonomy (NCBI): domain Eukaryota; kingdom Viridiplantae; phylum Streptophyta; class Magnoliopsida; order Poales; family Poaceae; genus Triticum; species Triticum aestivum. Next base: position 208,232,268 of record NC_057811.1, on the reverse strand, counting down.
TTTCTGTGTCTACCTTTCCTCCTGTTGATGTGAAAGCGAACATGGACTTGTACAATATATTGCATGTAGTTTTTCCACCTCTTTCCATTGTTTATTGACTGGATTCACATCAGTAAGATAATAATTTCAAATATTTTTCCCGTCCAATCTTAATCACAAACCCACATGTGCTTAACTTGAATTGTTGCATTATATATTTTAGTTGTGAGATTGTTATTATACCACCTTTTGAAGATTCATTGTTAGTAACGGATAAGCTTCTTGGATTGTACATTTGATGCTTTTAACCACCTTGGCAGGTTTCTCACATTTTTGCTATGTGCCCGACCTTTAACTTTCTTTGTTTCTTCCTACATAAATAGAATGCATATATTATTAAAGAGGAATATATATATATTATAAAATCATCACGGAGTACTCCTTAAGGTTTTGAAAATTTATGATTTTTTTTATTTTTTCCAGCTTACAAATTTTCTTCTTTGTTGTAGAAATAAAGGAGATCAACTTCCAATGCCAGTGGGTATTAAATTCTAGTCTTCATGTGAAAAAATACATACTATGAGTATATTTTATCATATTGTTGTAGTTACATGCAAGTCCATAAAAGCATATATTTAGTGAAGAATAAGATTGCAATTGTGGATGGCAAGTTCATGTAAAATAACGACAAAAAAATTGCACGAGGAACTTAGAGCTTGATCTGAACTTAAAGCTATTTGATTGTTTTGTTGTGCCTTGAATTGAAGACGTGGATTGTACTATTGTTTTTGTTCTTGCTATTGAGAAAAGATTGAACTCTAAGAATAAGATTAGATTGCAATCAAGGATGCAAAGTTGATGTACAATGACCGCTGAAAAATCATAAGGGGAACTTAGGACATGAATACAAAGCTTATTTGATTGTGTTGTCATACCTTGAATTGCAGTCGTAAGTTGTACTGTTGTTTATGTTCTTGCTTTTGAGAAAAAAATAAATTATGTCATTTCTATACGATTTATGCAGATGGTACTTACTGGAGGCTCACTTGATGGACCGATGGCACAATCGAGGATATTGGGGCACTTGCTTTTGAGAGTTCTTTTTCTTCTTTGAGGGAAATCCATCATGGTGGTGTATATTAATTTGGAGTGATAGCTACATCATCTGCAAAAACTACAAGTGAAAAACCTGAAGGGTTGCCTATGATGGGTACAAGTCTAACCTATCATGAGTTTTTTTATGGGATCATGAGATTGAATGTGAGGTTGGTGTAAAGAATATGTGATGGACTGTAAGACTGATTGTGAGATTAGTATATATGGTATTAGGAACAAAAACAAAAGAGAATTACATGCAAATGATTAGTGTAGGGTTGTTTGGGAGAAGTGATCAACATACCTATCTTGGCTTGGGCTGCTGCTCATGTTGCATATTGTTGTGCGATCCAGGTTGGAGGGGCGCATGTGCCTACCGGCCCTATTTTCTTGAGTCAAAAAAGACCTCAAAGAGGAGGAAGGACGTAGGGCTGGAAGTCTGGATTGCTGACCTGAGCGGAGGAGGATGTATGCCTAGAAGCCTGGATCTAAGAGACGGAAGGATGTATGCCTGGATCGTTGTGTGGTATTGCGCCAAGGCAAGCTGGGGTTCCTCAGCATAGGTTCAAACCTAGAACGTGTTTCTACCTTGGTTGTATGTCATCTCCCGTGGCCACCTGGACCCTATCTTCCGGTCTCCGCGGTCAACCCAAGCATGCAAATCCTCTAGGGCGCATATCATAAATCAAGGCTAAGTTGCATGCACGATGGACAAGAAAATAAATTGTGGACCTTACCCAACACGTAGACACCCCATGACGCAGTAACCTTGGAGAGCTATCTGTACGTGAATACTACAATCAATCTTGGATAGTTGCATGGCTTCAATCGATCTTGGAGAGCCGCATGATGGAATGAAAGGCCTGTGGACTCATGCGTGCTTGTGGCAGCAAAATTGAGACCGAAAGGCCGTCGACGTGCATGCACCGGATCGGAGGATCTTGACTGGACGAGGATGTACTCAATCGTAGGAGGTCGACTGACCGACTGCATCGGGGGCATACGTACGGCGGCGGCGTGGGTGAGGATCGATAGGGTAAAGATATGTTAAAGGAAAAAAAGGAAGACGTGAGGGAAATTTTTTCCCATTACAATTACAATATAATGGCAATGGTGGGTAATTTTAAAGTTAAATATAATCTGATGGCCATATATTTTTTGACGATTAATTTAACGGTTAGATGTTTCTAATTTTTGTGGTAATTTCTAGACTAATTTTCTTTTTTCTGCTTAGCCCATAAAGTACTTTTTATATATAAATAGATATTATCTAGGATTTTAGTAGCTGCTCCTAAAGTGATTTCCATAAAATTGCCTCCCGCGGCCGAATCTAAAAGATTTCTAGAAGCAAAATTCAATCCGGCATAAATTTTTTGTATAATCATTCATAAATTCAAACCATGTGTAGGGCAATTACGTATCATTAATTTCATCCTCTCCCAAGCTTGTGCAACATGTTCATGATCAAGTTGCTTAAAATTCATAATATCGTTTCTAAGAGAGATAATCTTAGCGGGAGGAAAATATTTAGAGATAAAAGCATCTTTGCACTTATTCCAAGAATCAATACTATTTTTAGGCAAAGACGAAAACCATGCTTTAGCACGATCTCTAAGCGAAAAAGGAAATAGCTTCAATTTAACAATATCATTGTCCACATCTTCTTCTTTTGCATATCACACAAATCAACGAAGGCTATTTAGATGGGTAGCGGCATCTTCACTAGGAAGGCCGGCGAATTGATCTTTCATGTGGTCTGCGACAGGATTGCTTTCATGTGGAAATTCAGGTTTCTGAAGTGGAGGATGGCCTTCAGTTTGTCTCTGTTCCTCACTCCAACAATCTGCCTGCCCCTGCCTCGCAAGTTATTATTCAGGAGATATCTGAAGATGAGCCAACGTCGCTCATGCCGCCTGACGCTGCCTCTGATGCTCTGACTGTCTTAACTGCTGCTGATGCTCAGGTTACTGTCACGTCTGCTATGTCTGAAACTGTTGCTGTTATGTCTGAATCTGCATCTGAGTATATTATGTCTGAATCTGAATCCGCCCTGCACAGTCTGCCTCCAGTTTCTGATCTGATCCCAGTTGATCCCGTTGCTGCCGATGCTGTTGATACTATGACAAGTATCATTGAACCTCAAGCTTCTACTGCCCTGCTGCCTCCTTCTAGGGCCCGCAAGGGTAAAGATCCTGCTCCCATTGACACTTCTTCGCTCAGACGTAGCACTCGTTCCACCAAGTATGACGGGTTTCGAGTCAAAGTTCATGATGAATCTCGACCCTCAAAGTCCAAGGTGAAACCCAGGGTGGTGCCAACTATGCTGCCCCGTGGAGCTGCATCTGAAAGTAAGGAGACGGAGTTCAAGCTGCCACCTCCTACACCCATTCCCACCATGCAGAACATTGGCACACAGCTGTGTGCCATCCCTGCTGAAGAACTTACTGAAGACATGCTTACTGCAGGTGAAGGTGGAGCTTCTTCGGCCTCATCTCCCTAGTTCCTTTACCTTTGGTTAGGTCATGGTTCTTTTGCATAATTGGAACGTTCTCTGCTGGAACGTCCGTGGTCTAAACTCACCTGAAAAACATTTAGCGCTTTCAAATGCGATCAACTCTTCTGGTTGCACCATTATTTGTCTGCAAGAGTTTAAAATGCAGCATTTCGACGCCTCTATGCTTAAAATCCTTTGTCCTAAGCGCTTTGATTCTTTTGCTTTCGTTCCGGCGAGTGGCGCGTCTGGTGGTATTATCACGATTTGGTGTAGTCACGTTTTCGATGGCACGGTATTTTTGTCTGAACGTTTTGCGCTTGGGGTCGAATTTTCCTCCAAGCAATCGGCTATGCGGTGGAAACTAGTTAATATTTACGGCCCTTGCCAAGGAGATCAGCGTACTTCTTTTACTAATTGGCTCTTCGATTTGGATATCCCCTCTACTGAGGATTGGCTCTTGCTCGGAGATTTTAACTATATTCGTTCGCCGGAAAATCAAAACAAACCTGGAGGTGATGTAAATGACATGTTTACTTTCAATGATTTCATCCGAGAGCAATGCCTTACTGAACTACCCATTAAAGGTCGTAATTTTACTTGGTCGAATATGCAACAGACCCCCCTCCTTGAGCAGCTCGATTGGTTCTTCACATCACTGAATTGGACGGCCACATTCCCTAACACTCTTGTGATGCCCCTCGGACGGCCTGTTTCTGACCATACTCCATGCTATGTCTCCATTCAAACCTCCATTCCGAAAATAGACTGTTCAGGTTTGAAACCTTTTGGATTGCACATCCAGGCTTCTTCGACGTTGTCACACAAGCTTGGAACAAGCCTATCAAGCATGGGAGAAATCTTAATGCGGCAGCTAGCTTGTGTCAAAAGCTTAAGAATCTGCGACATGCTCTCAGCCGTTGGAGTAAAATATTTCTCGTCTGAAAATTGCCATTGAAAATACAAACAAAGCCCTACTGGAGATCGACAATATAGCTGATAAGCGCTCATTGACAATACCTGAGGGGAATTTCCAGCGCATCCTTAAGAACCATTTACTTCGCCTACTACAATACCAAAAGGAGTACTGGAAAAAACGTTGCACCATTCGTTGGATTAAATTCGGGGATGAAAATTCCAAATTCTTTCAAGCTATCGTCACTGAAAGGTACAGGAAAAATTATATTTCAACTCTGAAGTCTGAGAATGGTATTAGTCTTGATGATCACGCGAGCAAGGAGTCCATTTTGTTTGAGGCTTTCAAAACACGTTTGGGCACAGCCAAGGTTCCGCAAATGAAATTCAATCTTTCAAACATGCTTCGCTCTCAGGTTGACTTCGATAGCCTTACTGTTCCATTCACGCATGAAGAAATTGACGCTGCGATCAATGAAATGCCGTCGGATCGGGCCCCTGGCCCAGATGGCTTCAATGGTGCATTCTTGAAAGTCTGTTGGCCTATAATCAAGCTGGACTTTTATAGGCTCTGTGAGGAGTTTCATCAGGGGACGCTAAACCTTGAAAGCCTCAACTACGGGTACATCACTTTGATCCCCAAATCTAGAGCCCCGGAATCTGTCAATGATTTTCGCCCAATAACTTTACTGAATTGCTGCCTTAAGTTAATCACCAAAATCCTAGCCAATAGACTGCAGCGTGTGATTCTGAGAATTGTTCATAAAAACCAATATGGGTTCTTAAAAGGACGTTCGATCCACGACTGTCTTGCATGGGCCTTTGAGTATATACACCAATGCCAAGCTTCGAAACGCGAAATCGTTCTCCTTAAACTGGACTTCGCTAAAGCATTTGATACGGTTGAGCATGCGGCCATCATTCAGATCATGAAAAGCATGGGGTTTAACGATCGCTGGATTTCTTGGTTCCAATGCATTTCCTCTTCTGGCAAATCTTCGGTGCTGCTCAATGGTGTACCAGGGAGACAATTCTGGTGCAAGTGTGGAGTTAGGCAGGGAGACCCTCTCTCCCCTCTCATCTTTGTTCTGGCAGCAGACCTTCTTCAAACTGCAATCAATGCTGCCCTCGCTGACAATCTGTTGCAATTACCAATCCCCTCAGCAGAGCCTTCTAATTATCCGGTCATTCAGTACGCAGACGACACGATAATTCTCTTGCCAGCATGTTTGCCTCAAGCGATATGTTTGAAAAAAATTCTCACAGACTATGCTGATTCGGTGGGTCTCCACATCAATTTCTCCAAATCTACTTTGATCCCTATAAATACCCCTGCTGACAAATGTGGTCATATTGCAAATCTTTGGCTGTACCACTGCTAAGATGCCGTTCACCTACCTTGGTCTCCCCCTTGGAACTACGAAGCCCTCTATCTCAGACATGACCCCCTGGATCTGCAAAGCCGAGTGCAAAATCACGGCCGCCATGTCGCTCATGTCTTACGCTGGCAAATTGGCTCTGATGAACTCGCTTGTCACGTCCCTGGCTATCTACCCCATGGGTGTTCTCCGTCTCCCTAGAAAAATTATTGAACAATTGGACAAGATACGGCGACATTGCCTATGGATCAAGAAAATGGATGATGGTGACAAGTGTAACTCTTTGGCTGCATGGGACATGGTTTGTCGTCCTAAGGAGAAAGGTGGTCTGGGTGTTCTCAACCTCAAAGTCCAAAATGATGCCTTGCTGCTCAAACTACTACACAAATTCTACAATCAACTGGACATCCCTTGGGTTAGTTTGATTTGGAAAACCTATTACGTGGACAATATACCGCATGCCTCCCCACCCTGTGGCTCTCATTGGTGGCGGGAACTGGTGAAGCTCATGCCCACGTATCGAGGTGTGACCAAGATCCAAATTCGTAGTGGGAAGACAGCCCTCTTTTGGAAAGATGACTGGTGTAATCGTATCCTCGAGGAGCAATTCCCTAGGGCTTTCTCATATACCTTACGAGAAGATGCATCGGTCCGCAATATGCTTACTGTACCCGAAATCGGTGAAGCCTTTCATCTACCTCTCTCAACTCAAGCCCATGATGAACTCAGAAGGATCCAAAATGTGGCATCCTCCACTGAACTATCGGATGAAAGAGATATTTGGACTTGCACCTGGGGCTCATCCACATTTAAAACCACGGCGTACTACAAATTTTGTTTCCGAGAGCTTCAAGTCCACGAGGCGTTTCATTGGCTTTGGAAAGCTAAATGTGTCCCCAAAATCAAAGTCTTTGGTTGGTTTCTCCTAGTGGATCGTCTCAACACGCGTAATATGCTCAGCAGAAGACACTATAACATTGGGACCAACCTAGACTGTCTCCTTTGTGGCGAACACGTGGAAGAAACCCTTGAGCATCTCTTCTTTCGCTGCACGTTTAGCACACGATGCTGGTTCAAGCTCAATATCACCTGGCCTGCTACTGGAGATCGGCTACATCTGTTGAAACACCTGAAGACCGGGAATCAACGTAAAATGCTCATGGACACTTTCCTAGTTGCTGCCTGGAGTCTGTGGAAGGAAAGGAACAATAACTATTTTCGACATGTGACCCCTTCGATTGATAGTTGGCTAGCCAGGTTTAGGAACGATTTTGCCAACATTGTTCATAGACTCCCTGTAGATAAGAGACACCTCATCCCTACTATCCTAGCTTCTATCCACTAACTATATTAACCTACTGGTTCTCTGACTATCCTTTGTAATTGCTTGAGACACCCCCTCCCCTTGTACATTTGTAACATACTCACCCTTTTGGGTCCTTAATATATACATGCAGTAGGACGTGGTCCTAGTGTCCAACCCTAAAAAAAAATTGATCTTTCATGACAAGATTCAATAAAGCAGTATTGATTTCACAAGATTCAGTATCGGTAAGAGGAGCAATCGGAGTGCTAAGAAAATCATTGTTGTTGGTATTGGTAAAGTCACACAATTTAGTATTATCTTGAGCCATCGTGACAAGCAAGCAATCCAACACACGAGCAAACAACAAGGGAGCGAAAAAGAGGCGAACGGAAAGAGAGGGCGAATAAAACGGCAAGGGTGAAGTGGGGGAGAGGAAAACGAGAGGCAAATGGCAAATAATGTAATGCGGGAGATAAGGGTTTGTGATGGGTACTTGGTATGTTGACTTTTGCGTAGACTCCCCAGCAGCGACGCCAGAAATCCTTCTTGCTACCTCTTGAGCACTATGTTGGTTTTCCCTTGAAGAGGAAAGGGTGATGCAGTAAAGTAGCGTAAGTATTTCCCTTAGTTTTTAAGAACCAAGGTATCAATCCAGTAGGAGGCCACGCACGAGTCCCTCGCACCTACACAAACAAATAAAATCCTCGCAACCAACGCAATAAAGGGGATGTCAATCCCTTCACGGTCACTTACGAAAGTGAGATCTGATAGATATGATAAGATAATATTTTTGGTATTTTTATGATAAAGATGCAAAGTAAAATAAAAGGCAATAAAAATAGTTAGTGTTGGAAGATTAATATGATGGAAAATAGACCCGGGGGCCATAGGTTTCACTAGTGGCTTCTCTCGAGAGCATAAGTATTATGGTGGGTAAACAAATTACTGTTGAGCAATTGACAGAATTTAGCATAGTTATGAGAATATCTAGGTATGATCATGTATATAGGCATCACGTCCGAGACAACTAGACCGACTCCTGCCTACATCTACTACTATTACTCCACACATCGACCGCTATCCAGCATGCATCTAGAGTATTGAGTTCAAAAGAACAGAGTAACACTTTAAGTAAGATGACATGATGTAGAGGGATAAACTCATGCAATATGATATAAACCCCATCTTGTTATCCTCGATGGCAACAATACAATACGTGCCTTGCTGCCCCTACTGTCACTGGGAAAGGACACCGCAAGATTGAACCCAAAGCTAAGCACTTCTCCCATTGCAAGAAAGATCAATCGAGTAGGCCAAACCAAACTGATAATTCGAAGAGACTTGCAAAGATAACCAATCATACATAAAAGAATTCAGAGAAGATTCAAATATTGTTCATAGATAAACTTGATCATAAACCCACAATTCATCGGTCTCAACAAACACACCGCAAAAGAAGATTACATCGAATAGATCTCCACGAGAATCGTGGAGAACTTTGTATTGAGATCCAAAGAGAGAGAAGAAGCCATCTAGCTAATAACTATGGACCCGAAGGTCTGAGGTAAACTACTCACACATCATCGGAGAGGCTATGGTGTTGATGTAGAAGCCCTCCGTGATCGATGCCCCCTCCGGCGGAGCTCCGGAAAAGGCCCCAAGATGGGATCTCATGGGTACAGAAGGTTGCGGCGGTGGAATTAGGTTTTTGGCTCCGTGTCTGGTAGTTTGGGGGTACGTAGGTATATATAGGAGGAAGAAGTACGTCGGTGGAGCAACGTGGGGCCCACGAGGGTGGAGGGCGCGCCCAGGGGGTAGGCGCGCCCCCTACCTCGTGCCTTCCTGGTTGATGTCTTGACATAGGGTCCAAGTCCTCTGGATCACGTTCGTTCCGAAAATCACGTTCCCGAAGGTTTCATTCCGTTTGGACTCCGTTTGATATTCTTTTTCTGCAAAACTCTGAAATAGGCAAAAAAAACAATTCTGGGCTGGGCCTCCGGTTAATAGGTTAGTCCCAAAAATAATATAAAATTGTATAATAAAGCCCATTAAACATCCAAAACAGAAGATAATATAGCATGGAACAATAAAAAATTATAGATACGTTGGAGACGTATCACTCCCCAGCTTGCCGGATCTCGTCCCGAGCCGCTCTAGACTCGGACCGTGCCCCGCGCGCCTCTTGTAAAGCCTTGTCGAGTTCGGCTGCCTGGGCTTTGTTATCCTTCTCGAGTGATTTGCATTGGCCAGTGGCATCCTTTAGTTCTCGCTCCAGGGAAGATATTCTCTCCTCGCACTGGCACCGAGCGGCCTGTTCGGGCTTTAATTCAGCTGCTGCCTTCTTGACAGCTGCATTGCTCACTCTGGCTTGCTCCTTGGCACGGGCAAGTTTAGCCCGAAGGGTCTCAACCGCAGCAGCACCATCTGCAATTATGCATGTCCTAGTATATAATTCTCAGCTTCATGCTCATATTAGTATACATGCATAAGCTGACTGCCCCAAAACATAACTTGTGCCTCGTCGAGCCGCCTGTTAACAATAGTAATGTCCTCATCCGCTAACTCAAGTTTCTGCTTTAAATCTGTAACTTCCGCAGCTTGAGCGGTTGCCATTGACATAACAGCCTGTTTTCAAATTAATCATGTCATTTCCTGAGCATATCTTTTTGATCCTCTGATCGCCTTCCTGTGGAAGCCGACCAGAGTCTCAGGGGCTACTATCTATACACAGGCGCATTCTGCATGTAAAGCGTGGTTAAGATATTGCATTACATACCTCGAAGCCTCTTAGTAGGCTCGTGAAGGCTTCATTCAATCTGCTTCTTGCAGACAGAATCCACTCAACTACCGTACCCATTAAGGTACGATGTTCCTCCGATACAGACACATTTTGCAACATGTCCATCAACGTATCCGGCGCCTCCGGATTCCTGGAAGCGGCTGCGGTACGAACTCCCTACAAAGGGATATGTTTACTCGACCCTAGAGTTGTCTTCGGCTGTAAACCGGATAGTCCAGGGCCTTTATTGTTGGTCCCCGTAGGGGCTACACACCCCGGATCCTTGACGACCGAAGTATCACCTTCGGGCGCTGTCTTCATTGCCCCCCGCGCCACTTGATGATCGGGGGAGACCCTCCGGGACGACACCTCGAAGTCGTCCGCCCTAAGGGGCGAGGAAGCCTGTGGAGGCGTCTCGCTTTCCATCATCTTCGGAAGCAGGTCACCCAAGGAGGAGGACTGTAGAGGAATACTGCGGGCCCGACTGCAAACATATATTTAAGATGTTACTCTTGTAACCTGAAAAGAATGGGATATGTCTAGAATACCCTTGTTCACTTACGATTCGGCAAAAGGCTTGTCCTTACGGAGGAACTGTGCGGCAACGTCGTCTTCCGAACCTGAACCGTCTTACAGGGACATTTTCCCTCTCTTAGGAGCCTCCGCCTCCAAATCTTCGGAGGCGGTCCTTTTCTTCCCATGGGGAGAAGGGATATCAGCTTCTTCTTCCCCTTCATCTTCAGAAGAGGTAGTTCTGGTCTCCTCGGACATAGCGTCCGGTGTACGTTTAGAGTGGAGGCCACCTTTGGCCTTTTTGCTCTCCTCCTTGATCTCCTTCACCGGCACTTGGTACGGCGCCAGGGCCAGCATCCTTGTCAACATAGGATCAGCTAAGTCTTCGGGAAGTGGAGCTGAACATCTAATTCGTTCCGCCTTCTTTATACAGCCCTAGTCAAAGACAGGTTTCTCAGTATATTGATACAGGAAAATCAACTAAGCTGTGTTCAGGAGTCGAGTGCTTACCGAGGTATCCGGATGGTTGCAGTCGAGGCCGATGTCCTCGGTTGAATCCGGCCACTGCTTTCGGGTCCCGAAGAATAACTTCCACATCCCTCTATGCGTTGTGCCGAGAAGTGCTGAAGGGTCCGTGGTCCTTCCGGATTGAACTCCCACATGCGGAGAGGTGGTCGCTGGCACGGCAGGACCCGGCGGACTAGCATTACCTGGATCACGTTGATGAGGCCGGTGTCCTTTTGAAGGAGGCTCTGGATACGGCTTTGTAGCGTCTGCACTTCATCAATTGATCCCTAGTCCAGCCCCTTATTAATCCATGATGCGAGTCGTAATGGAGGGCCAGATCGAAACGCAGGTGTAGCTTCCCACTTGGTACCGCGGGGTTCAGTGATGTAAAACCACTCCCGCTGCCATAGGTTGGAAGTTTCCGTGAAGGAGCCCTTTGGCCAAAGAGTGTTGGCGAGCTTGCTCACCATAGCACCGCCACACTCCGCTTGCTCCCTGTCTACTACCTTCGGCTTCACATTAAAGGTCTTGAGCCATAGGCCGAAGTGTGGTGGAATGCAGAGAAAGGCCTCGCACATGACAATGAACGCCGAGATGTGAAGAAAGGAGTCCGGAGTTAGATCGTGAAAATCTAGCCCGTAATAGAACATGAGGGCACGAACGAAGGGGTGGAGAGCGAACCCTAGCCCCCGGAGGAAGTGGGAGATGAATACGACCCTCTCGCCGGATCTGGGTGTAGGAATAACCTGCCCCTTAGCAGGGAGCCTGTGGAGGATTTCCGCTGTCAGGTACCTTTCCGCCCGGAGCTTCGCGATATCCTCCTTTGTGACAGAGGAGGCCACCCACCTGCCTTGAGGGCAGGGTCTGGACATGACTGGGAGGCTTGGAGCGACTAAGTTGAGACCTGGGTGCTGGAGCTTGAGGTTGGAAAAGTTGAGGAAGAGGTAGGCGTAGAGGAGAAAGACGGGTCTATGCCCCTTTATAAAGGCGATGAATATCGAACGCCTCCTCATGGACCTTAAAACTTTCCTATTCCCAAGGAATCGTGCCAATGGGGCGGTTGGATTACCCACGCCCGTATTGATGAGAATCTCGCAATAAGGGGACACGATCTCTGCTTTGACAAGACGTGCCAATAAAACCGCGTCTCAAAAACGTGGAGCTGGAGGCTAAAAACGGTTCGAAATAATGACCGGGCAGCGATGTGATGTCACGCTACAAAAGTTGTCAGTAGATTGGACTCGTGAAATATTATACTCTCTGCGGGTGTGTGTGGTACTTGTTTTGCAGAGCCGGACACGTTTTCTGTGTTCGAAGGCTGTTTTGGAGTATTCGGAGGAGGAACCCGCCTTGCAATGCCAAAGACAATCTGCACGCTGTACACATCGTCATTGAAGCTTGGTTCAGGGGCTACTGAGGGAGTCCTTGATTAAGGGGTCCTTGGGCGTCCGGACTATGTAAGATGGGCCGGACTAATGGGCTATGAAGATACAAGACAGAAGACTTCTTCCCTTGTCCGGATGGGACTCTCCTTTGCGTGGATGGCAAGCTTGGTGTTTGGATATCTAGATTCCTTCCTTTGTAAACCGACTCTGTACAACCCTAGGCCCCTCCTATGTCTATATAAACCGGAGGGTTTGGTCCATAGAGGCGATCACAATCATACAGGCTAGACATCTAGGGTTTAGCCATTACGATCTCATGGTAGATCAGCTCTTGTAATCCTCATATTCATCAAGATCAATCAAGAAGGAAGTAGGGTATTACCTCCATCAAGAGGGCCCGAACCTGGGTAAACATCGTGTCCCCCGTCTCCTGTTACCATCGACCTTAGACGCACAGTTCGGGACCCCCTACCCGAGATCCGCCGGTTCTGACACCGACAGGTATGTCTCCTTATAAAATGGTTTATGGAAAAGCTTGTCATTTGCCTCTTGAGTTAGAACATAAAGCATACTAGGCAATTAAAGAACTCAACTATGACTTCAAACTTGCTGGTGAAAAGAGGTTATTTGATATAAGCTCATTAGATGAATGGAGAACCCAAGCTTATGAAAATGCAAAGTTATTCAAAGAAAAATTTAAAAGATGGCATGACAAAAGAATTCAAAAATGTGAGTTTAAAGTCGGAGAATATGTTGTTTTGTGAAACTCTCGTTTTAGATTCTTTGTAGGGAAGCTCCTCTCGAAATGGGAAGGCCCATATGTCATCGAGGAGGTTTACCGGTCAGGTTCCATCAAAATAAATAATTTTGAAGGCACTAACCCGAAGGTTGTCAACGGGCAAGAAATAAAGCATTATATCTCAGGTACGCCTATTAATGTTGAAAGCAATATTATCCAAACTTTGACACCAGAAGAACACATAAAAGAGTCCTTCTGGGACACTCCAGAATCGTCAAAGTAAGGAGGTACGTGATACAGTAAGTAAACAGACTCCGAAAAATCTGCAAAAATATTTTTTATCAGTTTTGGAATATTTCAAAATTTTGGAAATAAAGAAACTCCCAGGAAGCGTCCCCTGATGGGCACAATACACCAGGGCGCACCAGGCTTGCATGGCACGCCTAGGTGGGTTGTGCCCACCTGGGAGACCTCCCGTACTCTGTTATGCTTCCATATGCTTGTCCTGCAAAATAAAAATTCTATATATACTTCCTGAACCTTTTAACCACCCTATCATGGAGAAAATCCTCTGTTCTCTTTTCTTGCTGTTTCCGGTCAGATTTATCAAAGCTAAGCATCATGTCTTCCTGCCCTCCAACCACATGAAAGAAGACGCTTGGCTGATGAAGATCGAAACGGAGCTGAAGGAAGCAAAGGGAAAATTACCTTCTTCATCACCACCACCATCTTGTTCACCACCAAAGGGGAACTGAGTGTTGGGTATGGGCACTCCCCTTGGCTACCGCCAAGCTTAGTAATCTATCATTATAATCATGTGCAAGTTATATAATAAAGTTAGTTTGAGTTTTTACTTCCTTTACTTTTATGTTGCAAATAAAGAAAAGAAATAAGAAAGAAAGAAAAAGAGAAAGGAAGCAAATAAAAGAAAGGAAGTAAATCAATAAGATCATATACTAATCCTATGGTAGGTGATAGCACTACATAAGGAAAGGTATAAATAAGAAAATTTTATTAGAGATTGACAAACATAGCATTAGTCGATGATGCAACTCATGAAAGAATTAATAAGGGAAGGGAAGATTCCCATATAAATATACTATCCTAGAAATCTTTTGTGATTGTGAGCCCTCATCAAAGTATTATATGCCAAAATTGTTGACTCTGGACAAGGAAGACAACGTAATGGTTTATGTATGTTTATATTCACATAGAAGTCATATTGTCATAGATCCTTTAACATGTGATGCTTGCCCCTATCTTTGCTAGCCAAAAACTCCACACTAAGTAGAGATACTACTTGTGCATCCAAAAACCCTTAAACCCAAACCTTTTTCAAGTGTCCACCATACCTACCTATGGATTGAACAAGCTCCTTCAAGTAAGTTGTCATCGGTACAAAAAGGCAATAAAAATTGCTTCTAAATATGTAAGATCATTTAGTGTAAGAGAAAATTGAGCGTTGTACGAACTTGGATGACAAAGAATAAAAGCGACAGACTGCATAATAATGGTTGTCATCTTAAGGGGCAATACAACGTGACGTTCTTTTGCACTAAGGGATTGAGCATGCAAACAAATAAGCGCATGGCAACCTCTTCTTCCCTCTGCGAAGGGCCTATCTTTTACTTTTATGTATTTACTTTTATGCAAAGAGTCAAAGTTTTCCTTCTATTCCTTTTTATTTATTCTTTTGGCAAGCATCATGTGGTGAGGAAAGATTTAGGCACATATGTCCAGTTGAATATAGATAGCATGAGCTATTATTGTTGACATCACCCTTGAGGTGAGTAAGTTGGGAGGCGTAACTATAAGCCCCTATCTTTTTATGTGTCCGGTTGAAACGTTTTGCTCATGGGTACAAGGTGAGTGTTAGCAATCATAAAAGACTATATGATGGTTGAGTATGTGGACTTGCTTAAGAGCTCCTATACGCGACCCTTCTTGAAAACATGATGAATTGTAGTTGCAAAGTTGACTGAGAACATAGTTTGTTGGTTTCTAATAGAGTTTTAGATTTATACTTCGATTGTGTGATGAACTATTACTTATTCGTGGGAAGTATGTGATGCAAGTTCTATGATAAAAGTCCTATGTTTAAATTTGTGGTTGTTATAATAATCAACATGATGCTTCTATGTCCGTATTTTGTTTTTATCAACACCTTTTTCTCAAAGCATGTGGACATGTTTCAAGATTTCGGTTTTCGCTTGAGGACAAGCGAGGTCTAAGCTTGGGGGAGTTGATACGTCCATTTTGCATCATGTTTTCTTAATGTTATTTATAATGTTTTTATCCATAATAATGCTTTTTGGAGTAATTTTAATGCCTTTTCTCTCATAATTTGCAAGGTACACACCAAGAGGGAGAATTCCGGCACTTGGAAATCTGGACCTGAAAAGGCTACATCAGGCCACCTATTATGCACAACTCCAAATGGGCTGAAACTTCACGAAGATTTTTTACGGAATATATAAGAAATATTGGAGCCAATAAGTACCAGAGGGGAGCCACCAGGTGGGCACAACCCACCTGGGCGCACCAGGCCCCCCTGGCGCGCCCTGGTGGGTTGTGGCCTCCTCGGCCCACCTGCGGTGCCCATCTTCTGGTATATAAGTGGTTTTGACCTAGAAAAAATCTGAATAATACTTTCGGGACGGAGCGCCGCCGTCTCGAGGCGGAACTCTGGCAGGAGCACTTTTGCCCTCCGGCGGAGCGATTCTACCGGGGGAACTTCCCTCCCGGAGGGGGAAATCATCGTCATCATCATCACCAACAACTCTCCCATCTTGGGGAGGGCAATCTCCATCAACATCTTCACCAGCACCATCTCATCTCAAACCCTAGTTCATCTCTTGTATTCAATCTTGTTACCGGAACTATAGATTGTTGCTAAGGGGTGATTAGTAGTGTTGATTACATCTTTTAGTTGATTACTATATGGTTTATTTGGTGGAAGATTATATGTTCACATACATTATGCATATTAATACCCCTCTGATCATGAGCATGTTTGTTGATTGTGAGTAGTCACTTTTGTTCTTGAGGTCAAGGGATAAATCATGTTGCAAGTAATCATGTGAACTTGATATGTGTTCGATCTTTTGATAGTATGTATGTTGTGATTCCCTTAGTGGTGTCATGTGAATGTCGACTACATGACACTTCACCATACTTGGGCCTAAGGGAATGCATTGTGGAGTAGCAATTAGATGATGGGTTGCGAGAGTGACAGAAACTTAAACCCCAGTTTATGCGCTATTCCGTAAGGGACCGATTGGATCCAAAAGTTTAATGCTATGGTTAGAATTTATTCTTAATACTTTTCTCATAGTTGCGGATGCTTGCGAGAGGGTTAATCATAAGTTGGAGGTTTGTTCAAGTAAGAACAACACCTAAGCACCGGTCCACCCACATATAAAATTATCAAACTAACGAACACAAATCAAACCAACATGATGAAAGTGACTAGATGAAATTCCCGTGTACCCTCAGGAACGCTTTGCTTATCATAAGAGACCGTTTTGGCCTGTCCTTTGCCTCAAAAGGATTGGGCTACCTTGCTGCATACTTATTGCTACTATCGTTACTTACTCATTACAAATTATCTTGCTATCAAACTACTTGCTACTTACAGTTTCAGCACTTGCAGACATTACCTTACTGAAAACTACTTGTCATTTGCTTCTGCTCCTCGTTGGGTTCGACACTCTTACTTATCGAAAAGAGCTACAATTGATCCCCTGTACTTGTGGGTCATCACCCCTCACGCATCTCAATGCCTTGAGGGTGTCGCAACACCTCCGCAAGGTAGGGGTTGATGACCTTCTCGAAAAACTTGTCCTTGGGGGCGCTTGGAGACGTCATGGTGCTCTAGATCTGTCAGAAAAACAGCTCGAAACAAGAACAGGAGGTGTTGTCGTGGTACGGTAGTCAAAACCTTCGAGAGATTATATAATGATTTTTTATCGACCAAAAGTATATTGTGCAAGAAAACGGAGTCCAGAGGGCACACGAGGTGGCCACAAGGACTGGGGACGCGCCCAGGGGGGTAGGGCGCGCCCTCCACCCTTGTGGTGGCCTCATGTCTCTTTCGGACTACTTTTAAGTTTCCTAATTTTTTAAATATTCCAAAACGGAGAAAAATTGCTACTGGAAACGTTTTGGAGTTGGCTTACTTACCGTACCACATACCTATTCTTTTTCGGAGTCTGGAACGTTCTGGAAAGTGTCCCTTATGTACTCCTCCAGTGTTACGCTATTAATTATATTGGTCTCAACATTTATGGGAGTACCTGAGATATAATGTTTGATTCTTTGACCATTTACCACCTTCGGATTTGTGCCTTCGGCGTTGTTGGTTTTTATGGCACCGGAACGATAGACCTCCTCTATAATGTAAGGACCTTCCCATTTAGAGAGAAGCTTTCCTGCAAAAAATCTTAAATGAGAGTTGTATAGCAAAACATGATCACCTACATTAAACTCACGCTTTTGTATCCCTTTATCATGCCATCTTTTAACTTTTTCTTTAAACAATTGGCATTCTCATAGGCTTGGGTTCTCCATTCATCAAGTGAGCTAATGTCAAATAACCTCTTCTCACCGGAAAGTTTGAAATCATAATTGAGCTCTTTAATAGCCCAATATGCCTTATGTTCTTGTTTGAGAGGTAAGTGACATGCTTTTCCATAAATCATTTTATACGGAGACATACCGATAGGATTTTTGTAAGCAGTTCTATAATCCCATAATGCATCATCAAGTTTCTTAGACCAATTCTTTCTAGATCTATTAACATTCTTTTGCAAAATTAATTTAATCTCTCTATTGCTCAATTCTACTTGACCACTAGACTGAGGGTGATAAGGAGATGCAATTCTATGGTTAACACCATATTTAGCAAGCATTTTACGGAAAGCACCATGAATAAAATGTGAACCACCATCAGTCATTAAATATCTAGGGACTCCAAGCCTCGGAAAAATAACTTCTTTAAGCATCTTAATAGAAGTGTTATGATCAGCACTACTAGTTGGAATAGCTTCTACCCACTTAGTAATGTAATCAACATCAACCAAAATATGTGTATACCCGTTAGAGGAAGGAAAAGGTCCCATATAATCAAAGCCCCAAACATAAAATGGTTCAGTAACAAGTGAACAGTTCATAGGCATTTCCTGACGTCTAATAATATTACCAATTCCCTGGCATTCATCACAAGACAAGACAAACTTACGAGCATCCTTGAAGAGAGTAGGCCAATAAAAACCAGATTGCAATACCTTATGTGCAGTTCTATCTCCAGTGTGGTGTCCTCCGTAAGACTCGGACTGGCACTTGCATAGGATCTGTTCCTGTTCATGCTCAGGTACACAACGTCTAATAACACCATCTACTCCTTCTTTATGAAGTTGTGGGTCATCCCAGAAGTGATGTCTTAAATCATAGAAAAACTTTTTCTTTTTCTAGAATGTGAAACTAGGTGGTATAAATTTAGCAATAATGTAATTAGCATAATCAGCATACCATGGAGTATTATGAGAAGCATTTGTGACAGCTAATTGCTCATCAGGAAAGCTATCATCAATAGGTAGTGGGTCATCAAGAACATTTTCTAACCTAGACAAGTTGTCTGCAATGGGGTTCTCAGCTCCCTTTCTATCAATAATATGCAAATCAAATTCTTGTAGCAAGAGAACCCATCTAATAAGTCTAGGTTTAGCATCTTTCTTTTCCATAAGATATTTAATAGCAACATGATCAGTGTGAACAGTTACTTTGGAATCAACAATATAAAATCTGAACTTATCACAACCGAAAACAACCGCTAAAAATTCTTTTTCAGTAGTAGCATAATTTTTTCTGGGCACTATCTAGAGTTTTACTAGCATAATAGATAACATTCAGTTTCTTATCAACTCTTTGTCCTAGAACAGCACCAACAACATAATCACTAGCATCACACATAATTTTAAAGGGTAAATTCCAGGTGGCTGAACAATAGGAGCAGAAATCAAGGTTTTCTTAAGTATTTCAAATGCTTCTACACAATCATCATAAAAAGAATGAACATCTTTTTGTAAGAGATTAGTGAGAGGCCTAGAAATTTTAGAGAACTCTTTAATAAACCTCCTATAGAAACCAGCATGACCAAGGAAACTTCTTATACTTTTGATATCTTTAGGGCACGACATCTTTTCAATAGCATCTACCTTAGCTCTATCAACTTCAATAACTCTTTCAGAAATTTTATGCCCCAGGACAATACCTTCATTAACCATAAAGTGGCACTTTTCCCAATTCAAGACAATATTAGTTTATTCACATCTCTGCAAAACTCGATCAAGGTTGCTTGAGCGATCACCAAAACAAGTTCCGTAAATGGAGAAATCATCCATGAAAACCTCAACAATCTTTTCACAAAAATCAGAGAATATAGTAGACATACATCTTTGAAAGGTAGCAGGTGCATTGCATAAACCAAAAGGCATACGTCTATAAGCAAAGGTACCGAAAGGGCAAGTAAAAGTGGTTTTCTCTTGATCATCTTTGACATAGGTATTTGAGAGAACCAGAATAACCATCTAGAAAGCAAAAATGTGTATGCTTGAATAATCTTTCTAGCATTTGATCAATAAAAGGTAGAGGGTAATGATCTTTTCTAGTAGCTTTATTTAATTTGTGAAAATCAATTACCATTCTATAACCTGTAACAATTCTTTGTGGAATCAATTCATTCTTATCATTAGGAACAACAGTGACACCTCCTTTCTTAGGGACACAGTGAACATGACTTACCCATTGACTATCAGCAATAGGATAAATTATACCTGCCTCGAGAAGCTTTAGTATTTCATTTCTTACCACTTCCTTCATCTTAGGGTTTAACCATCGTTGATGATCAACAACTGGTTTAGCATCACGTTCCAAATTAATTTTGTGTTGGCATAGTGTGGGACTAATGCCCTTAAGATCATCAAGAGTATATCCAATAGAGACACGGTTCTTCTTCAGAGTTTTCAATAATTTCTTTTCTTCATGCTCTGAAAGGTTAGCACTAATAATAACAGGGTATATCTTCTTTCCATCAAGATAAGCATATTTCAGAGTACCAGGTAACTGTTTAAGCTCAAACACGGGATCACCTTGGGTGGAGGAGGATCCTCAAGGATTTCAAAAGGCAAATTGTGTTTCATGATAGGCCCTTGATTAAAGAATACTTCATCTATTTCCCTTCTTTCATTCATATACATATTATTTTCATGGTCTAGCAAATATTGTTCTAAAGGATCAGTAGGTGGCACGGCAATAGAAGCAAGACCAATAATTTCATCCTTACTAGGCAATTCTTTACAATGGAGTTGTCTACGAAATTTAGAGAAATTAAAATCATGAGACATATCCCCAAAACCAACAATAACAATATATTTCTCGTAGTCTATCTTAGCATTAACAATGTTCAAGAAAGGTCTACCAAATATAATGGGACAAAAATTATTTTGTGAGGAACCAAGAATAAGAAAATCAGTCGGGTATTTAATTTTTCCACACAAGACTTCAACATCTCTAACAATCCCAATTGGTGAAATAGTATCTCTATTGGCAAGCTTAATAGCAACATCAATATCTTCTATCTCAGCAGGTGCAATATCTTTCATAATTTCTTCATACAAGGTATAAGGAATTGCACTCACACTAGCACCCACATCACATCACATAAGCCATGATAACAATGATCTCCTATTTCAACAGAAACAACAGGCATGCCAACAACAGGTCTATGTTTATCTTTCATATCGGATTTAGCAATTCTAGCAGCTTAATCACAGAAGTAAATAACATGCCCTTCAATATTATCAACCAAGAGATCTTTAACCATAGCAATACTAGGTTCAACTTTAATTTGCTCAGGGGGTGTAGGTGTTCTAGTATAACTCTTATGAGCCATAGTTGAATCTTTAGCATGATCCTTTATTCTAACAGGAAAAAGGTGGTTTCTCAATATAAACAGTAGGAACAATAGGATCAACATTGTAAGTAATAGTTTCTTCTTTAACTTTAATAGGTTCTACTACTTTAACTTCAATGGGAGGATGATATTTAAACCACTTGTCCTTAGGGAGATCAACATGAGTAGAAAAAGATTCACAGAAAGAAGCTACTATCTCAGAGTCAAGTCCATATTTAGTGCTAAAATCACGAAAAGCATCGGTATCCATAAAAGATTTAACACAATCAAACTTAAGGTTTATACATGACTCTTTACCTTCGTTGAGTTCCCAATCTTCAGAGTTGCGTTTAATTCTTTCCAATAAATCCGATTTGAAATCAATATCCTTCTTCATATAGGAACCAGTACAAGAAGTATCTTGCATGGATCGATCATTATGAGAAAGCCGAGCATAATTTTTTTGAATAATAATTTCTCTTGAGAGCTCATGATTGGGGCATGAATATAACATTTACTTAAGCCTCCCCCAAGCTTGAGCGATACTTTCTCCTTTAGGAGGCCAAAAATTATGTATATAATTCCGATCACAATGAACCAGGTGCATAGGATAAAACTTCTGATGAAATTCCAATTTCAATCGGTTGTAGTTCCATGATCCTATATCATCACATAGCCTATACCATGTCAATGCCTTTCCCTTCAAAGATAAAGGGAATACCTTCTTCTTGACAACATCCTCGGGCATACCTGCAAGCTTAAATAATCCACAAACTTCATCCACATAGAGTAGGTGCATATCGGGATGTAATGTTCCATCTCCTGCATAAGGATTAGCTAGCAGTTTCTCTATCATACCCGAAGAGATTTCATAATAAATTTTTTCAGTAGGTGCAGTAGGTTGAGGAGCAACTCTTTGCTCTTCCGGTCGAGGTGAAGATACCCCGAACAAACCCCTCAAAGTATTATTTTCCATAGTAACAAGTAACAGTAAATTTCAGCACACTATATAAATGTTTCCTTACCAAAGGCTCTTCACTCCCCGGCAACGGCACCAGAAAAGAGTCTTGATGACCCACAAGTATAGGGGATCTATCGTAGTCCTTTTGATAAGTAAGAGTGTCGAACCCAACGAGGAGCAGAAGGAAATGATAAGTGGTTTTCAGCAAGGTATTCTTTGTAAGGACTGAAATTATCGGTAGCAGATAGTTGTGTGATATGCTAAATCGTAATGGGTAACAAGTTATAAAAGTAAACAAGGTGCAGCAAGGTGGCCCAATCCTTTTTGTAGCAAAGGACAAGCCTGGACGAACTCTTATATAAAGCAAAGCACTCCCGAGGACACATGGGAATTGTTGTCAAGTTAGTTTTCATCATGCTCATATGATTCGCGTTCGTTACTTTGATAATTTGATATGTGGGTGGACCGGTGCTTGGGTGCTGCCCTTCCTTGGACAAGCCTCCCACCTGTGATTAACCCATCTCACAAGCATCCGCAACTACGAAAGAAGAATTAAGGTAAACTTAACCATAGCATGAAACATATGGATCCAAATCAGCCCCTTACGAAGCACCGCATAAACTAGGGTTTAAGCTTCTGTCAGTCTAGCAACCCATCATCTACTTATTACTTCCCAAAGCCTTCCTCTAGGCCCAAATAATGGTGAAGTGTCATGTAGTCAATGTTCACATAACACCGCTAGAGGAGAGACAACATACATCTCATAAAAATATCGAACGAATACCAAATTCACATGATTACTTATAACAAGACTTCTCCCATGTCCTCAGGAACAAACGTAACTACTCACAAAGCATATTTATGATCAAGATCAGAGGAGTATTAATTATCATTAAGGATCTGAAAACATAATCTTCCACCGGATAAACCAACTAGCATCAACTACAAGGAGTAATCAACACTACTGGCAACCCACAGGTACCGCTCTCAGGTTTTGAGACAGAGATCGGATACACGAGATGAACTAGGGTTTGGGAGGAGATGGTGCTGGTGAAGATGTTGATGGAGATTGACCCCCTCTCAATGAGAGGATCATTGGTGATGACGATGGCGATGATTTCCCCCTCCCGGAGGGATGTTTCCCCGGCAGAACAGCTCCTTCGGAGCCCTAGATTGGTTCTGCCCAGGTTCCGCCTCGAGACGGCGGCGCTTCATCCCGAAAGCTTCTTCTGATTTTTTTCAAGTCAAAACACACCATATAGCAAAAGATGGGCGTCAGAGGCCTGCTACGGGACCCACAAGGATGGGGGCGCGCCCTCCACCCTTGTGGCTGGCTTGTGGCCCCCCTCTGGTATTTTCTTTGCCCAATATTTTGTTATATATTCCAAAAACATTCTTCGTGAAGTTTCAGGACTTTTGGAGTTGTGCAGAATAGGTCTCTAATATTTGCTCCTTTTCCAGTCGAGAATTCCAGCTGTCGGCATTCTCCCTCTTCATGTAAACCTTATAAAATAAGAGAGAAAAGGCATAAGTATTGTGATATATTGTGTAATAACAACCCATAATGCAATAAATATCAATATAAAAGTGATGCAAAATGGACGTATCACATAGCTTCTTCACAATTCGTAGGTTCGCCGTGGTCTAATAACATGACTTCCAGGTCAGGATTGCCGTACCACTGTGGTGAGGAACATGTTCTGGTTGACCTACGAGGTTCGGTAGTAACTTGATCCGAAGTTTCATGATCATCATCATTAGCTTCCTCTCTAGTTGGTGTAGGCATCACGGGAATGGTTTTATCTGATGTGCTACTTTCCAATTCGAGAGAAGGTACAATTACATCATCAAGTTCTACTTTCATCCCACTCACTTCTTTCAAGAGAAACTCCTTCTCCAGAAAGGACCCATTCTTGGCAACAAAGATCTTGCCTTCGGATCTGTGGTAGAAGGTGTACCCAATAGTTTACTTAGGGTATCCTATGAAGACACACTTCTCCGGTTTGGGTTCGAGCTTATCAGGCTGAAGCCTTTTAACATAAGTATCGCATCCCCAGACATTAAGAAACGACAGCTTAGGTTTCTTGCCAAACCATAGTTCATCTGGTATCGTCTCAACGGATTTAGATGGTGCCCTATTTAACTTGAATGCGGTTGTCTCTAATGCATAACCTCAAAATGATAAAGGCAAATCGGTAAGAGACATCATAGAACGCACCATATCTAATAAAGTATCGTTACGACGTTCGGACACACCATTACGCTGTGGTGTTCGAGGTGGCGTGAGTTGTGAAACAATTTCACATTGTTTTAAATGAAGTCCAAACTCGTAACTCAAATATTCACCTCCATGATCTGATTGTAGAAATTTTATTTTCTTGTTACGATGATTCTCTACTTCACTCTGAAATTCTTTGAAATTTTCAAATATTTCAGATTTGTGTTTCATTAAGTAGACATACCCATACCTACTCAAATCATCTGTAAAGGTTAGAAAATAACGATACCCGCTGCGTGCCTCAACACTCATCAGACCGCATACATCGGTACGTATTATCTCCAATAAGTCATTAGCTCACTCCATTGTTCCGGAGAACGGAATTTTAGTCATATTGCCCGTGAGGCATGGTTCGCAAGTGTCAAATGATTCATAATCAAGTGATTCCAAAAGTCCATCCGCATGGAGTTTCTTCAGGCGCTTTACACCAATATGACCTAAACGGCAGTGCCACAAGTATGTTGCACTATCATTATCAATTTTGCATTTTTGGCATCAATATTATGAATATGTTTATCACTATGATCGAGATCCAACAAGAATAGACCATTCATCAAAGGTGCATGACCATAAAAGATATTACTCATATAAATAGAACAACCATTATTCTCTGACTTAAATGAATAACCGTCTCGCAATAAACAAGATCCAGATATAATGTTCATGCAACGCTGGCACCAAATAAGAATTATTGAGGTCTAAAATGAATCCCGAAGGTAGATGTAGACGTAGCGTGCCGACGACGATCACATCGACCTTGGAACCATTCCCGACACGCATCGTCACCTCGTCCTTAGCCAATCTTCGTTTATTCCGCAGCTCCTG
This sequence comes from Triticum aestivum, assembly GCF_018294505.1. Classification (NCBI taxonomy): domain Eukaryota; kingdom Viridiplantae; phylum Streptophyta; class Magnoliopsida; order Poales; family Poaceae; genus Triticum; species Triticum aestivum. The sequence goes on along the minus strand of NC_057811.1, from coordinate 208,207,165 downwards.
TTTCGAGTTACAAATATGAGCAACCGAACCAGTATCAAATACCCAGGCGCTACTACGAGCATTAGTAAGGTACACATCAATAACATGTATATCAAATATACCTTTGTTCACTTTGCCATCCTTCTTATCTGCCAAGTATTTGGGGAAGTTCCGCTTCCAGTGACCATTTCCTTTGCCGTAGAAGCACTATGTTTCAGGCTTAGGTCCAGCTTTAGGTTTCTTCACGGGAGTGGCAAATTTCTTGCCATTCTTTTTGAAATTCCCTTTCTTTCCCTTGCCCTTTTTCTTGAAACTAGTGGTCTTGTTAACCATCAACACTTGATGCTCCTTCTTGATTTCTACCTCTGCGGCCTTAAGCATTCCGAAGAGCTCGGGAATAGTTTTTGTCATCCCTTGCATATTATAGTTTATCACGAAGCCTTTGTGACTGAAGAACTCAGTATGTGTTCACGACAGAACTATTCTCCTCCATCTTGCAGCTATAGAACTTGTTGGTGACTTCATATCTCTCAACCCGAGCATTAGCTTGAAATATCAATTTTAGCTCTTGGAACATCTCATATGCTCCGTGGCATTCAAAACGTCTTTGAAGTCCCGGTTCTAAGCCATAAAGCATGGCACCACTGAACTATTGAGTAGTCATCAGATCGAGCCTGCAAGACGTTCATAACATCTGCAGTAGCTCCTACAGCAGGTCTGCCACCTAGCGGTGCATCAAGGACATAATTCTTCTATGCAGCAATGAGGATAATCCTCAGGTTACGGATTTAGTCTGTGTTGTTGCCACCAGCATCTTTCAACTTAGTTTTCTCTAGGAACGCATTAAAATTCAGGGGAACGGTAGCACGTGCCATTGATCTTCAACATAGATATGCAAAAACTATAAGACTAAGTTCATGATAAATTAAGTTCAATTAATCAATTTACTAATGATCTCCCACTTAAATTAACATCCCTCAAGTTATCTAAGTGATGCATGATCCAAATCAACTAACCCATGTCCGATCATCACGTGAGATGGGGTAGTCATCAATGGTGAACATCTCTATGGTGATCATATCTACTATATGACTCATGTTCGACCTTTCGGTCTCTAGTGTTCCGAGACCATGTCTGTACATGTTAGGCTCGTCAAGTTTAACTCAAGTATTCTGCATGTGCAAAATTGTCTTACACCTGTTGTATGTGAACGTAGAGTCTATCACACCCGATCATCATGAGGTGCTTCGAAATGACGAACTTTGGCAACGGTGCATACTCAGGGAGAACACTTTTATCTTGAAATTAAGTGAAGGGATCATCTTATAATGCTACCGTCGTTCTAAGCAAAATAAGGTGCATAAAGGATCAACATCACATGCAATCAAAATATGTGACATGATATGGCCATCATCATATTGTGATTTAGATCTCCATCTCGAAAGCATCGCAATGATCTCCATCGTCACCGGCTCAACACCTTGATCTCCATCGTTGCGTCAGGGTCGTCTCACCAACTATTGCTTCTACAACTATTGCTAATGCATAACGATAAACTAAAGCAATTACATGGCGCTTGTATTTCATACAATAATTCAGAGACAATCCTAAGGCTCATGCCGGTTGTCGATATTACAAAACATGATCATCTCATACAACAACATATACCACATCACGTCTTGACCATATCACACCACAACATACCCTGCAAAAACAAGTTAGACGTCCTCTACTTTGTTGTTGCAAGTTTTATGTGGCTGCTACGAGCAACTAGCAAGAACCATTCTTACCTACACAAAACCACAACGGTGATTTGTCAAGTTTGCTGTTTTAACCTCCTTCAAGGACCGGCCGTAGTCAAATTCGATTCAACTAAAGTAGGAGAAACAGAAACCCACCATCCACCTTTATGCAAAACAAGTTGCATGTAAGTCGGTGGAACCGGTCTCATGTGCGTGGACATGTAAGGTTGGTCCAGGCCGCTTCATCCCACAATGCCACCGAATCAAAATAAGACATTGGTGGTAAGCAGTATGAACATGCCTGCCCACAACTCTTCTGTGTTCTACTCGTGCATATCATCTACGCATAGACCTGGCTCGGATGCCACTATTGGGAAACGTTGCATGGAAAACAAAAAAAATCTATGCACACACAAGATCTACCCATGGAGATGCATAGCTACGAGAGGGGAGAGTGTGTCTACGTACCCTCATAGACTGTTAAGCGGAAGCGTTTATCAACAGGGTTGAGGTAATCGTACACCTTCAGATCTGCCCGATCAAGTACCAAATGTACGGTACCTCCGCGTTCAGCGCACATTTAGCTTGATGATGTCCTCGCCTTCTTGATCCAGCAAGACGGGCGAAGTACTAGATGAGTTTCGGTAGCACGACGGTGTGGTGATGGTGATGATGCAACTATCTCCGCAGGGCTTCGTCGAGCACTACGAAAATATGACCGAGGATGAACTAGAGGGAGAGGGGCGCCGCACACGGCTAGGGAATCGTGGTGTATGTTGCCCCTCTCCCTCCACACACACAGACACACATATATATATATATAGGTGGGGGAGGGGAGGCAGCCTAGGGCAACCCCAAGGGGGCCGGCGGCCACCCTTGACCCCTGACCGAGCCGCCCCCTCCCTTCATTCTTGGGCGCACGGGGGAAGGCGGGAGGGGGTGGCACCCTCCCTCCTTTCCTTTCTCTCATGAGGAGGGGAAGGCAGGAGGGGCTAGCCCTCCCCACTTTCCTCCCTTAGGGCCGACGTCCTAGAGGTGGGGCGCTCTAGCCCCTTGTGGTCTGGTGTGCTCCCCGCTTTTGGCCCATATGGCCTAGTAACCTCCCGGGGCCTCCCGGAAGCCCTTCCGGTGATCCGATGACTACCCGATACATTTTGAAACCTTTCTGGTGACCAAATAGCATTGTACTATATATCAATATTTACCTCCGGATCATTCTGAAGCACCCGTCATGTCCGTGATCTCATCTGTGACTGTCGGCGTTCTGGGAACGGGGGTCCCCAGACTTGCCTGCCTGCGGCCCACGGCGTGGCTGTGCTAGCAGGCCTGTACGGCCCATCTTCATCAACAAGGCATTCAAGACCCTCGCGAGGAGCCAAGCCTTGCGAGGCGGACGACGCAAGACCTCCTCAGGAGCGGCCTCGCCAGGCAGGCTCGCGAGGAGCGGAGAGATCAAGGGAGGGCAAACCTCGCGAGGTTTGCGTGACGTGAGCCATGACGATCAAGATCAGGCAGGCGCCAGCGCGCGCAGCGTCCTTGTTTCCTCTTTGGTGCTAAAGGGGGCAAGCGCAGGCGCAGAGTACCCAGGCATCAAGCAAAGGTTTCCATATCGGTGCAACGAGACCAAGACCAGCAGGACGGCAAGACGAAGGTCACCATGGAGCCCAAGACGGCGTCACCACCAGAGCCTTTTGCACGCGAATACCACTTTTGTCAGCATAAGCTGTACTAGTTGTCCCCTTTCAAATTGGCCATTGTTGGCTCCCTCCCCGCTCAATATTTGGGGAGAGGACCAGGGCCTATATAAGTAGAACTAGCCACCACAGTAGGGGGAGATGGGATCGAGAGCCAAGGCAATCGGATTGAGAGCCAATCCTTAGCCACACACCGAGCACAAGAACACCTCAACCTCAGGAGGTTGTTCTTCCCCTTGTACTGTTCATCATCAGCCCAAGAGGCAATCCACCACCACCACACTGGAGTAGGGTATTACACCACAACGGTGGCCCGAACCAGTGTAAACCTTGTGTCCTTTGTGTTGCGAGTTCGTCGAGTTCGTTCTTGAGATCTTAGCCAGTTTGGACGCGGATCGGTAGGGAGGAAATCTTCGCGCACACCCTAGTGTTCGAACCTTGAGGGTTTTGCCGGAACCCGTGATCCGACATTTGGCGCGCCAGGTAGGGGTGCGCCGGAGCCTCTTCCCTGCCAATCGACCCGCCGCCGCTCCACGGTCCCGATGTCCAACGACCCGAGGGCCGACTCCGACCGCTGGGCAGCCTGGCCCGCCCGGGCGGCGCCACCTGCCAATGAAGACCTCAACCCCGTGCTCCAGGCGGCACGAGCGCCACCTAACGCTGTTGGGCGCGGGCAGCGCGGCCAGGAACCCTCCACCCTCACTCCATGACAAGCGCGAGCCGTTGCGAGGGCCGCAAGACACGCCGCAGCAATGGCGCCACACACCCGGCAGGAACAGGCGAACATGCGGGCAGCACTCACGGTGGCGCGGGAGTTGCTGCGGTGCCGGCTGATGGAGAGCGGCCGGGATGCACTGCTGGAACGTGTCGCTGAGTGCTAGACACGGCAGCGTCAGGAGCGCCGCCCTTCTACTATCGGCTTCCTTCTCGGGCCGCTACTGGATCTCACGGCGGACCTCGCCGCAACCACGCGCCTTCGGGTGTGCCTGGGGGCTTCATCAACACTAGGACGGCCGGCGGCGCCGGGGGCCCCATTGCTCCCACGCCGCCTCTGATGAGCATGGGCACGAGCGTTGCCTCCCATGGTCCCAACGAGACGCCGCACTATCATCCTCAGGACGCCGCGCTGGGCCGGGCAACATGGAGTGTGGGGCAGTATGGCGAGGTGTTTGGGGTAACAGCCCAGGAAGCCTATGTGCCCCGCATGGTGGACCAAGAGTACACGCCGGAAGACAACCCTGGCTCGTTCCTCGGAGAAGGTTGGGAAGAAGAGGTGCTAGGAGTTGAGGCCTTCCAGGAGCCAACGGGGAACCACAACGACCGCGCCTGCAACAACAACTACAGTGTACCATTAATCTCTCAGGAGCAGGCTTATGCTAACCATGGGCTGCAAGTGAATTAGGTCACAACATCGGCTGACGACCCTGGCGCAGCAGCCCCCCTTCCGCCAGGGGAAGCCCGCTGGGGGCTGCATGGAGGGAGCCAGGAGCAAGGCCCCTCCCCACGTCGCGCGAAGCCAGGAGTCACTCGGAGGTAGGCCCTCTGCCGGGGAGGCACCGGCGAGCCTTCCCCCGGCAGAGGACCCGTGGTCGCCGAGGGCGCCGCTGGCGTCCCCTTTCCACCCTTTGTGTCGTCCTGGTTGCCGGTCGGCTCAAAGGTGGTCGAGGGTGGCGCAAGGCGGGGCCCTCGCCTGGCGATATGAAGCAAGGCCGGTACCTGTGAAGAAGGACCAGTGCCTATGAAGATCGCCGCCTGTGACACTCTCACATAATAATGAGTGGGGCTGTACACGCCCGGAGTCTCCGGAGAGCCGCCCTCGGGCCTCGGGGGCTCCCTCCCACGCCTAGTGGCAGCACTTAGCTCCGCGCTGGTGAGAAGACCAGAAGACTAGACTAGGCGCCGGAAGCGGCCATTTGCTTTGGATCTTTTTTCTGTAACCTTGTCTTCTGGATTTGGATTTAAGTTGAAATTGAATTTTTATCGATGCGCGTGGGGGGTGCCTTTTCTCGTTCAAGCGATTTCTTGCCATCTGGTTCTTGCCTCGTTCTGAAGCTCGCGCTCGCTGCCTCCCCCTCGCGGGCCCCTCGCGAGCGGGGCTGGGCGTGGCACACGCACCATGCGCGCCGGACGGCGCTAGGTCCTCGCGAGGCCCTCTTGGGCGGATCAGCAGACCCTTCAGGAGCTCCGCGGCAACTCTCGACCTTACAATCCAGTTCGGGGCCCGCCCCAGCTAAGGTAAGCCACAGCAGCAAAACTTGCCGCCAGACTCATGGATCCACAAAGGCGCACACTCAGCTTGGCATAGAGGAGGAAAAATTGTGATTTATTTACATGAGGGGCTCCCCCTCTCAAAATTCTCTCACAATCTCTAGAGGCCACGCCCAAGTTTTTGCATACAGGGTAAAACAGTAAAGGAATAAGGGATCAGCCAGATATGTCGCTCGCCGCGTCCTCCACGTCGTCTTCAGACGCACCGCTGGCGTCGCTGTCACCGTCGTTGGCGCCGCCTCCACCTTCACCAACGCCGGCATCACCATCGCCAACCACGTCGCCTTCGTCCGCGGCGACCACCACCGCCTCGTCTTCAGAAGCGAAGGCTCTGCCAGCGCGTCCATGCTGTCCTCCACCCACCGTGCCAGGTCTCCACGGATGGCCTGCGGCACGGGGTCAATGGCGGTGTCGAAGTCAAAGTCGGCGAAGGTGTTCCGAAGATGGCTGAAGACACGGGAGAAGGCGTGCCCGAGCGGGCCCCGACTCCTCTCTTCCATGAGCTGGCGAGCTCTATTGGACCAAGCTTCCAGGCACATCACCACGTCGGCAAAGAAGCCCAGATGACTGGCGTAGTCATTCGAGTGCGGGTGCGGAGCATTCTCGTCACAGACATGGCCCAACGCTGCGTTGGCCCTGACCCTGAGGTCCTGGAGCATGGGGGCGTGCTCACGCTCCAGCGTCCGCCGCTGAAGCACTTCGTCCCGACTCTGCCGCGCAACGGACTCGGCGTCATCAACCCGCTTCTGAAGAGAGAGCAGCTCGGCGCGGGCGGAAGCCAATTCCGCCTGCGCTGTGACCAGGGCGGCTGTCGTAGCCTCCTCGCGCCTCTCCACTTCAGCCAGCTTGGGCCTGAGGGCGGCGGCCCTACCCGCATCCTCCGTCCCCGCAAGCTTCAACCTCAAGTCATACCTACCCTCAAGATCCGCGCGAGCCTCGGCCACCCGGCGATCAACCTCCTCCTGAGCCTTGGCCGCGCGTGCACCAACGGCATCTTCCGCTTGGGCAACTTGACGCTCCCTCGTCTCCAGCTGCTCAAGCTCGAGGCTACGCTCCATGGCCTCCAGAGCCAGCGCCTCCTCGCGCCTCCGAATCTCTTCTTCCTCCGTGGGCGTCCCCCTCAGTGACGCAAGGGCGGCTTTGCGCGCCTCCACCTGCTGCTCCAGGGACGCACTCCAGGCCTGGAGCTCCCACGTGTGCTTCTTCGCAGCCTCGCGAGCCTCGTCCAGAGCTCGGGAGCAAGCTTCACGAGAAACCTTGAGGGACGCCTCGGCCTTCGCGTTGTCAAGATCGCACTGGTAGCGGCCAAGGTTGATGGCCACCTTCAGCTTACGCCGTTCCTCCACCAGCCGAAGACCCTCAGCCTTGAGGCGTGCGTCGACGTCCGTAAGTTCACCACCGAGTCGGCTCATTGCACTCATTGCCTCCTGAAAGAGCTTGTGGCGAACGATGCTTTGCTCGCGCTCGAGCTCAAGCACGCGGCCCGCCTCGTCCTCCGCCTCGGGGGCTGCAAGCAGGGCGTGAAGCGGTGCGCCCCCTCTCAGCAGGGGGCTGGGGGCTGGTGCCGCCCCAGGCGCCAGCCCGGCCTCACGAGGGGCCTCGGCCGGTCGGGGCCCGCTGCTGGAAGAGGAACCGAAGACCGAAGCCAACCAGCTACTGTCCATGACCAGAGGAGGGGTCCGGGGCACGCCCGCCAAGCTCCAAGCCAGGCCGTGGAGGAAGGACGATGGGGCTGCAGATTCGAAGCGCCATGAGGGCGAGCGCGCCTCCTCGGTCGGCCCTGCTCCAGGCGCGACATGCAGGCTCGAGATGCTCAAGGCCAGCGGGGGAGTCGAGGAAGGCGGAGGTTGCTTCTCAGGGGACTCAGCGGCCCTGACGGAAGGGGTCCTGAAGAGCCAACGTCAGGGAGGGAAGCAGCAATCAAGAAATCACAAGGTGCAATACTTACTCGTCGACGGTGATGTACTTTCGTCGCTTCAACGGCCCGAAGATACCGCTGCTGCTCGGAGATCCTTTCCTCTTGCGGAGCTCCTCGAAGTCCATGCACAGCCGGCCAAAGCGCTGGACGTGGCAGCCGGCACGGGGTGCAGCTGGGGAAGCGCTCGGAGGGACAGCTTCAGGAGCGCCGAGCTGAGGAGAGCAGTCAGACGCCATTTGACCGCGACCTCCCGAGGCCTCCGGAGCTTCGGCCTCCAGAGCCACGTGTTGCGTTGCCTCCACAACCGGCGCCCCAGGGGAGGAATCGCGAGCTCCCGAGGACGACGCCCCAAGATCCCCAGGCGGCACATGCACCTCAGCACTCAGGCTACCAGCTTCCGTCGGAGCTCGCCCCCCCGCACCCACACTTGGGACGAGCTCGGCGCTGGCAGCGAAGAAGGGAGCCACATCGACGGGGTTCTCGCGTGACCCCGCCAGGCCGTCCGGGCGCAGTCCCCACTCATCAAAGGAAGGCATGCTCTCCGCAAATTCAGCCTTGTTCGTGCAACGGTACAGCAGACAGCTCTTCCCAGGCATGTCGTCCGGTGAAGGGACACCTGTCAGGACCTCGAGCACCGTTTGCCGCGTCTTAAGAGGGAGCCCGGACTCCTGAAACCTCATATGGTCTTCACTGCTGAGCAAGGCCCACATCGGGCAAGAATGGCGCTGAAGCGGAGCGACTCGGCGCCTGACGAACTCCTTCACCACCATAGGCGTAGTCACGCTGCTGTCCTTCAACCTCCTCAGCCTGAGCCAGACGGGGACAAGACGGGGGCTCGCGAGCCTCTCGTGGCCCCAACCGGAGTTGGGAACGACGGGTGCTGACGAAGAATGGAGCAGGGGGATGAGCACCCCAACGTCGACGAACACCCACCGTGTCCGAAACTCGCTTGTGGATGGAGGAAGCTCGAAGTTGATCCCCGCGCCTGCCGTCGCGGCCACAACCTAGAAGCTCACGCACCCCAAGCTTCACCAAGGATCCACCAGATGCAATGAGAAGAAATGATGGAGAAGGGCCACGGAAGGAGCGATGCCCACCATGGCCTCACACACAAAGGCGAAGACGGCAAGGAGAGTCACGGATTGGGGGTCGAGATGTAGCATGTGGATCTGGTAATGCTCAAGCACGACGTTGAAGAAGTCAGAGAAAGGGGGAATCAGGCCAGCCCAGAGGGCATCGATGAAGATTGGGACCTCATGGCTGCCCACTGAATGTGAGCGCGGGACGCAGGCCAAGCAGCCGTCTCCCCCCACTCATTGAAACCGGTCGCGAGCATGGGACGCACCTTGTCCATGGCCTCGTCTTTGAGCACCAAGGATCGGCCGACTGTAGGCTTGACGGCTGGAGGCGTACTTGGCGAAGACAGAGACTTCTTCCCCTTGTCTGCTTGTTTCGGCGCCATGGTGATGAAGCGGGCAAAGCACAGGTCAGATTGGAGAGGAGGGGCAGAGTCTCGAGGAAGCAGAGGGATTGGGGAAGTAAGGCGTGGGCGATGGAAGAATAACTGTGTAGGTAGTGGCGGCCGCATAGCCAGGCGGACTCCAAGGCAGCGTGGGGAAGCGGAGACGCCCACGTCCAATCAACCACCACGCGTTGACCAAGGCCGCAGGCTTTTGGGGCCCGCGGCGCTCCATACTTGACCTTTGGCTTCGCCTCTAAGCCAAGCCTGAGCGCGCCTTGGGCCTGGGGGCTACTGTCGGCGTTCTAGGAATGGGGGTCCCCAGACTTTCCTGCCTGCGGCCCACGGCGTGGCCGTGCTAGCAGGCCTGTACGGCCCATCTTCATCAACAAGGCATTCAAGGCCCTCGCGAGGAGCCAAGCCTCGCGAGGCGGACGACGCAAGACCTCCTCAGGAGCGGCCTCGTCAGGCAGGCTCGCGAGGAGCGGAGAGATCAAGGTAGGGAAAACCTCGCGAGGTTCACGTGACATGAGCCATGACGATCAAGATCAGGCGGGCGCCAGCGCGCGCAACATCCTTGTTTCCTCTTTGGTGCTAAAGGGGGCAAGCGCAGGCGCAGATACCCAGGCATCAAGCAAAGGTTTCCATATCGGTGCAACGAGACCAAGACCAGCAGGACGGCAAGACGGAGGTCACCATGGAGCCCAAGACGGCGTCACCACCAGAGCCTTTTGCAGGCGAAGACCACTTTTGTCAGGATAAGCTGTACTAGCTGTCCCCTTTCAAATTGGCCATTGTTGGCTCCCTCCCCGCTCAATATTTGGGGAGAGGACCAGGGCCTATATAATTAGAACTAGCCACCACAGTAGGGGGAGATGGGATCGAGAGCCAAGGCAATCGGATTGAGAGCCAATCCTTAGCCACACACCGAGCACAAGAACACCTCAACCTCATGAGGCTGTTCTTCCCCGTGTACTGTTCATCATCAGCCCAAGAGGCAATCCACCACCACCACACTGAAGTAGGGTATTACACCACAACGGTGGCCCGAACCAGTGTAAATCTTGTGTCCTTTGTGTTGTGAGTTCGTCGAGTTCGTTCTTGAGATATTAGCCAGCTTGGACGTGGATCGGTAGGGAGGAAATCTTCGCGTGCACCCCAGTGTTCGAACCTTGAGGGTTTTGTCGGAACCCGTGATCCGACAGTGACTCTGAACAACATTCGGTCATCAACTCACATAACCCATATAATACTATATAGTGAATGAACGTTAAGCGTGCGGACCCAACGTGTTCGAGAATGATGTAGACATGACCGAGACGCCTCTCCGGTTAATAACCAATAGTAGGACCTGGATGCCCATATTGGTTCCTACACATTCTACGAAGATCTTTATCGGTCCAACCTTTATGATAACATACGTAATTCCCTTTGTCTGTCGGTATGTTACTTTCCCGAGATTCGATCGCCGGTATCTTCATACCTAGTTCAATCTCGTTACCGGCAAGTCTCTTTACTCGTTCCGTAATACATCATCTCGTAACTAACTCCGTAGTCACTTTGCTTGCAAGCTTCTTGTTATGTATATTACCAAGAGGGCCCAGAGATACCTCTCTGATACATGGAGTGACAACTCCCAATCTCGATCCATGCCAACTGAATAGACACCTTCGGAGATGTTGGGGAACGTTGCATGGAAAACAAAAAAAAATTCTACGCACACACAAGATCTATCCATGGAGATGTATAGCAATGAGAGGGGAGAGTATGTCTACGTACCCTCGTATACCGTAAGCGAAAGCGTTTGTTAATGCGGTTGATGTAGTCGAACTTCTGCACAATCCAACCGATCAAGTAATGAACGTACGACACCTCTGCGTTCAGCACACGTTCAGCTCGGTGATGAAGGAAATATGCCCTAGTGGCAATAATAAAGTTGTTATTTATATTTCCTTATATCATGATAAATGTTTACTATTCATGCTAGAATTGTATTAACTGGAAACTTAGTACATGTGTGAATACATAGACAAACAGAGTGTCCCTTGTATGACTCTACTTGACTAGCTCGTTAATCAAAGATGGTTAATGTCGGCGTCAAAACCGGCAGATCTCGGGTAGGGGGTCCCGAACTATGAGTCTGAGGATCGAAGGTAACAAGAGACAGGGACACGATGTTTACCCAGGTTCGGGCCCTCTTGATGGAGGTAATACCCTACTTCCTGCTTGATTATCTTGGATGAATATGGGGTTTACAAGAGTTGGTCTACCTCGAGATCCTAATGGCTAAACCCTAGATGTCTAGCCTGTATGATTATGATTACCTCTACGGACTAAACCCTCCGGTTTATATAGACACCGGAGGGGCCTAGGATTGTACAGAGTCGGTTTACAGAGAAAGGAATCTTCACATCCGAACGCCAAGCTTTCCTTCCACGCAAAGGGGAGTCCCATCCGGACATGGGAGGAAGTCCTCTGTCTTGTATCTTCACGGCCCATTAGTCCGTCCCACGTCACATAGCCCGGACACCCGAGGACCCCTTAATCCATGACTCCCTCAGTAGCCCCCGAACCAGGCTTCAATGACGATGTGTCTGGCGCGCAGATTATCTTCGGCATTGCAAGGCGGGTTCCTCCTCCGAATACTTCAAAGCTTCTGACCCGAAGAGTTGTACTCGACTTTTCATTTAATGTCATACCCTTTGGCTTCTGCGCCGCCGTTGCTTCTGGTTCCACGTGTCGAGCGAATACAAAAGGTCAGAGTATTTTTTGCACATAAAACCCTAGCCATGTAAGAAAGGCATCTATTTAAAGGGATTGGATCTCAGATGCCATTCCACACCAGGCGGAAAATCCTTAGAGCTTGCTAGGAGAAAACATTCAAACATGGCTAGTGCTCCCAGTTCTTCCTTCCACCCTCATGGCTCCGAAAAAGGCGATTGGGAGAGATGTTCAGTATCCCATGACCAGCTGATTAAGATTCAAATGCAGGGATTCCTTCCCCCTGCGGATCTAGTCCCCGTTCGGGCTGGATTAACCTGTTTCACCCGCGAAGCCCTGGCAGAAAATTCCCCCAATCCAACCAGGGGAGAGCGAGTGTGCTTCGTCTCCTTCTTATTAAGAGGCGTCGGATTCCCAATCCACGCTTTCCTCCAAGGTCTCCTGGAGTACTATGGCCTCCAACTGCACAATCTTACGCCGGCCTCTATCCTACACATCGCGGGCTTTGTCGCTCTTTGCGAGCTATTCCTGGGCTGCGAGGCCCATTTTGAGTTATGGAGGAAGCTTTTCTGCCTCGTCCCTCGCACCCAAAAGGGATCTATATTCGAGGTGGGCGACGCCGAGGAATGGCGCATAGCGGGGACCGGATACCTATCTGGCCTGCCGAAGAAGGCGTCCGAAGAGTGGCCCTCAGAGTGGTTCTATATTGAAGATGTCGCTCTCCCCAACCCAGTCCGAATGGGTCTTCCCAAATTTTCCAGCGCTCCATTGAGGAAATGCCACAGCTGGCGTCCTCGTAGCCTTGAGGAGGAAGATAGCGCAGAAGTCCAACAACTAATGGGCAAGATAAGGACACTTGCCCAGTCCGGATTATCAATAATCGAGGTAATGGTGACTTCCATAGTGCGAGGTGTTCAGCCACTCCAATTCAGAGGGCTCCCTATGTGGCACTACAATAGGGAAGATGACGCCTCACGCTGCGGACGAAAGGGTCTGGACACCCCCGCCACCCTGGCCACAATATTGGCTGATCTGTATAAAGGGGAGAAAGAGGATTTCACTTGTCTTAAGCGGCGAGAGGGATTTTCCATGTACAATCCCCCTAACTGGGTGAGTTTTAATCCCACCACCTTACTCAATCCTCTCCTGAGTCATGTTTAATTGACATTAACCCGTCCACTTTTAATAGGAATGGTGGAAGGTTATCGCATGGATCCATAGCCCCGCTCCACAGCCGGAGGACCAAAACCGGGACCTCGATCCCGGATTCAAAGAAGATCCGAACATATTCATAGAGCTCAAGGAGGGAGTCTTCTACCAGGCGAGCTATGCTGGCATGGAAGTGGCCATCATGGCCGATTACCCCGTCCTCCTACCTGCCTCATATGTAAGTAATCAGGAGTCATCTCCTCCGAAAGAGTTTCCTCATCATGCCTCACCCACCGCACTGTCTTGTGCTCCAAAGGGGAGGCGCGCGGTCTGCCATGCTGCACCAGAGGCGTCTCGTAAGAGAGCGGCGCCTGTGCCGGGCGAGTCTTCGGAGAGGAAGGCAAATGACAGCATGGCCGAGCCTTCATCAAAGAGGTATGACTTTAAATATGCCCCATGGCAGTCACGTCGAACCGTGACATTGTCTGCTGTGTTTTACCAGGAAGAGCGTTCGCCGGACTATGTCTGGGGATCCTGCCGGTCGCGCCTCCACCAGTCAGGTTCTAGACCCTGCCTCTAGAGCGGGGGCTGACATGGAGCGCTGCCGGATTGTCCTCGTTCGGAGGATTCGGATAATGTATCTGTCACGAACTCTGAAGTAGAGAGCGCCAGGAGTCATCAGCGCCGGAGGGCCGCTCTTCGCGACCCTAGCTTTACTAAAGAGGCATTCAATGCCTTCAGCTCGGCTGATGCGTACATCCGAGCTGCTCGAGATGGGCTTGCCAGAGCCACTGACCAGCATTTGAAAGATATGCGGGTAAGTACGCATTGTATAGATCTAGTAATCATATACCATTAGCCCCCGAGACTTGAAGCAGTTGAAACAACTGATTTAAGGATCATTGTATAATCAGGCACTCACGGAGAAGAACAACATGATGTCTCATGAGCTGGAAAAGTGTCGGACCCAGCTAGTTGTTGTTACCGCCGAACTAGAAAAATCCAAGGAGGCACCGCGTGGTAATGTTCTCCTCCATACATAAAAATATAATCATATACCAGTTATGTTAATACTGTTGTATTTCCCATGGCAGGATCGTTAGATCAACTGAAAGAGGAACTGAAGGTTATGCAGGCGGGTAAACATCAGGCCAAAAAGCAACTGGCCGCTGGCGAACGTGTGTTGACACGGACCAGGGATGATAAGAACAAGCTACAGGATTCCAACACCCAGCTCGGCGAAGAGCTAAAAGATGTGCGAGCCCAGCTAGTGGACGCCGTAAAAGAGAACAGGAGGCTACGGGGCGGCACATTTAGTATGCTTTTGAACTTACCTTCATCTAGTGCGGTAAAGAAATGAGTTAACGGATTTATGCCTGCAGGTATGCTGACTGGCCGGCCCGAAGAGGAAATGTTCGGATCTCAAGGCGATCTGCTACAAGAGCTATCCCAGTGCACGATCGAGCTCGGAAAGCGATGTGGAGTGTTGCCAAGGCTTTATGGCCATCCGTATCCCCTCCAGGAAGTATGGAGGAGCTTGTGAAGATATTCAAGGGAGCTCGGTGCCGCTTTAGATTATGGAAGATATTGGCTTGCCGGGAAGGCGCGCGAGAGGCCTGGGCCATGGTGAAAACTCGGTACACCGGACTTGATCCGAATCATATGGCCCGGGTCAGACCTCGGGTGTCAGATGGACAAGGGATTCCAGTGAGCTTGGTATATGACCAAGTAAAGATAGCTGCCAAGTTTTCGCAATAGGATTGTAAGCTAGAGAGCTTGTTAGATGGTATAGAAGAAGAAGCTTTTGAGTCCAAGTGACTATGTACTTCAATTGACAATTTTTTCCCTAGCCAAATTGTAAAACGATTGTCATGGCAGACCTTTTCGCTTCGACCTCCGGACCCGAAGGTGCGGAATGTTTCCGAATACCGGACCGGTGATAAATACCGGGGCATGCGTGGAAACCAGGCGTAGGGGTCATAGTTGCTTGAACAGACAAGTTGTATCCGGCTAGCTATGTTATATTACTTATTTATTTGTAAGAAACATCTTCCAGAGAGAATAGTTCCGTTAAGGGTTCCTTTCCCTGGGTGAACATGCGTTAGTATGCATGCCCAAACTGTGATTCGAAAAATCGCAGTATACGTAATATCTGGGGATTCATAGTGCAATGAGGATAAAACGTCTTTAGTCCGCCGACCGATTATTCCCTTAAGAATGCTAGCTTTCGGCTTCACCCTGTCTGAGGTACAAATCCGGATGACCCGGCTGTAATAGTCGCAGAGGTGCTCCCTTTATGCCCTAGCCGAACAAACGGGAACGTAGGGCATAAGCACGGGAGCTAGGCAACCCAGCTTGGCAAAAACTTAAGTCATAAAGGTGCATATAATGGCAAAGAAAAGGTATATATTAGAAAAAGACACATATGTGGTTAGCTTGATGCTCGGAAAATGATAATAAGCTTCTGTAAAAGAAGCCCCCAGGTATTATGGGCGTATACATTTAAGGATGTGTACCTGATAAGTGTGTGATCTAGCCGCACAAGAGCTATAAAGCTAAAGAAAAATTTAAAGAGAGAAGAAATGGAGAAAGGAGAAAAAGAAAACGAACAATGAGTCCGGCTCTAGGCATAGAATCTTCGGAGTCTGGTGGCATTCCACGGGTTCGTCTCTAAGCGGTTATCCGATGCATCACGCAGACAGTAAGCACTTCCAGTGAGAACTTCATCTATAATGAAGGGACCTTCCCACTTGGGCTTGAGTTTGTCCTTATTCTTTTCTGGCAAGCATAGAATGAGTGCACCAACATTATAAGTCTTGGCCCACACTTCTCTGCTTTGGTATCTGCGAGCTTGTTATTGATATAATGCGAAACAGGCTTTTGCAACATCGTGCTCCTCCTCCAGGGTATCTAGACTGTCCTACCGATCCAGCTTGGCTTCTCTCTCTTCGTACAAGCTCATTCGAGGTGAGTCATGAATGATGTCGCAGGGCAAAACAGCCTCCGCACTATACACCATGAAGAATGGTGTGTAACCGGTAGTGCGATTGGGCGTGGTCCGCAGCCCCCAGAATACGGAGTCGAGCTCCTCGACCCAGTGTTTGTCTGACTCTTTTAAAGACCGTACTAGTCTAGGCTTAATGTCGCTCATGATAAGACCATTAGCTCGTTCGACTTGACCGTTTGTTTGGAGGTGATAGACGGAGGCATAATCAAGCTTGATGCCCAGGTTAGCACACCAGGTTTGCACTTCGTCGGCTGTAAAGTTGGAGCCGTTGTCAGTGATGATGCTGTGTGGGACACCATAACGGTGTACGACACCAGATATAAAGTCTATCATTGGTCCGGCTTCGGCTGTTTTAACTGGTTTGGCCTCTATCCACTTAGTGAATTTATCTACCATGACCAGCAGATATTTTTTCTTATGGCTTCCCCCTTTAAGGGGTCCGACCATATCGAGCCCCCAGGCTGCGAAAGGCCAAGTAATGGGGATTGTTTGTAGGGCGGTAGGCGGCATATGGCTTTGATTGGCGAAAAGCTGGCATCCTACACAACGTTGGACAAGGTCTTGTGCATCTGCTCGGGCCGTCGGCCAGAAGAAACCGGTATGGAAGGCTTTACTTACAAGAGCCCGAGCCGTGGCGTTGTGTCCGCCGAGACCAGCATGGATTTCGGCCAGGAGCTGCCGTCCCTCTTCTTCGGAGATACATCTTTGAAGTATTCCGGTAGCGCTCTTCTTGTAGAGCTCTCCTTCATGAACCTTGTAGGCTTTCGAACACCGAACGATGCATCGAGCCTCATTCTGGTCCTCAGGGAGCTCTCGCCTATTGAGGTATGCTAAGAAGGGTTCGGTCCATGGGGCAATTACTGCCATTATTAGATGGGCCGATGGTGTTATTTCGGTGGCTGAGCCCCCGATGATATCGGTATTTTGTTCGGAATCTGGGGGTATAATCGGATCCGGACTAGTGTTGCCGCTCTCATCCTGCCACACCGCGGATGGCTTGAAGAGCCTTTCCAAAAAGATGTTAGGAGGGACGGGGTCACGCTTGGCGCCCATGCGAGCAAGGACATCCGCCGCTTGATTACTTTCTCGAGCCACATGGTGAAACTCGAGTCCCTCAAACCGAGCTGATATTTTGAGTACGGCGTTACGATAGGCCGCCATCTTCGGATCTTTGGTATCGAAGTCTCCGTTTATTTGGGATATTGCGATATTTGAATCCCCGCGCACCTCCAGGCGTTGTATGCCCATGGATACAGCCATGAAGACCGTGCAATAAGGCCTCGTATTCGGCTGCGTTATTGGAGTCTGTGTATAATATTTGGAATACGTACTAGACTGTGTCTCCTATGGGGGACATTAAGACAATGCCCGCTCCTAAACCGGCCAGCATTTTAGAGCCATCGAAGTGCATGACCTAGTTGGAATATGTACCGTATTCTTTAGGGAGTTCGGCCTCTGTCCATTCGGCGACGAAGTCGGCCAATACTTGGGATTTAATGGCTCGGCGTGGTTTCTATATTATATCGAATGGCAAGAGCTCAATGGCCCACTTGGCAATCCGGCCTGTAGCATCGCAGTTGTTCAATATGTCATTGAGTGGTACTTGGGAAGCGACCGTGACCGAGCACTCTTGGAAGTAGTGCCTAGCTTCCGGGATGCCATGAAGACCGCGTATGCTATCTTTTGGTAATGAGGGTACCGCGATTTGCACGGTGTGAGGACAGTGGATACACAGTATACCAGTTTCTGAAGTGGGAATTTATGTCCGTCCTCCTCTCATTCAACGACGAGCACCGCACTCACCACCTGGTGTGTTGCAGAGATGTATAATAACATGGGTTCGCCAACGTTCGGCGCGGCCAGGATTGGGTTGCTTGCTAAAAGAGCTTTTATTTCTTCCAGTCCGGCCGTTGCCGCGTCCGTCCACTTGAAGTGGTCGGTGCATCAGAGCAGGCAATATAGTGGTAATGCCTTTTCTCCTAACCTGGAGATAAAGCGGCTTAAAGCTGCCACGCATCCGGCTAGTATTTGGACCTGTTTGGGGTCTATTGGTGTAGCCAATTGTGACAAAGCTCGGATTTTGGCTGGGTTTGCCTCAATTCCTCTATTGGAAACAATGAAGCCCAGCAGTTTTCCGGCGGGAACGACGAAAACACACTTTTCCAGATAGATCTTGATCTCATATGTACGGAAGTTGTCGAATGTGAGACGCAGGTCATCTACTAGTGACTCGGCATGCTTAGTTTTGATGACGACGTCATCCACGTATGCTTTGACCGTCTTGCCGATTTGTTTCTCCAGGCATGTTTGAATCATGCGTTGGTAGGTGGCGTCGGCGTTTTTCAGCCCGAAGGGCATAGTGTTGAAGCAGAAAGGCCCGTATAGGGTAATGAACGCAGTTGCGGCTTGATCAGACTCCTTCATTTTGATTTGATGGTATCCGGAGTATGCGTCAAGGAAACACAGTGAGTCATGTCCTGCAGTAGCATCAATGATCTGATCGATGCGGGGGGGAAGGGATCCTTAGGGCAGGCCTTGTTGAGGTCTTTGAAATCGACACATAGGCGCCAGGATTTATCCTTCTTTCGTACCATCACCACGTTTGCTAGCCAGTCCGGATGTTTTATTTCTCTGATGAACCCGGCCTCAATTAACTTGGCTAGCTCCTCCCCCATAGCTTGTCGTTTGGGTTCGGAAAAGCGCCGGAGTGTTTGCTTGACCGGCTTGTATCCCTTCAATATATTGAGGCTGTGTTCGGCCAACCTGCGTGGGATTCCTGGCATATCAGAAGGGTGCCAGGCAAATATGTCCTAGTTCTCGCGCAGGAATGCGCATAGTGCAGCGTCGACCATCAGATCCAGTTGTGCCCCGATGGAAGCTGTCTTCTTGGGGTCCGTCGGGTGAACTTGAAATTTGACTATTTCGTCTGCTGGTTTGAAGAAGGTGGACTTGGGGCGCTTATCGAGGATCACGTCGTCCCTATCCACCGTGGAGTGTAGTGCGGTTAATTCTTCGGCCGCCAGGGCCTCGGATAGCGCCTCGAGGGCCAGGGATGCGGTTTTGTTTTCAGCACGGAGTGCTACATCCCGATAACTGGCGAGAGTGATAATACTGTTGGGCCCGGGCATCTTGAGCTTCATATACCCGTAATGAGGTATGGCTTGAAAGCGCGTGAATGTGTCTCGCCCCAACAGGGCGTGATATCCACTGTTGAAAGGGGCCACTTGGAAGGTTATCTGTTCGGACCGATAGTTCTCCGGCGTGCCGAATACCATGTCGAGCTTAATTTTTCCCGCGCATCTTCCTTCCCGACTGGGAATGATTCCTCGAAAGGTCGTATTACTTTGCTCGATGCGGCCTCTATCTATTTGCATTTTATTGAGCGTGTCCTCGTAGATGAGGTTCAGTCCGCTGCCGCCGTCCATGAGCAGTTTAGTGAACCAAAATCCATCCACAATTGGGTTGAGGACCAAGGCGGCTGGTGCCCGGACTGAACGGGATTTTGGTTCATCATTGGCATTAAAAGTTATGGCCGTGTCGTTCCAGGGATTTATTGCTGCGACTTGGGAGACTTCGGCGAGGTCACGGTGTGCTCTCTTGCGCCGATTGTTTGAAGTGAAAGTCTCAAAGACGGTCAATACTCTGAGGTCGTCGTCTTTCGGAGAGTGCTGCACTGAGGTATTTTTGGTGAGGATGTCCTCGCTGCTCTTGGCCACTAGCCGGAGTATCCAACATGCTCTGAGGCTGTGGGTTGGTTCGGTATCCGGTGTCGTGTGTATTTTGCATGGCTTATAAAGCCATCCCTCAAGAACGGTTCCACGTCCCATAATGGGTTTGATTTTCTTGCCTACGAGGTCGGGTGCCCCGCGAGGGTGCATCCTTTTTGCCCGCCAGGGAGGTGGCATGAAGGCCGGTGGTTCCCAGCGGGCTGTCTGAGTTTTCCAGGCGCTTTCCATTGCGCAGTACTTCTGTACTATGGTTGCCAAGTCAGCGAAGTGTAGTACGCGATGGCGGTTGAGGGCGTTGAGGATTCCTTCGTCCGTGCAATTATTGCAGAATACTGAAATCGCGTCCTCATTGCGACAATCTTTAATCTTGTCCTTGACAAGCAGGAATCTGGCCCAAAAGTGATGGACTGTTTCCTGAGACTGCTGCCGTATGTACATGAGGTTGCGTATATCCAGGGGACCGGAATTGCTTGGAGAATATTGCTTGTGGTGGGTGGGTGGCGTTAAATCCGAACCCTGACCCAATGTGGAGTTAGGAGTTTGAAAAACTTTCGAGTTTAATAGTTCGGGCTCCGGGACGTCCAATGATTCTTCAGGCTCAACGCCCGATTCTAAGTTCGGATGACTGAGAGTGTCCCCCCGCAGGCGGGTATCTAGCTCTCTGAGTTCGGAAATCCGAACACAGCTTGTTTTCAACATAGGGGAAGAGCCGTTGTTTTTTTGCTCCTCTACGACCGCTATCTGATGGGTGATCGACGGAGATTTGATTTCTCTCTGATCGGGTTTAAGCCCGATCTGATCATAGTCTAAAGCGACCCCCAGGGCGGTGATGCGATCCAGTAATTCGTTTAAAGACGACAAATCTGCCGGATCCATCCGTTTGGAGTACTCGGGGCCAACACGGAGACGATTTTCGATGACTTGGGAAGTCATCATCGGCTTAACGGCCGAATGGGCGGCCATGGTAAAGTTTCCCAGCCGGAGGGTTTGGCCTGCGGCCATTGCTCCTCCGGAAGTGATACTGTCCTTGATAGCAAGGTGAGCCATCAATCCTGTCGCCGACGCCACAGAGGAACTCTCAATGAAAGCACCAATGTCGGCGTCAAAACTGCCAGATCTCGGGTAGGGGGTCCCGAACTGTGTGTTTGAGGATCAAAGGTAACAGGAGACAGGGACACGATGTTTACCCAGGTTCGGGCCCTCTTGCTGGAGGTAATACCCTACTTCCTACTTGATTATCTTGGATGAATATGGGGTTTACAAGAGTTGATCTACCTCGAGATCGTAATGGCTAAACCCTAGATGTCTAGCATGTATGATTATGATTACCTCTACGGACTAAACCCTCCGGTTTATATAGACACCGGAGGGGCCTAGGATTGTACACAGTCGGTTTACAGAGAAATGAATCTTCACATCCGAACGCCCAGCTTGCCTTCCACGCCAAGGGGAGTCCCATCCGGACATGGGAGGAAGTCTTCTGTCTTGTATCTTCACGGCCCATTAGTCCGACCCACGTCACATAGCCCGGACACCCGAGGACCCCTTAATCCAGGACTCGCTGAGTTAAGTTTCCTAGCCATAGACATGTGTTGTCATTTGATGAATGGGATCACATCATTAGAGAATGATGTGATGAACAAGACCCATCCGTTAGCTTAGCATAATGATCGTTTAGTTTTTTTGCTATTGCTTTCTTTGTGACTTATACATGTTCCTCTGACTATGAGATTATGCAACTCCCGAATACCGGAGGAACACCTTGTGTGCTATCAAACGTCACAACGTAACTGGGTGATTATAAAGATGCTCTACAGGTGTCTCCGATGGTGTTTGTTGAGTTGGCATAGATCGAATTAGGATTTGTCACTCCGTGTATCGGAGAGGTATCTCTGGGCCCTCTCGGTAATGCACATCACTATGAGCCTTGCAAGCAATGTGACTAATGAGTTAGTCACGGGATGATGCATTACGGAACGAGTAAAGAGACTTGCCGTAACGAGATTGAACTAGGTATGATGATACCGACGATCGAATCTCGGGCAAGTAACATACCGATGACAAAGGGAACAACGTATGTTGTTATGCGGTTTGACCGATAAAGATCTTCGTAGAATATGTAGGAGCCAATATGAGCATCCAGGTTCCGCTATTGGTTATTGACTGGAGATGTGTCTCGGTCATGTCTACATAGTTCTTGAACTCGTAGGGTCCGCACGCTTAACGTTCGATGACGATTTGTATTATGAGTTATGTGATTTGCTGACCGAAGTTTGTTCGGAGTCTCGGATGAGATCACGGACATGACGAGGAGTCTCGAAATGGTCGAGACATAAAGATTGATATATTGGACGATGTTATTCGGACACCAGCTGAGTTCCGAGAGGTACCGGATAATTATCAGAGTGTCGGAGGATTATCGGAACCCCCCGGGGGAACTAATGGGCCATGATGGGCCTTAGTGGGGAGAGAGGAAGGGCCACAAAGGGCTGGCCACGCCCCCCCCCCTTGGGTCCGAATTGGACTAGGGGAAGGGGGCGGCGCCCCCTGTCGGTGTCAAAACCGGTGGATCTCGGGTAGGGGGTCCCGAACTGTGCGTCTAAGGTCGATGGTTGCAGGAGACAGGGGACATGATGTTTACCCAGGTTCGGGCCCTCTCTATGGAGCTAATACCCTACTTCCTGCTTGATTGATCATGAATATGAGTATTACAAGAGTTGATCTACCACGAGATCGTAATGGCTAAACCCTAGAAGCCTAGCCTTTATGACTATGGTAATGAGTATATCCTTTCCAGACTACACCCTCCGGTTTATATAGACACCGGGGGGATCTAGGATTACATAGAGTCGGTTACATAAGAAGGAATCTTCATGGTTAATCGCCAAGCTTGCCTTCCACGCCAAGGAGAGTCAATCCGGACACGGGTACAGTCTTCGGCCTTCGTGTCTTCACAGTCCATCAGTCCGGCCCATGGATAACAGGCCGGATGCTCGAGGACCCCTTAGTCTAGGACTCCCTCATTAGCCCCTGAACCTGGCTTCAATGACGAGGAGTCCGGCGCGCAGATTGTCTTCGGCATTGCAAGGCGGGTTCCCTTCTATCCGAACTCCAAGATAGTCTTCGGACGCGATGATAGTATCCGGACCTGTCACACACACCATACACAACCAAGAGAGAATATAATTTTACACGAGTCCAATCCGCTGACAAATTTTGTAGCATGACATCACGTCGACCGGTCATAATTCCGGACCGTTTGTGTCCGCCGCTCCACGTCCCGAGACGCGGTTGCCATTGGCACGTCTTGTCAAAGCAGAGATCGTGTCCCCTTATCGTGGGATTCTCATCAATGCGGGCATGGGTAACCCAACCGTGCCGTTTATACAGCCCTTGGGAATAGGCGAATTCTAAGGCGAGTGGGGAGGCGTTCAATATTTACTGCCTTTATAAGGGGATAAGGATTCCCTCTTCCTCTCCCACGCCTTCTCTCTATCTCCGCCCTTCCAATCTCGAGCTCCAGCGCCCAAGTTCTCATCTCCTTTCCACTCGAGCTAGCACTCAACCATGTCCGGATCCGGAGGTCAGGGCAAGTGGATGGTCTCCTCCGTCAAGGAGGAGGACATTACTGAGCTTCGGGCGGCCGAATACTTGGCGAAGGAAATCGCCCACCACCTGCCGGCCGAGGGACAAGTCGTCCCCACGCCGGAGCCCAACGAGAGGGTGGTATTCATCCCTCATTTCTTCCGCGGACTAGGGTTCCCACTCCACCCTTTCGTCCGCGGGCTGATGTATTATTACGGGATAGATTTTCACGATCTGTCCCCGAACTCCTTCCTCAACATCTCGGCGTTTATCGTCGTGTGTGATGCCTTCCTCCGCATCCAACCCCACTTCGGGCTATGGCTCAAAGTCTTCAATGTGAAGCCGAAGGTGGTGGATGGCCAGCACGCGGAGTGCGGGGGAGCCATGGTGAGTAAGCTGTCCAACGTCTCCTGGCTGAAAGGCACTTTCGTGGAGACAGTAAAGGAGTGGCAGAAACAGTGGTTCTACATCACAGAACCCCGCGGCACCACCTGGGCCGCAGCTGCCGAATTCCGCTCTGGTGCTCCCATGCGACTCACCTCCTGGGTCGAGAAGAGTCCGAACTGGTGTTCGCCCGATGAGCTGATAGCGCTGCAGACGTGCGTTCAAAGTATGATAGCCAAGAACGTCAAGCTTGTCGATGTAATCCAGGTGATGCTAGTTCGCCGGATCCTCCCGTGCCAGCGCAGAAGTCGCCCTCTGTGGGAGTTTAATCCGAAGAAGCACCAAACCCTGGAGAGGCTCTTCGAAACCACTCACGAAGGTGCCTGGAAGTTGCTCTTTAAGGGCAACGAGAAACCGCCGGCCACAGATTCAGACCGTGGGCACGATTTTAAACACGTCGCCAGCGAGGTATGTTATTTTTGACGTATACCCTACTTGTTTGTTTCGAGGATGATGTCTGAGTTTTATCATTGCTTTTTCAGGATTGGATGGAGAGGGCGAAGCGGATCCAGTGTCCGGCTCCGCTGCCTGAAGAGTCGGTCATCCCGCGCCTGGCGAAGATGCTGGTGTTGGCGCCATATAAGGCACTGGAGAAGAAGGCCAAGAAGAAGGCCAAGGAGGCCGAAAGTGGCCCCCGTCGCAAGGGCACTTCGGACGTGACGTCCGAAGACGAGGAAGCCCATTCCTCCGTCCCTGAGGACGACGACGAGGAAGAGGAGGAGGAGGAGAAGAACCCTCTCCCTAAGGAGAAGAAGAGGGGGGCCTCCACGAATCTGGAGGCGGGAACGCCCAAGAAGGGGAAGGGCGCCCCTGCAGTCAACACCGCGTGGGACGTTGACAGTAGTCCGGAGCGACGCCTCCGCACTAAGCCTCAGGCCACATGGTAAGTACTATAGATCCCATACATAAGTGTACCCGGCCTCTCCTTTTTCATTGTTTTAACGTGGTTAATTGTGCCATTGCAGTCCGGCCCGTGGCAGCATCCAGCGATCCTCATCTGGGGGTTCGTTGGATCCGGCGGAAATGGCCAGTATGTCGCCGCCGCCCGCTTATTCCCCCGAGGCCAAGGACGACACCGAAGTGTTGTCCCGGAGGACCGCTCCGAGCCGAGGGAGGGGCCCAGGACGCTGTCCAGGAGGCGCCGCAAGGCGAGACCTCCGCTGCGGACACATGGGGGAGCAGATCCCCATGGCGACTGGCGAAGAGGGACGTATTCAGTTCGGCCCTCAGCCGAATACGATCCGGGGACCGATACGGCCCCGGAATCCGGCGCGCGCCTTCCTTCGAAGGAGGGGAGTGCACCAATTCCACCGATGGCCCCTGTCCAACCAGGGGCACCGGATAACCCGATGGAGGCACTACGAGGCGCCTCCATTGTGGACGAGCACCGTGTCCTTATGGGTACGGTGATCGAGAAGGTTCAGTCCGTCAAGAGCGGACTAAACGAGGCCTGCAACAATCTGTTGATAGGTTTTGAGGTAAGTCACGTAGAAAGAGAACACCCCGTGCTGACAGTAGCCCCTGAGACACTGTCCGGTGTTCGGAAAGAAAGGCCGGGCAGAGGATCAACCCTTTGTAGGAGACTAACTTGATATGTATGAATGAGCAAGCGTCGCTGTTGGCCGCTACTTCGCATGCTGCCGAAGTCTCTGAACTGAAGCAGAGGTTGGAGCGGGCCGAGAACAAGCTTGGCGAGGTGAAGATTCAGCTCCAGGAGAAGCAAGGTGAGTGATGACTTGCTGTGTATTCGGAAAGAATAAGCGGTGAGTATTGACCGGAGTGTCATGATATGTGTAGGGGCGGCGACCGAGGTCGAGGCCCTGAAAAATGCCCTGGCCGAAGCCAAGGGGAAGGCTGTCTAGTAGCAAGCCGCCCGTAAGAAGCTCAAGGCCCGGGTCAGCGAGGTCGAGCAGGAGCTCCAGGACGCGGTGAAAAAGTGCGAAGCCTTGGAGCGCGAGGCATCGGTTCAAGAGACCGAACTTACCAAGGCTCGCCAGAGCGCGGAGACTGCGCGGAATGAGGCCCGGGATGCTCTCCAGGAGATCCAGGAGGCCAAGAAGATCGCAGCGGGTAAGGCTTTTAACATGCAAAGCAAGTATGCGGAGAGAAGTACCTTTTACTAACCCGGATTCGGAGTTGCCCAGGGGCTTTTGCGGATCTGCCACGCAGCGTGTCCGATGCTGCGGAGTTCTTCCGAGCCGGAGAAGGGAATTCCACGGAGAAGTTGTTCTGGTCGCAGTATGCTGTGCTAGAACATCCGGTGCCCTTTGCCGATCAGCTGAAACAGTTGGTCGAGCTACACAAGGTGGCCGAACTGGCCATGACGGATTTAATAATCCAGCTGTGGCCAGCCGAAGCTATACCTAGCAGCTATTTTGGCCTCGTGAAGCGGGTGATGGAGGCCTTGTCCGCGGCTAGACATCGTCAAGCGATCAGTCTGCATCGAAGGTGCCGCATGGCCTTCGCCTGTTGCAAGATGTGGTGGGCGAAGATGGACGCCGTCGAGGTGGCCAGTGTGCTGCCGGAGGGCAAGGAGCACCGAACACCCGAGCAATATTTTGCGGATGTCCTGGAGGGATCTCGACTTGTAGCAGCGCATTGCGGGAAGCACATTATTTTTGAATGAAGACATTCGTTTTTGTCTTTGCCTTGTATGATGAAAACAAATCCGGTTTGTAATATAATGTTTGTTATGTTTTGATTGTTTCCTCCTGTGCGGCCGTGTTGTATGGAACCTGAGGGTTGATCAGTCATCGGCTTCTGCCCTCACGTAGGTAGTACGGAGGTGTTCGGGATGGAATCTAAACAATCTTGATCCAATTATATGGTCCTTGAAGGAGTTGTTTAGCGCAACGAACCAGGCAATCAGACTATGCGGCTTAAACGCCCTCACTTAGCCATAGGAGTTTTATAATAAAACATAGGCGCAGCCCCTGGTATACGAACCAGAGTGCTGTCAACGTCTGATCGGGAAGTGCCGATCCTTCGCGAAATGCGGAAAAAAATCTCCAACGATTTGTGACCTCCGAACAGCTGACCGGCTCTCGCCGCATCATGACAGTCAGTTTTCGGCTTTCTCTACTGAGGTGCTCATCCGGTTTAGACCAGGGCACAATCGCAGTAGTTCTCCCTTTACTACCCTAGCCGATGTAGCGGAACGTAGGGTAGCAAGCACAGGAGCCGGGCAACCCAACTATTGACCAAAGACATGATTCGAGCCAATGCATATAATGCTAAATTCGGGGTGCCGAACTTATCTATAAGAAGTGTTCGGACTTTGTTGCCGTATTACGGGGCGGTAGGGAGACCCTGGCGAATATGAAACGTACCAAAGTGCACGGGTGCGAGGATATAAGTAATTAATAGCAAAGGAAAACAGAAAAGAGCAGAGGTAGTATCTGGGGCCCCTTGACTTGGGCCGTAAATTGTTTCCATTATAGTTGGGTTAATGCGTCAAAGCGCATTTATACAAATAATGCGATAAGCAACCGGCTATTTAACATGCCAGAACCAGAGGAGAGCTGCATTTGGGTACTGAAAAACAGGTAGAGTAGTCGTTGGATTGTCCTCTAGGGCTTCCCCTGTATGCCTGTGCTCTGCGCCAATCTGGTGTACTTGTCCTTTGACAGGACCGGTAATCAGGCCATCGAAGGAGGCCTGTATAAAAGATACCTGAAAGGAAAAAGAAGGAAAAAGGAAATAGTAAAGATACCAGTGAGTCCGAGATCAGTGTAGCCGAACTACAAGCTAGCTGTGCCTCCGTCGATGCCCATGGGATTTTGAGTGCGTAATTATGTACGCGTGGTGCGGATGCCGCTACCTCATTGGGACTGGGACGGAGGCCGAATTGCTAGGCGAGATCTTGACGAGCCGAACCGTCCTGTTGCAGTGTGGTTCGGACTCTCTTAGTGATGTCCAGGGGCTCGGCAGCCGGATTACGGTTCTGCTTGAGAAGGCCGCTCTGTACCTCTGCTGCTAGGGCGGCTGTGTGCTCCTCTGTTCGGAGGGAGCGTTCAGTGTTGCCATTGAATGTTATGACGCTGCGAGGACCGGGCATCTTGAGCTTGAGATAAGCATAGTGTGGCACTGCGTTGAATCTAGCAAACGCGGTTCGTCCGAGCAGTGCGTGGTAGCCGCTGCAGAAAGGGACGATATCGAAGATTAACTCTTCGCTTCGGAAGTTATCCGGAGAACCAAAGACCACCTCCAGCGTGATTGACCCTGTACAACGGGCCTCTACGCCTGGTATGACTCCTTTAAAGGTAGTCTTTGTGGGTTTGATTCGTGAGGGATTAATGCCCATCTTCCGCACTATATCCTGATAGAGCAGGTTGAGGCTGCTACCACCGTCCATTAGGACTCGTGTTAGGTGAAATCCGTCGATGATTGGGTCGAGGACTAGTGCGGCCGAACCGCCATGGCGGATACTAGTTGGGTGATCTCGATGATCGAAGGTGATCGGGAATGACGATCACGGATTGAATTTTGGGGCGACTGGCTCTACCGCATAGACGTCCCTGAGTGCTCGCTTGCGCTCCCTTTAGGGGATGTGTGTAGCGTATATCATGTTCACCGTTTTGACTTGAGGGGGAAATTTCTTCTGCCCCCCAGTGTTCGGCTGCCGGGGCTCTTCGTCCTCGTCCTCACTTGGTGATCCCTTTTCTTTGTTCTCGGCATTTAACTTGCCAGCCTGTTTGAAAACCCAACAATCTCTATTGGTATGATTGGCTTGTTTGTCTGGGGTGCCATGTATCTGGCACGGACGATCGAGTATGCGGTCCAAGCTGGATGGTCCCTCATTGTTCCTTTTGTAGGGCTTCTTCCGCTGGCCGGACTTGGAGCCGCTGAATCCAGCGTGAACTGTCGTGTCATCGGTGTTATCGCCATTACTTCGGCGTTTGTGTTTATTGCGCTGGAGGTTGCCGGTGCTGTTTTTGGCCTCAGAGGGGCCTGCCTCGTTGGCTGTGTTTGTACTACGAGCCAGCCACTATCCTCACCCGCGCAAAAGTGGGTCATGAGTGCCGTGAGGGCTGCCATGGATTTCGGCTTTTCTTGGCCGAGGTGGCGGGCGAGCCATTCGTCACGGATGCTGTGTTTGAAGGCCGCTAGGGCTTCGGCATCCGGACAGTCAACGATCTGGTTCTTTTTGGTTAGGAACCTAGTCCAGAATTTTCTGGCTGATTCTCCAGGTTATTGAACTATATGACTTAAGTCATCAGCGTCTGGTGGCCGGACATAAGTACCTTGGAAGTTGTCAAGAAAAGCTTCTTCCAAGTCCTCCCAGCTGCCGATGGAATTTTCAGGCAGGCTATTTAACCAGTGTCTAGCTGGCCCTTTTAGTTTTAGTGGGAGGTATTTGATGGCGTGGAGGTCGTCTCCTCTGGCCATATGGATGTGGAGAATAAAATCTTCGATCCACACTGCGGGATCGGTTGTTCCGTCGTATGATTCTATATTGACGGGCTTGAACCCCTCGGGGAATTCGTGATCCAGTACTTCATCTGTGAAGCAGAGAGGGTGTGCGGCGCCTCTATATCGGGCCGCATCACGGCGCACCTCCGATGAAGTCCGTCTGTGGTTATCGGCCCGGGCGTGACTGGGTTTGTCACGTCCGAATAGGTAGCCGTCATCCCAAGTTGGGAAGCGCCCTCGCGATCCGTAGATTGATCTGGTGTGTCCTGCTCTACTGTATAGGTCCTGCCGAAGGTCGTATGTAAGGTTCCGAGCTGTTTTGTCCCTGTTTTTACGAGGCGGTGGGGCGGGCTGTTGTTCGACCTGAGTTGCCATTTTATCCCGACCGCGGGGTGGTCGGTCCGCCGCACTATCCTGACCGCGTGGTGGTCGTTCCGCATTACGCGAGGGAGGTATGGGATCTGGTGCCTCCTCATCGAACTGAGGTAGCAGTCTGCGCTTTGGGTAACTCTTGGCTGGGCGCTTGAGGCCCTATTCTTCGGCTGCCAGGACATCGGTCCATCTGTCAATGAGTAGGTCTTGATCAGCTTGGAGCTGCTGCTGCTTTTTCTTCAGGCTTCTTGCAGTAGCTATTAGCTGGCGCTTGAAGCGCTCCTGCTCGATGGGTGCCTCAGGCACAATGAAATCCTCGCTGTCGAGGCTCTCCTCATCCTCGGAGACTGGACGAT
Source organism: Triticum aestivum (assembly GCF_018294505.1). Taxonomy (NCBI): domain Eukaryota; kingdom Viridiplantae; phylum Streptophyta; class Magnoliopsida; order Poales; family Poaceae; genus Triticum; species Triticum aestivum. The sequence goes on along the minus strand of NC_057811.1, from coordinate 208,177,331 downwards.
AACTATCGTCATCCGGGTCATTGGGCATGGCCTGTTTATCAGGGTTAACTTGCCCGTTGTCTTGTTCCTCCTGTTCGGATGCTGCTCCAACAGGGTCTTCATTGTTTTCGGCATCACCCGGAGTACTATTTTCTCCGGTGCCAGTGTTGCCATCTTTTGAGCGACGAGGCTTAGAACGGCGTTTAGGGCGCCGGCGCTTGGACTGTGTCTCAGAAGGTTTATTCGCAACTGGATCTTCTTTGTCATCGTCGCTAGCTTTTTTAGGTGTGTCAACCATGTACACATCGTACGAAGAGGTGGCCGTCCAACGTCCAGTGAATGGCGGGTCTTGGCCTTGCTCCTTGTCGGCATCGTCGTCCATACCGTCGATGTCTTCGGAGCCATAGTCAAGCACGTCGGTTAAGTCATCGACAGTGGCTATGAAGTGGGTGGCGGGTGGGAAGCAAAATTCCCCATCATCAGCCTCTAGCTCGAACAGAACATAGTTCGGCTGTGAGTCCTTCTCCAAGGACAAATTCTTTAAAGAGTTTAGCACATCACCCAAAGGTGAGTGCTGGAAGATGTCTGCGGCGCTGAATTCGAAAATCGATAACCGATCCAGCTCGGTGTCCGCAGGCGTACATGGTCCGGAACTTATAGTCGGACACGAGTCCGGAGTTCCGTTGACACAAATATTGCAGGGTGTCGAGTCTGTGTGCGGCTCCAACACCGTGGACTCTGCGGCCTCGGATGGCACGATCTGCTCCGGTTCTAAGGCTATTGCAGCAACAGGAACCATCTCCTGGATGTGATCCGATGACAGATTTAAGTCATGTTCATCGGAGTGAGGGGGAGTGATTGTCGCGGTCTCGAATCTGTCGAAGATCAGGTCTCCGCGGACGTCCGCGACGTAGTTCAAGCTTCCAAATCTGACCTGATGGCCAAGGGCGTACCTATCGATCTGCTCCAGATGGCCAAGCGAGTTGGCCCGTAGTACGAAGCCACCGAATACAAAGATCTGTCCGGGGAGGAAGGTTTGTCCTTGGACGGCGTCAGTATTGACGACTGAAAGGGCCATCGAACCTTTCGTCGACGGCACAGTGGAACTCTCAATGAAAGCACCAATGTCGGTGTCAAAACCGGCGGATCTCGGGTAGGGGGTCCCGAACTGTGCGTCTAAGGTCGATGGTTGCAGGAGACGGGGGACACGATGTTTACCCAGGTTCGGCCCTCTATATGGAGGTAATACCCTACTTCCTGCTTGATTGATCTTGATGAATATGAGCATTACAAGAGTTGATCTACCACGAGATCGTAATGGCTAAACCCTAGAAGTCTAGCATGTATGACTATTGTAATGAGTATATCTTATCCGGACTACACCCTCCGGTTTATATAGACACCGGAGGGATCTAGGGTTACATAGTGTCGGTTACGTAGGAAGAAATCTTCATAGTTGATCGCCAAGCTTGCCTTCCACGCCAAGGAGAGTCCAATCTGGACATGGGTAGAGTCTTCGGCCTTCATGTCTTCACAGGCCATCAGTCCGGCCCATGGATAACAGGCCGGACGCCCGAGGACCCCTTAGTCCAGGACTCCCTCAGACTCCCCCCCCCCATGGCGCGCCCCCCCTTGGGCCGGCCACCTCTCCTTCCCCCCTTTGTATACGTGGGAGGGGGGCACCCCAAAGGCACACCAAGTCTTCTCTTAGCCGTGTGCAGTGCCCCCCCCCCACAGTTACACACCTCGGTCATATCGTCATAGTGCTTAGGCGAAGCCCTGGGCCGGTAACTTCATCATCACCGTCGCCACGCCGTCGTCCTGGCGGAACTCTCCCTCAGCCTCAACTACATCAAGAGTTTGAGGGACGTCATCGAGCTGAACGTGTACTGAACGCGGAGGTGCCGTACGTTCGGTGCTTGGATCGGTTGGATCGCTAAGATGTACAACTACATCAACCGCGTTACTAAACGCTTCAGCTTTCGATCTACGAGGGTATGTGGACACACTCTCCCCGCTCGTTGCTATACATCTCCTAGATAGATCTTGCGTGATCGTAGGTAAACTTTTTGAAATACTGTGTTCCCCAACAGTGGCATCCGAGCCAGGTCTATGCGTAGATGTTATATGCACGAGTAGAACACAAAGAGTTGTGGGCGATAATAGTCATACTGCTTACCAGCAACGTCTTACTTTGATTCGGCGGTATTGTTGGATGAAGCGACCCGGACCGACATTACATGACCACATTCATGAGACTGGTTCTACCGACGTGCTTCGCACACAGGTGGCTAGCGGGTGTTTGTTTCTCCAACTTTAGTTGAATTGAGTTTGACTACGACCGGTCCTTGTTGAAGGTTAAAACAGCACACTTGACAAAAAATCATGGTGGTTTTGATGCGTAGGTAAGAACGGTTCTTGCTAGAAGCCCATAGCAGCCATGTAAAACTTGCAACAACAAAGTAGAGGACGTCTAACTTGTTTTTGCAGGGCTTGTTGTGATGTGATATGGTCAAGACATGATGATATATAAATTATTGTATGACATGATCATGTTTTTTAAAAGTTATCGACAACTAGCAGGAGCCTTATGGTTGTCGCTTTATTGTATGAAATGCAATCACCATGTAATTGCTTTACTTTATCACTAAGCGGTAGCGATAGTCGTAGAAGCAATAGTTGGCAAGACGACAACGGTGCTACGATGGAGATCAAGGTGTCAAGCCGGTGACGATGGTGATCATGACGATGCTTTGGAGATGGAGATCAAAGGCACAAGATGATGATGGCCATATCATATCACTTATTTTGATTGCATGTGATGTTTATCCTTTATGCATCTTATTTTGCTTAGTACAATGGTAGCATTATAAGATGATCCCTCACTAAATTTCAAGGTACATGTGTTCTCCCTGAGTATGCACCGTTGCTACAGTTCGTCGTGCCGAGACACCACGTGATGACTGGGTGTGATAAGCTCTAAGTTCACATACAACGGGTGCAAGCCAATTTTGCACACGCAGAATACTCGGGTTAAACTTGACGAGCCTAGCATATGCAGATATGGCCTCGGAACACTGAGACCGAAAGGTCGAACGTGAATCATATAGTAGATATGATCAACATAGTGATGTTCACCATTGAAAGCTACTCCATCTCACGTGATGATCGGACATGGTTTAGTTGATATGGATCACGTGATCATTTAGATGACTAGAGGGATGTCTATCTAAGTGGGAGTTCTTAAGTAATATGATTAATTGAACTTTAATTTATCATGAACTTAGGACCTGATAGTATTTTGCATGTCTATGTTGTTGTAGAGAAATGGCCCGTGCTACTGTTCCTTTGAATTTTAATGCGTTCCTAGAGAAAGCTAAGTTGAAAGATGATGGTAGCAACTACACGGACTGGGTCCGTAACTTGAGGATTATCCTCATTGCTGCACAGAAGAATTACGTCCTGGAAGCACTGCTAGGTGCAAGACCCGCTGCAGGAGCAACTCCAGATGTTATGAACGTCTAGCAGAGCAAAGCTAATGACTACTCGATAGTTCAGTGTGCCATGCTTTACGGCTTAGAATCGGGAGTTCAACGATGTTTTGAACGTCATGGATCATATGAGATGTTCCAGGAGTTGAAGTTAATATTTCAAGCAAATGCCCGGATTGAGAGATATGAAGTCTCCAGTAAGTTCTATAGCTACAAAATGGAGCAAAATAGTTCTGTCAGTGAACATATACTCAGAATGTCTGGGTACCACAAGCACTTGACTCAACTGGCAGTTAATCTTCCTGATGATAGTGTCATTGACAGAGTTCTTCAATCACTGCCACCAAGCTACAAAAGCTTCGTGATGAACTATAATATGCAAGGGATGGATAAGACAATTCCCGAGCTCTTCGCGATGCTAAAGGCTGTGGAGGTAGAAATCAAGAAGGAGCATCAAGTGTTGATGGTTAACAAGACCACTAGTTTCAAGAAGAAGGGCAAAGGGAAGAAGGGGAACTTCAAGAAGAACGGCAAGCAAGTTGCTGCTCAAGTGAAGAAGCCCAAGTCTGGACCTAAGCCTGAGACTGAGTGCTTCTACTGCAAAGGGACTGGTCACTGGAAGCGGAACTGCCCCAAGTATTTGGCGGATAAGAAGGATGGCAAAGTGAAAGGTATATTTGATATACATGTTATTGATGTGTACCTTACTAATGCTCGTAGTAGCGCCTGGGTATTTGATACTGGTTCTGTTGCTCATATTTGCAACTCGAAACAGGGGCTACGGATTAAGCGAAGATTGGCTAAGGACGAGGTGACGATGCGCGTGGGAAATGGTTCCAAAGTCGATGTGATCGCCGTCGGCACGCTACCTCTACATCTACCTTCGGGATTAGTTTTAGACCTGAATAATTGTTATTTGGTGCCAGCGTTAAGCATGAACATTATATCTGGATCTTGTTTGATGCGAGACGGTTATTCATTTAAATCAGAGAATAATGGTTGTTCTATTTATATGAGTAATATCTTTTATGGTCATGCACCCTTGATGAGTGGTCTATTTTTGTTGAATCTCGATAGTAGTGATACACATATTCATAGTATTGAAGCCAAAAGATACAAGTTTAATAATGATAGTGCAACTTATTTGTGGCACTGCCGTTTAGGTCATATTGGTGTAAAGCGCATGAAGAAACTCCATGCTGATGGGCTTTTGGAATCACTTGATTATGAATCACTTGATGCTTGCGAACCATGCCTCATGGGCAAGATGACTAAGACTCCGTTCTCCGGAACAATGGAGCGAGCAACAGACTTATTGGAAATAATACATACTGATGTATGCGGTCCGATGAGTGTTGAGGCTCGCGGCGGGTATCGTTATTTTCTGACCTTCACAGATGATTTGAGCAGATATGGGTATATCTACTTGATGAAACATAAGTCTGAAACATTTGAAAAGTTCAAAGAATTTCAGAGTGAACTGGAAAATCATCGTAGCAAGAAATAAAGTTTCTATGATCTGATCGTGGAGGTGAATATTTGAGTTATGAGTTTGGTCTTCATTTGAAACAATGTGGAATAGTTTCGCAACTCACGCCACCTGGAACACCACAGCGTAATGGTGTGTCCGAACGTCGTAACCGTACTTTATTAGATATGGTGCGATCTATGATGTCTCTTACTGATTTACCGCTATCGTTTTGGGGTTATGCTTTAGAGACAGCTGTATTCACATTAAATAGGGCACCATCTAAATCCGTTGAGACGACACCATATGATCAGTGGTTTGGCAAGAAACCCAAGTTGTCATTTCTTAAAGTTTGGGGCTGCGATACTTATGTGAAAAAGCTTCAACCTGATAAGCTCGAACCCAAATCGGAGAAATGTGTCTTCATAGGATACCCAAAGGAAACTGTTGGGTACACCTTCTATCACAGATCCGAAGGCAAGATATTCGTTGCTAAGAATGGATCCTTTCTAGAGAAGGAGTTTCTCTCGAAAGAAGTGAGTGGGAGGAAAGTAGAACTTGATGAGGTAATTGTACCTTCTCCCGAATTGGAAAGTAGTCATCACATAAATCAGTTCCAGTGATTCCTACACCAATTAGTGAGGAAGCTAATGATGATGATCATGAAACTTCTGATCAAGTTACTACCGAACCTCATATGTCAACCAGAGTAAGATCCGCACCAGTGTGGTATGGTAATCCTATTCTGGAGGTCATGTTACTTGACCATAACGAACCTACGAACTATGAAGAAGCGATGATGAGCCCAGATTCCGCGAAATGGCTTGAGGCCATGAAATCTGAGATGGGATCCATGTATGAGAACAAAGTGTGGACTTTGGTTGACTTGCCCGATGATCGGCAAGCCATAGAGAATAAATGGATCTTCAAGAAGAAGACTGACGCTGACGGTAATATTATTGTCTACAAAGCACGACTTGTTGTGAAAGGTTTTCGACAAGTTCAAGGAGTTGACTACGATGAGACCTTCTCACCCGTAGCGATGCTTAAGTCTGTGTGAATCATTATAGCAATTGCCGCATTTCATGATTATGAAATTTGGCAAATGGATGTCAAAACTGCAGTCCTTAATGGATATCTTAAAGAAGAGTTGTATATGATGCAACCAGAAGGTTTTGTCGATCCAAAAGGTGCTAACAAAGTGTGCAAGCTCCAGCGATCCATTTATGGACTGATGCAAGCCTCTCGGAGTTGGAATATACGCTTTGATAGTGTGATCAAAGCATATGGTTTTATACAGACTTATGGAGAAGCCTGTACATACAAGAAAGTGAGTGGGAGCTCTGTAGCATTTCTGATATTATATGTGGATGACATATTATTGATCGGAAATGATACTGAATTTCTGAATAGCATAAAAGGATACTTGAATAAGAATTTTTCAATGAAAGACCTCGGTGAAGCTTCTTATATATTGGGCATGAAGATCTATAGAGATAGATCAAGACGCTTAATTGGACTTTCACAAAGCACATACCTTGATAAAGTTTTGAAGAAGTTCAAAATGGATCAGTCAAAGCAAGGGTTCTTACCTGTGTTACAAGGTGTGAAATTGAGTCAGACTCAATGCCCGACCACTGCAGAAGATAGAGAGAAAATGAAAGAAATTCCCTATGCCTCAGCCATAGGTTCTATCATGTATGCAATGCTGTGTACCAGACCTGATGTGTGCCTTGCTATTAGTTTAGCAGCGAGGTACCAAAGTAATCTAGGAGTGGATCACTGGACAACGGTCAAGAACATCCTGAAATACCTAAAAAGGACTAAGGATATGTTTCTCGTTTATGGAGGTGACAAAGAGCTCGTCGTAAATGGTTACGTTGATGCAAGCTTTGACATTGATCTGGATGACTCTAAGTCACAAACCGAATATGTATTTATATTGAATGGTGGAGTTGTCAGTTGGTGCAGTTCCAAGCAGAGCGTCGTGGCGGTATCTACATGTGAAGAGGAGTACATAGCTGCTTCGGAAGCAGCAAATGAAGGATTCTGGATGAAGGAGTTCATATCCGATCTGGGTGTAATACCTAGTGCATCGGGTCCAATGAAAATCTTTTGTGACAATACTGGTGCAATTGCCTTGGCAAAGGAATCCAGATTTCATAAGAGAACCAAGCACGTCAAGAGGCGCTTCAATTCCATCCGCGATCAAGTCAAGGAGGGAGACATAGAAATTTGCAAGATACATATGGATCTGAATGTTGCAGACCCGTTGACTAAGCCTCTCTCACGAGCAAAACATGATCATAACCAAGACTCCATGGGTGTTAGAATCATTACTTTGTAACCTAGATTATTGACTCTAGTGCAAGTGGGAGACTAAAGGAAATATACCCTAGAGGCAATAATAAAGTTGTTATTTATATTTCCTTATATCATGATAAATGTTTATTATTCATCCTAGAATTGTATTAACCGTAAACTTAGTACATGTGTGAATACATAGACAAACAGAGTGTCCCTAGTATGCCTCTACTTGACTAGCTCGTTAATCAAAGATGGTTAAGTTTCCTAGCCATAGACATGTGTTGTCATTTGATGAACGGGATCACATCATTAGAGAATGATGTGATGGACAAGACCCATCCGTTAGCTTAGCATAATGATCGTTTAGTTTTTCTGCTATTGCTTTCTTCATGACTTATACACATTCCTCTGACAATGAGATTATGCAACTCCCGAATACCGGAGGAACACCTTGTGTGCTATCAAACGTCACAACGTAACTGGGTGATTATAAAGATGCTCTATAGGTGTCTCCGATGGTGTTTGTTGAGTTGGCATAGATCGAGATTAGGATTTGTCACTCCGTGTATCGGAGAGGTATCTCTGGGCCCTCTCGGTAATTCTCATCACTATAAGCCTTGCAGGCAATGTGACTAATGAGTTAGTGCGGGATGATGCATTACGGAACGAGTAAAGAGACTTGGCGGTAACGAGATTGTACTAGGTATGATGATACCGACGATCGAATCTCGGGCAAGTAACATACCAATGACAAAGGGAACAACGTATGTTCTTGTGCGGTTTGACCGATAAAGATCTTTGTAGAATATGTAGGAGCCAATATGAGCATCCAGGTTTCGCTATTGGTTACTGACCGGAGAGGTGTCTCGGTCATGTCTACATAGTTCTCGAACCCGTAGAGTCCGCACGCTTAACGTTCGATGACAATTTGTATTATGAGTTATGTGTTTTGATGAACCGAAGTTTGTTCGGAGTCCCGGATGAGATCACGAACATGACGAGAAGTCTCGAAATGGTCGAGACATAAAGATTGATATATTGGAAGGTTATGTTTGGACACCGGACTGATTTCGGAAAGGCTCGGGCATTTTTCGGAGTACCGGGGGTTACCGGAACCCCCCCCCCCCGGAGTTAATGGGCCTTCATGGGCCCTAGTGGAGAGAGGAGGCGGCGGCCAGGTGGTGGCGCGCGCCCCCCAAGCCCAATCCGAATTCGACTAGGGTTTGGGGGGCCGGCCCCCTTTCCTTCTCTCCTTCTCCTCCTTCCCTCCTTCTCCTAGTGGGAATAGGGAAGGGGGGGCGAATCCTACTTGGATCGGGAGTCCAAGTAGGACTCCCCCCCCCCCCGTGGTGCGCCCCCCTTGGGCCGGACACCTCTCCTTCCCCCCTTTATATAAGTGGGAGGGGGCACCCCAAAGGCACACCAAGTCTTCTCTTAGCCGTGTGCGGTGCCCCCCTCCATAGTTACACACCTCGGTAATATCGTCGTAGTGCTTAGCCGCAGCCCTGCGCCGATAACTTCAACATCACCGTCACCACGCCATTGTGCTGACGAAACTCTCCCTCGGCCTCAACTGGATCAAGAGTTCGAGGGACGTCATCGAGCTGAATGTGTGCTGAACGCGGAGGTGCCATATGTTCAGTGCTTGGATCGGTTGGATCGCGAAGACGTTCGACTACATCAACCGCGTTAGTAAACGCTTCCACTTTCGGTATACGAGGGTACGTGGACACACTCTCCCCGCTCGTTGCTATGCATCTCCTAGATAGATCTTGCGTGATCGTAGGTAAATTTTTTGAAATACTGCGTTCCCCAACAGGTGACATCCACACCTTCTTGATCCAGTAAGACAGGCGAAGTAGTAGATGAGTTCCGGCATCACGACGGCGTGGTGATGGTGGTGGTGATGCTATCTCCGCAGGGCTTCGCCTAAGCACTCCAAAAATATGACCGAGGGACGAAACTATGGAGAGGGGCGCCGCACACAGATACGTCTCCAACGTATCTATAATTTATGAAGTATTCATGCCATGTTTACAACAATTTTAAATGGTTTTGGTATTATTTGCATGGAACTAACCCGGACTGACGATGTTTTCAGCAGAACTACCATGGTGTTGTTTTTTGTGCTGAAATAAATGTTCTCCAAATGAGTTGAAACTTTTTGATGATTTTTTTGGAACAAAAGAGACCCCCGAAGCTTCGTGGGAGGGCCAGAAGAGCCACGAGGAGGGCACAACCCACCAGGGCGCGCCTGGTGGGCCAGGCTTGCCCCAGTGGGTTGTGCTCACCTCGAGGCACATCTTAGCGTGAAACGAACGCCAAAAAATCCTATAAATAGAGAAACCACCAGGGGTTAACCTAGATCAGAAGTTCCGCTGCCGCAAGCCTCTGTAGCCACCGAAAACCAATCTAGACCCCGTTCCGACACTCTGCCAGAGGGGGGAATCATCTTCGGTGGCCATCATCATCATCCCGGCCACAAAGATGAGGGAGTAGTCCACCCTTGGGGATGAGGGTTTGTACTAGTAGCTATGTGTTTAATCTCTCTCTCGTGTTCTTGAGATGTCACGATCTTGATGTATCGCGGGCTTTGTTAATATAGTCGGATCATATGGTGTTTTCCCCTCTCTATCTTGTTGTGATGAATTGAGTTTTTCCCTTTGAGATTTCATTGTTATCGGATTGAATACTTTTATGGATTTGAGAACACTTGATATATGTCTTGCAATTGAATACTCGTGGTGACAATGGGGTATCGTATTGATTCACTTGATATATGTTTTGGCACTCAACTCGCGGATTCCCGAGGTGACATTGGGGTAATCTCTGCTTAGGGGTTGATGCACGTTCTTATCTTTGTTTCTCCAGTAGAAATCTTGGGGCACTCTTTGAAGTTCTTCGTGTTGGATTGAGTATTATGAATATGAATTTGCTTTGGTGTTATTTTAGTACGAGCTCTAGGATAGATCGAATGGAAAGAATAGCTTTGTGTTATTTTAGTACGTACTCTTGAATAGATCATATGGAAAGAATAGCTTTGAGGTGGTTTCGTACCCTACAAACAATTTATTCTTATGTTCTCTGCAAGATAGGAACTTTGGAGTGATTCTTCATCGCACTTTCAGGGGTGGTTATATGATCCAATTATATTAGCATTGTTGAGAGGTTGCACTAGTGAAAGTACGAACCCTAGGCCTCACTCTCAAGCATTGCAATACCGTTTTTGTGCCCGTTTACTATTTGCTACCTTGCTGTTTTCATTTATTCATATTATAAAAATATATTTCTACCATTAATATTACACTTTTGTCATTTTATCTTCGCCGAACTAGGGCACCTATACAATTTGCCATTGTATTGGGTGTTGGGGACACAAGAGATTTCTTGTATTTGGTTGCAGGGTTGTTTGAGAGAGACCATCTTCATCCTACACCTCCCACGGATTGATAAAACTTAGGTCATCCACTTGAGGGAAAATTGCTACTGTCCTACAAAACTCTGCGCTTGGAGGCCCAACACGAGTCTACAAGAATAAGTTGCGTAGTAGACATCAAGCTCTTTTCTGGCGCCGTTGCCGGGGAGGTGAGTGCATGAAGGTATATCTTTAGATCTTGCAGTTGAATCTTTTAGTTTTTTGTTTTATCACTAGTTTGGTTTATAAAAGAAAACTACATAAAATGGAATTGAGGTTGCATCATATTATTGATCGTCTTTATAATATCTTTCATGAAAATGATGGATCGGAAAATTATGCTCAATTGTTAGAAGAAGAAGTCAATAAATTTTTTGGCATAAAATATTTGAATTATGAGCATGATTACAATGTTGTTATTTTGAATTCTTTGAATATCCATGATGCTAATGATATGCAAAGCCATAAGCTTGGGGATGCTATATTTGATGAAGATGATATTTTTAGTCCCCCAAGTTTTGATGAGAAAATTTATTATGATGAAAGCATGCCTCCTATTTATGATGATTACATTTATGAAAGTGGATTTGGAGAGGTCATGACTTTATTTAATGATGATTCCACTATGTTGGAAGAAGTCACAATTGATTATGACAACAAAGTTCCTATCTATGATGATTATGGTGATGACATGTATGCTATAAATAATAATGATAACCATGAAACTTGTCATCATGATTTTAATTTTCAATCCAATGATAGTTATTTTGTTGAGTTTGCTCCCACTACTATTCGTGAGAATAAATTTGCTTATGTGGAGAGTAATAAAATTTCTATGCTTATGCATCATGAAAAGAGTGCCTTATGTGATGATTATATTGTTGAATTTCTTCATGATTCTAATGAAAATTATTATGAGGGAGGAACTTTTGATTGTAGGAATTGCAATAAGATCAAGTTTCCTCTCTATGTGTTGAAAATCTTGAAGTTATGTTTGTTTTGCCTCCCCATGATAGATTATTCTTGTTCCCATAAATTGTATGATCACAAAATCCCTATGCATAGGAAGTGGGTTAGGCTTAAATGTGCTAGTCATATGCTTCATGATGCTCCCGTTATGTTTCAATTCTTACCTTTTATGCGAGCATCATTGAAATCATCATGCCTAGCTAAATGGCATTAAAGAAAAGCGCTTGTTGGTAGACAACCCAACAATTTTACCTACTGTTTTTGTGTGTTCACATGATTATGCTACTTTATTGGTCATGTTTTATTGCTTTTGTTTCAATAAAGTGCCAAGTAAACCCTTTGGGATCATGTTGGCTGATAGTTGATCTGATCTTGCTGAAAAACAGAAACTTTTGCGCTCACGAAAATAATTCTCATTTTTAACATAAGAGTGATTTTGAGTTGATTATTCTTGCCGAAGTTTAATATACAAATTTCTCACGTGGTCCTAATTTTTTCATAATTTTTGGAGTTGCAGAAGTATGGTAGTTATCCAGATCATTACAGACTGTTCTGTTTTTGACAGATTCTGTTTTCAACACATAGTTTGCTTTTTTTCTAGTTTCTATGGCTTATATTGCTCAATATAAATTGTGGAAATGATATTCTACAGTAGGCATTGTGTGCGAAAAATTATGAATGTTGTCTTTGACAGTACCAAAGTGAAATGGTTTGCTCTTTATCATACTAACCTATCTCACGAAGTTCCGTTAAGTTTTGTGTGATTGAAATTTTCAAGTTTTGGGTGAGATGTCAATATGAGGAGAATAAGGAGTGAAAAGACCATAATCTTGGGGATTGCCAAGGCACCCCAAGGTGATATTCAAGGAAGATCCAGCAACTAAGCTTGGGGATGCCCCGGAAGGCATCCCCTCTTTCGTCTCCAACATTATCGGTAACCTCACTTGGATCTATGTTTTCATTCGTCACATGATATGCGTTTTGCTTGGAGCATCATTTTATTTTGTTAGGATTTTATTTCTGTTATTTAGAATAATTTTTTGCATCTTTTATTTCAATAAAAGTGGCATTGATAGCCTTTACTATGCTTATTTTACAAGTTTACATGTTGCTGTTTCAAAACAAAAAGTTTACCGCCGTTGCAAACATTCCCTAGAGAAGTCAGAATGTGATAAAATGTTGAAACGTTTTGAAAAATAATCTCTGATAAATTTTCTGCAGTGGGGTAAAATTTTCATAATTTTTGGAGTTAGGGAAGTATGATGAATATTGCATTCTTTACAGACTGTACTGTTTTGGCAGATTGGTGTTATGTTTGCATTGTTTGCATATGTTTGCTTGTTTAATGATCCTATTTGAGGATAGGAGTATTAAATATGCAGAGGCATTTAGTATGCAATGTTGAGTAATAATTTTAGTGGTTTTCTACAGTAGAGAATGATAAGGTTTTTGCATTGGTTTATACTAACTTATCTCACGAGTTCTTGTTGAGTTTTGTGTGGATGAAACTTTTGAGATTTAGGAAAACCGTGATATAAAAATAATTAAGGAGACACAAAAACTCAAGCTTGGGGATGCCCAAGGCATCCCAAGATAATATTTCAAGAAGTCTCAAGCATCTAAGCTTGGGGATGCCCCGGTAGGCATCCCACCTTTCTTCTTCAACAATTATCGGTTAGTATCAGTTGAGCCTAAGTTTTTGCTTCTTCACATGATGTGTGCTATTCTTGGAATGTTATTTTATTTTGTTTTGCTTTCTGTTTTAATAAAGTACTTAGATCTGAAAGTTTTTAATAAAATAGAGTCCTCGAATACTTGCCAGGGAGGCTAGGTAAGCGGCACTCACATCCCGTCAACGAAGCTCCTTTCTATGGAATTGCTCTAGTGCTTCACTTATATCTTTTTGAGCACAGTGTGCTTTAGTATTTTTGAAGAAATTCTCTCTTGCTTCACTTAAATTAATTTAAGAGAAATAAATATTATGCTCATGATCTTCACTTATATTTGTTTGAGCTTATCACATGAAAATTAGTCCCAAAGTGATGGATATTCAAGAAGGATATAATAAAAACTTTCATGAAGATCATTGGACAAAATAAACTTGATTCCTTGTAATAGTTTTGAGATATGATGATGTGATATGTGAGTCATGTTGATGAGTAATTATTCTTTAGTAAGAATATTGGTGTTAAGGTTTGTGATTCCCTATGCAAGCGCGAAAGTCAATAGTTGTGCAATGAAATTACATCCTACTTGTGGTGCATTATTCAGTGTTAATTATGCTCAATGCTCGCTTATGACATTATTCGTTTCTTGGTTGGTCGTTTCTCAATCTTTTGCTAGCCTTCATTTTGCACTAAGTATGATCACTACTTGTGCATCCAAAATCCTCTAAACCAGTTTTGCCACATGAGTCCACTATACCTACCTATATGCGGTATTCTTTTGCCGGTCTAAGCAAATTTGTATGTGCCATCTCTAATTTTCAAAATAAATTTCTCTTTTGTGTGCTCGTACCGCTCGCGAGGCGGTAAGGGGTGTCCAATATTTTCCATGCTAGATGTGTTATTCTCACAATGAGTGTTTATTCACTTGTCATTGCACAAGAGTAAGGCAAAGGTATTAAGGATGCCCGGTACCAAAATGAAAAATGAATTTACTTTATGTTGTCAAATAATAAATTCCTTGGAAAGTGTTGGTATGGAGGGCACCCGTGGATACGGTTAGCCGTGGAAAGTGAAAGTATGGTGGAAAAAGGAATAAACTTTATTTTCTATTTGGGAACCGCCTATGATATATCTAGCATGGAAAGTGTTGGGAGCTCAAAGTCGTTTTCCTTGGTGGGAAAAGTGTGCCTCTCAAAATGTTTTTATCTCTCAATTTTTGCTTTGAGCTCCGGCACCTCTACAAATCCCTACTTCCCTCTGCGAAGGGCCTTTCTTTAACTTTATGCAATTTTTATTTTAAATTTGAGTCTCCATCTTCTCTTATAAAGCACGAACTAGGAGGCACTATGATCGTACTTGAGCATTGGGTGTAGCTAATATGCGAGTGTGTTTCATGAATGGATCAATGATTGAGCATGATGGGCCAGGGATAACTTATTTTCGCATTGATATTTTGAAAGACATGGTTGCTTGTTGGTATGCTTGAGTATTAAAGTCCTCATGTCAAAACTAGACTATTGCTTTGAACCATATAAAAGTCCAAATGTCCATGCTACAAAATAAAAGAATTTATGATGAATATGATAGGTAGCGTTCCACAAAAAAATACATTTTCAATTGCTACTTTATCATGATACGGTTTATGAGAAAGAGTTGTTGTTATGATACTAGGAAAAGTGATTGAAATTATCATTGATCAAACTAATGCACTTTGCTAGCATTCACTCTTCATAAATTATTTCTTTTATCATTTACCTACTCGGAGAGGAGTAGGAATTAAGCTTCGGGATGCCGATACGTCTCCAACGTATTTATAATTTATGAAGTATTCATGTCATGTTTACAACAATTTTATATGGTTTTGGTATGATTTGCATGGAACTAACCCAGGTTGATGTTGTTTTCAGCAGAACTACCGTGGTGTTGTTTTTTGTGCTGAAATGAAAGTTCTCCAAATGAGCTCAAACTTTTTGATGATTTTTTTTGGAACAAAAGAGACCCCCGAAGCTTCGTGGGAGAGCCAGAAGAGCCACGAGGAGGGCACAACCCACCAGGGCGCGCCTGGTGGGCCTGGCTTGCCCCGGTGGGTTGTGCTCACCTCGAGGCCCATCTTAGCATAAAACCAACGCCAAAAAATCCTATAAATAGAGAAACCACCAGGGGTTAACCTAGATCAGAAGTTTCGCCACTGCAAGCCTCTGTAGCCATTGAAAACCAATCTAGACCCCGTTCCGGCACCCTGCCGGAGGGGGGAATCATCTCCGGTGGCCATCTTCATCATCCCGGCGGCCACCACGATGAGGAGGGAGTAGTCCACCCTCGGGGCTGAGGGTTTGTACCAGTAGCTATGTGTTTAATCTCTCGCTCTCGTGTTCTTGAGATGTCACGATCTTGATGTATCGCGGGCTTTGTTAATATAGTCGGATCATATGGTGTTTTCCCCTCTCTATCTTGTTGTGTGAATTGAGTTTTTCCCTTTGAGATTTCATTGTTATCGGATTGAATACTTTTATGGATTTGAGAACACTTGATATATGTCTTGCAATTGAATACTCGTGGTGACAATGGGGTATCGTATTGATTCACATGATATATGTTTTGGCACTCAACTCGCGGATTCCCGAGGTGTCATTGGGGTAATCTATGCATAGCGGTATATGCACGTTCTTGTCTTTGTTTGTCCGGGCACTCTTTGAAGTTCTTCGTGTTGGATTGAGTATTATGAATATGAATTTGCTTTGGTGTTATTTTAGTACGAACTCTAGGATAGATCGAACGAAAAGAATAGCTTTGTGTTATTTTAGTACGAACTCTTGAATAGATCAAACGGAAAGAATAGCTTTGAGGTGGTTTCGTACCCTACAAACAATTTATTCTTATGTTCTCCGCTAGGTAGGAACTTTGGAGTGATTCTTTATCGCACTTTCAGGGGTGGTTATATGATCCAATTATATTAGCATTGTTGAGAGGTTGCACTAGTGAAAGTACAGACCCTAGGCCTCATTCTCCAGCATTGCAATACCATTTTTGTGCCCGTTTACTATTTGCTACCTTGCTGTTTTCATTTATTCATATTATAAAAATATATTTCTACCATTAATATTACACTTTTATCATTTTATCTTCGCCGAACTAGGGCACCTATACAATTTGCCATTGTATTGGGTGTCTTGGGGACACAAGAGATTTCTTGTATTTGGTTGCAGGGTTGTTTGAGAGAGACCATCTTCATCCTACACCTCCCACGGATTGCTAAACCTTAGGTAATCCACTTAAGGGAAAATTGCTAATGTCCTACAAAACTCTGCGCTTGGAGGCCCAACATGAGTCTACAAGAATAAAGTTGCATAGTAGACATCACACACGGCTAAGAGATTGTCGTGGTACTGGGTGGCGCCCCTCCCTCATATACATAGGAGGGGGAGTGGAGAGGCAGCCAGGGGGCACCCCCAAGTAGGCTGAATCCTCCTTGGGCTCCTGCGCTAGCCGCCCCCCCCCCTTTCTTTATTTGTGCACGAGAGGAAGGCAGGGGGAGGTGTCCCCCCCCTTTCCTTTCTCTCATGAGGAGGGAAAGGCAGGAGGGGCCAACCCTCCCCCTTTCCTTCCCCTAGGGTCGGCGGCTAGGGAGAGGGGCGCACCAACCCCTTGTGGGCTAGTGTGTTCCTCCTTCAGCCCATTAAGCCCATATAGCCTCTCGGGGCTTCTCGGAACCCCTTCCGGTGATCCGATCACTACCCGGTACCTCCAGAAACTCTTCCAGTGTCCAAATAGCATCGTCCTATATATCATTCTTTACCTCCGGACCATTTTGGAGCTCCTAGTCATGTCTGTGATCTCATCCGGTACTCCGAACAACATTCGGTCAACAAATCACATAAATGATATAATATTATATCGTCAATGAACGTTAAGCGTGCAGACCCTACGGGTTCGAGGACTATGTAGACATGACCGAGACACCTCTCCGGTCAATAACCGATAACGGAACTTCGATGCCCATATTGGTTCCTACATTTCTATGAAGATCTGTATCGCTCGAACCTTACGACAACATACGTAATTCCCTTTTTCTATCGGTATGTTACTTGCCCGAGATTCGATCGTCGTATCTTCATACCTAGTTCAATCTCATTACTGGAAAGTCTCTTTACTTGTTCCGTAATACATCATCTCATAACTAACTCCTTAGTCAATTTGCTTGCAAGCTTCTTGTGATGTGTATTACTGAGATGGCCCAGAGATACCTCTGCGATACACGGAGTGACAAATCCTAATCTCGATCCATGCCAACTCAACAGACACGTTCGGAGATACCTGTAGAGCACTTTTATGATCACCCAGTTATGTTGTGACATTTGATAGCACACAAGGTATTCCTCCGGTATCCGGGAGTTGCATGATCTCATAGTCAAAGGAATACGTATTTGACATTAAGAAAGCAATAGCAATAAACTGAATGATCATATGCTAAGCTAATGGATGGGTCTTGTCCATCACATCATTCTCCTAATGATGTGATCCTGTTATCAAGTGAAAACACATGTCTATGGTTTGGAAACCTTAACCATCTCTTGATAAACGAGCTAGTCTAGTAGAGGCTTACTAGGGACACGGTATTTTTTATGTATCCACACATGTATTTAAGTTTTCGGTCAATACAATTCTAGCATGAATAATAAACCTTTATCATGATTAAGGAAATATAATTATAACCATTTTGTTATTGCCTCTAGGGCATATTTCCCTCAGTCTCCCACTTGCACTAGAATCAATAATCTAGTTCATATCGCCATGTGACTAACATCCAAAGAGTTTACTAGAGTCAATAATCTAGTTCACGTTGACATGTGATTAACACCCATAATTCACATCACCAGGTGATTGATATGTCTCCAACGTATCTATAATATAGGAAGTATTCATGCCATTATATTATCATTCTTGGATGTTTTACAATCATTTTATAGCAACTTTATATCATTTTTTGGGACTAACCTATTGACCCAGTGCCAGTTGTTGTTTTTGCTTGTTTTTTACATCGCAGGAAACCAATATCAAACAGAGTCCAAACACCTCGAAATTTTTTGGATATTATTTATGGACCAGAATAGTTCCAATGGGCCAGAGCTGCACCTGGGGGTGCCCCGAGGGGGGAACAACCCACCAGGGCGCGCCTGGGGGCCCAGTCACGCCGAGGTGGGTCGTGCCCACCTCGGTGGCCTCCCGCACCCCCTCTTTACCCTATAAATTCTCAAAAATTCCATAAACCCTCGGGGTTAATGTAGATCAGAAGTTCTGCCGCCGCAGGCCTCTATAGCCACCGAAAATCAATCTAGACCCTTTCCGGCACCCTGTCGGAGGGGGGAATCATCTCCGGTGGCCATCTTCATCATCCCGGCGGCGACCATGATGAGGAGGGAGTAGTCCACCCTCGGGGCTGAGGGTTTGTACCAGTAGCTATGTGTTTAATCTCTCTCTCTCTCGTGTTCTTGAGATGTCACGATCTTGATGTATCGCAGGCTTTGTTAATATAGTTGGATCATATGGTGTTTTCCCCTCTCTATCTTGTTGTGATGAATTGAGTTTTTCCCTTTGTTAATATAGTTGGATCATATGGTGTTTTCCCCTCTCTATCTTGTTGTGATGAATTGAGTTTTTCCCTTTGAGATTTCGTTGTTATCGGATTGAATACTTTTATGGATTTGAGAACACTTGATATATGGCTTGCAATTGAATATTCGTGGTGACAATGGGGTATCGTATTGATTCACTTGATATATGTTTTGGCACTCAACTCATGGATTCCCAAGGTGACATTGGGGTAATCTATGCATAGGGGTTGATGCACGTTCTTGTCTTTGTTTCTCCGGTAGAAATCTTGAGGCACTCTTTGAAGTTCTTTGTGTTGTATTGAGTATTATGAATATGAATTTTCTTTGGTGTTATTTTAGTATGAACTCTAGGATAGATCAAACGGAAAGAATAGCTTTGTGTTATTTTAGTACGGACTCTTGAATAGATCAAACGGAAAGAATAGCTTTGAGGTGGTTTTGTACCCTACAAACAATTTATTCTTATGTTCTCCGCTAGATTGGAACTTTGGAGTGATTCTTCATCGCACTTTGAGGGATGGTTATATGATCCAATTATATTAGCATTGTTGAGAGATTGCACTAGCGAAAGTACTGACCCTAGGCCTCATTTTCGAACATTGCAATACCGTTATTGTGCCCATTCACTATTTTCTACCTTGTTGTTTTTACTTATTCAGATTATAAAAATATATTTCCACCATCCATATTACACTTTTATCACCATCTCTTCGCCGAACAAGTGCACCTATACAATTTGCCATTGTATTGGGTTTGTTGGGGACACAAGAGACTTCTTGTTTTTGGTTGCAGGGTCGTTTGAGAGAGACCATCTTCATCCTACACCTCTCATGGATTGATAAACCTTAGGTCATCCACTTGAGGGAAAATTGCTACTGTCCTACAAAACTCTGCGCTTGGACGCCCAACACGTGTCTACAAGAATAAAAGTTGTGTAGTAGACATAAAGATCTTTTCTGGCGCCGTTGCCGGGGAGGTGAGTGCATGAAGGTATATCTTTAGATCTTGCAATTGAATCTTTTAGTTTCTTGGTTTATCACTAGTTTGGTTTATAAAAGAAAACTACATAAAAATGGAATTGAGGTTGCATCATATTATTGATCACCTTTATAATATCTTTCTTGAAAATGATGGTTCGGAAAATTGTGCTCAATTGTTAGAACAAGAAATCAAAAAAATGTTTGGCACAAAATATTTAAATGATGAGCATGATTGCAATGTTGTTAGTATGAATTCTTTGAATATCCATGATGCTAATGATATGCAAAGCTACAAGCTTGGGGATGCTATATTTGATGAAGATGATATTTTTCTCCCCCAAGTTTTGATGAGAAAATTTATTATGATGAAAGCATGCCTCCTATTTATGATGATTATATTTATCAAAGTGGATTTGGAGAGTTCGTGACTTTATTTAATGATGAATCCACTATTTCGGAGGAGGTTGCAATTGATTATGACGACAAAGTTCCTATATATGATGATTATGGTGATGACATGTATGCTATATTTGATAATGATAACCATGAAACTTGTCATCATGATTTTAATTTTCAATCTCATGATAGTTATTTTGTTGAGTTTGCTCCCACTACTATTGATGAGAATAAATTTGCTTATGTGGAGAGTGACAAAATTTTTATGATTATGCATCTTGAAAAGAGTGCCTCATGTGATGGTTCTATTGTGGAATTTCTTCATGATGCTACTGAAAATTATTATGAGGGAGGAACTTATGATTGTAGGAATTGCAATAATATCAACTTTCCTCTCTATGTGTTGAAAGTTTTGAAGTTATGCTTGTTTTGCCTTCCTATGCTAGTTGATTCTTGTTCCCATAAGTTGTTTGCTCACAAAATCCCTATGCATAGGAAGTGGGTTAGGCTTAAATGTGCTAGTCATATGCTTCATGATGCTCTCTTTGTGTTTCAATTCTTATCTTTTATGCGAGCATCATTGAAATCACCATGCCTAGCTAAAAGGCATTAAAGAAAAGCGCTTGTTGGGAGACAACCCAACATTTGTACCTTCTGTTTTTTTTGTTTGTTCACATGATTATGCTACTTTATTTATCATGTTTTATTGCGTTTGTTTCAATAAATTTCCAAGTAAGCCTTTGGGATCATGTTGGGTGATAGTTGATTTGATCTTGCTAAAAAACAAAAACTTTTGCTCTCACGAAAATAATTCTCATTTTTAACAGAAGAGTTATTTTGAGTTGATTCATTTTGCAGAAGTTCAATATACAAATTTATCAGGTGTTCCTAATTTTTTTAAGAATTGTTGGAGTAGCATAAGTATGGTTTGAGTACAGATTACTACAGACTGTTCTGTTTTCGACAGATTCTGTTTTCAATGCATAGTTTGCTTGCTTTCTAGTTTCTATGGCTTATATTGCTCAATATAAATTGTAGAAATGATATGCTACAGTAGGCATTGTGTGAGAACAATTATGAATCTTGTCTTTGGCAGTACCAATAGTGGAATGGTTTGCTCTTTATCATACTAACCTATCTCACAAAGTTCCGTTAAGTATTGTGTGATTGAAGTTTTCAAGTTTTGGGTGAGATATCGATATGAGGAGAATAAGGAGTGACAAGAACCTAAGCTTGGAAATTCCCAAGGAACCCCCAAGCAAATATTCAAGGAAGATCAAGCAACTAAGCTTGGGGATGCCCCGGAAGGCATCCCCTCTTTCGTCTCCAACAATATAGGTAACTTTACTTAGAGCTATATTTTCATTTGTCACATGATATGAGTTTTGCTTGGAGCGTCATTTTATTTTGTTAGGATTTTCTTGATGTTATTTAGAATAATGTTTTGCATCTTTTACTTCAATAAAAATGTCAAGTATAGCTTTTGCCATGCTTATTTTGCAAGTCTATATGTTGCTATTTCAAAACAGAAAGTTTACCGTTGTTGCAAAAAATTCCTAGAAAAGTCAGAATGTGATAAAATGTTGAAACTTTTTGCAAAATGAGCTCTGATAAATTTTCTACAGTGTGGTATATTTTCATAACTTTTGGAGTTAGGGAACTATTGATACTCTTGCATTCTTTAGAAACTGTACTGTTTTGGCAGATTGCTGTTATGTTTGCATTGTTTGCATATTTTTGCTTGTTTAATGATCCTATTTGAGGATAGGAGTATTAAATATGCAGGGGCATTTAGTATGCAATGTTGAATAATAATTTTAGTGATTTTCTACAGTACAGAATGATAAAGTTTTTGCATTGGTTTATACCGACTTATCTCACGAGTTCTTGTTGAGTTTTGTGTGGATGAAGTTTTTAAGATTTAGGGAAACAGTGATATGATAGGAATTAAGGAGACAAAAAAGCTCAAGCTTGGGGATTCCCAAGGCACCCCAAAATAATATTTCAAGAATTCTAAAGCATCTAAGCTTGGGGATGCCTCGGTAGGCATCAAACCTTTCTTCTTCAACAATTATCGGTTAGTATCGGTTGAGCCTAAGTTTTTGCTTCTTCACATGATGTGTGCTATCCTTGGAATGTCATTTTATTTTGTTTGCTTACTATTTTAATAAATTACTTAGATCTGAAAGTTTTTAAATAAAATAGAGTCCTCAAATAGTTTCCAGGGAGGCTAAGTAAGCGGCACTCACATCCCGTCAACGAAGCTCTTTTCTATGAAATTGCTCTAGTGCTTCACTTATATCTTTTTGAGCACGGTGTGCTTTAATATTTTTGAAGAAATTATCTTTTGCTTCACTTAAATTAATTTTAGAGAAAGAAATATTATGCTCATGGTCTCACTTATATCTTTTTGGAGTAGCTTGTCATTTAATCTTGTGCTTCACTTATATCCTATGAGTAAATTGTTGAATAAATTGAATGTCATGAAGTTGAAATTATATCATTCCTAGTGGTAGCTTCACATTGGGTTTAGAAAGTGAAATCTTTTGAAGCTTGACAATCACAATATTGGTCATACAAGCAATTCATGAATGATTAGTAGAAGGAAGAGAACTTTTACATGCAAATACACTATCTTGGAAATCTTTTGTGATTGTGAGCCCCCGTCAAAATATATTGATGTTGGACAAGGAAGACAATGTAATGGTTTATGTTTGTTCATATTCACATAGAAGTTATATTGTCATAGATCCTTCAACACGTGGTGCTTGCCCCCCATCTTTGCTTGCCAAAAATTCCGCACCAAGTAGAGATACTACTTGTGCATCCAAAAACCCTTAAACCCAAATCTTATTTTCAAGAGTCCACCATACCTACCTAGGGACTGAATAAGATCCTTCAATTAAGTTGTCATCGGTGCAATAAGGCAATAAAAATTGCTTCTAAAAGTGTTAGATCATTTAGTGTAAGAGAAAATTGAGCGTTGTACGAACTTGTGATGGCAAAGAATAAAAGCGACTGACTGCATAATAAAGGTTGCTATCATAAGGGGCAATATAACATGACATTCTTTTGCACTAAGGGGTTGAGCATACAAAAAAATAAGCGCATGGCAACCTCTGCTTCCCTCAGCGAAGGGCCTATCTTTTACTTTTATGCATTTACTTTCATGCAAGAGCCAAAGTTTTTCCCTCTATTCCTTTTTATTTTCTCTTTTGGAAAGCATCATGTGGTGAGGAAAGATCTAGGCACTTATATCCAGTTGGATATGGGAAGCATGAGTTATTATTGTTGACATCACCCTTGGGGTGAATACGTTGGGAAGCAAAATTATAAGCCCCTATCTTTCTATGTGTCCGGTTGAAACGTTTTGCTCATTTGCATGCGGTGAGTGTTAGCAATCATAGAAGACTATATGATGGTTGAGTATGTGGAGCTCTTACTTAAACTATGTTGAATAAGTTGAATTACAATTGCTTGGTGACTGAGAACATAGGTTGTTGAGTTTCAAGGGAATTCATTGTTTGAACCTTAACATGTGAATTGGTTGCTACTATAACATGAGAAGTTTTATAAGAAATAATTGTTGTTATGATGCTAGGAAAAGTGATTGAAATTATCATTGATCAAACTTATGCACTTTGCTAGCATTCACACTTCATAAATTATTTCTTTTATCATTTACCTACTCGAGGACGAGTAGGAATTAAGCTTGGGGATGCTGAAACATCTCCAACGTATCTATAATTTATGAAGTACTCATGCGATTATATTATCATTCTTGGATGTTTTACAATCATTTTATAGCAACTTTATATCATTTTTTGGGACTAACCTATTGACCCAGTTCCCAGTGCTAGTTGCTGTTTTTGCTTGTTTTTTACATCGCAGGAAATCAATAACAAACGGAGTCCCAACACCGCGAAACTTTTTGGAGATTTTTTATGGACCAGAACACTTCCAATGGGCCAGAGCTGCACCTGGGGGTGCCCGAAGGGGGGCACAACCCACCGGGGCGCACCTGGGGGCCCAGGCGCACCCAGGTGGGTTGTGCCCACCTCGGTGGCCTCCCGCACCCCCTCTTCACCCTATAAATTCCCAAAAATTCCAGAAACTCTCGGGGTTAACAAAGATTAGAAGTTCCACCGCCGCATGCCTCTGTAGCCATCGAAAACCAATCTAGATCCTTTCTGGCACCCTGCCGGAGGGGGAATCATCTTCGGCGGCCACCATGATGAGGGACTAGTCCACCCTCGGGGCTGAGGGTTTGTACCAGTAGCTATGTGTTTAATCTCTCTCTCTCTTGTGTTCTTGAGATGTCACGATCTTGATATATCGTGGGCTTTGTTAATATAGTCGGATCATATGGTGTTTTCCCCTCTCTATCTTGTTGTGATGAATTGAGTTTTTCCCTTTGAGATTTCGTTGTTATCGGATTGAATACTTTTATGGATTTGAGAACACTTGATATATGTCTTGCAATTGAATACTCGTGGTGACAATGGGTATCGTATTGATTCACTTGATATATGTTTTGGCACTCAACTCACGGATTCCCAAGGTAACATTGGGGTAATCTATGCATAGAGGTTGATGCACATTCTTGTCTTTGTTTCTCCGGTAGAAATCTTGAGGAACTCTTTGAAGTTCTTTTTGTTGTATTGAGTATTATGAATATGAATTTGCTTTGGTGTTATTTTAGTACGAACTCTAGGATAGATCAAACGGAAAGAATAGCTTTGTGTTATTTTAGTACGGACTCTTGAATAGATCGAACGGGAAGAATAGCTTTGAGGTGGTTTCGTACCCTACAAGCAATTTATTCTTATGTTCTCTGCTAGATAGGAACATTGGAGTGATTCTTCATCGCACTTTGAGGGATGGTTATATGATCCAATTATATTAGCATTACTGAGAGATTGCACTAGAGAAAGTACTGACCCTAGGCCTCATTTTCAAGCATTGCAATACCGTTATTGTGCCCATTCACTATTTTCTACCTTGTTGTTTTTACTTATTCAGATTATAAAAATATATTTCCACCATCCATATTACACTTTTATTACCATCTCTTCGCCGAACAAGTGCACCTATACAATTTGCCATTGTATTGGGTTTGTTGGGGACACAAGAGACTTCTTGTTTTTGGTTGCAGGGTCATTTGAGAGAGACCATCTTCGTCCTACACCTCTCACGGATTGATAAACATTAGGTCATCCACTTGAGGGAAATTTGCTACTGTCCTACAAAACTCTGCGCTTGGAGGCCCAACACGTGTCTACAAGAACAAAATTTTGTAGTAGACATCAAGCTCTTTTCTGGCGCCATTGCCAGGGAGGTGAGTGCATGAAGGTATATCTTTAGATCTTGCAATTGAATCTTTTAGTTTCTTGGTTTATCACTAGTTTGGTTTATAAAAGAAAACTACATAAAAACGGAATTAAGGTTGCATCATATTATTGATCATCTTTATAATATCGTTCTTGAAAATGATGGTTCGGAAAATTGTGCTCGATTGTTAGAAGAAGAAGTCAACAAAATGTTTGGCACAAAATTGCTCTCAATTGTGCACAATGCTCTACATGGATCTACTCTAGCTAATTGCTCTCATGTTCAATATGTATCCAGATTGAGACTCAAAGTCATCTGGATCGGTGTCAAAGCTTGCATCAACGTAACCCTTTTACGACAAACTCTTTATCACCTTCATAACCGAGAAACATTTCCTTGGTCCTTTTAAAGGCACCTAAGGATATTTTTGACCTCTGTCCAGAGATCACTGTTGTATCCCCTTGCCAAACACATGGCAAGGCACACAACAGGTCCGCTACACAACATAGCATACTTTATAGAACCTATGGCTAAGGCATAGGGAATGACTTTCATTCTCTTTCTATCTTCTGTCGTGGTCGGGCTTTGAGTCTTACTCAACTTCACACCTTGCAACACAGGCAAGAACCCTTTCTTTGACTGGTCCATTTTGAACGTCTTAAAAACTTTGTCAAGGTATGTGCTTTGTGAAAGTACTATTAAGCGTCTCGATCTATCCCTATAGATCTTGATGCCCAATATGTAAGTAGCTTCACCGAGGTATTTCATTAAAAATTCTTATTTAAGTATCCTTTTATGCTAACTAGAAATTCTATATCATTTCCAATCAACAATATGTCATCCGCATATAATATCAGAAATGCTAGAGAGCTCCCATTAACTTTCTTGTAAATACAGGCTTCACCATAAGTGTGTATAAAACCATAGGCTTTGATCACCTCATCAAAGCATATATTCCAACTCCGAGATGCTTGCACCAGTCCATAGATGGATCACTGGAGCTTGCACACTTTGTTAACACCTTTAGGATCGACAAAACCTTCTGGTTGCATCATATACAACATTTCTTTAAGAAATACATTAAGGAATGCAGTTTTGACGTCCATTTGCCAGATTTCATAATTATAAAATGCGGCAATTGCTAACATGATTCGGACAGACTTAAGCATCACTACGGGTGAGAAAGTCTCATCATAGTCAACCCTTGAACTTGTCGAAAACCTTTCGCGACAAGTCGAGCTTTGTAGATAGTGATATTACCATCAGCGTCTGTCTTCCTCTTGAAGATCTGTTTATTTTCAATGGCTTGCCGATCATCGGGCAATTCCATCGAAGTCCATACTATGTTCTCATACATGGATCATAACTCAGATTTCATGGCCTTAAGCCATTTATCGGAATCTAGGCTCATCATAGTTTTCATAGTTCAAAGGTTTTCCATGGTCTAATAACATGACATCCAGGACAGGATTACCGTACCACTCTGGTGCGGAACATGCTCTGGTCGACCTACGAGGTCACGTAGTAACATGATCCGAAGTTTCATGATCATCATCATTAGCTTCCTCTCTAGTTGGTGTATGCATCAGGGAATGATTTTCTCTGATGTGCTACTTTCCAATTCAAGAGAGGGTACAATTACCTCATCAAGTTCCACTTTCCTCCCACTCACTTCTTTCTAGAGAAACTCTAGAAAGGACCCGTTCTTGGCAACAAAGATCTTGCCTTCGGATCTATGGTAGAAGGTGTACCCAATAGTTTCTTTAGGGTATCCTATGAAGACGCACTTCTGTGATTTCGGTTCGAGCTTATCAGGCTGAAGGCTTTTGACGTAAGTGTCACATCCCCAAACTTTAAGAGTCGACAGCTTAGGTTTCTTGCCAAACCATAGTTCATACGGTGTCGTCTCAACGGATTTAGATGGTGCCCTATTTAACGTGAATACAGTTGTCTCTAATGCATAACCCCGAAACGATAGTGGTAAATCAGTAAGAGACATCATAGAATGCACCATATCTAATAAAGTGCGGTTACGACGTTCGGACACACCATTTCGATGTGGTGTTTCAGGTGGCGTGAGTTGTGAAACAATTCCACATTGTTATAAATGAAGGCCAAACTCGTAACTCAAATATTCACCTCCACGATCAGATCATAGAAACTTTATTTTCTTGTTACGATGATTCTCTACTTCACTCTGATATTCTTTGAACTTTTCAAAGGTTTCAGACTTGTGTTTCATTAAGTAGATATACCCATACCTACACAAATCATCTGTAAAGGTTAGAAAATAACGATACCTGCCACGTGGCTCAACACTCATCGGGCCGCATACATCGGTATGTATTATTTCCAATAGGTCATTAGCTCGCTCCATTGTTCCGGAGAATGGAGTTTTTAGTCATCTTGCCCATGAGGCATGGTTCGCAAGTATCAAATGATTCATAATCAAGTGATTCCAAAACTCCATCTGCATGGACTTTCTTCATGCACTTTATACCAATATGACCTAAATGGCAGTGCCACAATTATGTTGCACTATCATTATCAACTTTGCATCTTTTGGCTTCAATATTATGAATATGTGTATCACTACGATCAAGATTCAATAAACCATTCTCATTGGGTGTATGACCACAGTACGTTTTATTCATGTAAACAGAGCAACAATTATTCTCTAACTTAAATGAATAATCGTATTGCAATAAACATGATCTAATCATATTCATGCTCAACGCAAACACCAAATAACATTGATTTAGGTTCAACACTAATCCCAAAGGTAGAGGGAGTGTTCGATGGTGATCGTATCAACCTTGGAATTACTTCCAACACACATCGTCACCTCGCCCTTAATAAGTCTCTGTTCATTCAGCAACTCCTGTTTTGAGTTACTAATCTTAGCAACTGAACCTGTATCAAATACCCAGGGGCTACTACGAACACTAGTAAGGTACACATCAATAACATGTATATTAAATATACCTTTGTTCACTTTGCCATCCTTCTTATCCGGCAAGTATTTGGGGCAGTTCCGCTTCCAGTGACCATTTCCTTTGTAGTAGAAGCACTCTGTTTTAGGCTTGGGTCCAACTTTGGGCTTCTTCATGGGAGTGGCAACTTGCTTGCCATTCTTCTTGAATTTCCCTTTCTTTCCCTTGCCCATTTTCTTGAAACTAGTGGTCTTATTAACCATCAGCACTTGATGCTCTTTCTTGATTTCTACCTCCTCCAATTTTAGCATCTCAAAGAGATCAAAAATCGTTTTAGTCATTCCTGGCATATTATAGTTCATCATGAAGCTCTAGTAGCTTGGTGATAGTGACTGGAGAAATCTGTCAATCACTATCTTATCTGCAAGATTAACTCCCACTTGATTCAAGCGATTGTAGTACCCAGACATTCTGAGCACATGCTCACTGGCTGAGCTATTCTCCTCCATCTTGTAGGCAAAGTACTTGTCAGAGGTTTCATACCTCTCAACATGGGCATGAGCCTGAAATACCAATTTCATCTGTTGGAACATCTCATATGTTCCATGGCATTCAAAACGTCATTGGAGCCACGATTCTAAGCCGTAAAGCATGGAGCACTAAACTATCTAGTAGTCATCAGGTCGAGCTTGTCAAATGTTCATAGCATCTGCATCAGCTCCTACAACATGTCTGTCACGTAGCAGTGCATCAAGGACATAATTCTTCTATGCAGCAATAAGGATAATCCTCAGATCACGGACTCAGTCCACATTATTGCTACCATCATCTTTCAACTTAGTTTTCTCTAGGAACGTATAAAATTAGGGAAGCTACATCGCAAGCTATCGATCTACAACATAGATATGCAAAACTATCACGACTAAGTTCATGATAAATTAAGTTCAATTAATCAAATTACTAATGAAATCCCACTTAAATAAACATCCCTTAAGTTATCTAAGTGATACGTGATCCAAATCAACTAACCCATGTCTGATAATCACGTGAGATGGGGTAGTCATCAATGGTGAACATCTCTATGTTGATCATATCTACTATATGACTCGTGTTCGACCTTTCGGTCTTTAGTGTTCTGAGACCATGTCTGTACATGCTAGGCTCATCAAGTTTAACCCAAGTATTCTACATGTGCAAAACTTTCTTACGCCCGTTGTATGTGAACGTAGAGTCTATCACACCCGATCATCACGAGGTGCTTCAAAACGACGAACTTTGGTAACGGTGCATACTCGGGGAGAACACTTTTACCTTGAAATTTAGTGAAGGGATCATCTTACAATGCTACCGCCGTTCTAAACAAAATAAGATGCATAAAGGATAAACATCACATGCAATCAAAATATGTGACATGATATGGCCATCATCATCTTCTACTTTTGATCTCCATCTTCAAAGCATCGTCATGATCTCCATCGTCACCGTCTTGACACCTTGATCTCCATCGTTGCATCGGGTCGTCTCACCAACTATTGCTTCTACAACTATTGGTAACGCATAGCGATAAAGTAAACCAATTAAATGGCGTTTGCATTTCATACAATAATTAAGAGACAACCCTAAGGCTCCTGACGGTTGTCAATATTACAAAACATGATCATCTCATACAACAATGTATAGCACATCACGTTTTGACCATATCACATCACAACATGCCCTGCAAAAACAAGTTAGACGTCCTCTACTTTGTTGTTGCAAGTTTTACGTGGCTGCTACGGGCTTCTAGCAAGGACCATTCTTAACTACGCAAAAACCACAATGGTGATTATCAAGTTTGTTGTTTTAACCTTCTTCAAGGACTGGCCGTAGTCAAATTCAATTCAACTAAAGTAGGAGAAACAAACACCCACCAGCCACCTTTATGCAAAACAAGTTACATGTCAGTCAGTGGAACCGGTCTCATGTGCGTGGACATGTAAGGTTGGTCCGGGCCGAATCAAAAAGACATTGGTGGTAAGCAGTATGACTATCACTACCCACAACTCCTTTGTGTTCTACTCGTGCATATCATCTACGCATAGACCTGGCTCAGATGCCACTGTTGGAGAACGTTGCATGGAAAACCAAAAAAATCTACGCACACACAAGATCTACCCATGGAGATGTATAGCAACGAGAGGCCAGCGTATGTCTATGTACCCTCGTAGACCGTAAGCCGAAGCATTTATTAACCCGGTTGATGTAGTAGAACTTCTTCGCGATCCAACCGATCAAGTACTGAACGTACGGCACCTCCACGTTCGGCACATGTTCAGCTCAGTGACGTCCTCGCCTTCTTGATCTAGTAAGACAGGCGAAGTAGTAGATGAGTTCTGGTAGCACGACTACGTGGTGATGGTGGTGGTGATGCTATCTCCGCA
Source organism: Triticum aestivum (assembly GCF_018294505.1). Taxonomy (NCBI): domain Eukaryota; kingdom Viridiplantae; phylum Streptophyta; class Magnoliopsida; order Poales; family Poaceae; genus Triticum; species Triticum aestivum. The sequence continues at coordinate 208,146,363 of NC_057811.1, read as the reverse complement.
GGGCTTCGCCTAAGCACTTCGAAAATATGACTGAGGGACGAAACTGTGCAGAGGGGCGCCGCACACAGCTAACACTACAAAAAAAAGACACATCCGTGACATTTTGGGCCGGACGAATTTTTTCTCCGTCATGCTTATGACACTTCTATGATGATAATTCTGAAAAAACGTGGTATCATCATAGATGTGGTGGGATCCTACTTCTATGACAAAAAATCATGACAGAAAATGTGCTTTTCATCCTGGGCGGGCCGGAGACGCACCTGCATGACATTCTTTGGGCCGTCCATGACGGAAAAAATCGTGGTAGAAGCGAGGGCAAGGAAAATATCGGGGAGTTCCCAGTTACGGTGGGTGGTCGGGGCCGAGCGATGCATGGAGTTTTGCGCATTTCTCTCGTACACGTACGCGCATGTGAACCCCGATCGATCCCTTGCTATTAACTGAACCTAAGTGATTCCTTCGCTACTGTTGCTAACTGAAGCATATCGAAGCTGCCTCTTGATGAACAGTTCTCGGTGGGGTTTCGATGAACAGGACCTCGATCGAGGAGGCGTGGGGGTGGATGAACAGTAGCCAGTGGAGGGACCCCGTACGTGGAGGGCTGGTTGAATAGGACCCCGTGGAGGGGCTGGTCGAACAGGACCCCATGGAGGGCTGGTTGGACAGTAGCCGGTGGAGGCTGGATGAACAGGACCCTGTAGATGAACAGTAGCTGGTGGAGGCTGGAGGAAGTCGACAATGGACGAACAGTAGCAGGTGGAGGCTGGAGGAAGTCGACGGTAGATGAACAATAGCCCGTGGAGTCCCGTTTTGTACTATGCCACACCCCTCCCGACCAACAGGACCCTATTTCAACCGTAGTCGCTCCAACACTAGTCCGTTTCCTGCGTTTTGCGGTACGCCACACCGCTCCCGATCAACAGGACCCCGTTTCGACCGTACGCCATCGAACACAAGTCCGTTTCCTCCGTTTTGCGGTACGCCAGACCCTTCCCGATGAACAGGACCCCCGTTTTGACCGTACGCGGTCGAACAGAAGGCCCATTTCCTCCGTTCTGTGGTACGCCAGACCTCGTTTCGGCTGTTCCGTCCAAGCCGGTTGGCTCCCGATGAACACGACGTATTTCGTTGCCTCCCGATGAACATGACGCATTCCGTTGCCTCCCCATGAACACGACGCAGTTTCTCCGTTCCGACCCAACCGGTTGGCTTCCGATGAACAGGATTAGTCGTTGTACGCGTTAGAGACTTCGCCTATATGTACGTACGTAGCCGTATTTACTATCTTCCAGCATGGCCGTACGTACATGTACACGATATAGACGGGACTGCGTGACATGCTACGTCGGCGCCTCTACTTCAACACGTGCCGCTCCTTACTCGGCCACGGTACATCGCTACGGAGACACCGATCGACCGCTATGTACGTACACGTTCGCGGTCGGACAGATAACGCTACCTTCGCTTCAACCTGGTGGGTCCCAGCTGTCAGGGGGTAAGAAGGCAGCTCCTTCCGTGCGAAGATAAAGCCGGTGGGTCCGAGCTGTCACGGGGGGACGTTTTTTTCGTGAAATACAGAGGCCCTTCCGGTAGGTCCGAGGTGTTAGGTGGAGGAATCATTATTTTGCGCGTAATAAGGAGGCACTTCCTTGCGTGCGTCCATGGACCCATCTCCACTTACAGTCCTCTTCAGATGGCTATCGTTCGTTGACCGCGTTGACGATGCCGTACCGCCCGAGGGCACCAAGGTGGTGGACGACGGCGCGACCTAGGAAGGGAATGACCCAGAGCTGGGGAATACGTAGCATTGGATGCCCACGTGGACAGGAGTACGAGGGTTGACTGCTTCGGCTGCGGTTTGAGGTTGCCGTCTCCGGAGAATAACAGGGGGTGTGGGTGAGTAGAGGGAAGGCCTGGCCAGTAGTAGTATGGTCGGGCGGTGAGGCCTGTGCGGCAGCACAACCGGCCACGGGAGGCTGGAGCAGGCGGTACGGCGGGCATAGGTTTGGGTGGCTGGAGCAACAAGACCAGAGGTTGATGACGCAGCTTAGCCGTTGGATTAACATCGAACGGTCAGTGCAGCTAGAATCATTTATTGACTAAGTTGACAAAGCCCTGCGTACGCGTTAACTTAGTAGGCCCACAAGTTAGCCTCCCAATCTGGTGGGTCCCAGCTAGTAGTGGGAATCAAAAAAAAATCGCGTAATAAGGTGGCACTTCCTTGCGTGCGAAGATATTTTCTGGTTTTTTATTTCTTCTTTTTCGAGTTAGAATAAAAAGAAAACAATTTAGCATCTTCGGTACAATCTATATTCTCACGAAAAGGATCATAATAAAGTTGGTGGGTCCCAGCTGTCAGGGAGAGGAAACTTTTTATTTCCGCGTAATAATGGAAGCATTTCCTTGCATGCGAAGATGTAGCTGGTAGGTCAAACCTGTCAAGGGGAGAAATTATTTGTTTTCGCATAATACGGGGGCACTTGCTACGTGCAGCCATGGGCCATGTGGGTCCCTACTGTCAGCCAATCCACGTACCTGCCTCATCCGATGGATGTCGTTTGTTGACAAAATTGACCATGCTGCGCCGAGAGAACTAACCCAGTGAACGATGGCGAGTATTACGAAGGGAACGACCCGGAGCCGGCGAAGACACAGTGGATGCCCACACGGAGGGGAGTACGAGGGTTCACTGGTTCGGCTGCGGTGTGGCGCTGCTGTCGCCGGTGAAGAATAGGAGGTGTTGGTGAGTAGAGGAATGGTCTGGACAACGTTTGGGAGTAGAGTGGGCTGGTGAAGCCTGCGCGGTAGCAGAACCGGCCATGGGAGGCGGTAGCCGGCGGTACCGCCGGCGGTGGTTTGGGCGGCTGAAGGAAGAATATCCGAGATTGAAGAGGCACTACAGCCGTTGGATGGACATCCAACGGCCATAGCTGCTAGAATCGTGTCTTGACTATAAGTTTACAAAGCCTTCCGTACGCCTTAGTAGGCCCACAAGCCTTCCGTACGCGTCACTGACTATAATTCTCAAAAAAATAGTAGGCCCACAAGTGAGCATCACATCTGTGGCAGAGAACATATAGCCCATTTGTGATTTGTAATAGTGTATAGCCCATTTTTGAATTCTAATGGAATTTACTACAACCCATTTACAGTCTGTTAAAATTATAGCCCATTTTCTAGCCAGGACAACGATTAATAATTTCAACCAACCTCTCAAAACAGAATTCAACCAAAAATCCCACATTTTGATGGGATCCGGAAAAAAATTATCCCAAAATTTCGAGTGAGATTAAATATAATTTCAAAATGAATTTGTATTAGGTAAAAATCTAAAGAAATAATGCGCGCGCAATAAGTAATGAACTTAAAATTTCCAAATTCAAACAATAATAATTTTGAAACTAATTACCTGTTTGGTGCGTTTTTGTATATTTACCAGCCCAATTTTTTATAATTACATCCCATTTATTACTTCTTAAAGCCCATTTTCTTGTTAGGCCTAATGCATCCCTCATAGGAAAGATTTACAGCCCAACAGGCCGGAGAATAACAAGTTGACCTGGGTAGGGTATTTCGCAAAAAAAAGTATAGCTGGGCTAGCCATTTTCACCTTGAAAAATAATATCTGGGCTGGATATTTGGTCGACATAAAATAATAGCCTGGGCTAGATGGGCCACAGCCCGCCCAGTTGATACCCTGCTCCTCTGAACAGCAACAAAAACATCGCTCAAGAAAAACTCCGCTTACACCTAAAAAACAAATACTGCTCGAGTTGCTGGGTCCCAACTGTCGGCCGCTTCTTGTGCAATTCTCTCGTCCCAACTGCTGGGTCCCAACGATGGTGTGGGACCGTGGTGTCAGGAAACCAGGAGGAAGCAAAAAAAATATAGTTGTATATAATAAGGAGGAACTTGCGTATGTACGACCACTGTCATCCTGTCCAAATAAAGTCATCTCCTGATTCCTCATGTTTGTTGACCATGTTGACAATGCTCGGCGCCACGGCGAGCGCAACAACTTGAAGGACGACGGAGAGGGCCTCGCGGGCCCTACGAAAGGTCTGATACAGCGCCCGCTGCTCATTCATGAAGCCAGGATCATCGTACACCTATGAGCACCTTCGAGAGACTGAGACGACATGAAACGGTAAGGCTGCGCTTGGGAGCTCTGGATTGTTTCACACCTACATTAAGATACAAGTGTAATTTACTCATCATCGGAAACAATGCGTAAAATATAGACGTAATGAAACCGAGGGCCCGAGGTCTGTAACGAAAACTGGCGAGTTACACGTGTAATTTGAGAGACCAGTGTATATTTTACTAGTCGAAATCGACCAACCAAGCGCTTCGCCCAAGACCATCTGCTTTTATTTACAAGCGTCAGTTTTACAAGCGGTTTTGGTTGGAAAAGTATGATCCAATCACAACCTAAGATGATGAGTTGGTCGGAAAATCATATGGTTTCACCTCTAACCTACCCGAGTTGTCGTATAGGCTATGAATGAAACATAAGACAATGAACTTCTTAAGCACAGAAACAACAGAAGAGGATGATCTTCTTAACATGCAAATCACAGGCATTACATCAACATGCAAAACAATATGAAGCATTATTCTCAGGAGGCACGGTGAACAGCTCGGGATGCCGCATGCCACAGCATTCCAAGCTCAACTTTGCAATCAAACTCGCAAGGCCTGGCATTACATAGACAACATTCAGAACAAACTCTAAAAATACCTTACATAAGTCAACATTCATGTGACTATGCCTCTCAGCAGAGTAAATATTTACTTCTGAAATGAAGACAGGAATAGGAAAAAAAGGATCGACGTTGCTCACAGCAAAGGGCGTCCCACTCAAAAATATCAAATGCATGTCTTCACATCAATGAGCAAAATTTTACTACGTTTTCCAATTCCAATATATTAAACTAATGTCTTCTTGCTAACATCAATGATTAAACTTTGACAAGCTTTTCCCATTCAAAATATGTAATGCCTATGATTATGGAACGGGCAGGGTTTGTCATCTGATAATCCGGTGGCTCAAGGTGACGACAAATGATTAGACAACCATTCAATGTATTGTGCATGATGAAGTATTATGGAGGACACGAACCATCTGAACATTTTGTGCAGTTCCACTAAAATCAAGCTGATCATCCCTATGGATTTTGTATTTATATGCTGCAAGAAAACAAAGACACATCAGCACACACATGAATATTGGCCCAAGTGTCAACCCACCAATCGGTGGACTGACAAACTAAAAGTACGGTAAACAGATTACCATACCCAGATGCCCCATCATTGTTACTTAGAGTGACATTGACAGACTTGGAGTCCTGTCCTGGCTTCTTGTACTTGTTTGGGCACTTGTTTGCCCAGAGTTCCTCCGAACCACAAGTAAAGCAGCCATCTCTCTTTTTGTCTTTCTTCTTACCCTTCTTAAAGGTAGTATTCTGCCTTGAAGACGTTGGTAGCTCCATTCAGACGGGCATGGTTTGTCACTAGTTTGCACATTGAAATGGCACATGGAGCCGGATTAACCAGTGTATATTTTTGTGCAGATTCCACTGAAATCAAACAATGTCTTGAGTAGCATGGTGGATTTTGTATTTATATGTTGCAAGGCATTGAACACGTTGGCAGCTCCATTCAAACAGATAGTCCGGTGGCTCAAGGTGACGACGAATGATTAGAGAACCATTCGATGTATTGTGCATGATGAAGTATTATGGAGGACATGAACCATCTGAACATTTTGTGCAGTTCCACTAAAATCAAGCTGAGCATCCCTGTATGCATAAATACAGAAAAAGCGTGATGAATATAATAGTGGTACTAGTTGATTAAACATACGCTTACAACTATAATCATCTTCATTATCTTAACACGAAAAGATAGCAATACAATAGCTTTAATTAAACATTTATTCAAAACAATATAAGTAGCACAACATAACAAAGCACAATCATGTGGATGAAGGCCGATACTGACCTTGTTTGTTACAGATGCGTCGGCAACTGACTTGGTCATACCTTCCCTTGTGGAGTGAATTTTGCACTCCATGTGTTGTTGAGTTTCCCATGCTCTCTGCAGACTAGTCATGTCACCAGCGTCTACTAATACTCTGTAAAGCTTCTCGATTGTTCCTTGTGTAATGTAGCGCAAACAGTGACTGCTTCTTTCTGCAATGTGGTAAGACCAACTGGACCCACTAATGCAGCAGTTTGCCTTAGACACATTGGCTCCTTTTGTGCCGCTCAACTAAAATTAAAGTTGAAATAAAACCGAGCAGAAATTTTGATATCCCTGTATGCAACAATAGGTATAAGGGAAACTCTGTTAGCTTAGCATTATGATCGTTTAGTTTTATTGCTATTGCTTTCTTCATGACTTATACATGTTCCTCTGACTATGAGATTGTGCAACTCCCGAATATCGGAGGAACACCTTGTGTGCTATCAAACATCACAACGTAACTGGGTGATTATAAAGATGCTCTACAGGTGTCTCCGATGGTATTTGTTGAGTTGGCATAGATCGAGATTAGGATTTGTCACTCCATGTATCGGAGAGGTATCTCTAGGCCCTCTCGGTAATGCACATCACTATGAGCCTTGCAAGCAATGTGACTAATGAGTTAGTCACGGGATGATGCATTACGGAACGAGTAAAGAGACTTGCCGGTAACGAGATTGAACTAGGTATGATGATACCGACGATCGAATCTCGGGCAAGTAACATACCGATGACAAAGGGAACAACGTATGATGTTATGCGGTTTGACTGATAAAGATCTTCGTAGAATATGCAGGAGCCAATATGAGCATCTAGGTTCCGCTATTGGTTATTGACCGGAGATGTGTCTCGGTCATGTCTACATAGTTCTCGAACCCGTAGGGTCCGCACGCTTAACGTTCGATGATGATTTATATTATGAGTTATGTGATTTGATGACCGAAGTTTGTTCGGAGTCCCGGATGAGATCACGGACATGACGAGGAGTCTTGAAATGGTCGACAGGTAAAGATTCATATATTGGAAGGTTACATTCGGACACCGGAATGGTTCGGGTTGTTTCGGATGAGTTTTGAAGTGCCGGGGGTTACCGGAACTTAAAGAACTAGGATTGGGAATCCTAGTTGGACTCCCCTATGGCGCGCGCCCCCCTATGGCCGGCCTCTTCTCCTCCCCCCCCCCCTTATATACGTGGGAGGGGGGCACCCCAAAGACACACCAAGTCTTCTCTTAGCCGTGTGCGGTGCCCCCTCCACAGTTACACACCTCGGTCATATCATTGTACTGCTTAGGCGAAGCCCTCCGCCGGTAACATCATCATCATGGTCGCCACACTGTCATGCTGACGGAACTCTCCCTCGTCCTCAACTGGATCAAGAGCTCGAGGGACGTCATCATGCTGAACGTGTGCTGAACACGGAGGTGCCGTATGTTCGGTACTTGGATCGGTTGGATTGCGAAGACGTTCGACAACATCAACCGCGTTACTAAACGCTTCCACTTTCGGTCTACGAGGGTACGTGGACACACTCTCCCCGCTTGTTGCTATGCATCTTCTAGATAGATCTTGCGTGATCGTAGGTAAATTTTTTCAAATACTACGTTCCTCAACATAGACATGCATATCCGTGTTTACGTAAAATTCCATCTCCATCTCCAATCATCTTTGTCCAACTGGCACATTATTTACATTGTTAATTATATACGCAGCAATATTAACGTACAACATCTCTTGTTTGCGGGCGTCAGGACCGCTGCCACTCCCGCTCCTGACCAACCCGAACCCTCTTCATCACCCGCGCGTGCTTCCCGGCCGAAACGGCCAGTGCCGCATTCATGCCCGGCTAGAGCAGGCGCAACCTCTCACTGGCGCTGGCATTGAAGTGGCGCACCGGCCGAGAGAGCGTCGCCTGTGCCACTTCCCGGTGCACGTGACTGCTCCAGGTTCAAAGGTCGCAATAGCCGGCCACAACATGCATGTAAAAAGTTCTTGGGAGTCTGTTCTACAGCTAGTTGTCCTCCCCCTCCTCGTCAATCTCTTCCAGTAGTGCTAGTACTCCATGGCGCGGTCCATCGACAAGCAGGCGAGAAAGTTATTGTATACTCGGTTTGCGGTGTGTGGCATGCCGAGCGACCGTGTGGGGTGGAGCCTTGGAGGAGGGTGAGACACGAACGCGACAGATGTGATTTAAACGTTGGTTTTGCTCAATGGCTCGATCCAACGAAACGAAACGTTGGTTTCTCTCTGTTTCCATTTTTTCTCCGGAAAAACAGAAACTTTCCACTCCTTTTTCATTCCTACAAAGGAAAACTTTCCACTCAATGATTCAGAGGTCATACCAATATTTACTTCACAAGTAAAGACAAAAGTTGTGAGAGTGTGTATAAAAGAAAAACTACCGATGGGGTCACTACGACTTAAACCCTAAACCCTAAACAGGATTTAATTTCCTGGCTAGGTAGAACCTGTCGAAGGAAAGACGGAGTGTCGTGGAAGTGTCACGGCAGATGTCCTCATGGAAGGACTTAGTTGTGGAGCCATTGCGACGAGGTTAGCTTAAAGGGGTTAAACGGGAAAAAGGACATGAGGAGTTTATAATGCTTTGGCCCCTTGTGGTGAAGGTAAAGGCCTAGTCCAGTTTGAGGTGGTATTTCTAGGGTTTCGATTACAAGGCAGCAAATACGCTTTGCCTGGCTCTCGATCTGTTGTTTTCTTACCCTAAGCCGCTGCCGGGTCGTCCCCTTATATACATGGGTTGACGCCCTGCGGCCTACAGAGTCCCGGCCGGCTCATAAAATGTGTCTAGCTCGGTGACTTATCTTAGATGCCTTATAATACAAGTTACATATACATGGCGGTTTATACTCATGGGCCTTAAGCTGTCTCTCGGTTTGGGCCCTTTAACAGGCCTCCTTCACGAACCGCCATCTTCAACATACTCATGGGCTTTGTCTTAAATGAACCGCCATCTGGATAACCCGGCCCCTCCTGGGCGGGTCATATCCAATAGTCATATCACCAACATTAGGCCCCAGGTTGATTTGAACTTGTTCATGTCAAACTTCAACACTTAGAAAGATCCTTCTTCATCTTCTGGTGAAATATTGTAACCTGCCATGACGTCATCTCCGGAAATTGCAGTAACCCGTCGTGTCGTCACCTGTGATTAATGCCACACATGGCCAAATCTTTAATAAATCTTTTCTTTTACTGACCCTCCAAAAATCGAGGCACCCGCGCCGTCACATATCCATTTTCCTGTCTCCTCGATTCCCGCGCATGCCACTTATCCTTCCAGCCTTATAAATAGGGCCACGGGTTCACTTCTCATTCTCCCCCTTTGCCTTCTCTCCTTCTTCTTCTTCCTCGCGATGCTCCAGTGCGCCCGAGCTCCGCCGCTGTCGACCTTCATCCTCTTCATCAACTCCGGTCGCTGCATCACCCTGAACTGACCAGAAACGCCGCAGCGCTCCTCCGCTGTCAATCAGCATCGGTAAGTCTTCCCCTTTCCCCTTCCCAGATCTGCGTTAGGGTTTCTCTGTTCGTCGGTGTTCATCACCATTCTTCCCTCTCTCCGTCCCAGATCGCATAGTTTTGATTTGAAAGTAGTATAAATCTCGCGCGGTAACAGTTTTAGCACTTATTTTTTATATCACACCATATATTTCTTGCAATAGATCTCATCTGAACACCCCCGCTCTTCTGCTGCCGCCACCTTAGGTTTAGATTTTATTCCATTTTTCTGAATAGCTGTAGATCCAATCTTATAGCTTCAATCTGGGAAACATGTTTGTCCCAACACTTAGTAAAATTTTGCTCTTGTCAGATATTGAATACCAGTACGTGTCATGGCGGCTTACATGTCCAGCTTACAATTAATCATATACCATTAGTCCTCACTTAAGCCGCCATTCTGAATGTATACTGCAACTGTTAACTTGTGATTTCACCAACCGACTTGAACCGGCAAATTATTCCTTTCCTTTAGGTTTTCTCTCTTTCACAATGCCGCCAAAGACAGTCTATACATGCAATTGGGTCCCCTCCGTCGTCACTGAGGGCTCTTTCAGAGACTTCGTCAAAGTCGGGTACTTGCCCACAAAGAGTGTTATGCATTACCGTGCTCCTGAACCGGGCAAAGAAAAACCTCAGTCAAAGGATGGCAAAGTCATTGTATTCACTGATCACAGAACTGGGGCTTCCCACCACCCGGCTCTAAGTTTTTCCGGGATGTTCTGCACTTCTTCCAGCTCCATCCTAAAGACATTGGACCCAACTCCGTGTCAAATATCTGCAATTTTCAAGTCTTCTATGAAGTATACCTTCAGGAGGAGCCCAGCGTCGATCTCCTCAGAGAATATTTTTATTTGAACCGCTAGACTGAGTTCACGAACGGGCCCAGCCTGGAACTTGGCGGAATATTCATTCAACGCAGAAGAGACGCCATCTTCCCTTATGCCTGCCTACCGAGTCACCCCAAAGATTGGAACCAGGCGTGGTTTTACTGCAAAGATATTTCTCCGGCTGACGAGGATCCACTGCCGGGTTACCTTGTTGAGCGCCTAGATCCAAAGCACAACCTTCCTGAAAAACTTACCACTGCCAAACGAGCAAAAATTGCTCCTACCATTGCAAAGGTTAAAGCTCTGCTGGGAAACGGGTTAACCGGCGTTGATTTAGTTAGGTGTTGGGTTTCTTGGCGGATCATACCCTTGAGCCGCCACACCGGCTTAATGTGCACTTACACTGGTGGTGTAAAAGATCCACTGTGCCACAGCTCTGCACCATTAATTGACAAAGCAGTGAACGAAATGGTTAAGTCCCTTCTGAATGAAGATCTGGAAGATTGCGTTAAAGTGGGCCTGGCCCCTTTCTGCAAGCTTAACCCGCCACCGGATGTGAGTCTCTGAACTTATTTACCTTTCTTTCATTACTCAAATACCTTATTAACTCAACCTTCAATGACCTTTATAGGCTAAGTCTAACTTTTGGAAAAAGAAGTATGATCATGAAGCTGCTAAGAAGGCCAGGGCCGCCAAGAAAGACGCCAAGAAGACCACCAAGAGAAAGAAGAAACCAAGCGCCTCTAACATGCTTAATCTGGATGACACCTCTGAGTCGGAGGTAGCCCTTGACTCTCTTGGCTCATTTTTCAATCATCTTATTGACACTGACTATTATCAGGCTGACACGGGAGCCAGCCAAGCAGCTGAAGAAGAGGTAACTATTATTTCCTCCGGCTCAGAACCTTTGCCAACACAGAAACTTTGACAAGTAACCCGGAAAGTAAGGTTTTCACACCCCTTGGCTCATTTAGATCCTCACTTTATTTTGAAGCAACAGCAACACGAGAATCGACGTCAGGCCTGGACCAGTGGAGGTGAAGAGTTGTCCTCTAGCTTACCGAACACTCCCGCTCCTCGAAAACGTCAAAACGAGGTTCTTTTTAACTTAAACTCTTTTAACCTACTGGCGGGTCTCACTTGCCTACCACTTTAACTCTATTGATTCAATTGACCAGGAGGTTGCCCGTTCTTCCTCTGGCGACTCATCGCAAACCGAGTTGCCGGCTTTTAAAACTGCCCCTAGGTAATGGCAATTACTTTTTACTCTGTACCTCTTTATATTCTTACTCTTATGCTGACTTATCATAATCCATGCAGTGGACAAGCAAAGCCTAATAAGAAGGCAAAGGTGACCAAGCCAACCGAGGCACCTAAAGTTGGTGAGCCGGAGCAGCAAGTCTCTGTACCTGAAGCTTCTGACAAACAGCCAGAAGAACCTGCCTCTGACACTCCACCTGAAATTCCTGACCTCTCCCGTGATCACACGGATGTCAATCCTGTGCTCACCGAGTCATCCAACCCACTTAAACCGCTAGAAGAACATGGTGAAGATGTTATGATTACTGGCACCAGCTTCAGAGAACCGGGACGTCCAACCGTCTTGGCCAAACACTCCGCGAAAGACGAGTTCATCGAGAGGCGGAAAATGAAATTTGATATTACTCTCAACTGAACGTCAATGAAGTATTCTCTGGTTATCTCAACCAAATTCATTCCAGTCGCGACCTTGAGATTGATATGGTGAAACAGATGCACTAGAAATATGAGGTATGACTTCCGGCTTTGAGTAAGTTATGTATATCCTGTCAGCCCCCAAGTCTACTGGTTATGATAAGATTGAATAGGTTGTAGACTTCAAATAATCCATAAGCTTCTCTAGTAGAATCCCTCCAAGGCCGGTTGTCATAGCTAAACTTAAACCGGATGTTTAAACAATTTAGCCTTGCATCTGTATTCCCCAAGGGCCGGTTTAATCAGCATGAATGAGCCCGTCCTATTTACCATTGTTTAAGAAAGGAGAGCTTATCTGTGTAGCCCCCATGAGTCGACTGGGACTGTTTATAGCATAACCGGCACATCAGTAAGAAGATACAAGCGATATACATTAGCCCACAAGTGCCAAGTAGTCTTGCTTGCAAAGTGCTTGGGACTTTATTAAGAAGAGCCGTTTTACTTAAAGAACTTCTTTGACAGACATTAGCCCCCAAGTGTTGAGTGTTGTTGCTTGCAAAAGACTTGGGACTTATACTCTTGTAACCCGGATATAAATGTATTTGTGATTCTGCTTCATACAGGCTGCTACTGCTGAACTTGAGTCACAGTTAAATGATGCAAAGACCCAGCTGGCGACTCAGGAATCCGAGACCAAGAAACTGAGTCAAAATTCTAGTTTAGCATAGCTGAATCGAAAAAATTGAAGACCAGTTTTGAGGCTGAGAGAAACACTTGGGCTGAGGAAAAGACTGCTTTAACACAACGAGCTGAAAAAACAGAGGCAGCTCTTCAAGAGGACACCACTGAGCTCACCGGTTTAAAACACCGTGTATCTCAGATGGTTCCTGCTATCTTTGGTGAGTCGCTGTGCTTATTCATCAAAAGTGAATACTTGTCGTGATAATATGAACCGCCATTAACCAATCTGTGAGTTATTCAGGTCCTAGGAGCAGCAACGTGAACCAAGACATGCTTGTAAAGCTGAAGGCGGTCTATACCCTTGTCGAGCAGCTGTATACTGGAGCTCAGCGTACATTGGCTACCATCTCTCCGACTAATCAAACACCAACATTGTCGTGGTTTTGTCACGGCAGATGTCCTAGAGAAAGGACTTAGTCATGGAGCCATCGCGACGGGTTAGCTTAAAGGGGTTAAAGCGGACAAGGGACGCAGAGAGTTTATACTGGTTCGGCCCCTTGCGGTGAAGGTAAAAGCCTACGATCCAGTTGTTGTGGGATTGCTAGGGTTTCGGTGACCAGGGAGCGAATACGCTTTGCCTGGGTCTCAAGTTGTTGTCTGTTATCCTTAAACCGCCGCCGGGTCGTCCCCTTATATACATGGGTTGATGCCCGTCGGTTTACAGGGTCCCGAGGCCGGCTCATAAACGTGTCCGGCTCGGTCTCTGCTCTTTCTATCTTACAACACGAGTTATATATCAATGTCGGTTTACCACTACAGGCCTTAATCCGCCTTTGGGCCCTGGGCCTTCACAAAGCACCATCATCTTTGTCTTCATGGGCTTCAAGTATAATAATTCATTATGGGGATAACCCGGCCTCTCCGGCGCCGATTTACGCCCAGTAGTAATATCCCAACATTAGGCCCTAGATTTATTTGAACTGGTTCATGTCAATCCTCAATACTTAAGAGAATTTCTTCCTCAGCACCTTCGAATAACTTTGTAAACTGCCATGACGTCACCTTCCAGGACCATGATAAATCGCCATGACGCCATCTGTTATTAAAAATTGCACATAACCCACCTTCATTAATGGGCTCCGACAATCGAAACGACAAAGCTGTCACTGAAGGAAATATGCCCTAGAGGCAATAATAAAATTATTATTTATTTCCTTATTTCATGATAAATTTTTATTATTCATGCTAGAATTGTATTAACCGGAAACTTGATACATGTGTGAATACATAGACAAACAGAGTGTCACTAGTATGCCTCTACTAGACTAGCTCGTTGATCAAAGATGGTTATGTTTCCTAGCCATAGACATGAGTTGTCATTTGATTAACGAGATCACATCATTAGGAGAATGATGTGATTGACTTGACCCATTCCGTTAGCTTAGCACTTGATCGTTTAGTATTCTGCTATTGCTTTCTTCATGACTTATACATGTTCCTATGACTATGAGATTATGCAACTCCCGTTTACCGGAGGAACACTTTGTGTGCTACCAAACATCACAATGTAACTGGGTGATTATAAAGGTGCTCTACAGGTGTCTCTGAAGGTACTTGTTGAGTTGGCGTATTTCGAGATTAGGATTTGTCACTCCGATTGTCGGAGAGGTATCTCTGGGCCCACTTGGTAATACACATCACTATAAGCCTTGCAAGCATTGTAACTAATGAGTTAGTTGTGGGATGATGTATTACAGAACGAGTAAAGAGACTTGACGGTAACGATATTCAACTAGGTATTGAGATACCGACGATCGAATCTCGGGCAAGTAACATACCGATGACAAAGGGAACAACGTATGTTGTTATGCAGTCTGATCGATAAAGATCTTCATAGAATATGTAGGAGCCAATATGGGCATCCAGGTTCCGCTATTGTTTATTGACCAGAGAGGTGTCTCGGTCATGTCTACATAGTTCTCGAACCCGTAGGGTCCGCACGCTTAACGTTCGTTGATGATATTGTACTATGAGTTATGTATGTTGGTGACCGAATGTTGTTCGGAGTTTCGGATGAGATCACGGATATGACGAGGAACTCCGGAATGGTCCGGAAGTAAAGATTGATATGTGGATAGTAGTGTTTGATCTCTGGAAGGGTTCCGGAATCCATCGTAAGGGGTTCCAGATGTTTCCCGAAATGTTTGGGCACGAGAACACTTTATCTGGGCCAAAGGGGAAAGCCCACGAGTTTTTCGGAAAGCGCAAAAGGAAGTTTTGCGGAGTCCACGGGCCAGACGCCAGGGTCCCTGGCGTCTGGGTCCAGACGCCGGGAACCCTGGCGTCTGGCCCTGGAGTCCGAGGACTCTTGCCTTTCGGGTGAAACCTACTTTGTGGAGGCTTTTACTCCAAGTTTCGACCCCAAGGCTCAACATATAAATAGAGGGGTAGGGCTAGCACCCAAGACACATCAAGAAACACCAAGCCGTGTGCCGGTAACCCCGTCCCCTCTAGTTTATCCTCCGTCATAGTTTTCGTAGTGCTTAGGCGAAGCCCTGCGGAGATTGTTCTTCACCAACACCATCACCACACCGTCGTGCTGCCGGAACTCATCTACTACTTCGCTCGTCTTGCTGGATCAAGAAGGCGAGGACGTCATCGAGCTGAACATGTGCAGAACTCAGAGGTGTTGTGCGTTCGGTACTTGGATTGGTCGGATCGTGAAGACGTATGACTACATCAACCGCGTTGATAAATGCTTCCGCTTACGGTCTACGAGGTACGTAGACTACACTCTCCCCTCTCGTTGCTATGCATCACCATGATCCTGTGTGTGCGTAGGAAATTTTTTGAAATTACTACGTTCCCCAACAGTGGCATCAGAGCCTGGTTTTATGCGTAGATGTTATATGCACGAGTAGAACACAAGTGAGTTGTGGGCGATACAAGTCATACTGCTTACCAGCATGTCACACTTTGGTTCAGCGATATTGTTGGATGAAGCGGCCTGGACCGACATTACGCGTACGCTTACGCGAGACTGGTTTTACCGCCGTGCTATGCACACAGGTGACTAGCAGGTGTCAGTTTCTCCAACTTTAGTTGAACCGAGTGTGGCTACGCCCGGTCCTTGAGAAGGTTAAAACAGCACTAACTTGACGAAATATCGTTGTGGTTTTGATGCGTAGGTAAGAACGGTTCTTGCTCAGCCCGTAGCAGCCACGTAAAACTTGCAACAACAAAGTAGAGGACGTATAACTTGTTTTTGCAGGGCATGTTGTGATGTGATATGGTCAAGACGTGATGAGATATAAGTTGTTGTATGAGATGATCATGTTTTGTTGAAGTTATTGGCAACTGGCAAAAGCCTTATGGTTGTCTCTCTATTGCATAAGATGCAAGCACCAAATAATTGCTTTACTTTATCGCTATGCGATAGCAATAGTTGCAAGAGCAATAGTTGGCGAGACGACCATGTGACGACACATTGATATAGATCAAGATGATGGAGATCATGGTGTCATGCCGGTGACGATGGAGATCATGACGATGCTTTGGAGATGGAGATCAAAGGCACAAGATGATGATGGCCATATCATGTCACATATTATGATTGCATGTGATGTTTATCTTTTATACATCTTATTTTGCTTAGTTCGGCGGTAGCTTTATAAGATGATCTCTCACTAAATTATCAAGGTATAAGTGTTCTCCCTGAGTATGCACCATTGCGAAAGTTCTTCGTGCTGAGACACCACGTGATGATCGGGTGTGATAGGCTCTATGTTCAAATACAATGGGTGCAAAACAGTTGCACACGCGGAATACTCAGGTTAAACTTGATGAGCCTAGCATATGACAGATATGGCCTCGGAACACTGAGACCGAAAGGTCGAGCGGGAATCATATAGTAGATATGATCAACATAGTGATGTTCACCATTGAAACTACTCCATCTCACGTGATGATCGGACATGGTTTAGTTGATATGGATCACGTGATCACTTAGAGGATTAGAGGGATGTCTATCTAAGTGGGAGTTCTTAAGTAATTTGATTAATTGAACTTTAATTTATCATGAACTTAGTCCTGGTAGTATTAGCATATCTATGTTGTAGATCAATAGCTCGCGTTTTGCTCCCCTGTTTTATTTTTGATATGTTCCTAGAGAAAACTAAGTTGAAAGATGATAGTAGCAATGATGTGGACTGGGTCCGTGAACTGAGGTTTATCCTCATTGCTGCACAGAAGAATTATGTCCTTGATGCATCGCTAGGTGACAGACCTATTGCAGGAGCAGATGCAGACGTTATGAACGTTTGGCTAGCTCAATATGATGACTACTTGATAGTTTAGTGCACCATGCTTAACGGCTTAGAATCGGGACTTCAAAGACGTTTTGAACGTCATGGACCATATGAGATGTTCCAGGAGTTGAAGTTAATATTTCAAGATAATACCCGAGTTGAGAGATATGAAGTCTCGAACAAGTTCTAAAGCTAAAAGATGGAGGAGAATAGCTCAAGCAGTGAGCATGTGCTCAGATTGTCTGGGTATTACAATCGCTTGAATCAAGTGGGAGTTAATCTTCCAGATAAGATAGTGATTGACAGAATTCTCTAGTCACCATCACCAAGTTAGTAGAACTTCATGATGAACTATAATATGCAAGGGATGACGAAAACAATTTCCAAGCTCTTCGCGATGCTAAAATTGGCGAAGGTAGAAATCAAGGAAAACATCAAGTGTTGATGGTTGACAAGACCACTAGTTTCAAGAAAAAAGCTAAAGGGAAGAAGGGGAACTTCAAGAAGAACGGCAAGCAAGTTGCTGCTCAAGTGAAGAAGCCCAAGTCTGGACCTAAGCCTGAGACTAAGTGCTTCTACTGCAAAGGGACTGGTCACTAGAAGCGGAACTACCCCAAGTATTTGGCGGATAAGAAGGATGGCAAAGTGAACAAGCTATATTTGATATACATGTTATTTATGTGTACTTTACTAGTGTTTATAGCAACCCCTCGGTATTTGATACTGGTTCAGTTGCTAAGAAAAGTAACTCGAAATGGGAGTTGCAGAATGAACAGAGACTAGTTAAGGGTGAAGTGGCGATGTCTGTTGGAAGTGGTTCCAAGATTGATATGATCATCATCGCACACTACCTATACTTTCGGGATTAGTGTTGAACCTAAATAAATGTTATTTGGTGTTTGCGTTAAGCATGAATATGATTTGATCATGTTCATTGCAATACGTTTATTTATTTAAAATCAGAGAATAATTGTTATTCTGTTTACATGAATAAAACCTTCGATGGTCATACACCCAATGAAAATAGTTTGTTGGATCTCGATTGTAGTGATACACATATTCATAATATTGAAACCAAAAGATGCAAAGTTAATAATGATAGTGCAACTTATTTGTGGCACTGCCGTTTAGGTCATATTGGTGTAAAGTGCATGAAGAAACTCCATGCTGATGGTCTTTTGGAATCACTTGATTATGAATCACTTGATGCTTCCGAACCATGCCTCATGGGCAAGATGACTAAGACTCCATTCTCCGGAACAATGGAGCAAGCAACAAACTTGTTGGAAATAATACATACTGATGTATACGGTCCGATGAGTGTTGAGGCTCACGGCGGGTATCGTTATTTTCTGACCTTCACAGATGATTGGAGCAGATATGGGTATATCTGCTTGATGAAACATAAGTCTGAAAAATTTGAAAAGTTCAAAGAATTTCAGAGTGAAGTGGAAAATTATCGTGACAAGAAAATAAAGTTTCTACGATCTGATCGCGGAGACGAATATTTGAGTTACGAGTTTGGTCTTCAATTAAAACAATATGGAATAGTTTCACAAATTCGTGCCACCTGGAACACCACAGCATAATGGTGTGTCCGAATGTCATAACCGTACTTTATTGGATATAGTGCAATCTATGATGTTTCTTATCGATTTACCACTATCGTTTTGGGGTTATGCATTAGAGACAACTGCATTCACGTTAAAAAGGGCACCATCTAAATCCGTTGAGACGACACCATATGAAGTGTGGTTTAGCAAGAAACCTAAGCTGTCGTTTCTTAAAGTTTGGGGTTGCGATGCTTATGTGAAAAAGTTTTCATCCTGATAAGCTCAAACCCAAATCGGAGAATTGTGTCTTCATAGGATACCCAAAGGAGATAGTTGGGTACACCTTCTATCACAGATCCGAAGGCAAGACATTTGTTGCCAAGAATGGATCCTTTCTAGAGAAGGAGTTTCTCTTGAAAGAAGTGAGTGGGAGGAAAGTAGAACTTGATGAGGTAACTGTACCTACTCCCTTATTGGAAAGTAGATCATCACAAAAATCTGTTCCTGTGACTCCTACACCAATTAGTGAGGAAGCTAATGATGATGATCATGTATCTTTAGATCAAGATACTACCAAACCTCGTAGGTCAACCAGAGTAAGATCCGCACCAGAGTGGTACGGTAATCCTGTTCTGGAGGTCATGTTACTTGACCATGATGAACCTACGAACTATGAGGAAGCGATGATGAGCCCAGATTCCGCAAAATGGTTTAAGGCCATGAAATCTGAGATGGGATCCATGTATGAGAACAAAGTATGGACTTTGGTTGACTTGCCCGATGATCGGCAAGCCATAGAAAATAAATGGATCTTCAACAGGAAGACGGACGCTGATAGTAGTGTTACTATCTACAAAGCTAGACTTGTCGAAAAAGGTTTTGACAAAGTTCAAGGTGTTGACTATGATGAGATTTTCTCACTCGTAGCGATGCTTAAGTCTGTCCGAATAATGTTAGCAATTGCCGCATTTTATGAAATTTGGCAAATGGATGCCAAAACTGCATTCCTTAATGGATTTCTTAAAGAAGAGTTGTATATGATGCAACCAGAAGGTTTTGTCAATCCAAAAGATGCTAACAAAGTGTGTAAGAACCAGTGATCCATTTATGGACTGGTGCAAGCATCTCGGAGTTGGAATGTACATTTTGATAGTGTGATCAAAGCATATAGTTTTATACAGACTTGCGGTGAAGCCTGTATTTACAAGAAAGTGAGTGGGAGCACTACAGCCTTTTTGATAAGTATATGTGAATGACATGTTGTTGATCGGAAATGATGTAGAATTTTCTGGCAAGCATAAAGGAGTATTTGAAAGGAGTTTTTTCAAAGAAAGACCTCGGTGAAGTTGCTTACATATTGAGCATCAAGATCTATAGAGATAGATCAAGACGCTTGATAAGATTTTTCAGCAAGTAAAAACCTTGACAAGATTTTGAAGTAGTTCAAAATGGAACAATCAAAGAAGGAGTTCTTGCCTGTGTTACAAGGTGTGAAGTTGAGTGAAGACTCAAAACCTGACCACGGCAGAAAATAGAAAGAGAATGAAAAGTCATTCCCTATGCCTCAGTCATAGGTTCTATAAAGTATGCTATGCTGTGTACCAGACCTATTGTGTACCTCACCATAAATTTGGCAAGAGGGTACAATAGTGATCTAGGAGTAGATCACTGGACAGCGGTCAAAATTATCCTTAGTGGAATAAGGATATATTTCTTGGTTATGGAGGTGATAAAGAGTTCGTCGTAAAGAGTTACGTCGATGCAAGCTTTTTACACCGATCCAGATGACTCCATGTCTCAATCTGGATACATATTGAAAGTGGGAGCAATTAGCTAGAGTAGCTCCGTGCAGAGTATTGTAGACATAGAAATTTGCGAAATACTTACGGATCTAAATGTGGCAGACCCGTAGACTAAACTTCTCTCACAAGCAAAACATGATCACACCTTAGTACTCTTTGGGTGTTAATCACGTAGCGATGTGAACTTGATTATTGACTCTAGTAAACCCTTTGGGTGTTGATCACATATCGATGTGAACTATGGTGGTTAACCACATACATATGTGAACAATTGATGTTAAATCACATGGCGATGTGAACTAGATTATTGACTCTAGTGCAAGTGGGAGACTGAAGGAAATATGCCCTAGAGGCAATAATAAAGTTATTATTTATTTCCTTATTTCATGATAAATGTTTATTATTCATGCTAGAATTGTATTAACCGGAAACTTGATACATGTGTGAATACATAGACAAACAAAGTGTCACTAGTATGCCTCTACTAGACTAGCTCGTTGATCAAAGATGGTTATGTTTCCTAGCCATAGACATGAGTTTTCATTTGATTAACGAGATCACATCATTAGGAGAATGATGTGATTGACTTGACCCATTTCGTTATCTTAGCACTTGATCGTTTAGTATTCTTCTATTGCTTTCTTCATGACTTATACATGTTCCTACGACTATGAGATTATGCAACTCCCGTTTACCGGAGGAACACTTTTTGTGCTACCAAACGTCACAACGTAACTGGGTGATTATAAAGGTGCTCTATAGGTGTCTCTGAAGGTACTTGTTGAGTTGGCGTATTTCGAGATTAGGATTTGTAACTCCGATTGTCGGAGAGGTATCTCTGGGCCCACTCGGTAATACACATCACTATAAGCCTTGCAAGCATTGTAACTAATGAGTTAGTTGTGGGATGATGTATTACGGAACGAGTAAAGAGACTTGACGGTAACGAGATTGAACTAGGTATTGAGATACCGACGATCGAATCTCGGGCAAGTAACATACCGATGACAATAGGGAACAACGTATGTTGTTATGCGGTCTGACCGATAAAGATCTTCGTAGAATATGTAGGAGCCAATATGGGCATCCAGGTTCCGCTATTGGTTATTGACCAGAGAGGTGTCTCGGTCATGTCTACATAGTTCTCGAACCCATAGGGTCCGCACGCTTAACGTTCGTTGACGATATAGTACTATGAGTTATGTATGTTGGTGACCGAATGTTGTTCGGAGTTTCGGATGAGATCACGGATATGACGAGGAACTCCGGAATTGTCCGGAAGTAAAGATTGATATGTGGATAGTAGTGTTTGATCTCCAGAAGGGTTCCGGAATCCATCGGAAGGGGTTCCAGATGTTTCCCGAAATGTTTGGGCACGAGAACACTTTATCTGGGCCAAAGGGGAAAGCCCACGAGGTTTTTGGAAAGCGCAAAAGGAAGTTTTGCGGAGTCCAGGGGCCAGACGCCAGGGTCCCTGGCGTCTGGCCCTAGAGTCCGAGAAGGACTCTTGCCTTTTGGGGGAAACCGACTTTGTGGAGGCTTTTACTCCAAGTTTCGACCCCAAGGCTCAACATATAAATGGAGGGGTAGGGCTAGCACCCAAGACACATCAAGAAACACCAAGGCGTGTGCCGACAACCCCGTCCCCTCTAGTTTATCCTCCGTCATAGTTTTCATAGTGCTTAGGCGAAGCCCTGCGGAGATTGTTCTTCACCAACACCATCACCACGCTGTCGTGCTGCCGAAACACATCTACTACTTTGCCCGTCTTGCTGGATCAAGAAGGCGAGGACGTCATCGAGCTGAACATGTGCAGAACTCGGAGGTGCCGTGCGTTCGGTACTTGGATCGGTCGGATCGTGAAGACATACGACTACATCAACCGCGTTGATAAACGCTTCCGCTTACGGTCTACGAGGGTACGTAGACTACACTCTCCCCTCTCGTTGCTATGCATCACCATGATCCTGTGTGTGCGTAGGAAAGTTTTTAAAATTACTACGTTCCCCAACTGTCACATATCCCATTTTTCGAGCTCCTCGATTCTCGCGCCTGCCACTTATCCATTCTCCTTATAAATAAGGCTGAGGGGTCTTTTTCACTTCCCCCCTCCCCCCCTGTGCCTCCTCGCATCGTCTTCTTCCTCGCGCCGACCAAGCCTTCGAGCCCTGCCGCCGCCGTCGATCTTCGCATCTGCCTCCACAACGGCCGCTGCATCAACCTGATCGCACCAGAGAAAGGCGGCGCTCCTCCACTGCTTCCTCAGCATCGGTAAGTTCCTCTTCTCCTTGCTGTAGATCCACCATTTGGGTTCAGTGTTCATCAGAGTTTACTGAAGCTCTGACGCCGTTCTTTCCTGTTCTTAATAACACAAATGGCTGAATCTGATACATCTTGTGCGGCCGTAGCCATAATCCCCTTTTTCCTTATTGGAGCATCTCCCTTATATACAAACTCATCTGAACTTGATAATCTGTTTAAGCACTTGAAATTAGGTCTGGATATTTTCTAGTTTTCTGTCATACCGCAGATCTAAAATTTATCACCTCAATCTGTGAAACTTGTTTTTCCTTCACTTAAGTACTTTAGATCTGTACCTTTCATACCAATTTAGGCGGTTTAACTTTGAAAAAATGATAATCCGGTAGGTACCATTAGTCCCCTCGTGAACCGCCGATTCATTTATCTTTGCACCTTCTCCATCGTAAGATTCTGGCTTAGAAATATCAGACTCCGGTTTAGTAATGTCATATTCCGGTTTAACAATATGCGCACACCTCTGTATAAATCTTAAACCGGCAATAACTATGTTTCAGTTTACCTTGAGATGGCCAAACAAGTCTATGAATGCAACTGGGTTCCTTCTCGGGTCACTGAAGATCAGTTAAACAGATGTGTCGCAACTGGTGCTTTAGCCAAGAAGGAGGTCATCCACTGGAGGGCCCCTGGTCCGGAAAATCCTCCTAAACCCAAGGACGGAGAGGTAGTTGTTTTTGTTGACCATCTGGGTCGAGGCTTTAGCCCTCCCGGTTCAAAATTCTTCCGAGACATGCTTGCCAGTTTTCAACTTCACCCTCAGGACATTGGTCCAAACTCTATGTCCAACATCTGCCATTTCCAAGTCTTTTGTGAGGCTTATCTTCAAGAGGAACCCACAGTTGAACTATTTAGGGATTTCTTCCACTTAAACCGTCATACAGAGTTCACAGATGGACCCAATACTGAACTTGGCGGAATGGCGGTTCAGAAAAGGAAGGAAGTCAGCTTCCCTCACGCCAAGCTTCACAGTCACCCCAAAGAGTGGAACCAGACTTGGTTTTATTGCAAAGACACATCTCCAACTGATGAAAACACTTTGCCGGGTTACCGCCCTCACCGTCTTAGCAATACACATCCCTTTCCTCAGAGGTTAACTACAAAGGAAAGGGCCAACTATGCCCCACAATTGTCAAAGCTTAGAGCCTTTATGGCGAACGGTTTAATAGGTGCCGACTTTGCTCGCTGTTGGATAAGCTGGAGCATTCTGCCCTTAAGCCGGCGCCCCGGTTTGATGTGTGAATACACCGGGAGCTTGAAAGACCCTCAACGACACATTGATATTCAGCTTACAGATGCTGAAGTTACCGAGGCTATGAAAAAGATGCTGAATGAACCGGAGGCTGCCTGTAGCCAGACCGGATTAAGTCCTTTCTACACCTCCAACAAACCGCCAGCTGTAAGAATCATATGACTTCTTTCTTTTCAGCTTAATCCCTTAAAATATTCTCTCAAAATTTTGTTCATCTTTGCCAGGGTGATGATCCGTTCTGGAAGAAAAAACCACAGGATAAACCGGCAAAACCACAAGACAAACCGGCAAAGCCACTTCGCCCAAAGACCAAGGTTGTTAAAAAACCTGCCAAGAAAAGGACCACTGCGTCTTCCGAGCCAAATGCTGATGCCGATGTAGCTAATCCGGACTCAGAGGTAGAACTTGACTCTCTTGGTTCATTTTTCATACACCTCATTGACAATGACTATTATCAGGATGACGCTGAAGGCAGTCAAGCTGATGACATAGAGGTAATCATTTTTTTCCTCCGATTTAGATCCTCTGCCAACATCAAAAATCCGTCGAGCAAACCGGAAAGTAAATTTTTCTCACCCCCTTGCTTACTTGGACCCAAACTTTCTTTTGAAGACGCAGCAACACCAAGCTCGCCGCACAACCCGACACAGCGGCCAGGTAGTTACCTCCGCCGGTTTACCGAACACTCCGGTTCGGAAACGCCGATCAGAGGTCTCTTATACCCTTTACACTTCTTGCCCCAAGGCAGGTTGTTACCGACAGCCTCTTAATCCGTCTGATTCGAATTATCAGGGAACACCTCACTCGTCTTCTGGCGAGTCAACAGCTACACAACTTCCTGCCCTCAAGACAGTTCCTGGGTGAGTTATGCCTTAAACTGACTCTTAATACCTTATATTCACCTGATGTATTGACCTTTTATATTTGTTCTTTTCAGTGCCAAGCCTTGACCCAGCAAGAAGGCTCGGCTAAATAAACCGGTTGATGATAATATGGATATTGAACCGGAGAAAACTCCAGATCTGGAGGAAATCAATGCTGATGTTATTCATGATGATCCGCCACCTCAAGATTACGATTTCATTGTTGAACAAGTAGAAGTAGACACCAGAGGCCACACTGAGAAACCAACTAGCCCGGGCCGAACTGATGATAAACCGGCAAGTCCAGTGAGAATTGCTGATAAACCGTCGTCTCTAGTGAAGGCTGTTGGTGATAAAGAAGATGACATCATGATTACTGGCGTTGGCCACACCACTCCTGGCAATCCGGTTGCTTTATCTAAACATAGCGCCAAGGACGAGCTTTCTGCTATCGGCAAAGGCAAATGGAACGCCGACTTGTCAAGCTATGCCCATCTCAATGCTCAAGACATTCACTCTGGCTTCTTGAACCGTCTGTACACCAGCCGCGACTATGAAGCCGGTTTGGTAAACTTGATTAAAGAGCGATACGAGGTAACTAATGCTCAACTCTGCATAAATGTTTCTCTTTTAAACTCCAAATATCCACTCCAGTAGCCCCCAAGTGACGGTTTATGATATCAATCCAAATCGGGACTTAGTAATAACTTTATATTTGCAATACTATATCTTTCACTGGTGTAGCCCCCAAGGGCCGGTTTAACTTGATAAAGATGAACCGGGGCTTTTAAAAGAATTTCCATGTCAGTATTTTGAGCAAACATACATTAGCCCCCAAGTGCCAAGAGTAATACTTGTATTGTACTTGGGACTTGTAGAAATTTTTGAGAACAAGCAAATATGCATTAGCCCCCAAGTATCAGGTGCATAACTTGTTATGTGCTTGGTACTTCAAATATATACCGTCAACTCATAATATGTCTGTTTCTTATAGGCTGAGCTGAGCAAAAAGGAATCTCAAACCGCCGATCTGCAAGAAAATATCAAGTCCCAGCAAGCCGAAACTTCCAAGGCAAAAGATGAGCTGACTAGCGCTTTAGCCGCTATGGAAAAGCTAAAGGAGAGTTTCAACAAGGAGCGGGCGGATTGGAACACAGAAAAATCCGCTTTGCAGAAAAGAGCCGAGGACGCAGAAGTAGCTCTTAAACCGGTGGTAGACGAGCTGACTAGTGTAAAGCGGCAAGTACATGCTATGACTACTGCTGTGTTCGGTAAGCCTCCCATCTTTAACTCCTCATCATATCATTCATTGCCGATTTACTGATGTTTGGAACGATACAGGAACTCGCATAACCATCTGAGCTCTGATGTATAGAAGAAGCTGAAGGCTGCCTATACTCTTATAGAGCAGTTATATACCGGCGCGCAACAGATTATCTGCACCGCTTCTCACAACAAACCGCCCCCAACTTTAATCAATAAGACCTTAGAAAGGCTGTCAATGCTGCCTGCCCGAGTAGAAGAATTAAAGAGATCTGCTGCAAGAGCTGGTGCTCTGACCGCGCTAACCCGGGCAAAAGCATGGGTGCCCGATCTTGATCCGGAAGATGTCAGCAAAGGCTATCCGAGCTTGAAAGAAGACGGATCAGAATTTGGCAATGAGGACCTCCGAGCCATAAACCGGGAAGTACGTCCGCTGGCTTGCCAATTAGCTGAAGAAGCTGATCTTTCACATTATCAGGCAAGTTATGACATTAACAACAAACGGGTTGCCGTACCAACTCCTGAGGTTCAAAATCTCATCCCACCAATTCGTAAGCACACTTATGCCCCTGACATTGAACCGTCCACCCTTATAAGCGACGAAGCTATGTTCCAAGCCCTAACTGGGATCGATTGGACAACTATTGACTTCCAGCCGCTAGGTAGAGACGAAGAGGATGAACCGGTGCAAGATGATCCGCGGCCGTCAGGTCAAGCTGGAGACGAATCATGATCCGAAGGCCGGTTTAGTCTTCCACATGCTGCAATGCTTATTGAGAAACAATTATCCTTTTGGGCACTGAAACGTCGTGTAATAGGCTAGTTAAAACACTTGGTCTGTTATGCCTTCGTGCATATTTATTCGTGCCTGACACTTGTTAATCCGCCATGCTTAAGACATATTATGTTCATAATCCGTAGCGATCTATTCCTGTGACCTTGAATCACAACGTTGGCTGACCAACGTTGGTAGTGAGGGTGATAACCCCAATCTTGAGTAATGATAACTCCTTTCATACCATGCCAGTTTATGATAAAACCGTGCTAGGTTATGATAAACACCAGTTTATTCACTGCTGGCAACTTAGAGTTGAAACCAGACCGGGTTAAGAAACTCCGGGTTATAAGTGATTACATACTGACAACTTGTAGTTGACAGCCTAGCCGGGTTGATGAACACCGGTTTATCAAAAAACATCATAAGTCTTATCAAAAGAGAGAAAAACTTGGCAAAAAGCAAATGAAAACTTGTAGTCGAGGCTTTTCACGGTCTGCCAGGCTCCAAATTCGAGGCTTTTCACGGGCTGCCAGGCCACTGAGTTAAACCATTTCACAAAGCCTTTTAAGATGGTCCTCAATCCTTAACCAATCGTCATTTTAACTTTGACAAGTTCAGGGTCTCATATAGATTGACTTGTCATAGTTCGACGGGTCATACCAGGTTTACCTGGACGGAGTGACTTACTTAAAAAAGGCAGGCTAACCCGGGGTTTTAGGTGTATACACCAGGCTTCCAAGCCGTGGCTTAATAGCCTATTACAAGTGTAGATTCTTTGTTCATTTTCGATAGCAAAGAATCCCCAAGCAATATTTTGAGTTGTGCTCAGTGGGTGCCTATGTTTGAGTTGTTCTTTTGCAACACTCTCTTTGGCCCCGGAGTAATTTGGCTTTGAGCTGATCAAGAGGTGTGACTATGGTTCGAATACGACCAAGCCCCCAAGTGATTTTTCTAGTGGCATTACGCCGATCAAGAGGTGTAGCTATGGTTTAAGTACAACCAAGCCCCCAAGTGATTTGTCTATAAAGCTTTATAAGCTGAATCAAGGTGTAAACCGGACGCCGCTTTATGAACAGAAGCCCCCATGTAACCACACATGATATAAGAAAACAACAGATACCCCGCTTTAGCTGAGGCTCCGGTTTATTATATTGATCATAATGTATACATGGTCATAACTATGTACATAAGAAGAGCCTATAGCTCAGGTATAGTAGGGCCGAAGATGAGCGATATTCCACGGCCGGTGAGTCTCCTCCTCCGATTTACGTGAGTCTTTGTGCTCTCGAACATCAATAAGGTAGTATGACCCGTTATGCAGATTCTTGCTGACCACAAAAGGTCCTTCCCAAGGTGGGGATAACTTGTGCATATCTGTCTGATCCTGGATGAGTCGGAGCACCAGATCGCCTTCTTGAAAAGTTCTGGTTCTAACCCGGCGGCTGTGATAACGCCGCAGATCTTGCTGAGAAATCGCCGAACGGGCTGCTGCAATGTCTCTTTCCTCATCTAACAGGTCAAGTGCTTCTTATCGTGCCTTCTCATTGTCAGCTTCGACGTACGCCGCCTCACGGGGCGAATCATGACGGATGTCACTAGGGAGAACCGCCTCCGCTCCGTAAACCATGAAAAAGGGCGTGTAACCCGTGGATCTATTAGGCGTGGTATTGATACTCCACAACATAGAAGGTAAATCCTCCACCCAACAACCCGGCGTCCGCTTCAAAGGAACCATAAGCCGGGGCTTGATGCCTATCAAGATCTCTTGATTGGCCCTCTCCGCTTGAGCATTAGACTGGGATGAGCCACTAATGATACGTCAAGCCGGATGTGCTCATGTTGACAGAACTCCTTCATAGCACCTTTGGACAGATTGGTGCCATTATCTGTTATAATGCTGTGTGGAAAGCCAAACCAGAAAATCACCTTCTTGATGAATTGAACCGCCGTAGCTGCATCACACTTACTGACTGGCTCTGCCTCCACCCATTTAGTGAACTTGTCAACTGCCACCAATAGGTGGGTCTTCTTATCCTTCGATCTTTTAAAGGGCCCGACCATATCTAGCCCCAAGTTGCAAACGGCCAAGTGATTGGAATCATCCTCAACTCTTGAGCCGGCACATGAGCGCGTCGTGAGAATTTTTGACATCCATCACATCTTTTGACCAAGTCCTCAGCATCAGCATGAGCCGTCAGCCAATAGAAACCGTGACGAAACGCCTTGGCTACCAGTGATTTTGAACCGGCTTGATGACCACAATATCCTTCGTGGATCTCTTGCAAAATTTTGCGGCCTTCTTCAGGAGATACACAACGCTGAAACGCCCCTGTCACACTGCAATGATGTAACTCTCCATTGATAATAGTCATGGACTTCGACCGCCGGATTATCTGCCTGGCCGAAGTTTCATCCTCTGGTAACTCGCCCCGGTTCATATACGCCAAATATGGAACCGTCCAATCCGGGATAACATGAAGAGCCGCCACCAACTGAGCCTCCGGATCAGGAACAGCCAAATCCTCTTCACCAGGGAGCTTGACAGACGGATTATGCAGCACATCCAGGAACACATTGGGTGGAACCGGTTTACGTTGGGAACCCAAACGGCTCAAAGCGTCCGCCGCTTCGTTCTTCCGCCAGTCCACATGATCGACCTGATAACCTTTGAAGTGACCTGCAACAATATCCACCTCTCGACGATATGCTGCCATGAGTGGGTCCTTGGAATGCCAAGTACCAGACACTTGTTGAGCCACCAGGTCCGGATCACCGAAGTACTTAACCCGGCTTAAATTCATCTCATTAGCCATCCGAAGACCGTGGAGTAAGGCCTCATATTCTGCTGCATTGTTAGTACAAGGGAACATTAAACAGAGAACATAACAGAACTTATCACCTCGTGGGGAAGTTAATACGACTCCAGCCCCCGAGCCCTCTGATTGCCTGGACCCATCAAAATGAATAGTCCAATAAGTATGATCCGGCTTCTCTTCTGGTGCCTGTAACTCTGTCCAGTCATTGATGAAGTCCACAAATGCCTGAGATTTGATCGTCATCCGAGGCACATATTTTAGCCCATGAGGCCCAAGCTCAATAGCCCACTTGGCAATCTGGCCAGTTGCCTCCCTGTTCTGGATTATATCCCCCAAAGGAGCAGACTGACCACAGTGATGGGATGACCCTGAAAATATTGCTTAAGCTTCCGGCTTGCCATGAAAACCCCGTACACCAGCTTCTGCCAATGCGGGTACCGCTGCTTGGACTCAATAAGTACTTCACTGATGTAATAAACCGGCCGTTGGACCGGATATTCCTTCCCAGCCTCCTTGCGTTCCACCACAATAGCCACGCTGACAGCCCGGGCATTAGCAGCCACATATAACAACAAAGGCTGCTTATCAACAGGAGCAGCAAGGATAGGCGGTTCAGCTAGCTGCCGCTTTAAGTCCTCAAACGCTTCATTGGCGGCGTCACTCCAAATGAAGTTATCTGTCTTTTTCAGCATCTGGTATAAAGGGATGGCCTTCTCACCGAGGCGACTGATAAACCGGCTCAAGGCGGCAATCCGGCCTGCCAGTCGTTGGACGTCATTGATGCACTTCGGTTTAGCCAAAGAAGTTATAGCCTTGATCTTCTCCGGATTAGCTTCAATGCCCCTGTTAGACACCAGAAAGCCCAAGAGCTTGCCTGCCGGTACACCAAAGACACACTTGGCCGGATTAAGCATCATTTTATAAACCCGGAGGTTGTCAAAGGTCTCCTTCAAGTCCTCAATCAATGTCTCCTCTTTTCTGGATTTTACCACAATATCATCCACATAGGCATGAACATTGCGGCCGATCTGATCATGAAGACAATTTTGCACATAGCGCTGATAAGTCGCCTGGGCACTTTTGAGCCCAAAAGGCATAGGTACATAGCAGAAGGCTCCAAGGGGAGTTATGAAAGATGTCTTCTCCTGGTCCTTAACTGCCATTTTGATCTGATGGTAACCAGAATAAGCATCCAGAAAACTCAAACACTCGCAACCCGCCGTAGCATCAATGATTTGATCGATACGAGGGAGGGCAAAAGGATCTGCTGGACAAGCCTTGTTCAAATATGTGTAATCCACACACATATGCCAAGTGTCGTTCTTCTTAAGTACCAGCACCGGATTAGCCAACCACTCAGGATGAAATACTTCAACAATAAACCCAGCCGCCAAAAGCCTGGCCACCTATTCACCAATTGCCTTGCACCTTTCTTCATTGAACAGGCGAAGAAACTGTTTGACCGGTTTATACTTGGGATCAACATTAAGAGCGTGCTCAGCGAGTTCCCTCGGTACACCTGGCATGTCAGAAGGCTTCCACGCGAAGATGTCCCGGTTCTCACGGATGAACTCGATAAGCGTGCTTTCCTATTTCAGATCCAAGTTAACGTTGATGTTCAACTGCTTGGATGAATCGCCTGGAACAAAATCAACCAGCTTAGTCTCATCAGCCGATTTAAACTTCAATGCCGGATCATGCTCTGTAGTTGGCTTTTTCAAAGAATTCATATCCGCCGGATCAACATTGTCCTTATAGAACTTCAACTCCTCTGTTGCACAAACCGACTCAGCATATGCCGCATCACCTTCTTCACATTCCAAGGCGATCTTACGGCTTCCATGAACCGTGATGGTACCCTTATGACCTGGCATTTTGAGCTGCAAATAGACATAGCAGGGCCTTGCCATGAACTTAGCATAAGCCGGCCGTCCAAACAAGGCATGATACGGGCTCTTAATTTTCACCACTTCAAAGGTCAGTGTCTCTGATCTCGAGTCATGCTCATCTCCAAAAGCCACCTCCAGAGCTATCTTACCAACAGGATATGCCGATTTACCAGGCACTACACCATGGAAGACCGTATTGGACGGCTTAAGATTTTTATCTGTTAACCCCATGCGACGGAAGGTTTCATAATAAAGGATATTGATACTACTCCCCCCATCCATGAGTACCTTAGTGAACTTATAACCTCCAACCTGAGGCGCCACCACCAATGCCAGATGACCCGGATTATCAACCCGGGGTGGATGATCCTCTCTACTCCACACGATCGGCTGCTCAGACCAGCGCAAGTAACGGGGCACCGCCGGTTCAACGGAATTCACTGCCCTTTTATGAAGCTTCTGATCGCGCTTGCATAGACTAGTGGTGAAGATATGGTATTGCCCACTATTCAATTGCTTCGGGTTGCTTTGGTAACCCGACTGCTGCTGTTGCTGCTGATTGCCCTGATGATTATAACTACCTTGGTTGCCCTTATTGCCTTGATTACCATGCCCGCTTTGATTGTCGTGAAAACCTGAACCGGAACTGCCTCCACCGTAACCCGGCCCATGAGATCCAGGGCCTGAACCGCCGCCCGGTCCGTGATCATACCGAAAAAAGTCAGAATTTTTGAACTCCTGCATGATATAACAATCTTTCCAGAGGTGCGTGGACGGTTGGTCCTTCGTCCCATGCTTTGGGCAAGGTTGGTTTAACAGATAAGACAGGCGCTCCGGATTAGTACTTGGCCCTCCACCACGCTGGGGCGGTTTACCCTTACGCCGCTGGCCTTTGTCCTGCGTGTTGGTGTTAGCCACAAAATCTAGGCTGTTATCCGCTTTACGCTTACCGCCGTTTCCATGACCCGCCGGGTTATGCTGCTGCCCCTTGGTGTTGCCGCTCTTCTTTCCCTTCCCTGTCTTGTCATCATCAGACTCGGGGTCCTTGGTACTATCAGAGTCGGCGTACTTTACCAGAGCTGCCATGAGTGTTCCCATGTCATTACAATGACGTTTGAGCCGTCCCAACTTCAACTTCAGAGGTGCAAACCGGAAATTGCCTTCCAATATCAAGACTGATGTATCAGTGTTGATGCGGTCCGATGAATGCAAAATCTCTGAGACCCGGCGCACCCAACGGGTTGTTGATTCTCCTTCCTCTTGGACACAGGTAGCTAAGTCTACGATCGACATGGGCTGCTTGCATGTTTCCTTGAAATTCTGGATAAATCGGGCCCTTAATTCGGCCCATGATCCAATAGAGTTAGCCGGTAAGTTCTTCAACCAAGTGCGGGTTGTCCCCTCCAGCATCATGGTGAAGTATTTAGCACACGCCGCATCGTCCACATCCAGCATCTCCATTGCCATCTCATAGCTTTCAACCCATGACTCGGGGGATAAATCGGCGGTGTGATTTGGCACCTTACGTGGGCCCTTGAAATCCTTGGGCAGACGCACGTTGCGCAGCGCTGGGACGAGACACGGTACTCCCAAAGAGCTGGAAGTAACCCCTGGTTCCACCGATGTGGTTGGACGAACCGGAGTAAGTTGGCGAGCTTCATGCTGCGCCGCTAACTCGGCCTCTCAACGTGCCCTAGCACGATCCACCACATCCTGAGCATCACCACCGCCACCCGCGGGGTTATGGCCACGAGGCGGATTACGGTTTCGCGCGCTGCTCGATACGGCCGGTTCATCGATATGCCTGCTGTAACTCCGGCTTGGGCGAGGAGTAGAATGGATCCTTTCGCGACTATATGAATAAGCCTGCTGCTGAGTCAAAGCTGTCTGAAGGAGCTCCCTATCCCGCCGCGTCTCAACCGCTACTGGGGACTCGCCTTCGATCGGGAGGGCTGCCAGTCGCGAAGCAGCAGCGACAATGTTATCCATCGGGTTAGAGTAATGACCCGGTGGTGTTGGGACGTGCTGTGACAAAACGTTGTTCTGACGAGGCGGATCAGTCGGACGTGGCTGAACCGGAGCACCCGTTCCAGGTGCCTCCGCCCGGTTTACCGCTGGCGGGTTACTGGTCCCCGCTCCTGGGGTATTAAAGAGGTTCTTGGCCTCATAAACCGGCGGTAGGTGAGATCGGTACCTTCTCCTCATGACATCGTTTGACGCGCTCTGATCCAGCATAAGCCGGTAAGCCTGTGCATCCAATGCGGCCCGTTCCGCAGCCATCCTGGTATCCTCAGCTGCCAGGTCGGCCTTGGCCTGGGTTATCTGATCTTTCACCTTCGCAATTTCCGCATTATGCTCATCTTGATTCGACGGATTAACCTCCGCCATCAGTGCTGCCAAGGCATCAAATAAATCAGATAAAACCTGAGCCGGCGGTCGCACAGGGCCTCCTGCCCCGGCCGCTGTCGCTCCTACTGATCCGGAAATCATCGCCACCGCGGTCGAAGAGTGGAGCGCTGGCTGTGTCCCGGCCATGAAGATCGCAACCCGGTTTGGCAGATCAAAGGGGTCCGGAATACTGTCACCGTCGGAACAACCCCCAATCCGGCCATCTTGCAGTTGGTACAATGACTCGGTCTCTCCGGTCGATGACTCGTCGCCGGAATAAACGACGGTTTCACCACCCGATTCCGATCTATCATCAGATTACACTCCGTGGATGACTCCCACGAAGGCACGCTTCATGACAGGCTTAACCCGGGCAGATCTCGCACGCTGAGCCGTCTCGATGATGTCGGTGCAGATGTCCGGCTCAGGGCCCGGTTCGCCGATCTTGCCAATGAAAACATGGATGCCGCCGAAGGGGACCCGGTACCCGTACTCGATTGAGCCGACCTCGGGGCCCCAGCCTGCGTCGTCGATGTATAGTTTGCCGCGACGACTCTTGGTCATCCGGCCCACAACGTAACCCTTGAGACCTTCAAAGATGCCCTCTAAGAACTCAAAACCATCGTGCGATAGCCCCACGGTGGGCGCCAACTGTCGTGGTTTTGTCACGGCAGATGTCCTAGAGAAAGGACTTAGTCGTGGAGCCATCGCGATGGGTTAGCTTAAAGGGGTTAAAGTGGACAAGGGACGCAGAGAGTTTATACTGGTTCGGCCCCTTGTGGTGAAGGTAAAAGCCTATGATCCAGTTGTTGTGGGATTGCTAGGGTTTCGATGACCAGGGAGCGAATACGCTTTGCCTGGGTCTCGAGTTGTTGTCTGTTATCCTTAAACCGCCACCGGGTCGTCCCCTTATATACATGGGTTGACGCTCGTCGGTTTACAGGGTCCTGAGGCCGGCTCATAAACGTGTCCGGCTCGGTCTCTACTCTTTCTATCTTACAACACAAGTTATATATCAATGTCGGTTTACCACTACAGGCCTTAATCCGCCTTTGGGCCCTGGGCCTTCACAAAGCGCCATCATCTTCATCTTCATGGGCTTCAAGTATAATAATTCATTATGGGGATAACCTGGCCTCTCCGGCGCCGGTTTACACCCAGTAGTAATATCCCCAACAAACATTGTTGATAGATGTCTTGAAAAGGCTCTCCGTGCTACCAGCCAGGATTGATGAAATGAAGCATTCTTCTGCAAGAGCCGGTGTTGTGACAGCTTTGAGCCGGGCCAAGGCATGGGTACCAGAGCTTGACCCGTCTGAGGTAGCCACTGGTTATCCAAGCTTGAAAGAAGATGGCATGCCATTTGATCAGAAGGACTTCTCTGCTTGCGCGTAAGAGATACGTCCCATGGAGACTATGATTGCCAATGACTCAGACCTTTCAAAGTACCATCCGGCTTATAACAAGGAGAACCAGAACATGCCGACCCCAGCGTATAGAGTGATGGACTTAATCCCCCCAATCCGTAAGCACACTTTTGCCCCTGAAGTTGAGCCGTCTGATCTTACAGATGACGAGGCTGAATTTCAAGCTTTGTCTGGCATCGATTGGTCATCACCAAATTTTCAGACGGCGGAGGAGGACGAAGAACTGGAAAGGGATGACCCAGAGGCCTCCAGCCAGCAAGGCCAAGAAGATTGAACCGCCGGGTGGTTTATATACTTGATCCTTGAAGAAATACTTGATCTCATTCGGCTCATGGAGCCATGTAATAGGGTAGTAAAAACTTGAATCTGTTGTGCCATCGTGCACGTTTCTGCTTTTTGCGCAAAACTGCTGATCTCCATTGTGAGAAAATATCACCTTATGCTTATGACAACAGTTAACTTATGCCAATCCGATTGATGATTGTCCTGCAAACAAAGAAAATACAAATGCCTTGGCGGCTGTAGTATATGCTTAAATTGTCGGCTTACCAGCTTCGTGCAATCAGAGGTGTTAGAGCTATAACTCTTAACATAAGATTCATTATACTCTGGCGACTTAGAGTTCTGCCCTCCTAACGGGTTGTAGAAACCCAAAATATGCTTCAAATATGAGCCGTAAATAGGATAGCTGGGCCCGACTTGTAAAAACCAGAAGGCAAAGAAAAAACCATATAAAGAATATCAAGAAGAAATCAAAAGAAATGTGAGGCTTTGTAGGCTGCCAAGCCAAAGTGTCTTCTTCGATGAAACTAGCCTGAGCCACTGGAAGGTCCATGCTTTCCGTGAGCCTGACCCACAGTACCCAATCGACATTTGAACCCAGATAAAGTCAGGTCTTGCTCAAAGACTTATCAGGAGTACGCGGGGTCAGAGTAACAGCATACATCACGGGCCGACTTATCCAAGTTTCAAGGAAGGCGGCTTATGAAGCCTGGATCTATCCTGACTATCTGTAAACGATGCTCTCGCATGACAAGCCACCGTTTGAACCTTAACAAGCTCAGATCTTGGTCGAATATGCCGTAAAGATTGATCGTTAAGAGTTCGACGAGTCAATCGGGATTACCCGATGGAGTTGAAGCAGCTGGTATACAGGTAGGATGACCCGGAAAGGTTATGTCCTCTTTGGTCGAATACGCCTATGTTTGGACATATAACCTGGTCAAGAGGGTAGTAACGCTATGTTCTCTTTGGTCGAATACGCCTATGTTTGAATAGGAAGCCCCCAAGTGACATACTGACAAGTCGTGCTCATCAGGGACCTATGTTTGAGCCGTGTTGTGCATCCAACTCTCTTTGATCCCTGAAGTTTGGGCGTCGAGCCTCTTAAATGAATATGATGATAAAGACTCGGCTTCGAGGAAGTGAAATGACAGAGGCCCTGAATTATCAGGGATGCCGGCTTTATTATACTGCTTATAATATATACATCGAGTAACTATGTACATCATGAGAGCCGGTGGCTCAAGTATAGTAGGGCCGAAGATGAGCTATATTCCACGGCCAACGGGTCTCCTCCTCCGACTTGCATGAGTCCTTGTGGTCTCGAACGTCAATAAGATAGTATGACCCATTATGTAGATTCTTGCTGACCACAAAAGGTCCTTCCCAAGGCGGCGATAATTTATGCATATCCTTTTGGTCCTGGATGAGCCGGAGCACTAAGTCGCCTTCTTGAAAGGTTCTGGTTTTGACTCGGCGGCTGTGATAACGACGTAGGTCTTGCTGATAAATCATCGAACGAGCTGCCACGAGATCATGCTCCTCATCCAATAGGTCAAGTGCATCTTGACGTGCCTTTTCATTGTCAGCCTCAACGTAAGCCGCCACCCGGGTTGAATCGTGACGGATGTCACTAGGGAGAACCGCCTCTGCTCCATAAACCATGAAGAAAGGTGTGTAACCCATTGATCTATTGGGGTTTGTATTGATACTCCATAACACTGAGGGTAACTCCTCTACCCAACAACCCAGCGTTCTCTGCAAAGGAACCATAAGTCGGGGCTTGATACCTCGTAGAATTTCTTGATTTGCTCATTCTGCTTGACCATTGGACTAAGGATGAGCCACAGAGGAAACATCAAGCCGGATATGCTCCCGTTGACAAAATGCTTTCATGACGCCTTTAGAGAGATTAGTACCATTATCTATTATAATGTTGTGTGGAAAGCCAAAACGGAAGATCACCTTCTTCATGAATTGAACCATTGTTGCTGCATCACACTTACTAACCGGCTCTGCTTCAACCCACTTAGTAAACTTATCGACCGCCACCAAAAGGTGGGTCTTCTTATCCTTGGACCTCTTAAAAGCCCAACCATATCAAGCCCCCAAGTTGCAAACGGCCAAGTAATTGGAATCATCCTCAATTCTTGAGCCGGCACATGAGCTCGTCGTGAAAATTTCTGACAACCATCACACTTGCTTACCAAATCCTCAGCATCAGCATGAGCCGTCAACCAATACAACCCATGATGAAAAGCTTTGGCTACAAGAGATTTAGAAGCGGCATGATGACCACAATCTCCTTCGTGAATCTCCCGTAGAATCTCACAACCTTCTTCAGGAGAGAAGCAACGCTGAAACGCACATGTGACACTGCGATGGTGCAACTCCTCATTGACAACTGACATTGACTTAGAACACCGGGTTATCTGTCTGGCCAAGATCTCATCCTCTAGCAACTCACCCCGGGTCATGTAAGCCAAATACGGAACCGTCCAATCAGGAATAGCATGAAGAGCCGCCGCCAATTGTGCTTTCGGGTCAGGGACAGCAAGATCCTCCTCTGTAGGCAATTTGACAGAAGGGTTAAGCAAAATATCCAGGAACGTGTTAGGTGGCACCGGCTTACGCTGAGACCCTAACCGGCTTAAAGTATCAGCCGCCTCATTCTTCCTGTGATCAATATGCTCAACTTGATAACCCTTGAAATGACCCGCAATAGCATCAACCTCTCGGCGATAAGCCTCCATGAGTGGATCCTTAGAGTCCCAGGTGCCAGAGACTTGTTGGGCTACCCGATCTGAATCGCCAAAACACCTCACCCGGCTTAAATTCATCTCTTTAGCCATACGAAGACCATGGAGCAGGGCCTCATATTCAGCTGCATTGTTAGTACAAGGGAACATTAGCCGGAGAACATAAGAAAATTTATCACCTCGTGGGGAAGTCAAGACAACTCCAGCCCCCGAGCCCTCCAACTGCCTGGATCCATCAAAGTGAATAGTCCAATATGTGTTATCTGGCTTTTCCTCAGGTGTCTGCAACTCTGTCCAATCATTGATGAAATCCACAAGTGCTTGGGACTTGATGGTCGTACGAGGCACATACTTTAAACCATGAGGTCCAAGCTTAATGGCCCATTTAGCAACCCGGCCTGTGGCTTCCCTGTTTTGGATGATGTCTCCTAAAGGAGCATAGCTAACCACAGTAATGGGATGACCCTGAAAATATTGCTTGAGCTTCCGGCTTGCCATGAAAACCCCATACGCAAGCTTCTGCCAGTGTGGATATCTCTGCTTGGACTCAATAAGCACCTCACTGATAATAGTAAACCGGCCGTTGAACCGGGTATTCCTTGCTTGCCTCTTTCCTTTCCACCACAATAGCTACACTGACAGCCCGGCTATTAGCAGCCACATATAACAACAGAGGCTCCTTATCAATAGGGGCAGCAAGAACGGGCGGCTCAGCCAACTGTTTCTTCAGATCCTCAAACGCTTGATTAGCAGCATCACTCCAAACAAAATGATCTGTTTTCTTCATCATCTGATAAAGAGGAATAGCCTTCTCACCTAATCGGCTTATAAACCGGCTTAGAGCATCAATACGACCCGCCAGACGCTCAACATCATTAACACACGCCAGCTTAGCCAACGAAGTAATGGCTTTGATCTTCTCCGAGTTAGCTTCAATGCCTCTGTTAGAAACCAGAAAGCCCAAGAGCTTGCCTGCTGGTACATCAAAAACACACTTGGCCGGGTTAAGCATCATCTTGTAGACCCGGAGATTGTCAAATGTTTCCTTCAAATCATCAATCAGGGTTTCCTTCTTCCTGGATTTCACCACAATGTCATCTACATAAGCATGAACATTTCGCCCAATCTGATTATGAAGGCAATTCTGCACACACCGCTGATAAGTTGCCTGGGCACTCTTGAGCCCAAAAGGCATAGACACATAGAAGAAGGCTCCAAATGGAGTAATGAAAGCTGTCTTCTCCTGGTCCTTAACTGCCATCTTGATCTGATGATAACCAGAATAAGCATCCAAAAAACTCAAACGCTCACAACCCGCCATAGCATCA
This sequence comes from Triticum aestivum, assembly GCF_018294505.1. Classification (NCBI taxonomy): domain Eukaryota; kingdom Viridiplantae; phylum Streptophyta; class Magnoliopsida; order Poales; family Poaceae; genus Triticum; species Triticum aestivum. Next base: position 208,106,611 of record NC_057811.1, on the reverse strand, counting down.
ATGATTTGATCAGTACAAGGGAGAGCAAACGGATCAGCCGGACAAGCCTTGTTTAAGTCCGTGTAATCCACACACATTCGCCAAGTGCCATTCTTCTTAAGCACCAACACCGGGTTAGCCAACCACTCAGGATGAAAAACTTAAACGATAAACCCGACCGCTAAGAGCTAGGCCACCTCTTCACCAATGGCCTTCCGCCTCCCCTCATTAAATCGATGAAGAAATTGCTTGACCAGCTTAAACTTTGGATCAATATTAAGAGTGTGCTCAGCGAGTTCCCTTGGTACACCCGGCATGTCTGAAGGCTTCCATGCAAAGATGTCCCGGTTCTCACGGATGAACTCGATGAGCACGCTTTCCTATTTCGGATCCAGATTGGCACTGATGCTGAACTGTTTAGATGAGTCGCCAGGAACGAAGTCAACCAATTTAGTGTCGTCTGCCGACTTAAACTTTAACGAAGGATCGTGCTCTGTGGTTGGTTTTTTCAAGGACGTCATGTCTGCTGGGTCAACATTATCCTTGTAAAATTTCAGCTCCTCCGTTGCACAAACTGATTTAGCATAAGCGGAATCACCTTCTTCACACTCCAAAGCCACCTTTCGACTCCCGTGCACGGTGATGGTGCCCTTGTAACCCGGCATCTTAAGCTGTAAATAAACATAACAAGACTTCGCCATGAACTTAGCATAAGCCGGCCGCCCAAACAGAGCATGATAAGGGCTCTTGATCTTGACCACTTCGAAGGTTAAAGTCTCAGACCTGGAATCATGCTCATCTCCAAAGGCAACTTCCAAAGATATCTTACCCACTGGGTAGGCTGACTTACCTGGCACCACACCATGAAAAACAGTGTTTGACGGCTTAAGATTCTTGTCCGTCAGTCCCATGCGGCGAAAGGTCTCATAATAAAGTATGTTAATGCTGCTACCGCCATCCATGAGTACCTTAGTAAATTTATAGCCCCCAACCTGAGGCGGCACCACCAGAGCCAGGTGACCCGGATTATCAACCCGGGGCGGATGATCCTCACGACTCCACACAATAGGTTGTTCTGACCACCGTAAATAACATGGCACCGCCGGCTCAACAGCATTCACTGCCCTCTTGTGAAGCTTCTGATCGCGCTTACACAGAGTGGTGGTGAAGACGTGATACTACCCACTATTCAATTGCTTCGGGTTGCTCTGATAACCAGACTGTTGTTGTTGCTGATTCCCCTGATTATTCTGCTGGTTGTAATTACCTTGGTTGTTGTGGCCTTGAAATCCGGAATTTGAACCACCGCCTCCACGACCCGGACCATGAGAGCTGGACCCTGAACCGCCGTTCGGGCCATGGTTGTGTTGGATGGACTCCCTAAAGCTTCTCATTATGCTGCAATCTTTCCACAAATGAGTAGCCGGCTTCTCATCCGTTCCGTGTTTTGGACATGGCTGATTTAATACTGCATCAAGGTCAAACCTTGTCCCTTGAGCCGGCGGTCCCTTACGATGCTGGTTATAACTACGCGCACCGGTGTTAGCCACAAAATCATCAGCCTTGCGCTTACCATTGCCGCCCTGATTGGTAGAGTTGTACTGCTGCCCCTTCATGCCGCTACTCTTCTTTCCCTTTACCAATCTTTCATCCTCAGAGTCGAGGTCCTTGGTACCATCAGAGTTGGCATACTTAACAAGAGCCACCATAATCTCCCCCATATCATTGCAATGACCCTTAAGCCGCCCAAGCTTCTGCTTGAGTGGAATAAAACGACAATTTTTCTCCAACATTAGAACCGCTGAGCCGACATTGATGTTATCTGAAGAATGTATGATAGTCGAGACCCGGCGCATCCAGCTGGTCGTTGACTCGCCCTCAGCCTGAACACAAGAAACCAAATCCACGATCGACATGGGCTGCTTGCAGGTATCTTTGAAATTCTGGATAAACCGGGCTTTCAGCTCTGCCCATGACCCGATGGAGTTAGCCGGCAACCCCTTCAACCAGGTACGAGCCGTCCCTTCCAGCATCATGGTGAAATACTTAGCGTATGCAGCCTCGCTAACATCCAGCATCTCCATGGCCATCTCATAACTCTCCACCCAAGCCTCAGGGGGCTGATCTGCTGTGTAATTGGGCACCTTGCGAGGGCCTTTGAAGTCCTTGGGCAAACGCTCGTTCCGTAGAGCCGCCGTTAGACGCGGCACACCGAAAGCTCTAGAAGTTAGACCCGCCTCAACTGAAGCCGTCGGGTAAACCGGCGCGTGCTGATGAGCCGCCAGCTAAGCCGCCAGCTCGGCCTCCCAGTGCGCTCTGCCCTGATCCACCAAATCCTGTGCATTAGCACCATTGCACGCCAGGTCAAGTCCATGAGGTTGGTTACGACGCTGCTTAGTACTCGAGATTGCTGGCGAGTCAATATGCCTGATGTAGCTCCGGCTTGGACAAGGGGTCGAATGAATCCGGTCACAACTATAGGAATAAGCCTGCTGTTGTACCAAAGCCGTTTGAAGAAGCTCCCTGGCCCTTCTGGTTTCAACCACCGCTGGAGTCTCGCCCTCGACTGGCAGAGCCGCCAATCGCGTAGCTGCAGCAATCATGTTATCTAGAGGGGTGGAGTAATGACCCGGCGGTGTCACCACATGCTGAGGTGAGGTGTTATTCATATGCGGAGAGCCTGCCACGCGCGTCTGACCCGGCGTTCCACCCCCTCGTGCTTCAGCCGTCTGATTCACCATCGGCGGGTTACTGGACCCCGCCCCGGGTGTGTTAAAGAGGTCCCTCGACTCATAAACCGAGGGCAGGCGACTCCGGTGCTTTCTCCTCAAGACTTCGTTTGAAGCGTTCTGATCCACCATAAGTCGGTACGAATCTGCTTGAATCCGCTGCGCTTGGGCGTTCAAAACGGCACGTTCTACAGCCATCCTGGCGTTTTCCGCTGCCAAGTCCGCCTTAGCTTGCGCAATCTCATCATGCAATTTAGCCACTTCTGCCTTATGCTATTCCTGGTTGTCTAGGGTTACATCAACCTCCATCAGAGTCGCCAGAGCGTCTAATAGTTCTGTTAAAACTTGAGCTGGCGGGCGTGCTGAACCGCCAGCACCCACCACTGTCACCGCCGCTGCACTGGAAGTCATGGCCGCAGTGGCTGTCGAACGAACAACCGGCTGAGTGCCAGCCATGAAGATCGCCACCCTGTTCGGCGGCTCATCGGGGTCCGGAATACTATCACCATCGGAACAGCCCCCAAGCCGTCCGTCTTGTAGTTGATACATCGAGTTGGTCTCGCACGTGGAAGACTCATCACCAGAGTAGATGGCCGTCTCACCGCCAGACACAGAGCCTTCCAATTTAGCCCCATGGATACATCCAACAAAGGCACGCTTTATGGCGGGATTAACTCGGGCGGGTCGTGCACACTGAGCCGCCTCGACAATGTCGGTGTAGATGTCCGGCTCAGGGCCCGGTTCGCCGATCTTGCCGATAAAGACGTGGATTCCGCCGAAGGGGACCCGGTAGCCGTACTCAATTGAGCCGGCCCCGGGACCCCAGCCTGCGTCGTTGATGTAGAGCTTGCCGCGATGACTCTTGGTCATCCGGCCCGCAGCGTATCCCTTGATCCCTTCGAAGCTGCCCTTGAAAAACTCAAAACCACCGTGCGCTGGCCCCATGGTGGGCGCCAACTGTCGTGAAAGTGTCACGGCAGACGTCCTCATGGAAGGACTTAGTTGTGGAGCCATTACGACGAGGTTAGCTTAAAGGGGTTAAACGGGACAAAGGACACGAGGAGTTTATACTGGTTCGGCCCCTTGCGGTGAAGGTAAAGGCCTAGTCCCGTTTGAGGTGGTATTGCTAGGGTTTCGATTACCAGGGAGCAAATACGCTTTGCCTGGCTCTCGATCTGTTGTTTTCTTACCCTAAGCCGCTGCCGGGTCGTCCCCTTATATACATGGGTTGACGCCCTGCGGCCTACAGAGTCCCGGTCGGCTCATAAAACATGTCCGGCTCGGTGACTTATCTTACATGCCTTATAATACAAGTTACATATACATGGCGGTTTATACTCATGGGCCTTAAGCCGTCTCTCAGTTTGGGCCCTTTAACAGGCCTCCTTCACGAACCGCCATATTCAACATACTCATGGGCTTTGTCTTAAATGGACCGCCATCTGGATAACCCGTCCCCTCCTGGGCGGGTCATATCCAATAGTCATATCCCCAACAGCTGGCACCCTCGGATCATACGATGCTTTTGTGCAGTTCCACTAAAATCGAGCTGAGCATCCCTGTTGGCAAAGATATTGAAGAAGTGTGATTAGAATAATAGTACTGGCACTAGTTCATGAGACATAAACTCATCACAACTAGAAGCCGGTAGAAGTAGAGAAAGATCCACATGGAGATGGAGTTACATGGGGAGCTGCGGCAGTGGAGCAAGCCGGCTCCAAAAGGAAGTTGTACCTGGGACGTCGGGCTGTAGCTAGAAGGGCGGTTGGGAGGCGGCATCAGCCCATACCGCGGGGACCCCCGATTGGGACTCACCGACAGTGGGTTTTCTCCCTCGCCAATGTCGACCGCGTCTACGCAGAACATCGTCCCCTTCCCCCAGCGGCGGGATTAGGCCGGATCTGTGACCAGCGGTGTGGCCACCGTCGTTCTATGCTTGTGAAGAGAGCAACCCAAGCAAGCAGGCTTGTAGCTTAGGCTCCTGCTAGTGTATATATAGTGGAGCGGTTTTCTTTTCTCTCCATATCAACCATTTTATATTGTGTACGTGTCATTCAAGAGTGAAATGATGGTTGCTTCTTCCGACTAGCTTCCTGTATGTTTGACTGCTCCCGAGTGGCCCCTACACGTACTCCCCCTACATGTATGACCGTTCCTGAGTCTCACTTGTACTTATCTCTATTGTCTTGCATGACACGTAGACAGGATGCGCATAGAGGAATTTTGTTACTGCACTTTGTTACGTAGTACTACTAGTACCTACTCCCTCCTTCCGGTTCACTACTAGTACCCCCTCCGTCCTGGCTTATTAGTCCCCTTTGTACTCAATTCATGGGATCGTTTTTCTCAAGAAATTGTCTTTACCAATGTATTAATATCGGGAATGCATGCATGAACAATGAATGATTAAACCTTGCATGCAACATTTTGACAAAGCATTGACTTATGAAAATGTGAATGTGAGGGACTACAACCTCGTCCATGCATGCAACAGTCACACGTACACATGGACGCAAAAACGCGCACGACGCCCTAATGCATGCATGTCCAAGCACACGACGGAACACACACGGTCACGCTCAAGTGCTCAACCTACACGTGCATGCACACACATACTCAACCAGGGTGACCTAGTGACCGTATAAACACCGGAAAATGTATATATTGACCGCAATGAGCGTATTATGAAGTCCACTGACCGTATTTTTACAAATATATAGTGACAGACGGTGTATTTATCTCGTTTGAAATTAAGCCATATTAAGCGGAAAGGAGGCAGTATGGACTAGCATTACTTTGTTGTGTCCCGTCAACTTGCCGAATGAGGAGAAGCTTGCAGGACGGGAGAAGCTTGTGCGCGGTGGCTCGCGGGACAAGGAGAAACTTTTGACTAATGCAAGCTCTCCCTCGCTCAGGCGGTGGACGCGCAACAATTAATTCGGTGACAGATTGCCAGAAGCATACACTGTACTGGTACCATTATTGTTCGACTTCCCGAAGAGGCGAACAGCCAAGCGTAAAGTTTACTAGTACTAGTACGACTACTATAGAGGTATGTACTACTACTAGGAACTGGATGGAGGAGCGTCTGCACTCTTATTTTATTTTAAAATGTGATAAAGCAATCTTCAACACATTTGGTTCTCTTCGAGGGTTCTCGCATGTGATAATGGAAGTTGATTGCATGGAACACTCGCCACAATTCTCGCTTAATTCTGGCTCATATCCTGTTACAAATAGGAGCGCTCGGTAATATTTTCTCTTTTTTGTTATTCAGCATGTAAACAGGTCAGCACACCTTGCGGCGCATCTTTGTGCGAACCGTGCTTGCTGCACTTTGAATGTGACCGAGAGCTGGCTTGATGAAACACCTCGCTTCCTTCTTCTTTTTTGCGGGGTACCTCGCTTCCTAGTGACCAGTCTCTTGGCTGATTGTCCTAAGAATGCTTATACATGAATAAAGCTCTCTCATTTACCCGCAAAAAAGATTAAGCGATATTAACCGGAAAGGAGGGAGTATGGACTAGCACTACTTTTTGGTGTGTCCCGTCAACTCGCAGAACAAGGAGAAGCTTGCAGGACAAGGTGAAGCTCGCTTATGCCCATTCCATCTACCTCAAGCCTGGTGGCTCGTAGGACGTGGAGAAGCTTTTGACTAATGCAACCTACCCTCGCCCAGGCGGTGGACATGCAGCAGTTCATTCGGTGTCAGATTGCTAGAGGCATACACTGTAGTACCATCATTGTTCGACTTCACGAAGAGGCGAAGAGCCAAGCGCAAGGTTTAGTAGTACGAGTAGTACTACTACTAGAACCGCATGGTGGAGTGTCTGTACTCTTATTTTATTTTAATCTATGATAAAGTACACATTAATTCAGGAGAAGTGCGAAAAACGGCAGCCCAATAGTAGTATTAAAAAACATCGAACATGTAATGATGATATCGATCAACCATGCTCGAATATATCTTGGCCTCCGTGCGAGCACGTCTGTGTGTTCTTGCTCCTCGTCTCTCTCAAGGAACGGCGGGTTGGCCATTTTGCCGTCAATTGAGATTGGTTTGCTCACACTCCGGCCCCACATGTCAGTGATATGCCAAGAGGAAGTGCGCTGACCGACTGGCCATACGCGTACTTGGTTTTGCACCTTCATACTACTCCTCCCTCCATCACAATTTATAGGGCGCGCTTCATTCTCATGCATTTCCATCACCAGAGAGACTTTAGACGCGTTTGGTTTAATGCTCAACTAATTAGGGCGTGGTAACTACAATGAAGTCCACAGTTTTCTCTCGACAGCACAGGTATGACTATCTTGATTCTATCATAAAATCATCATGGATGTACATGCATGACAGAAAACGTGACCTACTGTGACAAACACGTATCAACACGGAAGTGTATTGTAGTGTAAGAGATTGCCGTAGTATTGTGTGGCGCCCATATATATAGGTCGGGGAGAGGGGAGGCAGCCAGGAGGCACCCCCAAGGAGGCCGAATCCTCCTTGGGCTCCTGCCCTAGCCGCCCCCCCCCCCCTCCCTTTCCTTATTTGTGCGCAGGAGGAAGGCAGGGGGAGGTGCCCCCCCCCCTTTCCTTTCTCTCATGAGGAGGGAAAGGCAGGAGGGGCCAACCCTCCCCCTTTCCTTACCCTAGGGCTGGCGGCCAGGGAGAGGGGCGCACCAACCCCTTGTGGGCTGGTGTCTTCCTCCTTTGGCCCATTAAGCCCACATAGCCTCCCAGGGCTTCCCGGAACCCGTTCTGGTGATCCGATGACTACCCGATATATTACGAAATCTTTCTGGTAACCAAATAGCATCGTCCTATATATCAATCTTTACCTCCGGACCATTCCGGAGCTCCTCATCATGTCTGTGATCTCATCCGGGACTCCGAACAACATTCGGTCATCAACTCACATAACTCATATAATACTATATCGTCAATGAACTTTAAGCGTTCGGACCCTACTGGTTTGAGAACTATGTAGACATGACCGAGAGACCTCTCCGGTCAATAACCAATAGCGGAACCTGGATGCCCATATTGGTTCCTACATATTCTATGAAGATCTTTATCGGTCGAACCTTATGACGACATATGTAATTCCCTTTGTCTGTCGATATGTTACTTGCCTGAGATTCGATTGTCGGTATCTTCTTACGTAGTTCAATCTCGTTACTAACAAGTCTCTTTACTCGTTCCATAATACATCATCTCGTAACTAACTCCTTGGTCAATTTGTTGCAAGCTTCTTGTGATGTGTATTACCAAGAGGGCCTAGAGATACCTCTTTGATACACGGAGTGACAAATCCTAATCTCGATCCATGCCAGCTCAACAGACACCTTCAGAGATACCTGTGGAGCATCTTTGTGATCACCCAGTTACGTTGTGATGTTTGATAGCACACAAGGTATTCCTCCGGTATCTAGGAGTTGCATGATCTCATGGTCAAAGGAATATGTATCTGACATTAAGGAAGCAATAGCAATAAACTGAACGATCATATGCTAAGCTAATGGATGGGTCTTGTCCATCACATCATTCTCCTAATGATGTGATCCTGTTATCAAGTGAAAACACATGTCTATGGTTAGGAAACCTTAACCATCTCTTGATCAACGAGCTAGTCTAGTACAGGCTTACTAGGGACACGGTATTTGTTTATGTATCCACACATGTATTTAAGTTTTCGGTCAATACAATTCTAGCATGAATAATAAACCTTTATCATGACTAAGGAAATATAATAATAACCATTTTATTATTGCCTCTAGGGCATATTTCCATCACAAGATACCTGTAGAGCATCTTTATGATCACCCAGTTATGTTGTGACGTTTTATAGCACACAAGGCATTCCTCCGGTATCCGGGAGTTGCATGATCTCATGGTCGAAGGAATATGTATTTGACATTAAGAAAGCAGTAGCAATAAACTGAACAATCATATGTTAAGCTAATGGATGGGTCTTGTCCATCACATCATTCTCCTAATGATGTGATCTCGTTATCAAGTGACAACACATGTCCATGGTTAGGAAACCTTAACCATCTTTAATCAATGATCTAGTCTAGTAGAGGCTCACTAGGGACACGGTATTTGTTTATGTATCCACACATGTATTTAAGTTTCCGATCAATACAATTCTAGCATGAATAATAAAACTTTATCATGAATAAGGAAATATAATAATAACAACTTTATTATTGCCTCTAGGGCATATTTCCATCAAGGACATCGTTGAGCTACTTCGTTTGGCTTGCGTTTTTAGAGCGGAGATGAATTTTAGCGAGCGGAGATAGCAGCTCCTTAGAGGATTAGAATTCTTTGGATTTTTTTCCTATATCAGTCGTTTGATTCTTACGATTGAACCTTGTGAGATTTTATTTTATTTTTCTTCTAAGAATCCATATATACTACATTCTATAGAGATTATAACATCCACTCAAACCATTCTTTATTTTTCATGTGATACAATCAAACAAATCAAAACTATGTAAGATGTTGATGGGCTATTCCTAGGTTCTCAAATCGTGTGATTTGAATGACTTCCTTCATGCGCTTTCATCCTCGCTCTCTGCCCATTACCCACTCCTTCTCGCTAGTGACAAGGGGCCGACGAGACCCAAAACATTCAGATTTGAAAAAATTTGGACCAAAATGCCGAACTTCAAGAAGACAATGTAATATGCTTGGGATGAAAGAGTGAACCATTCCGAGCCCTATCATGGGTTGTTCCACAAACTTAAAAAACAAGTCAGCGCCTTTTGACATGGAGCTGAAGTATCTTCTCTAATCACAAAGTTCAACTCCATATGGACCTTGAGATCATCCTTCGGCTGGACATGGCACAAGAGGAGAGGCCCCTTAGCTCTGGTGAGCGTGACCTCACAAGAGAGCTTAAAAGAAAGGTCGTGGCCTTGGCTGTTCTGGAAAGGGCCCAAAAGAGACAGTCCTCGCGAATCACCTTGCTCAAAGAGGGAGATGCTAACACTTGCTTCTTCCACCTCCAGATCAACCATCGAAGAAGAAAGAATTTTATCCACTGCCTCAAGCATAACAGTGGATGGGTCACAAATCACGATGACAAGAAAGATATTGTGCATCTCACTTTGCTAGAGCCATTGGTAAAGGCCCCCCACGCTTCAAGGACTTCAATTGGTCTTGCATCCCCCCTTCAACTTGTGACCTCTCGGATTTAGATGCCCCGTTCATGGAGGAGGAAGTTTTGGTGCAATCTATGATCTCCCTAGCGACAAGGCCCCGGGTCCGGATGGCTTCACTGCTACTTTCTTCAAGGAATGTTGTGATATTGTAAAACCTAAATTTATGCAAGTGATCAACAACTTTTTGCCCTCCGCGTCTCCAACCTTCATTGGCTCAAACTCTGCCAACATTTCTCTCATTCCCAAAGAAGATGGGGAGAAGGACATCTCTGACTTTAGGCCCATAAGTCTTATTCATATTGTTGCAAAGGTCATGGCTAAGATGATGGCCACTTGCCTTGCTCTTCACATGCCCAACCTCGTTTCCAATACTCAAAGTGTTTTCATCAAGAAAAGTAGTATCCATGGTAACTTTATGTACGTCCGCAACTTGGCTCGTTGGCTGCACCGCAATAAAGCTCCATCCTTGCTACTCAAGCTTGACATCAAAAAAGCCTTTGACTATGTTAGATGGTATTATTTGATGAATTTACTTCGTCACCACCAGTTTCGAGACTGGGTCTCCACCCTCCTATCTACGGCCTCATCTAGAGTTTTGCTAAACGGTGTTACTGGTGATCCAATTAAGCATCGGTGTGGTCTTCGGCAGGGGGATCCCCTCTCCCCTCTGCTTTTTGTCCTTGCTATTGACCCCCTCCATCACATCCTCGCCAAGGCTACCGATCAAGGCCTGCAGCATCCTCTTCGTGGTTGGCCCATCCGTGCATCCTTGTATGTAGATGATGCTGCTATCTTTTTCGTGCCCATCAAGGAAAATATTCAGTTCTTGGCTTTGACTCTGAGCTCCTTTGGGGAGGTTACCGGCTTGGTCACCAACTGTGCCAAAAGCCTTGTGGCGCCCATTCGTTGCGGCAACATCGACCTTGATGACATTTTGCAGGCCTTCCTAGCGGTCCAGACTACCTTCCCCATGCGATATCTTGGTCTTCCGTTGTCGGTCACAAGACTAAAGCGTATCCACTTTCAGTATTTGGAGGACAAGGTGGCGGGAAAGCTTCCACCTTGGTCGACTATGCATGTGGCTACGCCGGGGCGCATTGTTTTGGTCAAGGCTATGCTCACTGCCATTGCCATTTACCACCTCACGCCTCTTGACCTTATGGTTGAACTGATGAAGAATATTGATAGCCTGCGGCGTGCCTACCTTTGGGCGAGTTGTGATAAGGTGACCGGCGAAAAGTGCAAGGTTAATTCCGACCCCATCTGCAAGCCCAAGATTGATGGTGGACTAGGAGTGCTCAACCTCCGGAAATTTGCGACCGCCCTACGCTTGCATTGGCTCTGCTACAAATGGGATGATCCACCTAAGATTTGGTCTGGCTCAAGAATGCGTTGTACTAGCAACAACAAATATCTCTTCGCCGTTGCCACACGGGTGTGCATCGGAGATGGAAACAAAGCTAAGTTCTGGGAATCTCCATGGTTGGACGGCCTCCGGCCTAAAGACATTGCGCCAAAGATTTTTGTGTTGTCAAAAAAGAAATCATGCCTGGTCAGGAAAGCTCTTGACAACAACCTTTGGATCCGCCAGATTGACACTCAGCAGGGGCTAACCTTGGCCCATATTCAGGAATTTGCAACCCTGTGGGAGATGCTTGCTGATGTAACCCTCAACTAGGGAAGCCAAGACACCATAACTTGGAAGTTCACAAACAGTGGCGAGTACTCCGCCTCCTCAACTTACATGGTGCAATTTGACAGTCTCTCCTTTTGTCCAATGAATGCTACAATCTGGAAGATGTGGGCTCCACCAAAATGAAAACTTTTTGCTTGGTTGATCTTCCAAAATTGTGTTTGCGCAGCCGATCGTTTACTGCAGCGAGGCTGACCAAGCTGCAATTTCTGCCCTCTCTGCAAGCAAGTGCAAGAATCTACTGCTCACCTCCTATTCCAATGTAGGCTCACTGTCTGGATTTGGACCGAGAGTTGCACTTGTCTTGGCATCCTTGACTCCTCGCCAATTATTTGGCGTCTTGAAGACTCAGCTAGAGATTGGTGGCTCAAGGCGGTTAATGGTAGAGGTGGCTGCAGGAAGGCCATCGCCTCCTTGATGATGCTTGTCTCGTGGGAAATTTGGAAGGAGCGCAATGCAAGAATTTTTTTAACATGTCTCCGCCCCGACCTCCATAGTTATCGCAAAAATCAAAGAGGAGGCCCATCTTTGGTCTTTGGCGGGAGCCAAGCAGCTTAGTACTGTTGTGTCACGAGAGTAGACCTTTTTCTTTTTGCCGCCTCGCGGCTTATGTCTAAACCTTCTTCTTAATCAATGAAAATGGCAAGTCTTTTGCCTTGTTTCAAAAAAAAGAATGAGGTAGTTTCCCCTTCCTAAACCATTTCTCCCATTTTAGTAATGCTGAACTATGAGCTTCTTAACTCTATGCCATTGTTGATTATCTGTTGCTGGCTGGCTCTTGGAGTGGCGTCTTCGACCTCTTCTTTTGATTTTGTATTCCAATTTGTTATGTTGCATACCTTGGATTCTCCACCTATCTGGGTGGTGCTGAAGGATTGCAAGCATGTGTTACGTGGGATGATCCCCTATTGATGTTTCTTTAGCGGTTACTAGATTGAATGATAAATTTTGGTCTTTGAAACCTGGTATGACAATGGTGTTTGCATGTGTCCCTTTCCCTTACAACCGGTTCAATACAACTTTCGATCTCGGGCGGACACCGTGCAATTAGAGGAAGAAAATGGTCAATATGCTTTTCGATGTAACTTTATTGTTTGCTTTGTGTCTTATTCTCTTCTAAATGTAGTGATTACTGATTTCCTCAATAATCATAGGATGTAAGATGCCCTTGTTTGGGTGTCTTTTCTCCAAAGAAACAAAAACTGGCCATGGTTTGTGGGTCTATGGCGAAATGGGGAGGGGAGGGGTGGACGGCATGGCAATGTCAATCGTAAAGTCACATGCAGAACCAAAGAGCATCTACAATTGGGCCTCTGATACGTCTCCAACATATCTATAATTTTTTATTGTTCCGTGCTATTATATTATCCATCTTGGATGTTTTATATGCATTTATATGCTATTTTATATGATTTTTGGGACTAACCTATTAACCTAGAGCCCAGTGCCAGTTTCTGTTTTTTCCTTGTTTTCGAGTTTTACAGAAAAGGAATACCAAACGGAGTCCAATTGACGTGCCAATTTTCGATGATTTTTTATGGACCAAAAGAAGCCCCCGGAGTAAAATAGTTGGGCCAGAAGAGTCCCGAGCCGTCCACGAGGGTGGAGGGTGCGCCCTACCCCCCGGGCTCGCCCCCTGCCTCGTGGATGACTCGGAGACCCCCCTGACATGAGACCAACGCCAAAAATTCCTATAAATACATAAACCTCCAGAAAATAACCTAGATCGGGAGTTCCGCCGCCGCAAGCCTCTGTAGCCACCAAAAACCAATCGGGACCCTGTTCCGGCACCCTGCCGGAGGGGGGATCCATCACCGGTGGCCGTCTTCATCATCCCGGCGCTCTCCATGACGAGGAGGGAGTAGTTCACCCTCGGGGCTGAGGGTATGTACCAGTAGCTATGTGTTTGATCTCTCTCTCTCGTGTTCTTGATGTGGCACGATCTTGATGTATCGTGAGCTTTGCTATTATAGTTGGATCTTATGATGTTTCTCCCCCTCTATCTCTTGTAATGGATTGAGTTTTCCCTTTGAAGTTATCTTATCGGATTGAGTCTTTAAGGATTTGAGAACACTAGATGTATGTCTTGCATGTGCTTATCTGTGGTGACAATGGGATATTCACGTGATCCACTTGATGTATGTTTTGGCGATCAACTTGCGAGTTTTGTGACCTTGTGAACTTATGCATAGGGGTTGGCACACGTTTTTGTCTTGACTCTCTGGTAGAAACTTCGGGGCACTCTTTGAAGTTCTGTGTGTTGGTTGAATAGATGAATCTGAGATTGTGTGATGCATATCGTATAATCATACCTGCGGATACTTGTGGTGACATTGGAGTATCTAGGTGACATTAGGGTTTTGGTTGATTTGTGTCTTAAGGTGTTATTCTAGTACGAACTCTAGGATAGATCGAACGGAAAGAATAGCTTCGTGTTATTTTACTAGTACTCTTGAATAGATCGATCAGAAAGGATAACTTTGAGGTGGTTTCGTACCCTACAATAATCTCTTCGTTTGTTCTCTGCTATTAGTGACTTTGGAGTGACTCTTTGTTGCATGTTGAGGGATAGTTATATGATCTAACTATGTTATTATTGTTGAGAGAACTTGCACTAGTGAAAGTATGAACCCTAGGCCTTGTTTCAAAGCATTGCAATACCATTTGTGCTCACTTTTATCATTAGTTACCTTGCTGTTTTTATATTTTCAGATTACAAAAACCTATATCTACCATCCATATTGCACTTGTATCACCATCTCTTCGCCGAACTAGTGCACCTATACAATTTATCGTTGTATTGGGTGTGTTGGGGACACAAGAGACTCTTTGTTATTTGGTTGCAGGGTTGTTTGAGAGAGACCATATTCATCCTACGCCGCCTACGGATTGATAAACCTTAGGTAATCCACTTGAGGGAAATTTGCTACTGTCCTACAAACCTCTGCACTTGGAGGCCCAACAACGTCTACAATAAGAAGGTTGTGTAGTAGACATCAAGCTCTTTTCTGGCACCGTTGCTGGGGAGTGAGTGCTTGAAGGTATATCTTTAGATCTTGCAATCGAATCTTTTTGTTTCTTGTTTTATCACTAGTTTAGTCTATAAAAGAAAACTACAAAAAAATGGAATTGAGGTTGCCTCATATGCTTCATCTTTTTAATATCTTTCATGAAAATGATGGAAAGGAAAATTGTGCTCAAGTGTTAGAAGAAGAATGCATTAAATGTTTGGCACTAAATATTTGAATGATGAGCATGATTGCAATGTTGTTAGTATGAATTCTTTGAATATCCATGATGCTAATGATATGCAAAGCCACAAGCTTGGGGATGCTATGTTTGATGAAGATGATTTTTTTGTCCCCCAAGTTTTGATGAGCAAATTTACTATGATGAAAGCATGCCTCCTATCTATGATGATTATTGTGATGACATGTATGATATAAATAATAATGATAACCATGATACTTGTCATCTTGATTTTAATTTTCAATCACATGATAGTTATTTTGTTGAGTTTGCTCCCACTTCTATTCATGAGAAGAAATTTTCTTATGTGGAGAGTAATAAAATTTCTATGCTTGTGCATCATGAGAATAATGCTTTATGTGATGGTATTATTGTTGAATTCATTCATGATGCTACTGAAAATTATTATGAGGGAGGAATATATGCTTGTAGGAATTGCAATAATATCAAGTTTCCTCTCTATGTGCTTAAAATTTTGAAGTTATGCTTGTTTTGCTTTCCTATGCTAGTTGATTCTTGTTCCCATAAATTGTTTGCTTACAAAATCGCTATGCATAGTAAGTGGGTTAGACTTAAATGTGCTATTCATATTCTTCATGATGCTCTCTTTATGTTTCAATTCTTATCTTTTATGTGAGCATCATTGGAATCATCATGCCTAGCTAGGGGCGTTAAACGTTAGCGCTTGTTGGGAGGCAACCCAATTTTTATTTTTGTTCTTTGCTTTTTGCTCCTGTTTAGTAATAAATAATCTATCTAGCCTCTGGTTAGATGTGGTTTTATATTTTAATTAGTGTTTGTGCCAAGTAGAACCAATAGGATCTTCTTGGATAATAGTTGTTTGATCTTGCTGAAAAAGACAGAAACTTTGTGCTCACGAAAATAATTGTTAAAATTCACCAGAATGCGATAAAATGCTAATTATTTTTGCAGAAGATCAATACACAAATAACCCAGGTTTTCCTAGTTTTTCCGAATTTTTGGAGTTCCAGAAGTATTCGAACAAATCAGATTGCTACAGACTGTTCTGTTTTTGACAGATTCTGTTTCCTATGTGTTGTTTGCTTATTTTGATGAATCTATGAGTAGTATCGGAGGGTATGAACCATAGAGAAGTTGGAATACAGTATATATTACACCAATATGAATTTAGAATGAGTTCACAACAGTACCTAAGTGGTGGTTTTATTTTATTATACTAACGGAGCTTACGAGTTTTCTGTTGAGTTTTGTGTTGTGAAGTTTTCAAGTTTTGGGTAAAGATTCGATGGACTATGGAATAAGGAGTGGAAAGAGCCTAAGATTGAGGATGCCCAAGGCTCCCCAAGGTAATATTCAAGGACAACCAAGAGCCTAAGCTTGGAGATGCCCCGGAAGGCATCCCCTCTTTCGTCTTCATTCATCGGTAACCTTACTTGGAGCTATATTTTTATTCACCACATGATATATGTTTTGCTTGGAGCATCATTTTATTTTATTTTGTTTTTATTGTTGTTTAAATAATATCCCAAGATCTGAAATTCTTAAATGTTAGAGAGTCTTCACATAGTTACATAATTATTCAACTACTCATTGATCTTCACTTATATCTTTTGGAGTAGTTTGTCATTTGCTCTAGTGCTTCACTTATATCTTTTTAGAGCACGACGGTAGTTTTATTTTGAAGAAATTGATGAACTCTCATGCTTCACTTATATTATTTTGAGAGTCTTTAGAATAGCATGGTAATTTGCTTTGGTTATGAATTTAGTCCTAATATGATGGGCATCCAAGAGGGATATAATAAAAACTTTCACATAAAGTGCATCGAATACTATGTGAGGTTTGATTCCTTATGATTGTTTTGAGATATGAAGATGGTGATATTAGAGTCATGCTAGTGAGTAGTTGTGAATTTGAGAAATACTTGTGTTAAGGTTTGTGAGTCCCGTAGCATGTACGTATGGTGAACCGTTATGTAACGAAGTTGGAGCATGATTTATTTATTGATTGTCTTCCTTATGAGTGGCGGTCAGGGACGAGCAATGGTCTTTTTCTACCAATCTATCCCGCTAGGAGCATGCGCGTAGTACTTCGTTTCGATAACAAATAGATTTTGCAATAAGTATGTGAGGTCTTTATGACTAATGTTGAGTCCATGGATTATGCGCACTCTCACACTTCCACCATTGCTAGCCTCTCTTGTGCCGCACAACTTTCGCCGGTACCATACACCCACCATATACCTTTCCTCAAAACAGCCACCATAACTACCTATTATGGCATTTCCATAGCCATTCCGAGATATATTGCCATACAACTTTCCACCGTTCCGTTTATTATGACACGCTTCATCATTGTCATATTGCTTTGCATGATCATGTAGTTGACATCATATTTGTGGAAAAGCCACCTTCATAATTCTTTCATACATGTCACTCTTAATTCATTGCACATCCCGGTACACCGCCGGAGGCACTCATATAGAGTCATATTTTGTTCTAAGTATCGAGTTGTAATCCTTGAGTAGTAAGTAAATAAAAGTGTGATAATCATCATTATTAGAGCATTGTCCCAGTGAGGAAAGGATGATGGAGACTATGATTCCACCACAAGTAGGGATGAGACTCCGGACTAAAAATAAAAAAAGGAGGAAAAAAGAGGCCATAAAAAAGAGAAAAGGCCCAAATAAAAATAAAAAATAAAAAAATTGAGAGAAAAAGAGAGAAGGGGCAATGTTACTATCCTTTTTCCACACTTATGCTTCAAAGTAGCACCATGATCTTCATGATAGAGAGTCTCCTCTTTTGTCACTTTCATATAGTAGTGGGAATTTTCATTATAGAACTTGGATTGTATATTGCAATGATGGGCTTCCTCAAAATGCCCTAGGTCTTCGTGAGCAAGCAAGTTGGATGCACACCCACTTAGTTTCTTTTGTTGAACTTTTATACACTTATAACTCTAGTGCATCCGTTGCATGGCAATCCCTACTCACTCACATTGATATCTATCGATGGGCATCTCCATAGCCCGTTGATACGCCAAGTTGATGTGAGACTATCTTCTCCTTTTTGTCTTCTCCACAACCATCATTCTATTCAACCTATAGTGCTATATCCATGGCTCACGCTCATGTATTGCGTGAAGATTGAAAAAGTTTGAGAACATCAAAAGTATGAAACAATTGCTTGGCTTGTCATCGGGGTTGTGCATGATTTAAATATTTTGTGTGATGAAGATGGAGCATAGCCAGACTATATGATTTTGTAGGGATGAACTTTCTTTGGCCATGTTATTTTGAGAAGACATGATTACTTTGTTAGTATGCTTGAAGTATTATTATTTTTATGTCAATATTAAACTTTTGTCTTGAATCTTTCGGATCTCAATATTCTTGCCACAATAAAGAAGATTACATTGATAAATATGTTAGGTAGCATTCCACATCAAAAATTCTCTTTTTATCATTTACCTACTTGAGGACGAGCAGGAATTAAGCTTGGGGATGCTTGATACGTCTCCAACGTATCTATAATTTTTTATTGTTCCATGTTATTATATTATCCATCTTGGATGTTTTATATGCATTTATATGCTATTTTATATGATTTTTGGGACTAGCCTATTAACCTAGAGCCCAGTGCCAGTTTCTGTTTTTTCCTTGTTTTTGAGTTTTACAGAAAAGGAATACCAAACGAAGTCCAATTGACGTGCCAATTTTTAATGATTTTTATGGACCAAAAGAAGCCCCCGGAGTAAAATAGTTGGGCCAGAAGAGTCCCGAGCCGTCCACGAGGGTGGAGGGCGCGCCCTACCCCCCTGGGCTCGCCCCCTGCCTCGTGGATGACTCGGAGACCCCCCCTAATGTGAGACCAACGCCAAAAATTCATATAAATACAGAAACCTCCAGAAAATAACCTAGATCGGGAGTTCCGCCGCCGCAAGCCTCTGTAGCCACCAAAAACCAATCGGGACCCTGTTCCGGCACCTTGCCGGAGGGGGGATCCATCACCAGTGGCCATCTTCATCATCCCAGTGCTCTCCATGACGAGGAGGGAGTAGTTCGCCCTCAGGGCTGAGGGTATGTACCAGTAGCTATGTGTTTGATCTCTCTCTCTCTCGTGTTCTTGATGTGGCACGATCTTGATGTATCGCGAGCTTTGCTATTATAGTTGGATCTTATGATGTTTCTCCCCCTCTATCTCTTGTAATGGATTGAGTTTTCTCTTTGAAGTTATCTTATCGAATTTAGTCTTTAAGGATTTGAGAACACTAGATGTATGTCTTGCATGTGCTTATCTGTGGTGACAATGGGATATTCACGTGATCCACTTGATGTATGTTTTGGTGATCAACTTTGCGAGTTCTGTGACCTTGTGAACTTATGCATAGGGGTTGGCACACGTTTTCATCTTGACTCTCCGGTAGAAACTTCGGGGCACTCTTTGAAGTTCTTTGTGTTGGTTGAATAGATGAATCTGAGATTGGGTGATGCATATCATATAATCATACCCGCGGATACTTGTGGTGACATTGGAGTATCTAGGTGACATTGGGGTTTTGCTTGATTTGTGTCTTAAGGTGTTATTCTAGTACGAATTCTAGGATAGATCGCGGAAAGAATAGCTTCGTGTTATTTTACTACGGACTCTTGAATAGATCGATCAGAAAGGATAACTTTGAGGTGGTTTCGTACCCGATAGTAATCTCTTCGTTTGTTCTCCGCTATTAGTGACTTTGGAGTGACTCTTTGTTGCATGTTGAGGGATAGTTATATGATCTAATTATGTTATTATTGTTGAGAGAACTTGCACTAGTGAAAGTAAGGCCTTATTTCGAAGCATTGCAATACCATTTGTGCTCACTTTTATCATTAGTTACCTTGTTGTTTTTATATTTTCAGATTACAAAAACCTATATCTAGCATCCATATTGCACTTGTATCACCATCTCTTCGCCGAACTAGTGCACCTATATAATTTACCATTGTATTTGGTATGTTGGGGACACAAGAGACTCTTTGTTATTTGGTCGCAGGGTTGTTTGAGAGAGACCATCTTCATCCTATGCCTCCTACGGATTGATAAACCTTAGGTCATCCACTTGAGGGAAATTTGCTACTGTCCTACAAACCTCTGCACTTGGAGGCCCAACAACGTCTACAAAAAGAAGGTTGTGTAGTAGACATCAGCCTCTCATACCCGTCTCAAATGCCTGGGCAAGCCGTCCAGTCAGTGATCGGTCACAAAAAAATCGACCCAATTCGACCTCTCAAACTGCGGACAAACGATCTGACCGGCACCCCTCATACCCAGCCCAAATATAGGGGGGTATGGGACGGCCCGGGAACTCCTGGGCGCGTCTGCCTAATAAGCACGGCCCACCACGGACCCCACAAAAAACCCCAATCTGGGCGGCGAGCTCAAATCCTAGCTCGCTTTGTCCCTTTCTCTCGCTTCGTCCACTCCTCTCCCTCACCCTTTCCGATCCCATCCACAACGATGAGCAGCTCCGGATGCGACTCCGGCTCGGAGGTCGACTACGAGGAGGAGATGGCCCTCTACATTGCGCTTGAGCGGTCCAAGGTGGACACCGGCGGCAGCTCCTGATCTGGAGCGTGACCACACCTCCCGCGCCGGCGCAGCGCGGACGCCGGAGCTGGACCCTCCCAGCCCGCCCGCAGCGGCACCCGGCCAGCACAGTCCGCATCAGTCCCGCGTCGACTCCTTCCCCCGCCGGCCACTGTTGCACGCGGCTAGCGCTGGGTGCTCCCGCAGGCGCACTCCGGAGTCTGAGGAAGGCAGCATGCACGGAAGAGGAAGGCGGCGGAGCAGTCCGCGCGCCGCCACTGCCGCGGGACGGAGCCGGACACCGACAAGAACGTGCGTCTCCTCGCCTGGGTGTACAGCTGCGCCCTCACGCTGCGAAGACGGACGCTCGCCGCCTCCGACGAAAGAACGCCAAGGCGCTCCGGCTAGCTATTGAGCAGTCGGAGCGCGAGGCGAAGGAGGCAGCAGCTGAGAAGGCTCGGGTGGCAAGGCTGAAGCGGGGAGCTGGACAGGACGGTCCGTCAGATGAAGGGGCTCATCGTCTTCTCTTACTCCGACTCCGACGGCGGCGACAACTGCACCTCGTCGTCCGACGACAAAGACCCTCCACCAGCCGCAGGCGCCTACAGTTGCGCTGTCGACCGGAAGGGCAAAGGCCCAGCGAGGAAGTGGTGGTTCCCCTCCCCCCCCCTCTCCCCTCAATGTTTATATCATTTTTAGTCGTAGAAGATTATGAACTTGTCCGTGGACGAACTATGATTTTTTGGATGTGGTGAAGTATGTTCTGTCCGTTTGCAGCCGATCTTGTATTCCTTTGCAGTTCAATTTGATTGTCCGTCGTTTGATCATGTAAGATAGATCAACTTGTACATGGGTAGTATGAATATAAAGCGCCGGATATGAGATACATGGTTGCAAAATGGCAAATATGCGGGGTACCCGGTTATGCCCGCGGGCGTTTATGGGCCGGATTTATCAAGTCTGGCCGTAGATGCTCAAGTTGTCGAGGATTCATGGTCAATATTACAGGCATCATGGATTCATGGTCAATATTGGTTACTGGGCCATCAGATTCTGAAGAAATTACCGAACGCCCAGCTCGCCTGCCGTACCGTGTGTAGACGTGCCTCGACTTGTACTCGTGCACTCTAGCACCGAACCCGTACGCAGATAGCTTTCTTTCTTTTTTTGCGGGTGTCCGTACGCAGATACTAGCTGAATACGAATGCTTCCGTCCAAGCCTCAAGAGTCATCAACTACACGCGTGGTAGACCTGCTAATAGCCACCTTCCTTGTCATTTTCCTAAGGTGAGCCACCTTCCTCGTTTGCTCGCCTAAAGTTTATGATGGACTCGGGATCCACAACCTCATGTTACTGAATCAGGCCCTGCTTCTCAAATGGCGCTGGTTCGAGAAGGTTGCTGACGAGAAGCCGTCGCAAGGTCTTGGCATTAAACTGCCTGCTGAGGTTGCCAGCGTTTTCAGTGCTGGATTACATTGCTTGTTTGGGAATGGCAACAACATCAGATTTTGGACAGACCCGTGGATTAACGGTGCTAGTCTTCAGCGGCTCGCCCCGTCCCTGCTGAAGTTTGTTCGGCCTGTCGCCCTGCAGAGATTTGTTGCAGACTGTCTGCCAAATGGGGCGTGGATCAATGACCTGCGCTGGAACCTCGACATTCATGCCATTGCGGACGTCCTAAAAATCTGGCCTCTTATCACCGGACAGAGCTTGTCGGAGCAGCCAGACTCATTCAGATGGAGGCAAACGACAGATGGATTATATTCAGCAAGTAGTGCTTATCACCTCTTCTTCTTAGGCCGTGAGTTTCTTCCTGGTGCTGCGGAGCTGTGGACATCATGGGCATCTTTAGAAACAAAGATCTTTGTCTGGCTGGCCCTCCATGATCGGCTTTGGACTACAGATCGCCTTGCAAGGCGGCAGCTTGAGCACCCGGACTACTGCATGCTTTGTTCACAAGAGGATGAGAACCTGAATCACATGCTGCTCGGTTGCTCCTTTGCCAGGGAAGTTTGGTATAACATTCTACTCCCATGGCGCTTGCATAGAAGAACACCAACCCCAACCGACACTATCAAGGAGTGGTGGCCAGCGCTAAGCAATGCGGTTTCCAGTAGAAGTTGTCGCAAAGTTAACATCATGGTCTGTCTTGTGCTCCGATTCATCTGGCTTGAGCGTAACAGGAGGTTTTTTGAGAAAAGTGCTCTCATGCCGCATGTGGTAGTTAGCAATATCCAAAGCGAGTTTCAAATGTGGATTAGAGCCAAACTAGGTGGGCTGGCGCGAGATGTAACATAGCTTGTAACAGCCTTGATGTGTGGACTGCATTCCCAGGCGCATGTAATTACTCTGTAAATGACCTCTCTTCTTCCTTAAATGAAAAAGCGCGCAATGCTCTTGCGTGTGCTTGAAAAAAAACTACTAAACTACTAGTAGTTATCTCAATGCTTTTATATTTCTTCACATAGAGAGTATTATAATACGGAGGGAGAGTAATAAAATTCTGAAGGCTTCTTGGATTCTTTGATTCATCGGATTCTAGGATTCCCAAAAAAGAAAAGAAAAATAAGAAAAATGCAAAATTAGAGTGTCATTCTATTGAATCATATTACCTCTATTCGTGTCAATTTAAGATAAGTAATTCGGGATGAAGAAAGTACATGATTGTAAACCTACAGGAAATTGCATCACATCGGGAGTATTTATACATAGAAAAACATAGGAATTATACCAGAGGTTCGGGTGTGACGGTGGGATCCCCGGGAGTAGGGCCATCTGTCGAATTTGAGCATCTCCAACAGCCGCGCTATATAAGCGCCACGCTGGAAATTTTAGGCTTTTTACGCGCGCACAACTGCTCCGGGAGCTCCAGCGGAGGCGCAAAAACCGCGCGCGTGGCATAAACAGTTCAGCGCGCGGTCCGAAACCCCATCACGCGTCGTTTATTTGCTGCGCCCTCTCCAGCGCGCTGCACACTGGAGCGCCCGCTCGCAACTTCCACGTACCCCGACCCAGCGCTGGCGCCGCCGCTCGCACCACCCCATTTCTTCCGGCGACCATTCCGGCTATGCCCGCGCCGCCGCTGCTTCCTTCGTCTCCCTCCAGTCGCCGCCGCCCCTCGCGCGCGCCATTCCTCCGACGAAGAGCGCCCGGCCGCCCACTGCCGCTCGGCGCCCACAAGGTGTTCGACAAAACACTTGCAAGGTATGTATTGCTTCAACTTCACATTTTTTACATGGATTTGGTGCATGTTGTTTGTAGTTTTTATAGCCTAGTTTAAATTGAACATTGT
Organism: Triticum aestivum; assembly: GCF_018294505.1. Classification (NCBI taxonomy): domain Eukaryota; kingdom Viridiplantae; phylum Streptophyta; class Magnoliopsida; order Poales; family Poaceae; genus Triticum; species Triticum aestivum. The sequence continues at coordinate 208,082,947 of NC_057811.1, read as the reverse complement.
AGATGAGTTCGTCATATGATTCTTCCGAAGAAGAATTTGATATTGAAGAGGACGGGGATCTTGCAATGATCCTAGCTATGCACATCAACAAAAAACCGAAGCACGGTGGTTCAGTTATGGGTCGGCAGAAAATTTGGAGAGAGCCGACAAGAGATTGATGAGGCACTATTTTGTGGATAATTCCGTGTATCCCAAGTCGTACTTCCGGCGCCGGTTTAGGATGAGCACCGAGTTGTTCAGGCGCATTGCAGAGAAACTGGCGAGCCATGATCGGTTTTTTCAGCAAAGGAGGAATGCCGCCGGAGAGCTCGGGCATAGCACCTTTCAAAAGGTAGTGACAGCCGCTTTGCGTATGTTGGCATACGGTATTCCGGCTGATCTAGTTGGTGACCACTTGGCCATGGGTGAGAGTCAAGCCATCATGTGTGTCAAGCGCTTCGCAATCAAAATTGTGCAAGTGTTTGGCCAGGGGTATTTGAAATCTCCCAATGCTGAAGACGGCGCAAGGCTTTTGGAGATGAACAAAGCTCTCTGGTTCCCAGGTATGCTTGGCTCAATAGATTGCATGTATTGGAGTTGGAAGAACTGTCCTAAGGCATGGCATGGCCAATTCCACGGCCAAAAAAAGGGTTTCACTATAATCCTTGAAGCGGTGCCGATCAAGAGACTTGGATTTGGCATGCTTTTTTTGAAATGCCTGGATCTTTGAATGATATCAACGTTGTTAACCGGTCACCACTCATGAACAAGATTGCTAATGATGAACTGCCACCGGTGCAGTTTGTAGCAAATGGCCATACATACAACTATGGCTACTATCTTGCGGATGGCATCTACCCAAAGTGGCAAACATTGTGAAGCCGTTGAAAAAACCGAAAGGTAAGAAAAATCTTGATTTCCACAATGCTCAGGCGACGGCTAGGAAAGATGTGGAGAGAGCTTTTGGGATTTTGCAAGCCCAGTTTGCCATTGTGAGAGGACTGGCTAGATTTTAGGATCAAAAGATGTTTTGGTACAATATGCACGCTTGTGTGATCATGCACAACATGATCATCGAGAATGAGAGTGGCCAAGATTTATACTACTCTCAGTATGAGCTCTTGGGACATCCCATGCGTGTGCGGCGGAGGGTTGCGGGGGTGGCCCGATTTGCTGCCTCCTATCATGTCATTCAACGTGCCGAAACGCATGATGATCTTTAGAAGGATCTCATCGAGAAATGGTGGGCATAGAATGACCGACAAAGAGCATCATGATTTGTATGTTTGATGTTGTATTGTTGAACTATTTGTTGTATTGCTAGATAAACTATTTGTTTGAGTTGTAATAATAAAATTATTTATTGTTGATTTATTTTGTTTGTGTTGGTTGTGTTTGAAGTGCATATGTTGTTTGTGCTAGAGCGCGCTCGCAGTTTTTTTGCAGCGGCTGCTGGAGCTGCTCGCGTGCGCTATACTTTGTAATGGCTGCTGAAGCAAGTGCTCTTCGCCGTGCAAAAACTCACGACTACAATGTTGTAAACAATTTTTTAGCGCACGGCTGTTGAAGATGCTCTTAGACGCAACAAGTTGAAGCAACAAGTTGAAGGGCAACAAGGTCTGACGACCCGAGTCCTCTCTCCAAAGGATCACTCGGCTGGGCCAGCAGTGATACGCCCATTTGGCTGAACATCGCCAAGCCCATCCGGTTGAATACCGGAAACATGCCTCCACCAAAATCCCCAAATTATGCATATTGCCGAGACTTCCACTTGTGCCTCCCTCCACCAAAATCTCTAAATTATGCATATATATTGTGGAACAAATCTCAGTGGATGGCAATTTACTCCAAAACACAGTGTGTCACTATCCTCAGGAAAAACATCCTAAAGATTCCAATCCTATAAATAAACAAGGGTTTGCCCTAGTTATTGCACATCTAAACGACCAAATCACACTACAAAGAAAAAGAAAAAAGGCAAAAGAAAATGTCTACACGAATCTTCATGTAAAATTAATGGTATATGACTTAGATGTGCAACACTTAGGACACATCTAGATGTGTTTTAGCAAAACTGAATAAACAACATACATAAAGAGAAAAAACATGGTGAAAAAAAATTACTCCCTCTGTAAGCTTATATTTCCTCCGTTCCAAAATAGATGACTCAACTTTGTACTAACTTTAGTATGAAGTTAATACAAAGTTGGGTCCGGAGGGAGTATATAAGAACGTTTAGGTCAGTACTATATAAGAATTCCAATACTACGAATCAAGCGAAGTGTGTACCTAGAGAAAAAAATCAAATATTCTTCTGGCAAGGAGCTAATCAGAGTGTCCTGGCATTACACTGTAATAAAATTGATGCATAATCTAAAGAGGATTGCAAAAATGCATATATATTGCACAAGCCAGACATGAATACTCAAGAATTCATATCATTAGTTGTGAGTTTTGCATGGCAAAATGTAGCATATACAACTTAGGTCACAGCCGATCACATGCAGCAGGAGTTGAGTCACACCTGCAAACTTATTGTAAGTTTGGACCACCAACAAATAGAACAAGGGGGGAGAACTACAAGTCATAATTTATGTCCACAGATGTTTCACCGTTGGTGACAGCAGATGGTTAACCCTGGCTAGGCGACATTACATTACATTTGAAGAGAAGCAAATTTCTTACATCCACCGTAAGCAGATATTTCCTGTGACCAAGTGAAATTAGAATCAGCCTTGCTATCTTCTGCTCTGTCCTCCAACTGCTGGTGTTTTGGCTACACATGCAGCTACAATCATATCTTGGGACCCAAAAACTTTGGTGCGATTAGAATTTGTGTTTCACATTTACTAAAGAATCAGAAGGAAATAGTCTGCTATGCTTGGAGTTGAAGGATATCCATCCCGTGGGTGCCAACCGCCTCTTTCGACCCCAATCACGGAATTGACGACAATGTCCTGCACCATTTCCCTGGTTGCATGTGCAAGGCCCAAGCTTTCACATTGAACAAACCAAAAACAGTGAATCTTCTCTAGCACATTCCCTATGCATAATACATGTACAAGCTATTCCCAGCAGCACACGCAATGGAATTCTCAGTTGGGTGCCACGCAAGATGGAGTAACTTTGTTGAGAAGTCATTAGAATTCCCATTGCCATCGGCTCCTGCATTTTCACCCCCTGTGCAACATTTGCACAAGGAGAAGTAGGTCAATCTACTCTACCTATGTGACAGAAATAATCAAATCTATGATACAAGAGACACTTACCTCTCCTCACAGCACGGGTCAAAGAGGTCAGCGTTCTTGTAGGCCTTGTTGGATTAGCAACCTGACGCCTATACGGTTTTCAATCCCAACAAACGAAGAAATAATTAGCCAGGTTTAGAAAACATAATTTATGTTAGGAGTGTGGGTCGGTGAACATTGTTGTGTTTATACCTACTACTAATTGGTCACTGTTCACCTATGTCGAGTATTTGGTAATCCCACCAACTTGGCATGCGGATCATAAATGAAACATATAGAAGAAATCTAGGTAGCTCCAGAATAGCAGGAGAATAGGCAGTGGCATATTGAACTAAGTGAAGCATAGAATTATGTCGGATGCAAGGTGCTTATGAATTATGCACAAATTGGACTAGCCCATGTCCAAGTACAGTCTAACCGTTCATAACAATATAAACATAAATAAATAAATAAATCAGAAGATATGGCATACCTCATAGGGTTTCTGCTTGCTTCTAAAGTGGTTGCCTCGGTATTTCCAGAAGTACAACCAAAAACACGGAATAAATTACTACAGTATAGCACAACAAGAAGAGTACAAGTTAGCATACATGAGTTACAAATTCAACAATGGCTACCACCTTTTATAGCTCATAATGATAATACCTGTAAGAGCCAGTAGCAAGACGATGACCATCCCCACTCAAACAACATTCAAATTTGTCAAAGATTGAATCGTTTTCATATAGATCGCAAAGCTACAACAGATGAGATCAACACATCATTAGAACATAAAAGGTCTTGACGTTGCTACTTTGCTATCATTCGGATGAAAAAATTCACCTTAGGCCTTAAATGTTCATGAACTTGGAAAGTTGCTACTGGGCCTGAATCCATGTTGAGATCCCATAACTGAAGGGAAAAAAAGGATATTGAACTAAAGATACAAGCAGCAAATCACTTTTTATCTAAGAAAGCAAACTGAAAACAAAAGGATCCACAACCCAGAAATTCCAATATTCATTTACTTCAATATATCATGCAGAAATGTTGGAATCAACAGCATGACATACAAAATTTACCAAGAAGATTTCAGATTTCCATGTTACTAGCCAGTCAGAGTGAAAATCGGAACTTTACAATAAGCTATTGTTTACTTATACAAAGTCCAAAGAAAATGTTCTAACCCTGTATTTTAAAGTTACTTAGAAACGGAATAATAGTTGATGCAGACAACCATCAATTTAATGCAGCTTATCCATAACATAAAGAATGAAAGCAGTATGCCTCAAAGACCAGTGCAAGATGAACACGTCAACAAGATATTAATATCAAATCAATAGTTTGATTTCTTCAGACAACTTTTGCATTCAATTTACACGAGAGCAAAAGGCCAGAAAGACTCAATGAGTAGATCGTAGATAGATCAGTTACAAACCTTGAGAGTCATATAATCACGACTAAGAATATGCCGTCCATCCCTTGCAAACTTTATATCTGAAACGGATGCAATTATCTCCGTAAAAAAGGATTTTGATCCAGGTGCTTCATGCTCCTCAAATCTGTACAAGATGGTACCAATGAATTAGAAAATAGTTTGTGCAAAGTTTAATTGAATAATTCAACTCGAAATGTTTGTAATCCTTCAAACTCTATTGAGAATTGCCCTCTAAACAAGGATAACTGTTACATCAGGAAGTGCAAGGGGTGATTACTAACAGTTTAGAATGGTTGTCACACAGTGCTGATTGCCGCAGGTCAATAAGCCTGATAGCGCCCTTTGAGCTACTATAGGCTAGTGTATTACAGTGAGTTGGATGGAACTCCGCACATGTAATCACCTCTGAAATTTCACAGAAATATAACAAGTGATGCATATTACCACAGGGAAAAGGAAGAGGAATAAATAACTGACGTGACAGGAATCATATCAGACATTAAAAAATAATCACATACGGATATTTAAAATTAACAACAAAGACCAAAGGTATTGCACTATGAACCAAGAGAAAATATTGGGAAATCACAAATTCAAGATAAGATAGCTTTGTATCTGAGCAGCAACAGCTGATGCAGACCACTTTGTTTTTTATTTACTTGTGGTTTCCTATACAGCAAAAACTACTGTGATCTGTATTTCTAGAAATCACATGAAAGCTGCAGACTATTAATCACAAGGAATTGCTAGCTAGGATGCCAACATATAGCTACAGAGTGACAAATCATCAAGAATTTGGTAGGTGAAAGCATAGGAATTGCCTTTCATCCCATCTTCCTTATCCACAATGCATGCTTGTTGATCCAAGTTCCAACAATAGGCCATACAGATGATTTATTTTATTTTTTGGAAAGGAAAAGGGACTATGAAGAAAACTTGGAGGCCCTGCATAGAAGGTAACTCCTGCAGCGCGGCAACGCTTGCAAGGTAAAAAGGTCTGTGATTTAAACAAAAGGTAAAATTACCTGATCATGTTTATATTTACGCATCTTACCCCGCTAATAGAGAATTATATTTCGTCCACCAGTTAGATAACACTGCATGCTTAACATATAAATTAACCAAATAGTTCTTATTGGACTGGCAAGCTTACCAGTTAGATCCTCCATGTTTGCAGGCTTCACATCAACAATGTTAAAGCTCTGACTGTTGATTTCCAAATTCCACAGATTAATTCGCAGATCATCTGCTGATATGAATGTCTCGCCATCACTTGAAGCAAAACAACATGAGAACAAGATATCAGCATAATGCACGTGCATTGTGTCATTCATAAATCAACCAAGGCATATAAATATATTAGTTGCAGAAAGCCAATCATATCAAGTCATCCAAAGGGCAAACGGAATTTAAATATAGTGGCCCCCTGTTAACCATAACATATTTTACCATATGAACATCCTTTGATTGTGTCTGTAGACACCAATACATAGAGTACATGCACATGGCACATCTGAAGGAAACCCTTCACAATAAGGGGTAATACAAACAGGTATAAACAGCTTATATATCATGTATCTAGCAGTATCAACTTCTCAGACTTCTGGATTACATGCCAGATAGTACGCATTACCCAAAGTGATGGCCAGTGTTGCCACAGGACAAGTTTATATGCTATAAAAATGGCATGTTTCTTAGGGTTAAATCATGATAACCTTTTACTACCTCCGTCCTGGTTTATCGGTCCCCATTGAATTTCATGTCAAATTTTGACCATAGATTCAACTAACAAAATGTTCATGCATGTCACCAAAAATTATATCACTGAAAACTATGTTCAAATACGAATCCAAGGATATAATTTTTGTTGGCATGCATTAACATTTTGTCAGTTATATCTTTGGTCAAAATTTGACACAAATTACAAAGGGGGCCAATAAACCAGGATGGAGCTAGTAGGCCATATCACAATTTCTCAAGAAATGCACGAAACAGAAAGGTAGTGATCTCTTAGGCAAAACATAACTTATATCTTACTTCTGCTGCTCTGTTAAACTAATATTTGACAACAAGACAGAGTGTGCATTTGTTATGTACGTCGTACATGGCCTGCCGAGCACCAAGTTAGGGAAAGGGTCCCCATGATCTCTCAGTTCGGAAATTTATCTTTAAATTAGGGATATGTCTTTTAGCTTGAGCCATAAGCCAATTAGAGATAATGTCCATGATTTGTTACTTAGATTAGATTGTTAGGCCTCTACAAAAAGAGGAACCCCTACAAGGAATAAAGCGAGCAAGAATTAGAAGAATAGTTCTATCTTGCCTCACAGGGGCGACAGCCTCTCCCTAGGCCTAGTATGCGACAACATTACCTACATAATGTAAAAATAACAAGCGACCCAGGCATCAATAATCATGCCCTAATGGCCAAGTATGGATTACTCTGTAAGATGACAGAACAACTTGTAGAGGACATGGAGATGAAGGAAAAACATGACACAATATACTAGCCAGAACTTCAGAAGGAAAACTAAAGCACAACATGGTGAACATCTATGAAATGAAACTGTGCAACAATACTAAGAGGCCGGTGGTCAACTCATAAGAAAACAATGATAAATAAAGGTTAAAGCACCATGAAAGAGTATAATTTGTGTGTACACAATAGTCATGAGAACAATAAACTCTCGCTCGATAACATAGAGAAAGCTTAGGCAGCTTTCTAAATTGGGAAAGAATATGAGAAATACGGTGGGAGTAGTTTCCACATTAAACAGAGAAAAGAGACAGAAAATAGAAAGGGTAACAAAATAATAAGACCAAGTGAAGGGGATATGTAAGCAATGTAAAGTCAAGAGCAAGTAAAACAAGTTACAAAATCTTACAATTTGACCAGACATCTATAACTCAACAGGAAGCTAACCTATTATTTGAAATGGAATTGATATGGTAATCATGGGCGTGTGCATATACACGCCGGCATCTAGCAACAGGGTTTAACTCTTGGCCTGTAACCTGCAAACGAAGTAAATGAAACTTACAGATTTGTTAATTGCAACTTACATACAATTTGCCAGAAAGCTTACAGGTGTCTTATCATGAAAAAAGATACTGTACTTATTTTAAATGCATGCATTACTGCTGAATGTACATAACTACAGATGTTGGATAAAGTGGGTTAAGTACAACTACCACAGGCAAACGCAATGAAGCATATCCCCCAGGAGGGAATGGCAGATCGTTGTTTGCACAATTGTATGACTTTTCTGAGGATCCTCCATTAGGAAGACCTCTAGAGCTACTGGTACTCGAACTAGAAGTTGTCCCATTGTCTGCACTCTGGGAAGTATCCAAATTCATTACTGAAATTCGTTTCACTTTTTTGTCTTGCACCTGCAGATATATGACAAAGCAGTAAGGCACCAATATCACACCGACTGCCCTTGTATTTGGCAAGTGCGAATGAACTTTTTATATAAAAAGGCAAGCAATGGTATTGAGAATTATTAACAATGTAAAGAAGAAATTGAATACTTCATTTGTATTCAGTTTCTTGTCGTGCGGCTGCAGATATAACAAAGCAGTAATACATGTCGAATTGATTGCCCAGACATCTATACCAATATAAAGGGAGCGAGTTGCGGAGATCCAACATATCTCACACGGTCAACCACGTCTATCCAATGGTCTACGTTGACCCGGTGTTTAGCACTAAATGTGTTTAGCACCCTCCCCTGATTAATAGTATACCTAATATCAACATCAGCGTCAACTAATTGATTATATACTACCTAATATCAACGTACAATTAAGATCTTGCCAATATTAGTGTCTGAGGCAATTAATATATTGCCTAATATTCACTCAGAAAAAACATTGCCTAATATTAACATGCATTGCATGTACACGGTTACTGGTTTGACAAGTACCAATGAACTCTATACAAAAAGGCAAGCGATGGGATTGAGAATTATTAACAGTGTAAAGAAGAAATTGAATACCTCATTTGTATTTGTAAACAATCATAAGTATAAAACAATATTTATCTTGATCAAACAAGCCAGCATAAATGGAAAAAATAGGCTTACTGTAAATCCACCCTAAGGTGCCCAACAGTATTTGGTACTCCCTCCGTCCCATAATATAAGACATTATTACATCCAATATACTCACATATCCGATGTAATAACATCTTATATTATGGGACGGAGGGAGTACATTAAGCAATGGATACATCTTCCAAGCATGACATGGCTAGAGAAACACTAGTGAAGGAAAAATCTCATGACCAGAAGAAATAAATCGAGCAAGCTTCTGATGATCAGTACTTGATTTATACATACCTTCCAGTACTTGATTGTTTTGTCATTTGTAGACAAGATAAAGAGAGCATTGTTGGCTGTTTGGCCCCACTTGATCTTGTTGATTTTTTCCTCTATTTCCAAACTCTTTAGGTAATCGAACTACATAAATTACATATAAGATCAGGAAAAATCACATTTCAAGGATATTACTAAGCAATAGTTTCATTTAGAAGATAACATGCAATAGCAGTATAAATGATTTATGTTGCTTTTCTGCTGGCAAGCTTATTCTGCAACTAAAACTAAGAAATACTTTACAAAATGTGTACTACAAAATGTGTACTGGACATCAAAACATAAAAGGACTGCACACATTCTAAATGTGTATGATGACAATTTCCTATGTCTACCGTACAAAGTGGGGGAAACACATTATGCAGACATGGTATGATTTCATCCAAGTTCTGTCACAAACTTTTAACTCCAGTCTCTCTGGGGCACAAGATCTCCAGAGATATAACACAAAATGAAAACATGCAGTCAGATTGGATATTTCCTTGTAAAAAAAACTCCAAACTGCATGGGACCTAAGATGCTGGAGACATATAGAACATGGTAATTTACGGCCAAGGACCCAAAGTAGCATACCTCAGGTTCATGACTCTGAAATTCAGTTTTATAGCGGAACTCAGGATGCCTGGGCACCGAATAATCTTGTCTCTCAAGCTCTGTCCGACTGGCATTCTGCATATATAGCTTTAGTTTATGGGCACAATAGATTTAAGCAAGAAAGCAACAATACTTGGATGGTGCGGTACTTACACCCCTGGCATCAGTTCTTTCAAACAAAACTACGCGTCCACCCCTATCTCCAGTGGCAAGATGATCACCAGATTTGTCAAACTCAATTGCAGAAATGATGTCAACTGAAACAACAAATTTAGTAAAAATATAAATATGACTTGGCAGACTACAGTAAACCAAGAAAATCATATTAAAGTCAATTGACACAACCGTCTAGTAAAATGAACGGAACCACATGTATCAGACAATTCAGATTGAAGAGATGAATTACCATATGTTAACTCTATACACAGATGGTAAATCTAGGACTAAGCATCCAAACAAGTTTATGTGTTTTGAACATTCCTATAAAGGAACCAAACATCATGGATGCTGCTGGGAAAAAATTATGCTTGGTTATCTTTTGGCAAGTGATCAATTTCTCCATCACTGCAAAGAATTGGAGTGTATTCTACAAAAAGAGCTCCTTAATAGCAGGTATTGGAAACATGTTAAACATGTACCGGGTAACTGGGTTAGATCAACAGGGCTGGATTTTGTAGGACTTCTAGTTTTGTGGTAGCAATTCGTTGAAAAGTGGAGCGAGAGCTTGTTTTGGTAACAATTAACCAGAATATCAGAACTGCGTCATATTACGTACAAACGGGTTGTCTACAGATCCTTAGGCCACGCTTGGTTCATCGTTTCATGGATGATTACGGGTGTAAAACATCCAGGCGGAAAATGAATACGTGCTTCTCGGAAACACCCGCTTGGTTGGTTGTTTAGATCCAGAAAAAAGGGCCATTTTGTGCCTCCACCTGGAAAAATAATACACACACCTCCCACGCTCCGTTTTCTTTCCGTCCAGTTTTTATGGGTACCCAGTTTAATACGGATGGAAGTGGTTACAGGTGTAAAATGAATTCGGTGGAGAAACGACAAACCAAGCGCGGCCTTAGGTCGTGATAGTGATGTAAGGCTGCTCATGGAAAACTATGGCTAAAATTAGAGCAAGATGTACCAAACTGAACTGAACGACTGCAACATTGACCTCAAAGGAATGCATGTCAAAGACTGAAATTGTGTGTCGTGTCTATATCTTGAAAATATAGGTACAATTTGGGATACCAGTATGGTCAATTTTTAACAACCCTACAAATGGCAACATAGGGCCTATGTATGATCTGTTACAAAAGGCATAAAAAGATATACCTCGCTGTTCCGCAAAAGGCATAAAAAGGTAGAAGCTGTAACATTCTTTATGCTGTACAAACTAGACCTGCTTATGAACCCTGCGTACCCCGATGCCAAAGGCTGAAGATATTATGGTATGGCTTAGTCACAAAAGGACACCACACTCACTCACGGCTCAGAAGCATCCAGTACACATCGTTTGCGCCCAGTTCATCTGCCAAAGCTCGTAAATTTATTGTGCAGACATCCCAGGGCCTAGAAAACAATAGCGCACCCACGATCCCCACATGTCATCAGTTCATCACACAAAAAGTTTTGGACTTTGAACACGCCACCCACATGCCATGCTGTAAAGCGCCAATAAATACCCTAAGCAAATCCACCAAGCATTCCTAGTTTCCTACCGTCAACTCGACTCACCGGCATGGAGGCAACGATGCCTAACAACATTACCAGCTACCACGTCCAAAGCCTCCCTGCAACAAGAATCAATCCTACGAGAGGCACATCCAAGCAGCAAGGCCTACTGCATGATGTGACTGATTCCCGCACGCGACGAGGTTTAGCTAAACACCCGACCGCCCGTAATAAATTGTTGGACATTTAGCCACGAACCGTACTAGATCGCCGAGAAACACGATGCAAGAAGTACAACGCTTGGAACCCAAATCACGGCGAAGCCTCAGCCTCGATTGGCAAAGGGCGCCACCGCCCGAATCTAGGAGATCCCCGCATCCCTTGAGTGAAATGCGCGGCCTTCAGGGGTCGCGGCGGCGTCAAACCCCCACCAGCGAAACTGGGTAGATCTCGCGAGGCGCCACACGAGTAGGGAAAGCACGGGAGCTGCGGCCGCCTTACCTTCCTGCACGTCCTCGCCGGCACCGCGCTCGCCGAAGACCTGCGCGAACCGCCACTCTAGCGGCTGTGGCGCCGCCGCCTCCGGGCGGTCGTCGGGGGACTTGGGGTCCATGAGCGCCGCCGCCGTCACGACACCATGGAACGAGGATCTCGGCGGCGTCGGCGGGGTAGATCGGGAGGTGAGGATGGTCGGTCCTGGGAGAATGGGGGAAGACGGCGACGGAGATCGAGGGGTAGAGACGAGGTGAGGTGCTGCAGCCAAATGATGTGGAGAGCGAGTTCCAGGCGGCCCCTGCGCCCCTGTATTGCTCGCGCTTTTCTGCCTTTCCTGTCTGCGGGGAGGAGGCATTTCGCGTTTGGTCCCCCAAAAAGTACTAATTTGCCGTGCAGTTTTCCTTGTTACATGAAAACATTTACTACCTCCGTCTTGGTGAATAAGTCGTTCGCGTAGTTCTAGGTTGACGATTTAACTATCTAAATATGTATTATATGTAACAAAATATATATATTTAAAAACTACATCCGTGTACAAATCTAGTGATATACTTTTCATGATATATAACACATATTTAATTCATCAAATCGATGACCTAAAACTACGCGAATGACTTATTCACCTAGACGAAGGTAGTATCTCTCCTTATAATTCTAGCTTCACCACCTCCGTTCATTGAGCGAAGCGTGGCGCCTGAGGCCGCCGGTGGGCCCATGTATTGATCGTTCCAAATGGTTGCTAGATAGTCCCACACTGTAGGGACTGTCAGGCTGCCCCCGACGGTCGAGGCGTAGTGGTGGCTTCAAGCGCTCTCATGTGGCTTGGTGCGCAAGCATGGCGGCTGCGACAAAGGTGGTTTTTTTGACGGTGCTAGCGCAAGTTTATCCATTTTGCGCTAGTCGATGGGTCGCGCTTGTTTCATATGTAAGGCGTTAAGTGGTCGAATACAAGTCAAAGGGCGCTGTTAAATAGGTGTCACGACCCTGCCTGCTATTTATATTGGCATAAGTAAAACGTGCTTCTAGAGCCCCCTATCATTTTTGGTGGCTAGCACCAAAACAATTAAGGGCACTAAAATTTATGTGGAGTTTATTTTAAATCCAACGCTACTAGGTGAAAACAAAGGATGGTGACCCCTCAAAATGAGAAAAATCAAAGGTCACATTGAATTTTTGAACTATTAGCATGTTTCTCAAGTTGGCGGACATGATCTTGGATCGAGCGTGGATGAGGATCAAGGCGTAGTTGGAATCTGCGAGAAACTTTTCTTCATGGGTTGACGATAATGCCAACTCCCACGATGAACTTTCCCGTGTGCCTTGGGCTTCTCCTATTGTGAATCCTCCAACGGTTCATGGATAGTGCAGCGGCGAAAGCCACAACTTGCCATAATGGTTGGAGTGTTCTCGACAAAGTGGAGGTGATCACCGGTGCTAATAAGTTTTACCGGTTCGATGGGCATCGCTTTCAGTGTCTTGTTCGCCTCTTCTTCCTCCTCCTCTTCATCTTCGAAGGTCACCTCATCTGGTTCCTCCTCTGATGGAGAATCGTCGCCCTCAATATGACATGCCCTCTCCCTCTTCGAACCACGAGGTGAATCGTGGCCTTCAAGTCCACGGTCCTCCTCCTAGGAAGAGGCTTGCCTCTCATCCCACAAATGGGTCATGTCTTCTCTGCACACTAACTTAAAGAGGTCTAATGAGATTGGTTTTGTTGTTTGTAAGAAGGAGGGAGGCCATGGAGCAGTATATAAGAGGGTTAGTGAAAGTGCAATCATAGAGAGGCGTCGATAAAAACAAAATACGGACATAAAAGCATCATGTGAATTATTATAACAACAACAAGCTTTAACATAAAACTTTTATCATAGACTTCTCATGAATAAGTAACAATTCATCACACTATCAAAGTATAAAGCATAAACTCTATTAGAAACCAACAAACTATGTTCTCAGTCAACTTTGCAACTATAATTCATCATCTTTTTAGGAAGGGTCGCGTATCGGAGCCTTTAGGCAAGTCCACATACTCAACCATCATATAGTCTTCTATGATTGCTAACACTCACCACATACACATGAGCAGAACGTTTCAACCGGACACATAGAAAGATAGGGGCTTATAGTTTCGCCTCCCAACGTATTCACCTCAAGGGTGATGTCAACAATAATAACTCATGCTAGCCATATTCAACTGGACATATGTGCCTAGATCTTTCCTCACCACATGATGCTTGCCAAAGGACAAAAATAAAAAGGAATAAAGAGAAAAACTTTGACTCTTGCATAAAAGTAAAGACATAAAAGTAAAAGATAGGCTCTTCGCAAAGGGAATAAGAGGTTGTCATGCGCTTATTTGTTTGTATGCTCAGCCCCTTAATGCAAAAGAATGTCACGTTGTATTGCCTCTTGTGATGGCAACCTTTATTATGCAGTCTGTCGCTTTTATTCTTCACCATCACAAGTTCGTACAACGCTCAATTTTATCTTACACTAAATGATCTCACACTTTTAGAAGCAATTTTTATTGCCTTATTGCACCGATGACAACTTACTTAAGGGATCTTACTCAATCCTTAGGTAGGTATGGTGGACCCTTGAAAATAAGATTTGGGTTTAAGGGTTTTGGATGCACAAGTAGTATCTCTACTTAGTGCGGAGTTTTTGGCTAGCAAAGACAGGGGGCAAGCACCACATGTTGAAGGATCTATGACAATATAATTTCTATGTGAATACAAACAAACATAAATCATTACGGTGCCTTCCTTGTCCAACGTCAACATTTTTGGCATATAATATTTTGATGGAGGTACACAATCACAAAAGATTTCCAGGATAGTGTATTTATATGTGAATCTTCTCTTCCCTTATTAATTCTTTCATGATTTGCATCATTGACCAATGCTATGTTTGTCAATCTCCAATAAAATTTTCTACTTATACTTTTCCTCATGTGGTCATCACCTATCATAAGATTAGCATATGATCTTTTTATTTATTTCCTTTCTTTTTATTGGAACATGAAAGTAAATAAAGCAAAACTCAAACTAAATTTTATTATATAACTCGCACACAATTACAAGGATAGATCACTAAGCAAACTCTCGAAAAGAAATGATCGAACTAAACTTTTATTTATCTAAAGCAAAAGATAACTATGGATCGAACTAAGATAAGTAAAGGCAAAAGTTAGTGGTATGATACGATACTGAGGCACCTCCCCCAAGCTTGGCGAAAGCCAAGGGGAGTGCCCATACCCGATACTCAGTTTTCTTTTGGTGATGAAGAAGGCGGTGGTGATGGAGTAGAGGCAATCATGTCCTTCACGGTCAAGAGATTCTCCAATCTACGGATGACGCTCCGGAGGAAGATGATGTGCTCTTGATGCAGAATATTTTCACGAGTGAGATATTTATTTTGCACACGAACTGTTTCGATGATTCAAAAGGCTTCAATCTCAGTCGAGTTAAGATGAGCATAGTAAGGTTTAAGGACTTCTTCTTCTTCTTCTCAGCAGGCCAGGCTTGCTCAACCACCGGTGCTTGATCTCCGGTAGCCTCCTTGCTCTTGTTCCCTTTGACGGCTTCTATGGGCTCTTCTCTCTTCAGTTGGATCTTCATCAACCAAGCATCCTCTTCCACATTGTTGGAGGAAGAAGAAGACATGATGCCTGGCTCAACAGACCTGCCCGAAAACAGCGAGAAAAGAGAACAGAAGATTTCTCCGCGATACGGTGGTTAATAGGTTCGGGGGGTATATAAAGATTTTTTATCTTGGGAAACAAGCAAGCTATAGAAAAACGGAGTCCGGAAGGTACCCGAGGTGGGCACAACCCACTTGGGCGCGCCTGGCCAGGCGCACCCTGGTGTCTTGTGCCCACCAGGGTGTGCTTCCCGGTAGTTTCTTATTTCCTATTTTTTTCCAAAACTGACAAAAAATATTTTTGCGGATTTTTCGGATTCCGTTTACTTACCGTATCACGTACCTCCTCTTTTTCACGATTCTGGAGTGTTCCGGAAGGATTCTTTTATGTGTTCTTAAGGTGTCATAGTTTGGATAATATTACTTTCAACATTAATGGGCGTACCTGAGATATAATGTTTTATTCGTTGCCCATTAACAACCTTCGGGTTAGTACCGTCAGCACTATTTATTTTGATAGCTCCAGGCCGATAAACCTCCTCAATAACATAGGGTCCTTCCCATTTGGAGAGGAGTTTTCCTGCAAAGAATCTGAAACGAGAGTTGTACAAAATAACATATTCTCCAACTTTGAACTCACACTTTTGGATTCTTTTATCATGCCATCTTTTAACTTTTTTTTAAATAACTTGGCATTTTCATAAGCTTGGGTTCTCCATTCATCTAATGAGCTAATATCAAATAACCTCTTTTCACCGGCAAGTTTAAAATCATAGTTGAGTTCTTTGATTGCCCAATATGCTTTATGTTCTAACTCAAGAGGCAAATGACAGGCTTTTCCATAAACCATTTTATAAGGAGACATACCCATAGGATTTTTATATGTTGTTCTATAAGCCCAAAGTGCATCATCTAATTTTTTAGACCAATTCTTTCGGGACCTATTGACAGTCTTTTGCAAAATAAATTTTATTTCTCTATTGCTAAGTTCAACTTGACCACTAGACTGAGGATGATAGGGTGATGCAATTCTATGGTTAACATCATACTTGGCAAGCATTTTACGGAAAGCACCATGAATAAAGTGCGAACCACCATCAGTCATTAAATATCTAGGGACTCCAAACCTTGGGAAAATAACTTCCTTAAGCATTTTAATAGAGGTGTTGTGATCAGCACTACTAGTTGGAATAGCTTCTACCCACTTAGTAACATAATCAACAACAACCAAAATATGTGTATACCCATTAGAGGAAGGAAAAGGTCCAGTGTAATCAAAACCCCAAACATCAAATGGTTCAACAACAAATCAATAATTCATAGGCATTTCTTGATGCTTACTGATGTTACCTATTCTTTGACATTCATCACAACATAAGACGAACTTACGAGCATCCTTGAAAAGAGTAGGCGAATAAAATCCAGACTGTAATACCTTGTGAGCAGTTCTGTCTCCCGCATGATGCCCTCCATAAGACTCGGAGTGACATTTCCACTGGATTTGTCCCTGTTCATGCTCAGGTACACAACGCCTAATAATACCATCTACTCCTTCTTTATAAATATGTGGGTTATCCCAAAAGTAATGTCTTAAATCATAGAAGATTTTTTTTTCTTTTGTTGGTATGTACAACTAGGTGGTAAATATTTAGCAACAATGTAATTAGCATAGTCAGCATACCAATGAGTGTTATGAGAAACATTTATTGCAGCTAATTGCTCATCAGGAAAACTATCATCAATAGGTAGTGGGTCATCAAGCACATTTTCAAGCCTAGACAAATTATCAGCCACGGGGTTCTCTGCTCCTTTTCTATCAGTGATATGTAGGTCAAATTCTTGTAGCAAGAGAACCCATCAAATAAGTCTAGGTTTAGCATCTTTCTTTTCCATAAGATATTTAATAGCAGCATGGTCGGTGTGAACAATTACTTTTGAATCAACAATGTAAGATCTAAATTTATCACAAGCAAACACCACTACTAGAAATTCTTTTTCAGTAGTAGCATAATTTCTTTGAGCGCTGTCTAGAGTTTTACTAGCATAATGAATAACATTTAGTTTCTTATCAACTCTTTGTCCTAGAACAACACTAACAACATAATCACTAGCATCACACATAATTTCAAAAGGCAGGTTTGTCGTGGAATTGTCACGGCAGGTGTACTCGTGCAAGGACTTAGTCGTGGAGCCATCGCAGCTAGGAAGCTTAAAGGGGTTAAGCGGGACAAAGGACACGAGGATTATACTGGTTCGGCCCCTTACAGTGAAGGTAAAAGCCTACGTCCAGTTGAGGTTGTATTGATTAGGGTTTCGACGACCAGGAGCTAAACCGCCCTGCCTGGTTATCGATTTGATCTTACTTGTCCCTGAACCGTCGCCGGGTCGTCCCTTTATATAGAGAGGTTGACGCCCAGTGGCTCTCCGAGTCCCGGCCGGCTTATAACAGTGTCCGGCTCGGACTCTTAACTATTCTTGCCTTACACTACAAGTTTCACCATAACGGCGGTTTATCACTACGGGCCTTAAGCCATCTCCGGGTCTTAAGCCCATTACTGTCCCGCCGTCCTCAAGCTTGGTACTGGGCTTCACGGGATGATCATTATAACGTAACCCGGCCCCTCCTGGGCGGGTGACTCTAATGGTTATATCCTCAACATTAGGCCCCAGATTGATTTGAACCGGTTCATGTCAATCTTCAATCCCTTTGAGAGAAAATCGTCCGGCTTCTGCTTGTGCGAAGGTTATAACCCGCCATGACGTCATCTTCTGGATTCCTGGTAACCCGCCATGACGTCATCTTCCATTAAACTCATTTTTTATTCTGTCATATCCCAACGGATCTTATCTTAATAACCATTCCGAGAATCGAGGCGTTTCTGCGACAAGATAATCATGTCTCCAGCCTCCTCATTTCTCGCGCCCATTTATGAGCCGTCCCTTATAAATAGGCCCGGCCCATAGGCCTTCGTCACTTCTCGATCCCTCGTCTTCCTCCTCTGACGCCCCAGAGCTCGAGCTCCGCCGCCGCCGCCGCGCCCCTTGTCTTCCTCAACCTCGGCCGCTGCATCACCCTGAACTGGTCCAGAGAAACGGCAGCAACCTCCGCAGCTCATCAGCGCCAGTAAGTTCTTGCCACTCCATACAGTAGATTCGCATTAGGGTTCTGTCGTTCTCCCCTGTTCTTCGTAGTTCATCTCGAGTTCTTCACAGTTCTTCCACCGCGGCCTCTTTTGATCCGGAAAGTAGGATAGAACTCCTGCGGTAGTGGTTTCGCACCCATTTCCCATACTAGCAGATCCCTCTTGCTTGCAAAAAGACCTCATTAGAACTTATGAACTTCTCTGTGCCAGTTTTTAGGTCTAGAAATTTTCCTTTCTAAACGACCGTTTGATCCCAAATAATCCCTGCAATCTGTGAAACTTGTTTGTGCAACACTTAGACAAAAACTGCCCCTGTGAGCCATGGCGGTTCATATCGCCGGCTTAAAAGAGGCCATGCTCTGTGAAATTTCCAGCTTACTCATAATAGAGTTGAATAACTTAAATTGCTTATAATACCCATGGCGGCTTAAATAACCTGACACAATTAGTCATATATCATTAGGCCCCTTCATGAACCGCCGTCCTGAATACTGAACTGAAATTTTTCTCCGGCTTAAATTTGAACCGGAAATTTTTCTTTGTCATAGGCTTCCATTTTCCACAATGCCGCCCAAGGCTCCCAAGGCACCCATTACGTGCAACTGGGTGAGGTCCAACGTTACTGAAAGCACCTTAGATGACTTCGTAAAAACGGGTTACCTGCCCAAAAAGGAGGTCATGTCCTACGGTGCGCCTGACCCGTCCGAAGAGAGACCTCAACCAAAAGATGGAGAGGTTGTTGTATTTGCTGACCACATGAGCCGAGGCTTTGCTCCTCCTGGCTCAAAATTCTTCAGAGATGTTCTGAACTTTTTCGATCTGCGACCTCAAGACATTGGACCCAATTCCGTGTCGAACATTTGTAACTTTCAAGTGTTCTGTGAGGTATATCTTGGAGAGGAACCCAGCCTGCTACTCTTTAGGGAGTTATTTTACCTGAACCGCCAGAATGAATGCGCCAACGGGCCTAGCTTGGAACTTGGTGGAATATCAATTCAACGACGGAGGGATTGTCTCTTTCCTTATGCTGAGCCGCCAAGCCACCCAAAGGACTAGAATCAGACATGGTTCTACTGCCAGGATACTTCTCCGGCTGATGAGAACCCTCTGCCCGGCTTTCGCGCCCTGCATCTGGAGTCAAACCACCCCCTGCCAGACAAATTGTCTCAAGCTGAGCGTCAACCACTTATCCCCACCATCAACAAAATCAAAGCTCTTCTGGGAAACGGCCTTTGCTTGCAAAGTGCTTGGGACTTTAAATATTGCATGATTAATCACTCAAACTGTAACCCGGAACTTGTACAGGCTGCCTGCAAAAAACTTGAGTCGGAAATCTCTGATCTGAAGACCCGCCTGAAGACTCAGGAAAAGGAGACCCAGAAGGCCAATGCCAAGTTTGAGTTCAGTGTCTCTGCCCAAGAAAAACTGAAGAAAAAATTTGAAACAGAAAGAAAAGCCTGGGCCGATGAGAAGACTGCCCTGCTCAGCCGGGCTGAACAAGCGGAGGCTGCTCTTACTGAAAGAACCGCCGAACTCTCCGGCTTAAAACGCCATGTATCGCAGATGGTCGCCGCAATCTTCGGTAAGTTACTCTGTAAGCTTTTAACAAGTTTACATCATTTACGTCTAATAAGTCCCACCATTGCCATCAGCTCACCTGACTTTGTAATGCAGGTCCCAGGAGTTCCAACCTCAACCAGAACGTGCTGACCAAGCTGAAGGCGGTTTACACTTTGATGGAGCAACTTTACACCGGGTCACAACGTGCTTTAGCCGTTGTGGCTCTGTCCAATGAATTTCCCACTCACCTCGCAGATGTACTCAGGCGGCTTGCCGTACTTCCTCAACGCTTCCAAGAGCTGAGACGGGCTTCTGCAAGAGCCGGAGCCATAGCTGCTCTGAGCCGGGCCAAGGCGTTTCTACCGGAGCTAGACCCGGCCGACATCGCTCTTGGATATCCCAGCCTGAAGGAAGACGGCACCCCCTTTGACCAGAAAGACTTTGCCGCCTGTGTGAAGAGCGTTCGCCCGGTGGCCACCTTGATTGGGAATGACACAGACCTTACCAAGTATCAGCCGGGCTATGACACGGAGAATCAGAGGATCCCAACTCCACGCTATGAAGCAGTCAGCCCGATCCCTCCGACTCGTAAGCATACCTTCGCCCAGAAGTTGACCCGGCCGGGTTAATTGATGATGAGGCTCAATTTGAAGCTTTGAGCGGCATTGACTGGAAATCATCAACCTTCCAGGTCATGGAAACAGCCGGAGGAGCGGAGAGGGATGAGCCGGAAGCTTCAACCCAACAAGCACCTTGACTACTTAGGCAGCTCATGGTTACGCCTTATAAACAATGCCTCACCTTTTGGACTCGGGGAGTCCTGTAATAGAGTAGGAAAAATAGTTAATTTTGTCGTGCCATCGTGCACGTGTGCAGCGCTTAACTCCGTTGAAGCTGCTCTTTCATGTTCCTCCGGATTATGTTTGATCATTTACTTTCCTTAAGCTTGAAGAACTGTCTTTAATTATTCTGTATAGAAAAATAAATCACAAGTCTCTAGACGGCTTACCGCATGGAGAGTCATATATCTTACATATAACCCAGAATATAAACCAAGGTCATAAAAGACCGGCTCTCAATCATATCTTCGGGATAACCACAATAGCATACCTGCAAGCCTTGCAAGTACACCTTCGGCTTATGTAACCCAAATAATGAGGTTGAGAACGCAACTCCGGTTCATCAGCACCTATAATGCCTATTGTGTGCTATCAACATTATTAATCAAAGTTAAGCCGACAGAGTAAGAACCGCCCTTGCACACTGTTGATATGATCAAGAGAACTTGTTGCAAACCAAAAGATCAAAACTTAGGGGCTTCTGGTTCGAATACGACCAGAGAACCGTCCCAAAGGGGTTAAGCTTAAGATTCGAATGCGATCATATAGCCCCCAGTGGCTTTGGCGTTGCCTATCAAGAGGGTACCGACAGCTATGTTCTCTTGGTTTCGGATACGACCCATGTTTGAACAGGAAGCCCCCAAATGACCTTAAGAGTTGTTTAACGATGCTGATTCGAATACGATCCACGTCGGTTCCCAAAGGGGGTTGAGCCATGATTCAAATATGATCAAGAAAAACTCCCCAATGAGCTCGGCAATTTGCCAATCAAGTGGGTATCGACAGCTATGTTCTCTTTGGTTCGAATACGACCTATGTTTGAACAGGAAGCCCCCAGGTGATCATATTGTTAACGGCTAGATTCGAATACGATCGTAAGCCGGATCCACCTCCAAGTGACCATGTAATGTTGTAATGGAAATAACACATTTACCTTTGGAGGAGAAAAGGACAGAGGTCCTGCTTTATTATTTATCATAATATATACATGGCTATAGAAATATGTACATTATGAGAGCCGGTGGCTCAAGTGTAATAAGGCCGAAGCTGGGCTATGTTCCACGGCCGACGGGTCTCTTCCTCCGACTTACGTGAATCTTTGTGCTCCCGAACATCGATAAGGTAGTATGACCCGTTGTACAAGTTCTTGCTGACCAAAAAGGGCCCTTCCCAAGGCGGGGATAACTTGTGTGCATCTGTTTGATCTTGGATGAGCCGGAGCACCAGATCACCTTCCTGGAAGACCTTGGACTTAACCCGGCGGCTGTGATAGCGGCGCAGGTCTTGTTGGTAAATCGCCGAGCGAGCTGCTGCCACATCACGCTGTTCGTCCAACAAGTCAAGAGCATCTTGGCGCGCCCGCTCATTATCCGCCTCAACATAAGCCGCCACTCGAGGCGAGTCATGACGGATGTCGCTAGGGAGGACCGCCTCCGCTCCATAAACCATGAAGAAAGGCGTGTAACCCGTAGACCTGTTAGGAGTAGTATTGATGCTCCATAACACGAAGGGTAACTCCTCCACCCAACAACCCGGCGTCCGTTGCAAAGGGACCAAAAGCCGGGGCTTGATGCCCTTCAAGATTTCCTGATTGGCTCTCTCAGCTTGACCATTGGATTGAGGGTGAGCCACTGATGAAACATCAAGCCGAATATGCTCTTGTTGACAAAACTCCTCCATGGCGCCTTTAGACAGATTGGTACCATTGTCAGTTATAATGCTGTGTGGAAAACCAAAGCGAAATATCACCTTCTTCATGAACTGAACCGCTGTGGCTGCGTCACACTTACTAACTGGCTCTGCTTCAACCCACTTTGTGAACTTGTCGACCGCCACCAAGAGGTGGGTCTTCTTATCCTTGGATCTTTTAAAAGGCCCAACCATATCAAGCCCCCAGACCGCAAATGGCCAAGTAATTGGAATCATCCTCAATTCTTGAGCCGGCACATGAGCCCGTCGCGAGAACCTCTGGCAACCGTCACATTTACTGACCAAATCCTCTGCATCAGCATGTGCCGTCAGCCAATAAAAACCATGACGAAAAGCCTTGGCCACAAGGGATTTTGAGCCGGCATGATGGCCACAATCCCCCTCATGAATTTCACGTAAAATTTCTTGACCTTCCTCAGGGGAAACACAACGCTGGAAAGTTCCAGTGACACTGCGACGATGCAGCTCGCCATTGATAATTATCATTGACTTAGACCGCCGGGTTATTTGTCTGGCCAAAGTTTCATCCTCAGGCAATTCTCCCCGGGTCATGTAAGCCAAGTATGGTATTGTCCAGTCTGGGGTAATGTGGAGAGCCGCCACCAACTGTGCCTCCGGGTCAGGAACAGCCAAGTCTTCCTCTGTAGGCAACTTAACAGAAGGGTTATGCAAAATGTCCAAGAAAGTATTAGGCGGCACCGGCTTTCGCTGAGAGCCCAGCCGGCTTAACGCATCAGCCGCCTCGTTCTTCCTGCGATCGATGTGCTCTACTTGGTAACCCTGAAAATGTCCGGCAATGGCATCAACTTCGCGGCGATAAGCCGCCATGAGAGGGTCCTTGGAATCCCACTTGCCTGACACTTGTTGGGCCACTAAATCTGAGTCGCCAAAGCACCTTACCCGGCTCAAGCTCATCTCCTTAGCCATCCGAAGACCATGGAGCAAGGCCTCGTACTCAGCCGCATTGTTAGTACAGGGAAACATCAACCGTAGCACATAGCAAAACTTGTCACCTCGAGGGGAAGTTAATACAACTCCAGCCCCCGAGCCTTCCAATTGCCTAGACCCGTCGAAGTGAATAGTCCAGTATGTATTATCCGGCTTCTCTTCAGGCACCTGCAGCTCTGTCCAATCGTTGATGAAATCCACCAATGCTTGAGATTTGATAGCAGTGCGTGGCACGTATTTCAGACCATGAGGCCCAAGTTCTATAGCCCACTTAGCCACTCTTCCTGTGGCTTCTCTGTTTTGGATGATATCTCCCAGGGGAGCAGAACTAACCACAGTGATAGGGTGACCCTGGAAATAATGCTTAAGCTTCCAGCTTGCCATGAATACCCCATAAACAAGCTTCTGCCAATGTGGATACCGTTGCTTGGACTCAATGAGTACTTCGCTGACGTAGTAAACCGGCCGCTGAACCGGATACTCCTTACCTGCTTCCTTACGCTCCACCACCACAGCCACACTGACAGCTCGTGTGTTAGCGGCTACATACAGCAATAAGGGATCCTTGTCAACAAGAGCAGCAAGGACTGGGGGCTCAGCCAGCTGTCTCTTCAAATCCTCAAAAGCAGCATTAGCAGCATCATTCCAGATAAAGTCATCTGTTTTCTTCATCAACTGGTACAGTGGCATGGCCTTTTCACCCAAACGGCTTATAAACCGGCTCAAGGCAGCGATGCGGACCGCCAGACGCTGGACGTCGTTTATGCACGCCGGCTTAGCCAGAGAGGTGATTGCTTTGATCTTTTCCGGGTTAGCTTCAATGCCTCTGTGAGAAACCAGAAAACCCAAGAGCTTGCCTGCGGGAACACCAAAAACACACTTGGCCGGGTTAAGCATCATCTTGTAAACCCGGAGATTGTCAAAGGTTTCTTTAAGATCATCTACCAAGGTCTCCTTCTCCCTGGACTTAACCACAATATCATCCACATAGGCATGAACGTTGCGCCCAATCTGGTTATGAAGACAATTCTGCACACAACGCTGGTAAGTCGCCTGTGCACTCTTGAGTCCAAAAGGCATAGACACATAACAGAAGGCTCCAAAGGGAGTGATGAATGCCATCTTCTCCTGGTCCTTAACTGCCATTTTAATCTGATGGTATCCAGAATAAGCATCCAAAAAACTTAAGCGCTCACAACCCGCCGTAGCATCAATAATCTGATCAATACGGGGGAGAGCAAAAGGATCAGCCGGACAAGCCTTGTTTAAATCCGTGTAGTCCACACACATCCGCCAGGTGCCGTTCTTCTTGAGCACGAGCACCGGGTTAGCTAACCATTCTAGATGAAAATCTTCAACAATAAACCCGGCCGCCAAGAGCCGGGCTACTTCCTCACCGATGGCTTTCCGCCTCTCCTCATTAAACCGCCGGAGGAATTGCCTGACCGGCTTAAATCTCGGATCAATGTTGAGAGTGTGCTCAGTGAGTTCTCTAGGTACACCTGGCATGTCAGAAGGTTTCCACGCAAAGATGTCCCTGTTCTCACGGATGAACTCGATGAGCGCGCCTTCCTATTTCGGATCCAGATTGGCACTGATGCCGAACTGCTGAGATGAGTCACCTGGAACAAAGTCAACAAGTTTAGTCTCATCAGCTGATTTAAATTTCATTACCGGCTCATGCTCCGTGGTTGGCTTTTTCAAAGACGTCATATCTGCCGGGTCAACATTGTCCTTGTAAAACTTCAACTCCTCTGTGGCACAAACAGATTCCGCGTAAGCCGCGTCACCTTCCTCACACTCCAAGGCTATCTTTCGGCTGCCATGAACCGTAATGGTCCCATTGTGACCCGGCATCTTGAGCTGCAAATACACGTAACACGGCCGTGCCATGAACTTGGCGTAAGCCGGCCGCCCAAATAAAGCATGATACAGACTTCTTATCTTAACCACCTCAAAGGTTAATTTTTCCGCCCTGTAGTTGTACTCATCTCCAAAAGCCACTTCCAGCTCGATCTTACCAACTGGATATGCCGACTTACCAGGCACCACACCATGGAAAACAGTATTGGACTGGATGAGGTTCTTATCAATCAACCCCATACGACGGAAGGTCTCATAATAGAGGATGTTGATGCTGCTGCCTCCGTCCATGAGCACTTTAGTGAATTTATATCCCCCCACCTGAGGAGCCACCACCAGGGCCAGGTGACCCGGATTATCAACCTGGGGAGGGTGATCTTCCCTACTCCACACAATAGGCTGCTCAGACCATCTTAAATAGCGTGGAACCGCCGGCTCAACAGCATTCACAGCCCTTTTATGAAGCTTCTGATCTCGCTTGCACAGACTGGTGGTAAACACATGATACTGTCCACCATTGAGCTGCTTTGGATTGGTTTGGTATCCCCCCTGCTGCTGCTGATGACCCTGGCCGGGCTGTTGATTAAAGCCCCCTTGAACATTCTGAGAATTGGAATTTGAACCGCTGCCCGGGCCATGAAAGCCGCCACCACCTGAGCCGCCGCCCGGGCCACTGTTTCCATTGAAAGCATTGGAATTTTTAAAGGCCTTCATGATTGCGCAGTCCTTCCATAAATGAGTGGCCGGCTTTTCCCTAGAGCCATGCCTTGGGAAAGGCTCATTCAACAACTGTTCAAGCGTCGGGCCTGACCCGCCGGCTCGGGGAGGTGGTCTCCCCTTACGCCGGTGGTTGTTACCCTGTGAATTGGCGTTGGCCATAAACTCCATACTGCCATCAGCCTTACGCTTGTTACCTCCCTGGTTCGCCGGGTTATGCTGGGGGCCCTTGCCATTGCCATTCTGTTTTCCCTTCCCTGTCCTTTCATCATCCGACGCGGGATCCTTGGTACTATCAGAATCGGCGTACTTGACCAGAGCCGCCATCAGCGTACCCATATCATTGCAGTCGCGCTTGAGCCGCCCGAGCTTCATCTTCAGGGGCGCAAAACGACAATTCTGCTCCAACATTAAGACTGCAGAGCCGGCATCCATCTTATCAGATGAATGTATTATCTCCTTGACCCGGTGAACCCAATGGGTTGTAGACTCACCCTCTTGCTGCTTGCAGTTAGTCAAATCCACAATTGACATAGATTGCCTACATGTATCTTTAAAGTTTTGGATGAACCTGGATTTTAGCTCAGCCCAAGACCTGATAGAGTTAGGCGGCAGTCCTTTCAACCAAGTGCGGGCAGTCCCATCTAACATCATGGTGAAGTACTTGGCCATTGCCGCTTCACTGACCTCCAGCAACTCCATGGCCATCTCATAACTCTCGATCCATGCTCCGGGTTGTAAATCAGCCGTGTAATTAGGCACCTTCCAAGGCCCTTTGAAATCCTTGGGCAGACGTTCATTGCGGAGAGCCGCCACCAGACAAGGGACACCTCCAGTCCTCGTAGGTATACCCGCATCGACAGAAGCCGTCGGATAAGCCGGGGGTGGCTGGTAAGCCGTCAACTGAGGCGCCTGCTCCACCTCTTGCCGTGCTCTATCTTGGTCTACCGCGTGAAAGGCTCCGTTATGAGCCGGGCCGTGGCCAGGAGGCAAGTCATGGCGTCGGACATTGCTTGAGCCGGTCGCTGAGACCATGTGTATGCTATAACTCGGGCTCCGGCCTGGACGAGGGGTTGAATGAATCCTGTCCCGGCTATAAGAAAATGCCTCCTGCTGCGCCAGAGCCGTCTGAAGGAGTTCTCTGACCCGGCGGGTTTCAACCGCCGTTGGAGAGTCGCCAGTCGCGCCGCCGCGGCGACCATGTTTTCCAACGGGTTGGCATAATGACCCGGTGGTATTGGTACGTACTGAGGCGGGGCAGCGTTCACCCGGGGAGGCCCCATCACTTGGGGCTGAATTGACGTTCCAGCCCCGAGCGTCGTGATCTCTGGCGGGTTACTGGGCCCTGCACCAGGCGTGTTGAAGAGGTTTTGAGGATCGTAAACCGGAGGGAGTCGAGATTGGGCCTTTTGATGCCTCCTTCTCATGACCTCATTGGACGCGTTCTGATCCATCGTGAGCCAGAAAGACTGTGCCTGAATCAGCTGAGTCTGGGCGTCGAGAGCCGCCCTCTCCGCAGCCATCCTGATCCCTTCCGCCGCCAGATCCTCCTTGGCTTTTGCTAGATCCAACTTTAACTGTGCCACCTCCGCGTCATGCTGAGCTTGATCCGTTGGGGCGACCATAGCGGTTAACAGGGCCGTCATCTTGTCTGTGAGATCCATCAGCACCTGAGCCGGCGAGGGCACAGGGCTTCCTGCCCCGGCGGCGGGGCTTTGAACAGGTTGTGCGCCAGCCATGAAGATTCCAACCCGGCTCGGCGGCTCGAAGGGGTCCGGAATACTGTCGCCATCGGAACAACCCCTGAGCCTGCCATCTTGAAGTTGGTATAACGAGTCGGTCTCCTCTGTGGATGACTCGCCGTCAGAGCGAGCGGCCGTCTCCTCGCCAGATCCAGATCTTTCAGAGAGTCCTCCATGGACGCATCCCACGAAAGCATGCTTCAAGGCAGGCAGAGTTCGGGCGGGTCGTGCACGCTGAGCCGTCTCAATGAGATCGGCGCAGAGGTCCGGCTCAAGGCCCGGCTCACCAATCATGCCAATAAAGACATGGAT
Source organism: Triticum aestivum (assembly GCF_018294505.1). Lineage (NCBI taxonomy): Eukaryota > Viridiplantae > Streptophyta > Magnoliopsida > Poales > Poaceae > Triticum > Triticum aestivum. The sequence goes on along the minus strand of NC_057811.1, from coordinate 208,054,691 downwards.
TCCGCCGAAGGGGACCCGGTACCCGTACTCGATTGAGCCGGCGTCGGGGCCCCATTTTGCATCGTCAATGTAGAGCTTGCCGCGACGACTCTTGGTCATCCGGCCCACAGCGTATCCCTTGAGCCCTTCGAAGCTGCCCTTCAAGAACTCAAATCCACTGTGCACCAGCCCCACGGTGGGCGCCAACTGTCGTGGAATTGTCACGGCAGATGTCCTCGTGTAAGGACTTAGTCGTGGAGCCATCGCAGCTAGGAAGCTTAAAGGGGTTAAGCGGGACAAAGGACACGAGGATTATACTGGTTCGGCCCCTTACAGTGAAGGTAAAAGCCTACGTCCAGTTGAGGTTGTATTGATTAGGGTTTCGACGACCAGGAGCTAAACCGCCCTGCCTGGTTATCGATTTGATCTTACTTGTCCCTGAACCGCCGCCGGGTCGTCCCTTTATATAGAGAGGTTGACGCCCAGCGGCTCTTAGAGTCCCGGCCGGCTTATAACAGTGTCCGGCTCGGACTCTTAACTATTCTTGCCTTACACTACAAGTTTCACCATAACGGCGGTTTATCACTACGGGCCTTAAGCCATCTCCGGGTCTTAAGCCCATTACTGTCCCGCCGTCCTCAAGCTTGGTACTGGGCTTCACGGGATGATCATTATAACGTAACCCGGCCCCTCCTGGGCAGTTGACTCTAATGGTTATATCCTCAACAAGGTTCCAATCAGGTGGTTGAACAATAGGTGTAGAAACTAAGGCTTTCTTGAGTGTTTCGAAGGCTTCTAAACAATCATCATCAAAAACAAAAGCAACATCCTTTTGCAAAAGATTTGTAAGAGGCCTAGAAATTTTAGAGAAGTCTTTGATAAATCTCCTATAGAAACCAGCATGACCTAAGAAACTACGAATCCCTTTGATATCTTTAGGACATGGCATTTTCTCAATTGCATCAACCTTAGCTTTGTCCACTTCAATACCTCTTTCAGAAATTTTATAACCCAAGACAATACCTTCATTAACCATGAAGTGGCACTTCTCCCAATTCAAGACAAGATTTGTTTGTTCACATCTCTGCAAAACTCGATCAAGATTGCTTAAACAATCATCAAAAGACTTCCCATAAACAGAGAAGTCATCCATGAAAACCTCAGCAATCTTTTCACAAAAGTCAGAGAATATAGCAGTCATACATCTTTGAAAGGTAGCAGGTGCATTGCATAAACCAAAAGGCATGCGTCTGTAAGCATAAGTTCCAAAGGGACAAGTGAAAGTGGTCTTTTCTTGATCAGGTTGAGAAACAGGTATTTGTGAAAAACCAGAGTATCCATCAAGGAAGCAAAAATGTGTGTGCTTAGATAATCTTTCTAGCATTTGATCGATAAAAGGCAAAGGTTAATGATCTTTTCTAGTTGCTTTGTTTAATTAACTAAAATCAATTACCATTCTATAGCATGTAACAATTCTTTGTGGAATAAGTTCATTCTTATCATTAGGAACAACAGTAATACCTCCTTTCTTAGGGGCACAATGAACAGGACTTACCCATCTACTATCAGCTATAGGATAGATTATACCTCTTCCAGAAGTTTTAATATTTCCGTTCTTACCACTTCTTTCATCTTCGGATTTAACCGACGTCGGTGGTCAACGACGAGTTTAGCATCAGGTTCCATATTGATCTTGTGCTGACATAGAGTGGGACTAATTCCCTTTAAATCATCAAGAGTATATCCAATAGTAGCTCGGTGCTTCCTTAGAACTTTCAATAATCTTTCTTCTTCATGTTCTGAAAGGTTAGCACTAATAATAACGGGATATATCTTCTTCTCACCAAGATAAGCATATTTCAAAGTATTCGGCAATTGTTTAATTCAAACACAGGATCACCTTTAGGTGGAGGAGGACCTCCTAGAGTTTCAATAGGCAAATTGTGTTTAAGCAGAGGACGTTGTTCAAAGAAAATCTTATCTATTTCATTTCTTTCATGCATATGTAAATCATTTCCATGGTCTAGCAAATATTATTCTAAAGGATCAGTAGGAGGCACAACAATAGAAGCAAGACCAATTATTTCATCCTTATTAGGCAATTCTTTTTCATGAAGCTTTCTACTAAACTTGGAAAAATTAAACTCATGAGACTCATCACCAAAGCTAACGCCGACAGTTTGTTTCTCACAATCTATTTTAGCATTAACGTTGTTCAAGAAAGGTCCACCAAAGATAATGGGACAAAAATCATCTTGTGGGGAACCAAGAACAAGAAAATCAGTGGGGTATTTTATTTTCCCACACAAGACTTCAACATCTCTAACAATCCCAAGTGGTGTGATGGTGTCTCTATTAGCAAGTTTAATATTAGCATCTATTTCTTCTATTTCGGCGGGTGCTATGTCATTCATAATTTCTTGATATAAGGTAAAGGGGATAGCACTCACGCTAGAACCTATGTCACATAAACCATGATAACAATGTTCTCCTATTTTAACTGAGACAACGGGCATGCCAACAATGGGTCTATGTTTTTCCTCTTTACCAGGTTTGGCAATTCTAGTGGCTTCATTACAGAAGTAAATAACATGCCCATCTATATCTTCTTCCAGGAGATCCTTAACCATAGCAACACTAGGTTCTACTTTGATTTGTTCATCAGGTTTAGGTGTTCTAATATAACTTTTGTTAACCACAATTGGAACTTTAGCATGTTTCTTTATCCTAACAGGGAAAGGTGGTTTCTCAATATAAGCAGTAGGAACAACTGGGTCAACATTATAAATTATGGTTTCCTCTTTAGCTAGTACCGGTTCTTTAATTTCTTCTTTAATAGGTGGGTATATTTAAACCACTTCTCCTTAGGGAGATCAACATGAGTAGCAAATGATTCACAAAAGGAGGCTACTATCTCAAAATCAAATCCATATTTAGTGCTAAACTTTAGAAGAGCACCGGTATTCATAAAAGATTTGACACAATCAAACTTAAGCTTAATACCTGACTCTTTACCTTCGTCGAGTTCCCAATCTTCGGAGTTGCGTTTAATTCTTTCCAAAAGATCCCACCAGAATTCAATAGTCTTCTTCATAAAAGAACAAGTACAAGAAGTATCGAGCATGGATTGATCATCATGAGAAAGCCGAGCATAAAAATTATGAATAATAATTTCTCTTGAGAGCTCATGATTGGGGCATGAATATAACATTGACTTAAGCCTCCCCCAAGCTAGAGCGATACTTTCTCCTTCACGAGGCCAAAAATTATATATATAATTCCGATCACGATGAACTAGATGCACAGGATAACTTTTTTTGGTGAAACTCCAATTTCAATCGATTCCAATTCCAAGATCCAATATCATCGCATAGCCCATACCATGCCAATGCTTTTCCCTTCAAAGATAAAGGGAAAACCTTCTTCTTAACTTCATCTCCGGGTAAACCTGCAAGCTTAAACAATCCACAAATTTCTTCCACATATATCAAGTGCATACCAGGATGTTTGGTTCCATCTCCTGCATAAGGATTAGCCAGCAGTTGTTCTATCATACCCGAAGGAATTTCATATTCAATATTTTCAGTAGGTGTAGTAGGTTGAGGGGTAGCTAATTGTGGTTCCAGTCGAGGTGAAGATACCCCGAACAAACTCCTCAAAGGATTGTTCTCCATAGTAACGAGTGACAATAAATTTCAGCACGTAGTAATAATTTTTCCTTACCAATTTCCACTTACCAAGAGCGCTTCACTCCCCGGAAACGGCGCCAGAAAATGGCCTTGATGACCCACAAGTATAGGGGATCAATTTTAGCCTTTTCGATAAGTAAGAGTGTCGAACCCAACGAGGAGCAGAAGGAAATGACAAGTGGTTTTCAGCAAGGTAATGTCTGCAAGTGCTGAAATTATAAGTAACAGAGTAGTTTGATAGCAAGATAATTTGTGACGAGCAATTAACGATAATAGTAGCAAAAGTGCAGCAAGGTAGCCCAATCCTTTTGAGGCAAAGGACAGGCCAAAACGGTCTCTTATAATAAGCAAAGCGTTCTTGAGGGTACACGGGAATTTCATCTAGTCACTTTCATCATGTTGGTTCAATTCGTGTTCGCTACTTTGATAATTTGATATGTGGGTGGACCGGTGCTTAGGTGTTGTTCTTACTTGAAAAAGCCTCCTACTTATGATTAACCCCCTGATGCGGCTTGAAGCTACGCCGGTATTTCCCCAAAGAGGAAGGGATGATGCAGCACAGCGATGGTAGGTATTTCCCTCAGTGATGAGACCAAGGTTATCGAACCAGTAGGATAACCAAGCAACAATACGTAAACGTCACCTGCACACAAATAACAAATACTCACGACCCGACGTATTAAAGGGGTTGTCAATCCCTTTCGGGTAACGGCGCCGGGAATTGGCAAACGGACATGAATAAATTGCAGTAGATTGATAGATCGAACGCCAAATAAAATAAATAAGAATAAATTGCAGCAAGGTATTTTTGTATTTTTGGTTTAATAGATCTGAAAATAAAAGCAAAGGAAAATAGACCGCAAAGGCAAATAATATGAGAAAGAGACCCGGGGGCCATAGGTTTCACTAGTGGCTTCTCTCGAGAAAAATAGCAAACGGTGGGTAAACAAATTACTGTTGGGCAATTGATAGAACTTCAAATAATCATGACGATATCTAGGCAATGATCATTATATAGGCATCACGTCCAATATTAGTAGACCGACTCCTGCCTACATCTACTACTATTACTCCACACATCGACCACTATCCAGCATGCATCTAGTGTATTAAGTTCGTGGAGAAACGGAGTAATGCAATAAGAACGATGACATGATGTAGACAAGATCTATTTATGTAGAAGTAGACCCCATCGTTTTATCCTTAGTAGCAACGATACATACGTGTCGGTTCCCCTTCTGTCACTGGGATCAAGCACCGTAAGATCGAACCCACTACAAAGCACCTCTTCCCATTGCACGATAAATAGATCAAGTTGGCCAAATTAACCCAAATATCGGAGAAGAAATATGAGGCTATAAGCAATCATGCATATAAGAGATCAAAGAAGATTCAAATAACTTTCATGGATAAAAAGATAGATCTGATCATAAACTCAAAGTTCATCCGATCCCAACAAACACACCGCAAAAAGAGTTACATCATATGGATCTCCAAGAGACCATTGTATTGAGAATCAAATGAGAGAGAGGAAGCCAGCTAGCTACTAACTACGGACCCGAAGGTCTACAAAGAACTACTCACGCATCATCGGAGAGGCACCAATGGAAGTGGTGAACCCCTCCGTGATGGTGTTTAGATTGGATCTGGTGGTTCTAGACTTTGGCTGGAATTGATTTTCGTAGACTCCCCTAGGGTTTCTGGAATATTGGGGAATTTATAGAGTAAAGAGGCGGTCCAGGGGGCACCCGAGGTGGGCACAACCCACCAGGGCACGCCTGGGCCTCCTGGCGCGCCCTGGTAGGTTGTGCTCCCCTCAGAGCACCCCCAGGTGCTTCTTCGGCCCATTGGTTATCTTCTGGTCCAAAAAAATCCACAAAAAGTTTCACTGCATTTGGACTCCGTTTGGTATTGATTTCCTGCGATGTAAAAACAGCAACTGGCACTATGTAACACCCCGGATGTAACTTTCCATATTTGTAACTCCAACTCTTGCCATTTTCGGCTATGTGTTATGATATTCCCTTCATGGTCGGGTTTTGTCTTTCGTTTTACATTTTGTTCATGTCATGCATCTCATATCATGTCATCATGTGCATTGCATTTGCATACGTGTTCGTCTCATGTATCCGAGCATTTTCCCCATTGTCCGTTTTGCAATCCGGCACTCCCACCTCCTCCGGCGCACCCCTCTTGTTTCTTTTCATGAGCGGGTGTTGAACATTCTCGGAATGGACCGAGGCTTGTCAAGTGGCCTTGGTATACCACCGGGAGACCACTGGTCAAGTTTCGTTCCATTTGGAGGTCGTTTGGTACTCCAACGGTTAACCGGGTAACCGCAAAGTCCATTTGTGTGTGCAGCAAAACCCCCCCTCTTAGCGGCCCAAAACCCATCTAAGTCACTTCCATGCTCTAGGTCGTTCGTTCACGATCGTGTGGGCGAAAACCGCACTCCGTTTGGAGTCTCCTAGCTCCCTCTACCTATATATACACCTCCCCTCCCGAAATACATTCGCAGTCCAAAACCCTAACCCGCTCCTCCGCGCCGCCGGACACGTCCGCCGCCGGCCGGACGTTTCTCCACCGACGCCCGCAGCCAACGGGACGCCGCCACGTGGCGCCCCGCGCCCACATCGCCGCCAGCCCGCAGGAGCCCGTGCGAGGCCCCCCGAGCCCGCTCCTCCAGCCCCGTCGCCCGCGCCCGAGCCCTCCGCGGCCGCCGCTCCCGCCGCCGCCGCCTCGCCGTCGCCGGACCCCGCCGCCTCCAGCGCCGCGCCGCCGCCGCCTCCTGCTCCGGTCGCCGCCCGGCCGTCCTCCTCTTCTTCCCTACCGGTCGCCGTCGCCCTCCCTCCGGCGAGCACTCCGACGGCCCGAGCTCGAGCAACCACCGCCCGATCTGGATCCAGAGAGCCTCGGGTTCACTTTTTCTCCTCTCCCCGAAAATCCTGTCCTTATATTTTTACAGTATATTGCTATGTTCATCGCATCATAACTCTCTGCATATAGCTCCGTTTCGTGCGTGTAATATATCGAAATGTTCGTCTCGTTATGCTCTTCATTTTGTTCCATTGCACCATGTTCATTTGAGTCCATATTGATGCCCAAATCTCTGGTGCAAGAGTGCTAGTTGCTGTTATCTGCTGTTACTTATCAGAACTTATGGATTTGTTATTTTTGTCGCATTTAATCTGTGCATCTTATTGGCATGAGCTCTACATGTGTTTTGTTGTATGCCATGCCATCTTTACAGAGGTGTATGCCATGTATTTTTGTGATCTTGGTGGTGACTAGCACAAGCATGCAAACTAGGCTCCGTAATGTTTCTGATTTCAGAGACTTGGTAGTTTTTCTGTCTGTGACTGCTGTTATTTTGTTGCTATGTATCCATGTGGCTACAGAGAGATCCATGCTTATTTTGGAGATGTTCAGTAAGGATGTTTTGTAGCTATTGTTGTAATTGATCCATTAATGCCCTTGTTTGCAATTGTGGAGTGCCGTAGCATGACTCAATCTTGCTCTACTTTTGCTATAAAATATTTCTGGCAGATTGTTTACGTGTTATTTAATTTTGCCAAGGTTGTTGTAGTTGTTTCATACATGCTATGTAATTGCTCTTGCCATGGATAGCTTTATAAACATGCCATCTTGCTGTAGGTATGCTTGTTTTGTCATGCATTGCTTTGTGGTGAGTGCTTCAAGCTCACCAAGATGCCTTCATATTACTGTTTCTGCCATGCTCTATTTTATGCTAAGTCTGAAACCTGTTAACGAAACTTGCTATGTTTACATGGTTGCCATCATATCTTCTGTTCCTTTTTGGCTTATGGACAGTAAGAGACTTTTGTCTTATGCATTTAGTAGAATACTGCCACGCCTTGTTTTCCTATGTTAAGTTTCTGTAGCATGTTGTTTTCTTGATCTGAACATTGCTAGCTGATGCTGTTTCAGGCATGTCCAGTAATTTCACTAAGTCTGTGAACCTGTTATCTTTTGCACTTTTGCCATGCCTGTTTGGACCTGCTGTGGTGTGAACTAGCCGTAGCTCAGTGTTCATCTTTTGTCAAGCATCTCCTGTAGATTACTGCCATATGCTTTGTTGCTACGTTGTTGTGCTGTAGCATTGTTACTTGTTGCATTCTAAGTGCTATCATGCTGTTAATCGCAGATTCGTGTCATTCTTCTTTTGCTTGCCATTTGCAAACCGTGCATCCGTTTCCGGTGATCTTTATATCGATTTCGACCGAAATCATCTCATCTTTCCAGTGGCATGCTTGGTTTGCCAAGTTAATGCCTTGTTCATCATTTTCCTTCCGGAGCACGCATATGCATCGCATATCATATCTTGCATATCATTCATGTATTGCATCATGTTGCTTGTGCATTTCCCGTGATTGATTGTGGTTCCGTTGCTTGTGTTCTTGTTGTGGGTAGAGCCGGGAGACGAGTTCGTGAACGAGGAACCTGTTGAGTACGCTTACGAGGATCAAGTTTTCGACAACTCTGAGAACCTTGCAGGCAAGATGACCATACCCTCGAAATCACTTCTATCTTTGCTTTGCTAGTTGTTCGTTCTATTGCCATGCTGCGCTACCTACCACTTGCTATATCATGCCTCCCATATTGCCATGTCAGCCTCTAACCATCCTTTCCTAGCAAACCGTTGTTTGGCTAAGTTACCGCTTTTGCTCAGCCCTTCTTATAGCGTTGCTAGTTGCAGGTGAAGTTGAAGTTTGTTCCATGTTGGAACATGGATATGTTGGGATATCACAATATCTCTTATTTAATTAATGCATCTATATATTGGGTAAAGGGTGGAAGGCTCGGCCTTATGCCTGGTGTTTTGTTCCACTCTTGCCGCCCTAGTTTCTGTCATACCGGTATTATATTCCTTGAGTTTGCGTTCCTTACGCGGTTGGGTGATTTATGGGACCCCCTTGACAGTTCGCCTTGAATAAAACTCCTGCAGCAAGGCCCAACCTTGGTTTTACCATTTGCCACCTAAGCCTTTTTCCCCCGGGTTTTCGCGAGCCCGAGGGTCATCTTTATTTAAACCCCCGGACCAGTGCTCCTTCGAGTGCTGGCCCAAACCGAGCGATGTCCGGCGCCCCCTGGGCAACCAGGGTCTATGCCAACCCAACGTCTGGCTCATCCGTTGTGCCCTGAGAACGAGATATGTGCAGCTCCTATCGGGATTTGTCGGCACATCGGGCGGCTTTGCTGGTCTTGTTTTACCATTGTCGAAATGTCTTGTAAACCGGGATTCCGAGATTGATCGGGTCTTTCCGGGAGAAGGTTTATCCTTCGTTGACCGTGAGAGCTTATGATGGGCTAAGTTGGGACACCCCTGCAGGGTATTATCTTTTGAAAGCCGTGCCCGCGGTTATGAGGCAGATGGGAATTTGTTAATGACCGGTTGTAGAGAACTTGTCACTTGACTTAATTAAAATACATCACCCGTGTGTGTAGCCGTGATGGTCTCTTCTCGGCGGAGTCCGGGAAGTGAACACGGTTTGAGTTATGCATGAACGTAAGTAGGAGTTCAGGATCACTTCTTGGTCATTACTAGATGACGACCATTCCGTTGTTCCTCTTCTCGCTCTCATTTGCGTATGTTAGCCACCATATGTGCTTAGTGCCTGCTGCAGCTCCACCTCATTTCACCTTCATTTCCTACAACCTTAAATAGTCTTGATCTCGCGGGTGTGAGATTGCTGAGTCCTCGTGACTCACAGATTCTACCAAAACAGTTGCAGGTGCAGTTGATGAGATCGACATCAAGTGGGAGTTCGATGAGGAACGTGGTCGTTACTATGTGTCTTTTCCTGATGATCAGTAGTGGAGCCCAGTTGGGACGATCGGGGATCTGGCATTTGGGGTTATCTTATTTTCATATGGATCTTGACCGTAGTCGGTCTATGTGTGTATTTTGGATGATGTATGAATTATAATTATGTATTGTGTGAAGTGGCGATTGTAATCCAACTCTCGTTATCCCATTCTTGTTCATTACATGGGATTGTGTGAAGATGACCCTTCTTGCGACCAAACCACAATGCAGTTATGCCTCTAAGTCGTGCCTCGACACATGGGAGATATAGCCGCATCGTGGGCGTTACACACTATGTCAATAGGTTAGTACCAAAATATGATATAAAATTACTACAAAATGATTATAAATCATCCAAGAATGATAATATAACAGCATGGAACAATAAAAAATTATAGATACGTTGGAGACGTATCAGCATCCCCAAGCTTAATTCCTACTCGTCCTTGAGTAGGTAAATGATAAAATGGAATTTTTGATGTGGAATGCTGCCTAACATGTCATCTCATATTCTTTTCTTTATGGCATGGACATTTGGACTTTTATATAGTTCAAAGCAATAGTCTAGTTTTGACATGATAACTTAAATACTCAAGCATATCGACAAGCAACCATGTCTTTCAAAATATCCACGCTAAAATAAGCTATCCCTAGCCCATCATGCTCAATCATTGATCCATTCATGAAACACACTCACATATTAACTACACCCAATGCTCAAGTACGATCATAGTGCCCCCTAGTTTGTGCTTTATAAGAGAACATGGAGACTCAAATTCAAAAATAAAAATTGCATGAAGTAAAAGAAAGGCCCTTCGTGGAGGAAAGTAGGGATTTGAAGAGGTGCCAGAGCTCAAAGCGAAAACTGAGAGATAACAACATTTTGAGAGGCATACTTTTCCCACCAACAAAAACGACTTAGAGTTCCCAACACTTTCCATGCTAGATATATCATAGGCGGTTCCCAAACAGAAATTAAAGTTTATTCCTTTTTCCACCATACTTTCACTTTCCATGGTTAACCGTATCCACGGGTGCCTTCCGTACCAACACTTTCCAAGGAATTCATTATTTGACAACATAAAGTAAATTCATTTTTCATTTTGGGACTGGGCATCCGTAATACCTTTGCCTTACTCTCGTGCAGTGACAAGTGAATAAACACTCATCATGAGAATAACACATCTAGCATGGAAAATATTAGCCACCCCTCACCGCCTCGCGAGCGGTTCGAGCATACAAAAGAGAAATTTATTTTGAATATTAGAGATGGCACATACAAATTTTCTTAGAGCGGCAAAAGAATACCGCATATTGGTAGGTATAGCGGACTCATGTGGCAAAACTGGTTTAAAGGATTTTGGATGCACAAGTAGTGATCATACTTGGTGCAAAATGAAGGCTAGCAAAAGATTGAGAAGCGACCAACCAAGAAATGAATAATCTCATAAGCGAGCATTATGCATAATTAACACCGAATAATGCACCACAAGTAGGATATAATTTCATTGCATAATTATTGACTTTCATGCTTGCATAGGGAATCACAAACCTTAACACCAATATTCTTACTAAAGCATAATTACTCATCAAGATGACTCACATATTACATCATCATATCTCAGAACTATTACTAAGAATCAAGTTTATTTTGTCCAATGATCTTCATGAAAGTTTTTATTATATCCTTCTTGGATATCTATCACTTTGGAACTAATTTTCATATGTTGCTTTTGGAAAGCTCAAACAAATATAAATGAAGATCATGAGCATAATATTTCTTTCTCTCAAATTAATTTAAGTGAAGCAAGAGAGAATCTCTTGAAAATTTTACTAAGTCTCAAATAAATCTAAGTGAAGCAAGAGAGCATTTCTTCAAAAATACTAAAGCATACCGTGCTCAAAAGGATATAAGTGAAGCACTAGAGCAAGTCCATAGCTCATAAAAATTAAAGTGAAGCATAGAGAGCAATTCTAACAAGTCATGAAATAATTTTGGCTCTCTCAAATAGGTGTGTCTAGCAAGGAATCAAGACTTAAGACACAAAATAAAACAAGCAAAGACTCATATCATACAAGACACTCCAAGCAAAACACATAGTATGTGACGAATAAAAATATAGCTTCGAGTAAAATACCGATGGTCGTTAGAAGAAAGAAGGGATGCCACTCGGGGCATCCCCAAGCTTAGTTGCTTGCTCTCTTTGGGTAATAGCTTGGGATGCTAGGGCATCCCCAAGTAGGATCTTCTTACTCCTCATTCCTTCATCCATCGTAAGATAACCCAAAACTTGAAAACTTCAATCACACAAAACTCAACAAAACCTTCGTGAGATCCGTTAGTATAAGAAATCAAATCACTACTATAAGTACTGTAGCAAGCCAATTCATATTTTATTCTTGCATTATATCTACTGTATTCCAACTTTTCTATGGCAAACATTCATCAAAGAAAACCATAGAATCATCAAAACAAGCACACAACGCAAAGAAAACAGAATCTGCCAAAAACAGAACAGTCTGTAGTAATCTGGAAATTTCGCGTACTTCTGAAACTCCAAAAATTCTGAAAAAATTAGGACCACGTGATCAATTTGTATATTAATCTTCTGCAAAAAATAATTGGCGTTTTATCACGCTGTAGTTAAAAATGAGAATTGTTTTTGTGAGCGCGAACGTTTCTGTTTTTCAGCAAGATCAAACAACTATCACCCAAGATGATCCTAATGGCTCTACTTGGCACAAACACTAACTAAAACACAAAAAACACAATCATAATAGTAGCATAATTGTGCTAACACTCAAGAACAGAAAGCAAAAAGAAAAATAAATTTTATTTCATTGGGTTGCCTCCCAACAAGCGCTATTGTTTCACACCCTTAGCTAGGCATAAGATTTCAATGATGCTCACACGAAAAATAAGAATTGAAACACAAAGAGAGCATCATGAAATATATGACAAACATATTTAAGTCTAACATACTTCTTATGCATCGGAATTTTATAAGCAAACAAATCATCAAGGCAAGAAATATCTAGCATATGCAAGGAAGAAGAAAGAAACAATAGCAATCTCAACATAACGAGAGGTAGTAACATGAAAATTTCTACAACCATATTTCCCTCTGTGAAAATAATTACATGTAGGATCATAATCAAATTCAACAATATAGCTATCATATAAAATATTCTCTTCATGATCCACATGCATAAAAGTTTTATAATCTTCCAAGATAGTGGGATTAACATCAACTAAAGTCATGACCTCTCCGAACCCACTTTTATCAAAAATTTCATAAGATTGAACACTCTCCAAATATGTGGGATTATTTTAACCTAGAGTTGACACTCTTCCGAACCCACTTTCAATATTATTGCAAACATATTCACCATAAGGCTTAAATAAACTATCAAGATCATAAGAATCATCATCACCCCAATCATGATCATTGCAATAAGTAGTGGACATGACAAAACAAGCATCCCCAAGCTTGGGGTTTTGCACATCATTGACATTAACAGAGCTTATAATAATATTATTGCAATCATGCTTTTGATTCAAGGAGCTATCATGAACCACTTTATAAATTTCTTCTTTTAACACTTCGTCACAATTTTCAGATTCACAAATCTCAAGCAAAACTTCATAAAGATAATCTAGCGAACTCAATTCACTAGCAATTGGTTCATGATAATTGGATCTTTTAAAAAGATTAGCAAGTGGATGAGGATCCATATCAATAGTTTTTTAGCAAGCGAAGATGCAAGCAAATAGAAGGCACATGGCAACACAAGCAAACAAGAGATCTGACGAGAAAAAGGCGAACAAAAAAGAAGGCAAATAAAACGGCAAATTTTGTGAAGTGGGGGAGAGGAAAAGAAGAGGCAAATGACAAATAATGTAAATTGCGAGGAGATGAGATTGTGATTAGGAACCTGGTATATGTTGAAGATCCTCCCCGGCAACGGCGCCAGAAATTCCTTTTGATGCGGCTTGAAGCTACGTCGGTATTTCCCCAAATAGGAAGGGATGATGCAGCACAACGACGGTAGGTATTTCCCTCAGTGATGAGACCAAGGTTATCGAACCAGTAGGAGAACCAAGGAACAATACGTAAATGGCACCTGCACACAAATAACAAATACTCGCAACCCAACGTATTAAAGGGGTTGTCAATCCCTTTCGGGTAACGGTGCCAGAAATTGGCAAACGGGCGTGAATAAATTGTAGTAAATTGATAGATCGGATGCCAAATAAAATAAATAAGAATAAATTGCAGCAAGGTATTTTTGTATTTTTGTTTTAATAGATCTGAAAATAAAAGCAAAGGAAAATAGACCGCAAAGGCAAATAATATGAGAAAGAGACCCCGGGGCCGTAGGTTTTACTAGTGGCTTCTCTCGAGAAAAATAGCAAATGGTGGGTAAACAAATCACTATTGGGCAATTGATAGAACTTCAAATAATCATGACGATATCTAGGCAATGTGTTGGGGAACGTAGCATGCAATTTCAAAAAAATTCCTACGATCACGCAAGATCTATCTAGGAGATGCATAGCAACGAGACGGGGAGAGTGTGTCCAGTACCCTCGTAGACGAAAGAGGAAGCGTTAGATTAACGTGGTTGATGTAGTCGAACGTCTTCACGATTCAACCGATCCAAGTACTGAATGTACGACACCTCCGTGTTCAGTACACGTTCAGCTCAATGACGTCCCTCGAACTCTTGATCCAGTAGAGGGTCGAGGGAGTGTTCCGTCAGCATGACATCGTAGCGACGGTGATGGTGAGGGATCATCTTATAATGCTACTGCCGTACTAAGCAAAATAAGATGCATAAAGGATAAACATCACATGCAATCAAAATATGTGACATGATATGGCCATCATCATCTCGTGCCTTTGATCTCCATCTCCAAAGCACCGTCATGATATCCATTGTCACCGGCTTGACACCTTGATCTCCATCGTAGCGTCGTTGTCGTCTCGCCAACTATTTCTTCTACGACTATCGCTACCGCTTAGTGATAAAGTAAAGCAATTACATGGCAATTGCATTTCATACAATAAAGTGACAACCATAAGGCTCCTGCCAGTTGCCGATAACTTCTACAAAACATGACCATCTCATAAAACAATTTATATCTGATCATGTCTTGACCATATCACATCACAACATGCCCTGCAAAAACAAGTTAGACGTCCTCTACTTTGTTGTTGCAAGTTTTACGTGGCTGCTACGGGCTTCTAGCAAGAACCGTTCTTACCTACGCATCAAAACCACAACAATTTTTCGTCAAGTGTGCTGTTTTAACCTTCAACAAGGACCGGCCGTAGTCAAACTCGATTCAACTAAAGTTGGAGAAACAGACACCCGCAAGCCACCTGTGTGCGAAGCACGTCGGTAGAACCAGTCTCATGAACACGGTCATGTAATGTCGGTCCGGGACGCTTCATCCAACAATACTGCCGAATCAAAGTAAGACGTTGGTGGTAAGCAGTATGAATATTATTGCCCACAACTCTTTGTGTTCTACTCGTGCATATCATCTACGCATTGACCTGGCTCTGATGCCACTGTTGGGGAACGTAACATGCAATTTAAAAAAAATTCCTACGATCACGCAAGATCTATCTAGGAGATGCATAGCAACGAGACAGGGAGAGTGTGTCCACGTACCCTCGTAGACCGAAAGCGGAAGCATTAGATTAATGCGGTTGATGTAGTCGAATGTCTTCATGATTCAACCGATCCAAGTACCGAACGTACGGCACCTCCGTGTTCAGCACACGTTCAGCTCGATGACGTCCCTCGAACTCTTGATCTAGTAGAGGGTCGAGGGAGAGTTCCGTTAGCACGACGGTGTTGCGATGGTGATGGTGATGTGATCCGCGCAGGGCTTCGCCTAAGCACTACGACGCTATGACCGGAGGAGTAAACTGTGGAGGGGGGCATCGCACACGGCTAAGAGAACTCTTGGTGTGCTTTTGGGGTGCCCCCCGCCCCCGTATATAAAGGGGGGGAGGAGGATGCTGGCGGCCTAGGAAGGGCGCGCCAAGGGGGGGTCCTACTTGGACTCCTAGCCCAAGTAGGATTCGGCACCCCCCATCTTCTCCTTCAAACGGAGGGGGAAAGAGGGAAGGAGAGGAGAGGAAGACGGAAAGGGGGGCCGCGCTCCTCCCCTTCCTATTCGGACTCCCCTTGGGGGGGGGGGCTCCCCCTTGTGGGCCGTCACCTCTTCTCTGCCATGGCCCATAAGGCAAATGATTCCCCCCCCGGGGGGGGGGGTCTGGTAACCCCTCGGGACTCCGATAAAATACCGAATCACTCGGAACCATTCCGATGTCCGAATATAACCTTCCAATATTTGAATCTTTACCTCTCGACCATTTCGAGACTCCTCCTCATGTCCGTGATCTCATCCGGGACTCCGAACAAACTTCGGTCATCAAAACACACAACTCATAATACAAATCGTCATTGAACGTTAAGCGTGCGGACCCTACGGGTTCGAGAACTATGTAGACATGACCGAGACACATCTCCGGTCAATAACCAATAGCGGAACCTGAATGCTCATATTGGCTCCTACATATTCTACAAAGATCTTTATCGGTCAAACCGCATAACAACATACGTCATTCCCTTTGTCATCAGTATGTTACTTGCCCAATATTCGATCATCGGTATCATCATACCTAGTTCAATCTCGTTACCGACAAGTCTCTTTACTCGTTCCGTAATGCATCATACCGCAAATAACTCATTAATCACATTGCTTGCAAGGCTTATAGTGATGTGCATTACTGAGAGGGCCCAGAGATACCTCTCCGATATACGGAGTGACAAATCCTAATCTTGATCTATGCCAACTCAAAAAACATCTTTATAATCACCCAGTTATGTTGTGACGTTTGATAGCACACAAAGTGTTCCTCCGGTATTCGGGAGTTGCATAATCGCATAATCAGAGGAATATGTATAAGTCATGAAGAAAGCAATAGCAATACAACTAAACGATCATAATGCTAAGCTAACGGATGGGTCTTGTCCATCACATCATTCTCTAATGATGTGACCCCGTTTATCAAATGACAACACATGTCTATGGTTAGGAAACTTAACCATCTTTGATTAATGAGCTAGTCAAGTAGAGGCATATTAGGGACAATCTGTTTTGTCTATGTGTTCACACATGTACTAAGTTTCTGGTTAATACAATTCTAGCATGAATAATAAACATTTATCATGATATAAGGAAATATAAATAACAACTTTATTATTGCCTCTAGGGCATATTTCCTTCAGTCTCCCACTTGCACTAGAGTCAATAATCTAGATTACATAGCAATGATTCTAACACCCATGGAGTCTTAGTGCTGATCATGTTTTGCTCGTGGAAGAGGCTTAGTCAACGGGTCTGCAACATTCAGATCCGTATGTATTTTGCAAATCTCTATGTCTCCCTCCTTGACTTGATCGCGGATGGAATTGAAGCGTCTCTTGATGTGTTTGGTTCTCTTGTGAAATCTGGATTCCTTCGCCAAGGCAATTGCTCCAGTATTGTGAAAAAAGATTTTCATTGGACTCGATGCACTAGGTATAACACCTAGATCGGATATGAACTCCTTCATCCAGTCTCCTTCATTTGCTGCTTCCGAAGCAGCTATGTACTCCGCTTCACACGTAGATCCCGCCACGACGCTCTGCTTGGAACTGCACCAACTTATAGCTCCACCATTCAATATAAATACGTATCCGGTTTGTGACTTAGAGTCATTCGGATCAGTGTAAAAACTTGCATCGACGTAACCATTTACGACAAGCTCTTTGCCACCTCCATAAACGAGAAACATATCCTTAGTCCTTTTCAGGTATTTCAGGATGTTCTTGACCGCTGTCCAGTGATCCACTCCTGGATTACTTTGGTACCTCCCTGCTAAACTTATAGCAAGGCACACATCAGGTCTGGTACACAGTAGTGCATACATGATAGAACCTATGGCTGAGGCATAGGGAATGACCTTCATTTTCTCTCTATCTTCTGTAGTGGTCGGGCATTGAGTCTGACTCAACTTCCCACCTTGTAACACAGGCAAGAACCCTTTCTTTGACTGATCCATTTTGAACTTCTTCAAAACTTTATCAAGGTATGTGCTTTGTGAAAGTGCAATTAAGCATCTTGATCTATCTCTATAGATCTTGATGCCCAATATATAAGCAGCTTCACCGAGGTCTTTCATTGAAAAATTCTTATTCAAGTATCCTTTTATGCTATCCAGAAATTCTGTATTATTTCCAATCAATAATATTTCATCCACATATAATATTAGAGATGCTATAGAGCTCCCACTCACTTTCTTGTAAATACAGGCTTCTTCAAAAGTCCGTATAAAACCATATGCTTTGATCGCACTATCAAAGTGTATATTCCAACTCCAAGAGGCTTGCACAATTCCATAAATGGATTGTTGGAGCTTGCACACTTTGTTAGCACCTTTAGGATCGATAAAACCCTCTGGTTGCATCATATACAACTCTTCTTTAAGATATCCATTAAGGAATGCAGTTTTGACATCTATTTGCTAAATTTCATAATCATAAAATGCAACAATTGCTAACATGATTCGGACAGACTTAAGCATCGCTACGGGTGAGAAAGTCTCATCGTAGTCAACTCCTTGAACTTGTCAAAAACCTTTCGCAACAAGTCGAGCTTTGTAAACAGTAACATTACCGTAAGCGTCAGTCTTCTTCTTGAAGATCCATTTATTCTCTATGGCTTGCCAATTATCGGGCAAGTCAACCAAAGTCCACACTTTATTCTCGTACATGGATCCCATCTCAGATTTCATGGCCTCAAGCCATTTCGCAGAATCTGGGCTCATCATCGCTTCCTCATAGTTCGTAGGTTCGTCATGCTCAAGTAACATGACCTCCAGAACAGGATTACCATACCACTCTGGTGCGGACCGTACTCTAGTTGACCTACGAGGTTCGGTAGTAACTTGATCTGAAGTTTCATGATCATCTTCATTAGCTTCCTCACTAATTGGTGTAGGAATCACTTGAACTGATTTCTGTGATGAACTACTTTCCAATTCGGGAGAAGGTACAATTACCTCATCATGTTCTACTTTCCTCCCACTCACTTCTTTCGAGAGAAACTCCCTTCTCTAGAAAGGATCCATTCTTAGCAACGAATATCTTGCCTTCGGATCTGTGATAGAAGTGTTGGAGATCGTTGCAGAAATTAAAAAATTTCTACGCATCACCAAGAACAATCTATGGAGTCTTCTAGCAACGAGAGGGAAAAGAGTGCATCTACATACCCTTGTAGATCGCGAGCGGAAGCGTTCAAGTGAACGGGGTTGATGGAGTCGTACTCGTCGTGATCCAAATCACCGATGACCGAGCGTCGAACGGACGGCACCTCCGCGTTCAACACACGTACGGTTGGGGAAGACGTCTCCTCCTTCTTGATCCAGCAAGGGGAAGGGAGAGGTTGATGGAGATCCAGCAGCACGACGGCGTGGTGGTGGAAGCAGCGGGGATCTCGGCAGGGCTTCGCCAAGCTCAGCGAGAGGGAGAGGTGTCACGGGAGGGAGAGGGAGGCGCCAGGGGCTTGGGTGCGGCTGCCCTCCCTCCCCCCTCTTTATATAGGGCCCCTGGGGGGGGCGCCGGCCCTAGGAGATCCAATCTCCAAGGGGGGGCGGCGGCCAAGGGGGTGGCTTGCCCCCCAAGCCAAGTGGGGCGCCCCCACCCCTAGGGTTTCCAACCCTAGGCGCAGGGGGAGGCCCAAGGGGGGCGCACCAGCCCAACAAGGGGCTGGTTCCCCTCCCACTTCAGCCCATGGGGCCCTCCGGGATAGGTGGCCCCACCCGGTGGACCCCCGGGACCCTTCCGGTGGTCCCGGTACAATACCGGTGACCCCCGAAACTTTCCCGGTGGCCGAAACTGGACTTCCTATATACAATTCTTCACCTCCGGACCATTCCGGAACTCCTCGTGACGTCCGGGATCTCATCCGGGACTCCGAACAACTTTCGGATTTCCGCATACTAATATCTCTACAACCCTAGCGTCACCGAACCTTAAGTGTGTAGACCCTACGGGTTCGGGAGACATGCAGACATGACCGAGACGACTCTCCGGTCAATAACCAACAGCGGGATCTGGATACCCATGTTGGCTCCCACATGTTCCACGATGATCTCATCGGATGAACCACGATGTCGAGGATTCAATCAATCCCGTATACAATTCCCTTTGTCAATCGGTACGTTACTTGCCCGAGATTCGATCGTCGGTATCCCAATACCTTGTTCAATCTCGTTACCGGCAAGTCACTTTACTCGTACCGTAATGCATGATCCCGTGACCAAACACTTGGTCACATTGAGCTCATTATGATGATGCATTACCGAGTGGGCCCAGAGATACCTCTCCGTCATACGGAGTGACAAATCCCAGTCTCGATTCGTGCCAACCCAACAGACACTTTCGGAGATACCCGTAGTGCACCTTTATAGCCACCCAGTTACGTTGTGACGTTTGGCACACCCAAAGCACTCCTATGGTATCCGGGAGTTGCACAATCTCATGGTCTAAGGAAATGATACTTGACATTTGGAAAAGCTCTAGCAAACGAACTACACGATCTTGTGCTATGCTTAGGATTGGGTCTTGTCCATCACATCATTCTCCTAATGATGTGATCCCGTTATCAATGACATCCAATGTCCATAGTCAGGAAACCATGACTATCTGTTGATCAACGAGCTAGTCAACTAGAGGCTCACTAGGGACATGTTGTGGTCTATGTATTCACACATGTATTACGATTTCCGGATAACACAATTATAGCATGAACAATAGACAATTATCATGAACAAGGAAATATAATAATAACCATTTTATTATTGCCTCTAGGGCATATTTCCAACAGTCTCCCACTTGCACTAGAGTCAATAATCTAGTTACATTGTGATGAATCGAACACCCATAGAGTTCTGGTGTTGATCATGTTTTGCTCTAGGGAGAGGTTTAGTCAACGGATCTGCTACATTCAGGTCCGTATGTACTTTACAAATATCTATGTCTCCATTTTGAACATTTTCACGAATGGAGTTGAAGCGACGCTTGATATGCCTGGTCTTCCTGTGAAACCTGGGCTCCTTGGCAAGGGCAATAGCTCCAGTGTTGTCACAGAAGAGAGTCATCGGGCCCGACGCATTGGGAATAACTCCTAGGTCGGTAATGAACTCCTTCACCCAGATTGCTTCTTGTGCTGCCTCTGAGGCCGCCATGTATTCCGCTTCACATGTAGATCCCGCCACAACGCTTTGCTTGCAACTGCACCAGCTTACTGCCCCACCATTCAAAATATACACGTATCCGGTTTGTGACTTAGAGTCATCCAGATCTGTGTCGAAGCTAGCATCGACGTAACCCTTTACGACGAGCTCTTCGTCACCTCCATAAACGAGAAACATATCCTTAGTCCTCTTCAGGTACTTCAGGATATTCTTGACCGCTGTCCAGTGTTCCATGCCGGGATTACTTTGGTACCTTCCTACCAAACTTACGGCAAGGTTTACATCAGGTCTGGTACACAGCATGGCATACATAATAGACCCTATGGCCGAGGCATAGGGGACGACACTCATCTTTTCTCTATCTTCTGCCGTGGTCGGGCATTGAGCCGTGCTCAATTGCACACCTTGCAATACAGGCAAGAACCCCTTCTTGGACTGATCCATATTGAACTTCTTCAATATCTTGTCAAGGTACGTACTTTGTGAAAGACCAATGAGGCGTCTTGATCTATCTCTATAGATCTTGATGCCTAATATATAAGCAGCTTCTCCAAGGTCCTTCATTGAAAAACACTTGTTCAAGTAGGCCTTTATGCTTCCCAAGAATTCTATATCATTTCCCATCAACAGTATGTCATCCACATATAATATGAGAAATGCTACAGAGCTCCCACTCACTTTCTTGTAAACACAGGCTTCTCCATAAGTCTGTGTAAACCCAAACGCTTTGATCATCTCATCAAATCGAATGTTCCAACTCCGAGATGCTTGCACCAGCCCATAGATGGAGCGCTGGAGCTTGCATACCTTGTTAGCATTCTTAGGATCGACAAAACCTTCCGGCTGCATCATATACAATTCTTCCTTAAGAAAGCCGTTAAGGAATGCCGTTTTGACGTCCATTTGCCATATCTCATAATCATAGAATGCGGCAATTGCTAACATGATTCGGACGGACTTCAGCTTCGCTACGGGTGAGAAAGTCTCATCGTAGTCAACCCCTTGAACTTGTCGATAACCCTTAGCGACAAGTCGAGCCTTATAGATGGTCACATTACCATCCGCGTCTGTCTTCTTCTTAAAGATCCATTTATTTTCTATGGCTCGCCGATCATCGGGCAAGTCAGTCAAAGTCCATACTTCGTTTTCATACATGGATCCTATCTCGGATTTCATGGCTTCTAGCCATTTGTCGGAATCTGGGCCCGCCATTGCTTCTTCATAGTTCGAAGGTTCACCGTTGTCTAACAACATGATTTCCAAGACAGGGTTGCCGTACCACTCTGGCGCGGAACGTGTCCTTGTGGACCTACGAAGTTCAGTAGGAGCTTGATCCGAAGTACCTTGATCATCATCATCATTAACTTCCTCTCTAGTCGGTGCATGCACCACAGGAACATTTTCCTGAGCTGCGCTACTTTCCGCTTCAAGAGGCAGTACTTCATCAAGCTCTACCTTCCTCCCACTTACTTCTTTCGAGAGAAACTCTTTCTCCAGAAAGGATCCGTTCTTAGCAACAAAGATCTTGCCTTCGGATCTGAGGTAGAAGGTATACCCAATGGTTTCCTTAGGGTATCCTATGAAGACGCATTTCTCCGACTTGGGTTCGAGCTTTTCAGGTTGAAGTTTCTTGACATAAGCATCGCATCCCCAAACTTTTAGAAACGACAGCTTAGGTTTCTTCCCAAACCATAATTCATACGGTGTCGTCTCAACGGATTTCGACGGAGCCCTATTTAAAGTGAATGCGGCAGTCTCTAAAGCATAGCCCCAAAATGAGAGCGGTAGATCGGTAAGAGACATCATAGATCGCACCATATCCAATAGAGTGCGATTACGACGTTCGGACACACCATTTCGCTGAGGTGTTCCAGGCGGCGTGAGTTGTGAAACTATTCCACATTTCCTTAAGTGTGTGCCAAATTCGTGACTCAAATATTCCCCTCCACGATCTGATCGTAAGAACTTTATTTTCCTGTCACGTTGATTCTCAACCTCACTCTGAAATTCCTTGAACTTTTCAAAGGTCTCAGACTTGTGTTTCATTAGGTAGACATACCCATATCTACTCAAGTCATCAGTGAGAGTGAGAACATAACGATAGCCACCGCGAGCCTCAACACTCATTGGACCGCACACATCAGTATGTATGATTTCCAATAAGTTGGTTGCTCGCTCCATTGTTCCGAAGAACGGAGTCTTGGTCATCTTACCCATGAGGCATGGTTCGCACGTGTCAAATGATTCGTAATCAAGAGACTCCAAAAGTCCATCTGCATGGAGCTTCTTCATGCGTTTGACACCAATGTGACCAAGACGGCAGTGCCACAAGTATGTGGGACTATCATTATCAACCTTACATCTTTTGGTATTCACACTATGAATATGTGTAACACTACGTTCGAGATTCATTAAGAATAAACCATTAACCAGCGGGGCATGACCATAAAACATATCTCTCATATAAATAGAACAACCATTATTCTCGGATTTAAATGAGTAGCCATCTCGAATTAAACGAGATCCTGATACAATGTTCATGCTCAAAGCTGGCACTAAATAACAATTATTGAGGTTTAAAACTAATCCCGTAGGTAAATGTAGAGGTAGCGTGCCGACGGCGATCACATCGACCTTGGAACCATTCCCGACGCGCATCGTCACCTCGTCCTTTGCCAGTCTCCGTTTATTCCGCAGCTCCTGCTTTGAGTTACAAATATGAGCAACCGCACCGGTATCAAATACCCAGGAGCTACTACGAGTGCTGGTAAGGTACACATCAATAACATGTATATCACATATACCTTTGGTGTTGCCGGCCTTCTTGTCCGCCAAGTACTTGGGGCAGTTCCGCTTCCAGTGACCACTTCCCTTGCAATAAAAGCACTCAGTCTCAGGCTTGGGTCCATTCTTTGGCTTCTTCCCGGCAACTGGCTTACCGGGCGCGGCAACTCCCTTGCCGTCCTTCTTGAAGTTCTTCTTACCCTTGCCTTTCTTGAACTTAGTGGTTTTATTCACCATCAACACTTGATGTTCCTTTTTGATCTCCACCTCCGCTGATTTCAGCATTGAATATACCTCAGGAATGGTCTTTTCCATCCCCTGCATATTGAAGTTCATCACAAAGCTCTTGTAGCTCGGTGGAAGCGACTGAAGGATTCTGTCAATGACCGCGTCATCCGGGAGATTAACTCCCAGCTGAGTCAAGCGGTTGTGTAACCCAGACATTTTGAGTATGTGCTCACTGACAGAACTATTTTCCTCCATCTTACAACTGAAGAACTTGTCGGAGACTTCATATCTCTCGACCCGGGCATGAGCTTGGAAAACCATTTTCAGCTCTTCGAACATCTCATATGCTCCGTGTTGCTCAAAACGCTTTTGGAGCCCCGGTTCTAAGCTGTAAAGCATGCCGCACTGAACGAGGGAGTAATCATCAGCACGCTGCTGCCAAGCGTTCATAACGTCTTGGTTCTCTGGGATGGGTGCGTCACCTAGCGGTGCTTCTAGGACATAATCTTTCTTGGCAGCTATGAGGATGATCCTCAGGTTCCGGACCCAGTCCGTATAGTTGCTGCCATCATCTTTCAGTTTGGTTTTCTCTAGGAACGCGTTGAAGTTGAGGGCAACATTAGCGTGGGCCATTTGATCTACAAGACATATTGTAAAGATTTTAGACTAAGTTCATGATAATTAAGTTCATCTAATCAAATTATTCAATGAACTCCCACTCAGATAGACATCCCTCTAGTCATCTAAGTGAAACATGATCCGAGTCAACTAGGCCGTGTCCGATCATCACATGAGACGGACTAGTCAACATCGGTGAACATCTTCATGTTGATCGTATCTTCTATACGACTCATGCTCGACCTTTCGGTCTTCCGTGTTCCGAGGCCATGTCTGTACATGCTAGGCTCGTCAAGTCAACCTAAGTGTATTGCGTGTGTAAATCTGGCTTACACCCGTTGTATTCGAACGTTAGAATCTATCACACCCGATCATCACGTGGTGCTTCGAAACAACGAACCTTCGCAACGGTGCACAGTTAGGGGGAACACTTTCTTGAAATTATTGCGAGGGATCATCTTATTTAAGCTACCGTCGTTCTAAGCAAATAAGATGTAAAACATGATAAACATCACATGCAATCAAATAGTGACATGATATGGCCAATATCATTTTGCTCCTTTTGATCTCCATCTTCGGGGCGCCATGATCATCGTCGTCACCGGCATGACACCACGATCTCCATCATCATGATCTCCATCATCGTGTCTTCATGAAGTTGTCTCGTCATTTATTACTTCTACTACTATGGCTAACGGTTTAGCAATAAAGTAAAGTAATTACATGACGTTATATGTTGACACGCAGGTCATAAATAAATTAAGACAACTCCTATGGCTCCTGCCGGTTGTCATACTCATCGACATGCAAGTCGTGATTCCTATTACAAGAACATGATCAATCTCATACATCACATATATCATTCATCACATCCTTTTGGCCATATCACATCACACGGCATATGCTGCAAAAACAAGTTAGACGTCCTCTAATTGTTGTTGCAAATTTTTTACGTGGCTGCTATAGGTTTCTTAGCAAGAACGTTTCTTACCTACGCCAAAACCACAACGTGATATGCCAATTTCTATTTACCCTTCATAAGGACCCTTTTCATCGAATCCGATCCGACTAAAGTGGGAGAGACAGACACCCGCTAGCCACCTTATGCAACTAGTGCATGTCAGTCGGTGGAACCTGTCTCACGTAAGCGTACGTGTAAGGTCGGTCCGGGCCGCTTCATCCCATGATGCCGCCGAATCAAGATAAGACTAGTAACGGCAAGTAAATTGACAATATCGACGCCCACAACTGCTTTGTGTTCTACTCGCGCATAGAAACTACGCATAGACCTGGCTCATGATGCCACTGTTGGAGATCGTTGCAGAAATTAAAAAAATTCTACGCATCACCAAGAACAATCTATGGAGTCTTCTAGCAACGAGAGGGAAAAGAGTGCATCTACATACCCTTGAAGATCGCGAGCGGAAGCGTTCAAGTGAACGGGGTTGATGGAGTCATACTCGTCGTGATCCAAATCACCGATGACCGAGCACCGAACGGACGGCACCTCCGCGTTCAACACACGTACGGTTGGGGAAGACGTCTCCTCCCTCTTGATCTAGCAAGGGGAAGGGAGAGGTTGATGGAGATCCAGCAGCACGACGGCGTGGTGGTGGAAGCAGCGGGGATCTCGGCAGGGCTTCGCCAAGCTCAGCGAGAGGGAGAGGTGTCACGGGAGGGAGAGGGAGGCGCCAGGGGCTTGGGTGCGGCTGCCCTCCCTCCCCCCTCTTTATATAGGGCCCATGGGGGGGCGCCGGCCCTAGGAGATCCAATCTCCAAGGGGGGCGGCGGCCAAGGGGGTGGCTTGCCCCCCAAGCCAAGTGGGGCGCCCCCACCCCTAGGGTTTCCAACCCTAGGCGCAGGGGGAGGCCCAAGGGAGGGCGCACCAGCCCACCACGGGCTAGTTCCCCTCCCACTTCAGCCCATGGGGCCCTCCGGGATAGGTGGCCCCACCCGGTGGACCCCCGGGACCCTTCCGGTGGTCCCAGTACAATACCGGTGACTCCCGAAACTTTCACCTCCGGACCATTCCGGAACTCCTCGTGACGTCCGGGATCTCATCCGGGACTCCGAACAACTTTCGGATTTCCGCATACTAATATCTCTACAACCCTAGCGTCACCGAACCTTAAGTGTGTAGACCCTACGGGTTCAGGAGACATGCAGACATGACCGAGACGACTCTCCGGTCAATAACCAACAGCGGGATCTGGATACCCATGTTGGCTCCCACATGTTCCACGATGATCTCATCGGATGAACCACGATGTCGAGGATTCAATCAATCCCGTATACAATTCCCTTTGTCAATCGGTATGTTACTTGCCCGAGATTCGATCGTCGGTATCCCAATACCTTGTTCAATCTCGTTACCGGCAAGTCACTTTACTCGTACCGTAATGCATGATCCCGTGACCAAACACTTGGTCACATTGAGCTCATTATGATGATGCATTACCGAGTGGGCCCAGAGATACCTCTCCGTCATACGGAGTGACAAATCCCAGTCTCGATTCGTGCCAACCCAACAGACACTTTCGGAGATACCCGTAGTGCACCTTTATAGCCACCCAGTTACGTTGTGACGTTTGGCACACCCAAAGCACTCCTATGGTATCCGGGAGTTGCACAATCTCATGGTCTAAGGAAATGATACTTGACATTTGGAAAAGCTCTAGCAAACGAACTACACGATCTTGTGCTATGCTTAGGATTGGGTCTTGTCCATCACATTATTCTCCTAATGATGTGATCCCGTTATCAATGACATCCAATGTCCATAGTCAGGAAACCATGACTATCTGTTGATCAACGAACTAGTCAACTAGAGGCTCACTAGGGACATGTTGTGGTCTATGTATTCACACATGTATTATGATTTCCGGATAACACAATTATAGCATGAACAATAGACAATTATCATGAATAAGGAAATATACTAATAACCATTTTATTATTGCCTCTAGGGCATATTTCCAACAAGAAGGTGTACCAACAGTCTCATTTGGGTATCCTATGAAGACACATTTCTCCGATTTGGGTTCGAGCTTATCAGGTTGAAGCTTTTTCACATAAGCATCGCAACCCCAAACTTTAAGAAATGACAGCTTAGGTTTCTTGCTAAACCATAGTTCATATGGTGTCGTCTCAACGGATTTAGATGGTGCCCTATTTAACGTGAATGCAGCCGTCTCTAAAGCATAACCCCAAAACGATAGTGGTAAATCGGTAAGAGACATCATATATCACACCATATCTAATAAAGTACAGTTACGACGTTCGGACACACCATTACGCTGTGGTGTTCCAGGTGGCGTGAGTTGCGAAACTATTCCACATTGTTTAGAATGAAGACCAAACTCATAACTCAAATATTCACCTCCACGATCAGATCGTAGAAACTTTATTTTCTTGTTAAGATGATTTTCCACTTCACTCTGAAATTCCTTGAACTTTTCAAATGTTTCAGACTTATGTTTCATTAAGTAGATATACCCATATCTGCTCAAATCATTTGTGAAGGTCAGAAAATAACGATACCCGCCGCAAGCCTCAACACTCATCGGACCGCATACATCAGTATGTATTATTTCCAATAAGTCAGTTGCTCGCTCCATTGTTCCGGAGAACGGAGTCTTAGTCATCTTGCCCATGAGGCATGGTTCGCAAGCATTAAGTGATTCATAATCAAGTGATTCCAAAAGCCCATCAGCATGGAGTTTTTTCATGCGTTTTACACCAATATGACCTAAACAACGGTGTCACAAATAAGTTGCACTATCATTATTAACTTTGCACCTTTTGGCTTTAATATTATGAATATGTGTATCACTACAATCGAGATTCAACAAAAATAGACCACTCATCAAGGGTGCATGACCATAAAAGATATTATTCATATAAATAGAACAACCATTATTCTCTGATTTAAATGAATAACCGTCTCGCATCAAACAAGATCCAGATATAATGTTCATGCTCAACGCTGGCACCAAATAACAATTATTCAGGTCTAAAACTAATCCTGAAGGTAGATGTAGAGGTAGCGTGCCGACGGCGATCACATCGACTTTAGAACCATTTCCCACGCGCATCGTCACCTCGTCCTTAGCCAATCTTCGTTTAATCCGTAGCCCTTGTTTCAAGTTGCAAATATGAGCAACAGAACCAATATCAAATACCCATGCGCTACTACGAGCATTAGTAAGATACACATCAATAACATGTATATCAAATATACCTTTCACTTTGCCATCCTTCTTATCCGCCAAATACTTGGGGTAGTTCCGCTTCCAGTGACCAGTCCCTTTGCAGTAGAAGCACTCAGTCTCAGGCTTAGGTCCAGACTTGGGCTTCTTCATTTGAGCAGCAACTTTCTTGCCATTCTTCTTGAAGTTCCCCTTCTTCCCTTTGCTCTTCTTCTTGAAACTAGTGGTCTTGTTAACCATCAACACTTGATGCTCCTTCTTGATTTCTACCTCCGCGGCCTTTAGCATTGTGAAGAGCTCGAGAATTGTCTTATCCATCCCTTGCATATTATAGTTCATCATGAAGCTTTTGTAGCTTGGTGGCAGTGATTGAAGAACTCTGTCAATGACACTATCATCAGGAAGATTAACTCCTAGTTGAGTCAAGTGGTTGTGGTACCCAGACATTCTGAGTAGATGTTCACTGACAGAACTATTCTCCTCCATTTTGGAGCTATAGAACTTATTGGAGACTTCATATCTCTCAATTCGGGCATTTGATTGAAATATTAACTTCAACTCCTGGAACATCTCATATGCTCCATGACATTCAAAACGTCGTTGAAGTCCCGATTCTAAGCCGTAAAGCATGGAAAACTGAACTATCGAGTAGTCATCAGCTTTGCTCTGCCAAACGTTCATAACGTCCGGAGTTGCTCCTGCAGCGGGTCTTGCACCTAGCTGTGCTTCCGGGACATAATTCTTCTATGCAGCAATGAGGATAATCCTCAAGTTACGGACCCAGTCCGTATAGTTACTACCATCATCTTTCAACTTAGCTTTCTCTAGGAATGCATTAAAATTCGAGGGAACGGTAGCACGGGCCATTGATCTACAACAACATAGATATGCAAAAACTATCAGGTACTAGGTTCATGATAAATGAAAGTTCAATTAATCATATTACTTAAGAACTCCCACTTAGATAGACATCCCTCTAGTCATCTAAATGATCACGTGATCCATATCAACTAAACCATGTCCGATCATCACGTTAGATGGAGTAGTTTTCAATGGTGAACATCTCTATGTTGATCATATCTACTATATGATTCACGTTCAACCTTTCGGTCTTAGTGTTCCGAGGCCATATCTGCATATGCTAGGCTCGTCAAGTTTAACCCAAGTATTCTGCATGTGCAAAACTGACTTGCACCCGTTATATGTGAACGTAGAGCTTATCACACCCGATCATCACGTGGTGTATCGGCACGAGGAACTGTTGCAACAGTGCATACTCAGGGAGAACACTCGTTCCTTGAAATTTAGTGAGGGATCATCTTATAATGCTACTGCCGTACTAAGCAAAATAAGATACATAAAGGATAAACATCACATGCAATCAAAATATGTGACATGATATGGCCATCATCATCTTGTGCCTTTGATCTCCATCTCCAAAGCACCGTCATGATCTCCATTTTCACCGGCTTGACACCTTGATCTACATCATAGCGTCGTCGTCGTCTCGCCAACTATTTCTTCTACGACTATCGCTACCGCTTAGTGATAAAGTAAAGCAATTACATGGCGATTGCATTTCATACAATAAAGCGACAACCATAAGGCTCCTGCCAGTTGCCGATAACTTTTACAAAACATGATCATCTCATACAACAATTTATATCTCATCACGTCTTGACCATATCACATCACAACATGCCCTGCAAAAACAAGTTAGACGTCCTCTACTTTGTTGTTGCAAGTTTTACGTGGCTGCTACGGGCTTCTAGCAAGAACCGTTCTTACTTACGCATCAAAACCACAACGATTTTTCATCAAGTGTGCTGTTTTAACCTTAAACAAGGACCAGCCATAGTCAAACTCGATTCAACTAAAGTTGGAGAAACAGACACCCGCAAGCCACCTGTGTGCGAAGCACATCGGTAGAACTAGTCTCATGAACGCGGTCATGTAATGTCGGTCCAGGCTGCTTCATCCAACAATACCGCCGAATCAAAGCAAGACGTTGGTGGTAAGCAGTATGACTATTATCGCCCACAACTCTTTGTGTTCTACTCATGCATATCATCTACGCATAGACCTGGCTCTGATGCCACTGTTAGGGAACGTAACATACAATTTCAAAAATTTCCTACGATCATGCAAGATCTATCTTGGAGATGCATAGCAACGAGACGGGGAGAGTGTGTCCACGTACCCTCGTAGACCGAAAGCGTAAACGTTAGATTAACGCGGTTGATGTAGTCGAATGTCTTCATGATTCAACCGATCCAAGTACCGAACGTACGGCACCTCCGTGTTCAGCACACGTTCAGCTCGATGACGTCCCTCGAACTCTTGATCCAGTAGAGGGTTGAGGGAGAGTTCTGTCAGCACGACAGCGTGGCGACGATGATGGTGATGTGATCCGTGCAGGGCTTCGCCTAAGCACTACGACGCTATGACCGGAGGAGTAAACTGTGGAGGGGGCACCGCACATGGCTAACAGAACTCTTGGTGTGCCTTTGGGGTGCCCCCCGCCCCCGTATACAAGGGGGGGGGAGGAGGAAGCCGGCGGCCTAGGAGGGGCGCGCCAAGGGGGGAGTCCTACTTGGACTCCTAGTCCAAGTAGGATTCGCCCCCACCTTTTCCTTCCAATGGAGGGGGAAAGAGGGAAGGAGAGGAGAGGAAGAGGGAAAGGGGGGCCGCGCCCCTCCCCTTCCTATTCTGACTCCCCTTGGGGGGGGGCGCCTCCCCCTTGTGGGATGTCACCTCTTCTCTCCCATGTCCCATAAGGCCCATGATTTCCCGGGGGGGGGGGGGAGGGGTCCGGTAACCCCTCGGTACTCCGATAAAATACCCGAATCACTCAGAACCATTCCGATGTCCGAATATAACCTTCCAATATATGAATCTTTACCTCTCGACCATTTCGAGACTCCTCGTCATGTCCGTGATTTCATCCGAGACTCCGAACAAACTTCGGTCACCAAAACACACAACTGATAATACAAATCGTCATCGAACGTTAAGCGTGCAGACCCTACGGGTTCGAGAACTATGTGACATGACCGAGACACATCTCCGGACAATAACTTATAGCAGAACCTGGATGCTCATATTGGCTCCTACATATTCTACGAAGATCTTATCGGTCAAACCGCATAACAACCTATGTTATTCCCTTTGTCATCGGTATGTTACTTGCCCGAGATTCGATCGTCGCTATCATCATACCTAGTTCAATCTCGTTACCGGCAAGTCTCTTTACTCGTTCCGTAATGCATCATCCTGCAACTAACTCATTAGTCACGTTGCTTGCAAGGCTTATAGTGATGTGCATTACCGAGAGGGCCCAGAGATACCTCTCCGATATACGGAGTGACAAATCCTAATCTTGATCTATGCCAACTCAAAAAACACCTTCGGAGACACCTGTAGAGCATCTTTATAATCACCCAGTTACGTTGTGAAGTTTGATAGCACACAAAGTGTTCCTCCGGTATTCGGGAGTTGCATAATCTCATAGTCAGAGGAACATGTATAAGTCATGAAGAAAGCAATAGAAATAAAACTAAACGATCATAATGCTAAGCTAACGGATGGGTCTTGTCCATCACATCATTCTCTAATGATGTGATCCCGTTTATCAAATGACAACACATGTCTATGGTTAGGAAACTTAACCATCTTTGATTAACGAGCTAGTCAAGTAGAGGCATACTAGGGACACTCTGTTTTGTCCATGTATTCACACATGTACTAAGTTTCCGGGTAATACAATTCTAGCATGAATAATAAACATTTATCATGATATAAGGAAATATAAATAACAACTTTATTATTGCCTCTAGGGCATATTTCCTTCACAATGATCATTATATAGGCATCACGTCCAAGATTAGTAGACCGACTCCTGCCTGCATCTACTGCTATTACTCCACACATCAACCACTATCCAGCATGCATCTAGTGTATTAAATTCGTGGAGAAACGGAGTAATGCAATAAGAGCGATAACATGATGTAGACAAGATCTATTTATGTAGAAATAGACCCCATCGTTTTATCCTTAGTAGCAATGATACATACGTGTCGGTTCCCCTTCTGTCACTGGGATCAAGCACCGTAAGATCGAACCCACTACAAAGCACCTCTTCCCATTGCAAGATAAATAGATCAAGTTGGCCAAACAAAACCCAAATATCGGAGAAGAAATACGAGTCTATAAGCAATCATGGATATAAGAGATCAAAGAAGATTCAAATAACTTCCATGGATAAAAAGATAGATTTGATCATAAACTCAAAGTTCATCCGATCCCAACAAACACACCTGAAAGGATCGAGAAGAGGTGTCTAGAGGGGAGGTGAATAGAATCTTAACAAGTAAAAGTAGCAATTTTTAATTTCTTCGAGTTAAGGTAGAGTTTAAGCACAATTTGAAACATTCACAATACATTTCAAGCAAGCATGGCAAGAGTATATGAGCAGCGGAAAGTAAAGCATGCAAGTTGCACGAATGTAAAGGGATGGGATTGGAGTGTGCAAACGCAATTGGAGACACGGAGATTTTTGGCGTGGTTCCCAAAGGTGGTGCTATCGTACATCCACCTTGATGGAGACTTAAACCCACGAAGGGTAACGGTTGCGCGAGTCCACGGAGGGATCCACCTACGAAGGGTCCACGAAGAAGCAACCTTGTCTATCCCACCATGGCCATCGCCCACGAAGGACTTGCCTCACTAGGGTAGATCTTCACGAAGTAGGCGATCTCCTTTCCCTTACAAACTCCTTGGTTCAACTCGACAATCTTGTCGGAGGCTCGCAAGTGACACCTAACCAACCTAGGAGACACCACTCTCCAAAAGGTAATAGAAGGTGTGTTGATGATGAACTCCTTGCTCTTGTGCTTCAAATGATAGTCTCCCCAACACTCAACTCTCTCTCACAGATTTGGATTTGGTGGAAAGATGATTTGAGTGGAAAGCAACTTGGAGAAGGCTGGAGATCAAGATTCATGTGGTTGGAATGGAATATCTTGACCTCAACACATGAGTACGTGGTTCTCTCTCAGAAAATGTATGCTGGAAGTGTAGGCATGTTCTGATGGCTCTCCTCACGAATGAAGGAAGGGTGGAGGGGTATATATAGCCTCCACACAAAATCTAACCGTTACACACAATTCACCAAACTTGGTGGGACCGAATCGAGAAACTCGGTCAGACCGATTTGGTTCAAAATGTGAACGTTAGGGTTTTTGGTGGGACCGATATGATCAACTCGGTGGGACCGATGTGCTAGGGTTAGGGTAAAACCTCATCTCGGTTTGACTGATTACACAATCTCTGTGGGACCGATTTTGGTAATGAGCTAACCAGAGAGTTGGTCAAGCAAACTCGGTGAGACCGATTACAAATCTCGGTAAGACCGAAATTATTGCAACAGGAACCAGAGAGTTTGCAAGCCCATCTTGGTGAGACCGAGATCCCATCGGTGAGACCAAACTGATTAGGGTTTCTGGCAGTGGCTATGTCAAGTGAGCTCGGTGGCTCCGGATAGATCAAATCGGTAGGGCTGAGTTTGACATTTGGTTTGGGACATATGTGGATATGAAAAAGTGGTTGAGGGCTTTGGAGCATATCACTAAGCACTTTGAGCAAGCAAGCCATTAAGCAACACCTCATCCCCTTTTAATAGTATTGGCTTTCCTAAGGACTCAATGTGATCTTGGGTCACTAAAATGAAAATGTAGAGTCTTGAGCTTTTGAGCTTTTGCCAATCCTTTGTTCTTAGCATCTTGTAGGGTTTCCACGCCCTCTTGTCCACGCCACTCCATTTGTTGAAATTATCTGAAATATACTAGATAAAAACATTAGTCCAACAATAGATATATTGACATTAATTACCAAAACCACCCAGGGAGCACTTGTGCTTTCAATCTCCCCCTTTTGGTAATTGATGACAACATACATCAAAGCTTTAGATAGAGATATAAAGAATAGCAGGTAAAGCTTTGGAAAGACATGTAACATGCATAGGCTCCCCCTACATGTATGCAATCATGTAAATATAGAGTATAAGAGCAGGTGAGTGCATAAGCATGACAAAGCAAGCAATGAGTTACATGTATCTTGGCTATATGCATCAGAGCAAATGATGTGAATATAGAAATTGTAACTTCATGTTCATGATTCCTTCTTGCAAACAATATGTACATCAGCAAGAGATCATCATGCACATGAATTTGATGCATATACTATGTTGTGGTCTTAAGCTGGCTTAGGAAGAGATGAACCTGAGTAAACAAGGTTAGATAACACAGATACATCTACTAAACAGAGCAAGAACTGCAAACCACAAGAGTACCAAGACTGGGATGACATGTAGAGAATGAGTACTAGGTACTCCTATTGGATATAGACATGTCCCCAAAGGTAAAGATATGCAATGAATTCAAAGATTTCCTTCCCTAGAAGTCTTTCTCCCCCTGAATCTTATATTGGATAATGGGAGAATATAGGGAAAAGAAAATCAGAGCAAAACAAATCAGATCACACAGAAACATAACACAAACTAACATGTCTTTCCCCTCTAAAGACATGTGACTTCTCTCCTCTTGAATACCAAGCATCTGGGGCTCTGATGTGATTTCTCCCCCTTTGAGGTACTCTCCCCCTTTTTGAAGTGATTAAGCTTTGATGTGATCTCTCTCTCCCCCTTTGACATCAATTTCCAAGAAGGGATCTTTTGGATTGTGAGCCAAAATAGGTTTGGTCCTTGAGTCACAGAGCAAAGTAGCATATAGAATGTGATGCTGGTAGAGGACAAGAATCATTGAGTGGAGCTGGAACAAATATGCAGGATGCAAATGACAAAGTGTCTGCTCATCACTGAAATCGGTAGCACCGAGTTGTTTACTTCGGTAGCATCGAAATGGTTCGGTTTGACCGAAAGTAGCAATCCGATGTGTCCGAGTTCAACACAGAGACAACATTTTGTCACTTCAGCTCACTAGGCAAATAGGATCTCACAAAATTTGTAAGGAATTAACTGAACGATTTGCTATGAATTAGATGCAGGGAATGCAGCACAAAACATAGAAAAGAAAAAAAATCTAGATGAAGAGGAACAAATATGCAAGAACACGGAGAAACACTAGAGAACTTCATCTAGAAATGGTCGGCGGCAAAGTCACCTATGTTAGAGTATATTGACTTAGGAGTCAAGTGAGAACACTTGATCATAGGTCATACTCATCGTTTAAGCTCAAAATGGGGTTACCATTTTTTGTTTAAGCATTTTGATGTATTCACATCTTGTTGAGCTGCTTTGACCGATGACTTGGGGTAAAGCTTCTCTAAGATGGAATAACATACCTTGGGTGGTGGTGTTGATCTTGATCAAGTACTTGAACTTATGTGGGATGCTCAAGGTTGATGTAGCTCATCAATGATTGGGAGCACTACTTGTAGTTTGAGTTCATCTACCTATATGGGTTAGTATTGCAAGGAAGAGCACTTGTGTATCCAAATTGACAACCATGAATTTGATACCAAATGAAATTTGATATAAAGATTTTGTCAAAGGATATGTTGAAAGGTTTCATGCTTCCTTGTCTTCAACCACCATGTTGTATAGACTTGGTGATGTAGAGATTGCTCAAGATGTGAATGATTTGCAATCTCATAGATTTAGATTCTCCCAAGTACCTACAAGGGTTAGATAGCATGCAAGGGTGCAAATATATCCAAGACATATGATCATCATCATAAGAAAAATATCAAGGATTAGTCAAAGGCTCATGCCTTGCATGTATCCAAATGGAGTTTCTACTCCAAGTTTGAGGCATCAATGATGTTAAATTCACCTCTCAAACGGCAAAATACTTTCTCATCAAGCGGTTTGGTGAATATATCTGCCAATTGCTTATCGGTACGAACATGCTTAAGATCAATGTCCCCTTTAGCAACGTGATCTCTAATGAAATGATGATGAACTTCAATATGCTTAGTTCGAGAATGTTGAACGGGATTATGAGCAATCTTAATAGCACTTTCATTGTCACAAAGCAATGGAACATGTTTCACATAGATCCCATAATCTTTAAGAGTTTGGGTCATCCAAAGTAATTGAGCACAACATGAACCGGCGGCAATGTATTCCGCTTCGGCGGTGGATAAGGATACCGAGTTTTGTTTCTTGGAGGACCAAGACACAAGAGATCTACCAAGAAATTGATAAGTACCCGAAGTGGACTTTCTATCAACCTTGTCACCGGCATAGTCCGAATCGGAGTAGCCAACAAGATCAAAAGAAGACCTCTTAGGATACCAAATGCCAAAATTTGGTGTATGGATTAAGTATCTCACTATCCTTTTCACAGCCTTAAGATGACATTCTTTGGGGGCCGCTTGATATCGTGCACACATGCACACACTTAGCATAATGTCGGGACGGGAGGCACATAGATATAACAATGAACCAATCATAGAGCGGTAAACCTTTTGGTCAACCGGCTTGCCATCCTTAGTCAAGTCAAGATGTCCACTAGTAGGCATGGGCGTTTTCATACCTTTGCTTTCTTGCATGTTGAACTTCTTGAATAAGTCCTTGGTATACTTTGTTTGGGAAACAAAGGTACCCTCCTTAGTTTGCTTGATTTGCAACCCAAGAAAGAACTTGAGTTCACTCATCATAGACATCTCAAACTTCTCCGACATTAGCTTTCCAAACTTTTCACTAAAATGAGGGTTAGTCGAACCAAATATAATATCATCAACATAAATTTGGCACACAAATAATTCACCATTAACCCTTTTAGTAAAAAGAGTAGAATCAATCTTTCCAATCTCAAAGCCTTTCTCAATAAGGAACTTGGTCAAGCATTTATACCATGCTCTAGGAGCTTGTTTAAGATCATAAAGAGCTTTGTGAAGTTTGTAAACATGATCGGGTTTCTTAGGATTAACAAAGCCGGGAGGTTGTTTAACATAAACTTCCTCCTCAATTTTTCACCATTTAGAAAAGTACTTTTAATGTCCATTTGGTACAAGGTGATATCATGGTGATTAGCATAGGCAAGTAAGATGCGAATGGACTCAAGTCTTGCAACGGGGGCATATGTCTCACCATAGTCCATACCTTCGACTTGATGTAGCCTTGGGCAATGAGACGTGCTTTGTTGCGAACGACTTGTCCATCTTCGTCTTGCTTGTTGCGAAACACCCATTTGGTACCGATGATGTTGTTGTTATTGTTGTCGGGCTTCTCGACCAATGTCCACACTTAGTTCCTCTTGAAGTTATGTAGCTCTTCATGCATGGCATTTATCCAATTCGGATCTTCCAATGCTTCTTCAACCTTCATAGGTTCAATGCTACAGATGAATGAATAATGTTCACAAAAATTAGCCAAACGAGTTTTAGAGTGAGTGATTCTCCCGGTTTGGATATCATTGAAGATTTGTTCGACGGGATAGTCTCTTGAGACTCTTGCTCGAACTCGTGAGAGCTTTTGCTTGGGTCGGGGTGGAACATCTTCTTCATCATCTTGTTCTTCTTCTTGGCCTTCTTAATTGTTGGCATTGTCACTCTCTTGTCGTGGTGGAGAAGGAGGTTGATGAGGTTCATCTTGCTGTACTTCCTCGTTTTCTTCATCTTGGTGTGTCCCACTTGTGGATGCTTCCATGTCAACTCTTGGTTCACTTGACGTGAGGTAGAAGCTTCCACTTGGATGGACGAGGTACTCTCCTTTACCTCTATTGGATGAATCTTGCCAATAGACAAGTCTTGGATTGCTTTCGAAGGGTCTTTGTCTCCTACATCAATTGGCAATTGCTCTACTTGCGAGCCGTTAGATTCATCAAACTTCACATCTACCGTTTCTTCAACCTTTTGGGTGAAATTGTTGTAGACACGGTAAGTGTGAGAGTTTGAGCCATAACCAAGTAGGAAACCCTCATGAGATTTAGGAGCAAATTTAGAACAACGATGCTTATCAAGAATGTAGAACTTTGAGACGAATACCCGAAGTATCCAACTTGGGGTTTGTTACCGGTGAGAAGCTCGTATGCCGTCTTGCCGAGTAGCTTGTGAAGATACAAGCGATTTGTTGCATGACAAGCCGTCTCAACCGCTTTCGCCCAAAAGTGTTTTGGCGTCTTGTACTCATCAAGCATCATTCTTGCCATCTCAATAAGAGTCCAGTTCTTCCTCTCAACAACTCCATTTTGTTGAGGCATGTACGTAGCCGAGAACTCGTGTGAAATCCCTTCTTCATCAAGAAAGGTATCCACATTTGCGTTCTTGAACTCCGTTCCGTTGTCGCTCCGAACCTTCTTGATCTTCACTTCAAATTGATTTTGGGCCTTCCTAGCGAAGTTCTTGAAGATCTTTTGGACCTGTGATTTATCATCAAGAAAGAACACCCACGTAAATCTTGAAAAATCATCGACTATGACTAGACCAAATGAGTTACCACCGAGACTTTTATAGGCATTGGGACCAAAGAGATCCATATGAAGTAGCTCGAGCGGTCTTCTCGTGGTCATGATGTTCTTCACAGGGTGACTTCCTCCAACTTGTTTTCCTGCTTGACAAGCACTGCACAATCTATCCTTGTCAAATATAACATCTTTTACTCCAAGGATATGATCACCTTTAATAAGCTTATCAAGATTTCGCATGCCCACATGACCTAACCTTCTATGCCACAACCAACCTTTGGAAGATTTAGCAATTAAGCAAGTTCTAGGTTGAGCCTTTTTAGTGAAATCAACAATATATAGATCACCTCTACGTATACCGGTAAAGACCATATTATGATTATCTCTACAAAACACTTGGCAATCTACTTCAGTAAATAGGACATTGAAGCCAAAGTCAGCAAGTCTAGATACAGAAAGTAAATTGTAGCCAAGAGATTCAACGAGCATAACATTTTGTATGGAGCTATCATGTGAGATGGCCACCTTACCAAGGCCAACCACCTTACCCTTTGAGTTATCACCAAAGGTGACATACTTTCGAGGGCCGTCGTTTTCAGCAAGCTCACGAAACATATCCTTATCTCCGGTCATGTGATCGGTACATCCACTATCAAGGACCCATTCCTTTCCTCCAGCCATGTAGCCGTGAAGATTAGCCATAAGACCAAAGTGTCTCATAGACTCATCGAGATCAAAGTCACTATCATCATCCTCATCATAGTATCCATGTTCAACATCGTCTTGTGATGAATCAATTCCTAGAGAGAATGATTCATTAGATAAATGATCATCACAATAACCATCTTTATGAATTCTAATGGCTTCGGAGATGATATTGCTAATGATTCCAACATCTCCTTTGGCACGCATGAGGTTAGTAAGCTCAAATAGACAATCACCAAACTTAGGATCATTGGAACTCATCTTACTTAAGGCAATAGACTTATGAAGAATTTCATTTAAGTTTTGCAAGAAATAGTTTGGAAATCGTTCCTCAAGAAATCTCCATATGGTGTAGGCACAATCAAGAGTAGGCAAGCAACCAAGCAAATTTCTAGGCAAACCTTTAGTGATAAGATTAACAGTTCTAAGGTTGCGGATCATGTCAATAGATTCATCAAGGGTAGGATGCAAAGGATCAACATGAGGTGCACAAGGGCTAGTAATGTACTTTTTCAAATGATATTCATTGAAAATCACAAGCATCTCATTCTTCCACTCATGAAAGAACTCTCCATCAAGTATAGGCACTCTATGTCTAAGACTCCCCAACGTAGACTCATCCATCTTCCTCCAATGGTGATTAAACCAAAGCAATGGAGACCAATGCTCTGATACCAATTGAAAGGATCGAGAAGAGGTGTCTAGAGGGGGGGGGGGTGAATAGACTCTTAACAAGTAAAAGTAGCAATTTTTATTTTCTTCAAGTTAAGGTAGAGTTTTAGCACAAGTTTAAACATTCACAATACATTTCAAGCAAGCATGGCAAGAGTATATGAGCAGTAGAAAGTAAAGCATGCAAGTTGCAAGAATGTAAAGGGATGGGATTGGATTGTGCAAACGCTATTGGAGACACGGAGATTTTTGGCATGGTTATGATAGGTGGTGCTATCGTACATCCACGTTGATGGAGACTTCAACCCACGAAGGGTAACGGTTGCGCGAGTCCACGGAGGGCTCCACCCACGAAGGGTCCATGAAGAAGCAACCTTGTCTATCCCACCATGGCAATCGCCCACGAAGGACTTTCCTCACTAGGGTAGATCTTCACGAAGTAGGCGATTTCCTTGCCCTTACAAACTCATTGGTTCAACTCCACAATATTGTCGGAGGCTCCCAAGTGATACCTAACCAATCTAGGAGACACCACTCTCCAAAAGGTAATGGATGGTGTGTTGATGATGAACTCCTTGCTCTTGTGCTTCAAATGATAGTCTCCCCAACACTCAACTCTCTCCCACGGATTTGGATTTGATGGAAAGATGATTTGAGTGAAAAGCAACTTGGGGAAGGCTAGAGATCAATATTCTTGTGGTTGGAATGGAATATCTTGGTCTCAACACATGAGTAGGTGGTTCTCTCTCAGAAAATGAATGCTGGAAGTGTAGGCACGTTCTGATGGCTCTCCTTTCGAATGAAGAGTGGGTGGAGGGGGTATATATAGCCTCCACACAAAATCTAACCGTTACACACAAATCACGAAACTCGGTGGGACCGAATCGAGAAACTCGGTCAGACCGATTTGGTTCAAAATGTGAATGTTAGGATTTTTGGTGGGACCGATATGATCAACTCGGTGGGACCGATGTGCTAGGGTTAGGGTAAAACCTCATCTCGGTTTGACCGATTACACAAACTCGGTGGGACCGATTTTGGTAATGAGCTAACCAGAGAGTTGGTCAAGCAAACTCGGTGAGACCGATTACAAATCTCGGTAAGACCAAAATTATTGCAA
This sequence comes from Triticum aestivum, assembly GCF_018294505.1. Classification (NCBI taxonomy): domain Eukaryota; kingdom Viridiplantae; phylum Streptophyta; class Magnoliopsida; order Poales; family Poaceae; genus Triticum; species Triticum aestivum. Next base: position 208,013,113 of record NC_057811.1, on the reverse strand, counting down.
CAGGAACCAGAGAGTTTGCAAGCCCATCTCCGTGAGACTGAGATCCCATTGGTGAGATCAAACTGATTAGGGTTTCTGGTAGTGGCTATGTCAAGTGAACTCGGTGGCTCCGGATAGATCAAATTGGTAGGGCTGAGTTTGACATTTGGTTTGGGACATATGTGGATATGAGAAAGTGGTTTAGGGCTTTGGAGCATATCACTAAGCACTTTGAGCAAGCAAGCCATTAAGAAACACCTCATCCCTTTTTAATAGTATTGACTTTCCTAAGGACTCAATGTGATCTTGGATCACTAAAATGAAAACGTAGAGTCTTGAGCTTTTGAGCTTTTGCCAATCCTTTGTTCTTAGCATCTTGTAGGGGTTCCACATCCTCTTGTCCATGCCACTCCATTTGTTGAACTTATCTAAAATATACTAGATAAAAACATTAGTCCAACAAGAGATATGTTGACATTAATTACCAAAACCACCCAGGGAGCACATGTGCTTTCAACACCGCAAAAAGAATTACATCATATGGATCTCCAAGAGACCATTGTATTGAGAATCAAATGAGAGAGAGGAAGCTATCTAGCTACTAACTACGGACCCGAAGGTCACGCATCATCGAGGAGGCACCAATGGAAGTGGTGAACCCCTCCATGATGGTGTCTAGATTGTATCTGGTGGTTCTGGACTCAGCGGCCGCTGGAATTGAATTTCGTCGACTCCCCTAGGGTTTCTGGAATATTGGGGTATTTATAGAGTAAAGAGGCGGTCCAGGAGGCCTAGGCGCGCCCTGGTGGGTTGTGCTCCCCTGGTAGCACCCCCTAGGTGCTTCTTCGGCCCACTGGTTGTCTTCTGGTCCAAAAAAATCCACAAAAAGTTTTGCTGCGTTTGGACTCCGTTTGGTATTGATTTCCTGCGATGTAAAAAACATGCAAAAAACAACAACTAGCACTTGGCACTATGTCAATAGGTTAGTACCAAAAAATGATATAAAATGACTATAAAACATCCAAGAATGATAATATAATAGCATGGAACAATAAAAAATTATAGATACGTTGGAGACGTATCACCCCCTCACAAGCATCCGCAACTACGAGAAAAGTATTAAGAATAAATTCTGACCATAGCATTAAACTTTTGGATCCAATCGGTCCCTTACGAAATAACGCATAAACTAGGGTTTAAGCTTCTGTCACTCTCGCAACCCATCATCTAATAACTACTCCACAATGCATTCCCTTAGGCCCAAATATGGTGAAGTGTCATGTAGTCGACGTTCACATGACACCACTAAGGGAATAACAATATACATACTATCAAAATATCAAACACATATCAAGTTCACATGATTACTTGCAACATGATTTCTCCCGTGACCTCAAGAACAAAAGTAACTACTCACATATGATAATCATGCTCAAGATCAGAGGGGTATTAAATAGCATATTGGATCTGAACATATAATCTTCCACCAAATAAACCATATAGTAATCAACTACAAGATGTAATCAACACTACTAGTCACCCACAAGCACCAATCTATAGTTCCGGTACAAAGATTGAACACAAGAGATGAACTAGGGTTTGAGATGAGATGGTGCTGTTGAAGATGTTGATGGATATTACCCTCTTCAAGATGGGAGAGTTGTTGGTGATGATGATGACGATGATTTCCCCCTCGGGGGGGGGGGGGAGTTCCCCCGCCAGAATCGCTCCACCGGAGGGCAAAAGTGCTCCTGCCCAAGTTCTGCCTCGAGATGGCGACGCTCCGTCTCGAAAGTCCTCTCCTTATTTTTTCTAGGCAAATTGACTTATATACCAGAAGATGGGCACCGAAGGTGGGCCTGGATGAGCACAACCTACCAGGGCATGCCTGGAGGCCTAGGCACGCCCTGGTGTCTTGTGCTCACCAGGGTGGCCCTCTCCGGTACTTAGCTGCTCCAGTATTTCTTATTTATTCCATAAAAATCCTCGTGAAGTTTCAGCTTGTTTGGAGTTGTGCAGAATAAGTGGCCTGACATACCTTTTCCAGGTCCAGATTTCCAGCTGCTAGAATTCTCCCTCTTTGTGTGAACCTTGCATATTATGAGAGAAAAGGTATTAGAATTACTCGAAAAAGCATTATTATGCATAAAAACATCATAAATAACAGTAGGAAAACATGATGCAAAATGGACGTATCACTTATTATTAGAGACCGTTCCGGCTTGTCCTTTGCTACAAAAAGGATTGGGCTACCTTGCTGCACTATTGTTACCATTAATATTACTTGCTTGTTACAAATTACCTTGCTATCAAAATATCTGTTACCGATAATTTTAGTACATGCAGAAAATACCTTGTTGAAAACCGCTTGTCGTTTCCTTCTGCTCCTCGTTGGGTTCGACACTCTTACTTATCGAAAGGACTACGGTAGATCCCCTATACTTGTGGGTCATCGAGGATCTTTTCTGGCACCATTGCCGAGGAGTGTAGTGCTTCTGGTGAGTGGAATTTGGTAAGGAAAAATTTACATTATGTGCTGAAATTTACTGTCACTTGTTACTATGGAAAATCATCCTTTGAGGGGTTTGTTCGGGGTATCTTCACCTCGACCGGAAGCACAAAGAGTTGCTCCTCAACCTACTACACCTACTGAAAATATTTATTATGAGATTCCTCGGGTATGATAGAGAAAACTGCTAGCTAATCCTTATGCAGGAGATGGAACGTTACATCATGATATGCACCTAATTTATGTGGATGAAGAAGAAACTATCATCTACAATGTTGATTCAGTTGTGCCTACTACTTATATAGAGAAACCACCATTCCCTGTTAGGATAAAGGAACATGCTAGGATTTCAACCGTGGTTAACAAAAGTAATATTAAAGTACCTAGACCCTCTGAACAAATTAAAGTTGAACCTAATGTTGCTATGGTTAAAGATCTCTTGGTTGATAATATTGATGGGCATGTTATTTATTTATGGGGTGAATAAGCTGCTAGAATTGTTAAACCTGATGATAAAGATAAGCATAAACCCGTTGTTGGCATGCTTGTTGTCTCTGTTAAAATAGGAGATCATTGTTATCATGGCTTATGTGATTTGGGCGATCGTGTGAGTGGTATCTCGTTTACCTTAATCAAGAAATTATGAATGATATTGCTCCTGCTGAAATATAAGACATTGATGTTACTATCAAGCCTGCTAATAGAGTCACTATTACACCACTTTGGATTGTTAGAGATGTTAAAGTCTTGTGTGGGAAAATAAAACATCCTACTGATTTTCTAGTTCTTGGTTCTCCACAAGATGATTTTTATCCCATAATATTTGGTAGACCTTTCTTGAACACTATTAATGCTTAGATTGAATGCGTTAAAGAGACTTTCAGTGTTAACTTTGGTGATATATTTCATGAGTTTAATTTCTCTAAGTTTCGTAGACAACCTCATAATAAAGAATTGCCTAGTAAAGATGAAATTATTGGTCTTGCTTCTATTGTCGTACCTCCTACTGATCCGTTAGAATAATATTTGCTACGCCATGAAAATGATATGAACTTGAATGAAAGAAATGAAATAGATAAGATGTTCTTTGATCAACAACCTATTCTTAAACACAATTTTGAAAGTGCAACTAATCCCCTGGTGGTTTTGGTAATTCATAACAACATATAGCTCATTGGACTAATATCCATTCAAGTTGAATATTCCAGAAAGTTCAATGATTGGCATGACATGGACTAGAGATGTGGACCCCTCCAAATGCTAAGGACAAATATTGGCAAAAGCTCAAGACTCTTCATCTCTATTTTAGTGATCCAAGATCACATTGAGTCCATAGGAAAAGCTAATACTATTAAAAGGGGACGAGGTGTTGCTTAATGGTCTACTTGCTCAAAATGCTTAGTGATATGCTCCAAAGCTCTCAACCACTTTCTGGAATCCCAATATGTCCTAAACGTAAAGTCAATCTCACCTCACCGATTTGATCTATCCGGCGCCACCGAATTCCTTTGACATAGCCATAGCCAGAAACCCTAATCAGTTCGGTCTCACCGATAAGGATTTCGGTCTCACCGAGATGGGATTGCAAACTTTCTGTTTCCCTTCGTAACATTTAGGTCCCACCGAAATGAACAATTGGTCCCACCGAGTTCGCAATGCAAACTCTCTGTTTCCCTTTTCACAACATTTCGGTCTTACCGAAAGGAGCGGTCGGTCCCACCGAGTTTGCCTGACCAACTCTCTTGTTTGCTCATTGATGAAATCGGTCTCACTGAGTTCATGCAATCGGTCACACCGAGATGAGGTTTTGCCCTAACCCTAGCACACCGGTCCCACCGAGTTGATCATGTCGGTCCCACCGAGAATCCTAACGTTCACATTTTGAATTGAATCGGTCTCACCGAGTTCACCTATTCGGTCTGACCGAGTTGGGTCAAATGTGTGTAACGGTTAGATTTTATTTTGTGTGGAGGCTATATATACCCCTCCACCCCTTCTCTATTCAATAGAGAGCCATCAGAACGTGCCTACACTTCCACTACTCATTTTCTGAGAGAGAACCACCTACTCATGTGTTGACACCAAGACATTCCAATCCAACCACAAGAATCTTGATCTCTAGCCTTCCCCAAGTTGCTTTCCACTCAAATCATCTTTCCACCATAGCCAAATCTATGAGAGAAAGTTGAGTGTTGGGGAGACTATCATTTGAGGCACAAGAGCAAGGAGTTCATCATCAACACACCATCTATTACCTTTTGGAGAGTGCTGTCTCCTAGATTGGTTAGGTGTCACTTGGGAGACTCCGTCAAGATTGTGGAGTTGAACCAAGGAGTTTGTAATGGCAAGGAGATCACCTACTTCGTGAAGATCTACCCAAGTGAGGCAAGTCCTTTGTGGGAGATGGCCATGGTGGGATAGACAAGGTTGCTTCTTCGTGGACCCTTCGTGGGTGGAGCCCTCCATCGACTCGCGCAACCGTTACCCTTCGTGGGTTGAAGTCTCCATCAACGTGGATGTACGATAGCACCACCTATCTGAACCACGCCAAAAATCTCCGTGTCTACATTGCGTTTGCCTTCTCCGAACCCTTCCCTTTACCTTCATATGCAATGTTTTACTTTTCGCTGCTACACTCTTAGAATTGCAGGTGTAAGTTGATTACTTGACTTGTGCTAAGTTGCTAAAATCTGCCAAGACTTAAAATTGGGAAAAGGCTAGATTTTTATTTGGTCAAGTAGTCTAATCACCCCCCTCTACACCTACTTTCGATCCTACAAGTTGTATCAGAGCGTTGGTCTCCATTTTCCTTGATTTCCATAGCTTTTGTGATCATAGCCTTGGTTTCACAAACCTAGGAGAGTATGGCATCTAGTACTAATTTTGCTAGTTGGAAGCATAAGATGAAAATGCATATTCTTAGACATAACCCCGCCGTTTGGGCCATTGTGTGTATTGGTTTGCAAGGTGAATTCTTCGAAGATGGAAGAGAACCGAACCGTGAAGCAACTGCGGGAGAATTGAAGATGTTGCAATACAACGCTCAAGCTTGCGATATCCTCTTCAATGGATTGTGCCCCGAAGAATTCAACAAAATCAGCCGCCTTGAGAATGCATAGGAAATTTGGGATACTTCGGTTGATATGCATGAAGGTACCGAGTCCGTCAAGGAATCCAAATTGGATGTGCTTCAAAGTCAACGTGACAAGTTCAAAATGAAGGATGGTGAAGGTGTCGCTGAAATGTACTCTAGGCTTGCTCTCATCACAAATGAGATTGATTCTAGTAGTAACAATAATCATTTTAAATCCAATATTGTTGCTTCTAGTAGTTCACTTGATTCCACTAATGATTCTCTTAGCCAAGTTACACTTGAGCAAGAAAATAGCTTATTGAAGGGAATTATAGAGAAAGGTGTCTACAAGAGCCTTGCCGAAAGTAAGCAATTTGAGGAAATTGTGCGCAAGCAAGGAAGGCAACGGAAGAATCAAGGGGTTGGTTTTGAACTCAAGTTCAATACCAATGGACTTGAGTGGGAAGAAGATCAATACCCCAAGACGAAGTCTGTTCCTCAATAAGAGAAGTATGATCCCACTTCTTTCAAGGGAACACAGGCTAAAGATGATCATCCACCACAAGAGCACAAGCTAAAAGGCAAGGACAAGCTTCAAGAGGAGATTGATGCATTTGAAGAAGCTCCTAAGGCCTTGGTCAAGTGGGTTCCCAAGACTTCATCAAGTTCTACTTTATCAAGTACGACTACAACTCCAAGGATCCCCATCAAGTGTAGCGACCCGACCCGAATGGATCAAGTCTCTGTGCTTAAGTGTCATCCTTGGACCGGTATGCTGACACACACAGTGCTCGAGGATTTATAACAGAGGTAAATCACATGTATAAAATAACGTAAATACTATTACCTCAATCCATATAGCGGAAGTAACAACAAGGTTGTGGAGTTCCCAACAACGCCAATGACAAAGTTGAGTGCAGACATCGTAACCCTAACGTATCACTTACTCGTCGTAAGATTCCTGGAACATGAGAAGTTGCAGCCATGTAGGTCAGTACATTGAATGTAATGGCAATTTCACACCATAGAGTAATAATGAGAATGTCTATCTCTATATGCATATTTGGCTGGTGGAGGCTCTAAGTTTAATTTTTGCATAAATCTAATTTTTTCCTACAACAAAGGAATAAATTTTATTTAACTACAAAGTTTGTTAAAAAAATATTGAGAAGGTAACCCCAACTCAATCCCAAAATAATATTAACAACCCAACAAATTCATTAGGTAAAGTGATGAGATCAACATGATAATTCAAGAACCATATACTCAAGATGTCCATAACCGGGGACATGGCTAATCATGATTAGTTTGTACACTCTGCAGAGGTTTGCGCACTTTTCCCCACAAGACTCGATCTCCTCCTTTAAATATCTCGCACTGCAGGATGTTTGAGAAACGGATGACCGAGACATAGTCTTTCAGAAACGTTAGCTCGTTACGACGGGTAGACAGTACCACCTACATCCCCTACATCTGCTAGTCTACCACTGTAAGAGGTCACACAACATACTCAACTATGCCAGAGCCCATAATGGCTTGTGGGTGCACGCGGAAGTTTCCAGCATGAATAATCTTATGAACCCTTTGAGCTTGGGTGGCAAACCATAGGATGATCACACGGGTTCCCCGTGATCTCCTTGGACAACACTGGATTCCCCAGGTGCCCACAAACAATCCACCGAGATGTGTATTAAAGTAGCCACCTTAAGTTTAAACCTTAGTTTGGCAATAACTCTCACATCTGTCATGAATTCTCTCAAACCAAACCACGTCTACGAGCATAGCATAGCAGTATAAGCATATCGCAGTAAATACCCAGGGTTTGATATAAGACAATAGGTTCTACCTCATCAACTACTTCCCAATACCCACATGTTATCAAAATCCTACTCATGCAATGTTTGAGGGTTGAAACTAATGCATAAAAACTGGGTACGAAGAGTATGATCAAAGTGTGAACTTACCTTGTACTGTTGATGAAGATGATTCACACTCATAACTCCTGATAGTTCTACTCGTCACACTCTGTTCAATCTATCGTGAGCAAGCAATTGCATACATAAGCCCTCATGCAAAGGAATCGAAGAAAAGATCTTGGAAAACTTTGAAAACAAGCAATTAACTCTTGCAACAGAAAACAATTTCTAACAATACCAAAATTAAGTGAATTTGACCTTATCAGAAAGTTTAGGTCAAGAGCTTCAAATAGCAAAAGAATCAATTAAATCGGGGATATAAAACTCGAGTTATGAACAAAAGAAGTTTGAATTCAAATATGTTTGAAACCAAATTTTAAACTTTCAAAAATATCCTTAAGTTGTTTTACTGGATAGAGGGGATCATAGCAAAGAAATTGGCGTTGGTTCCGTTGGATTTGGATAAACGGTGTAAAGTTGTGATCGCTTAAAGTTCAGGGGCTAATCTATAAATAAAAATATTCATGGATGGGTCCCTGGACAAAAATAAAAATAAAAGAATAAATCTAACGAACGAACGTTCGCTACAGAACCTAATCCGACGAAAACTGTTCGCTACCGAATACTAACGGACTAACGCCCTCTAATTAAACTAACCTAACTAAATAAACCGATTAAAAAGAAAAAACCGAAAAAAACCGGGTCAGGCGGTCGGTTTATACCGGTCGGGGTAGGCAGTTCGACCGCAGCGGCGGTTCCCGGCGGTTTCCCATGGCGGCGGCGTCGGCGAGGAGCGGCGGGTCGGGCGGAGGCGAAGTGAGGCGGCTCCGGCGTGGCGGCGCGAAGGCGGTGGCGAGCGCGGCTATGCGGTGGCGGATCTCAACGCCGGTGGCGGCGGTGGTAGTGGGATGCGGCGACGCTGCGAGTTGTGGAAGAGAGACGGGGCCCGGGGCGGAGTATTTATAAGAGGGGGGGCAAGGTGGCGTGGGGAAGGGGCTAGGCGGTGGGGAGAGTCCGGCGGCGACACGGGTCGCCGGCGGCGGCGGCTTCGCTCGGGACTCTGTCCTCAGCCGGAGATGGGGACGGTGGCACGGCGCTGGGCCGGCTGGGCTGGGCGCAACCCAGTTTGGTCGGCCCGAAGAGTTTTTTTTAAAATAATTTTGCAGACAAGAAAAAACATAAGATGATATAAAATAAAAATATACTATAGGCATATAATATATCAAAATTTTCAGAAAAAGATTTTCTACAACATGAACATTTTTTTAACGTCAAATAAAATCCACAACAATTTAAATAAAGCAAAGAGTGCTACAATTGCAATAAAACCTCATAAAAATCATTTTTAAAATACCAAATAATTTCAAATTTATTTCTCTCCAATTTTCTAATGTAGGGAATCATTTTACCCTAATTTCCATATGTTTTATTTTTTGGAGAAAAATAATATGTATAAAACCCAAATAACTCCAAATTGAAAATAATTTCAAAAGGAATTTAAATGTGATTCTTTTAAACTTCCAACTCATATTTCATATGTTTTGAAGAAGTCATTTTATCTTCTCTCATGAAAATCATTGAGTTGCTTAAAGTTTCTGAATTTAAAAATATTTCCAAATGGAATTCAAATCTTTTCAAAACCCTTTTCATTTATTTAAATGGAAGAAGTCATATCATCTTCACTCCAGGGTTTTGTGATGAAATGAATTTGAATTCATGGAGATCATAAATGCAATGTGAAAGTTTGGGAAAGTCCTTTTATTCCCTCTCATTTAACTTTCAAAAAGTTTCAAATTTCACTCAAGTTCACACAAGCAACCACACCACAATCAAACAATCAATCAAAAGTATTTATTTAATATAACATTCCAAAATTTAGAATTTTGGGATGTTACAAACCTACCACCCTTAAAATGAATCTTGCCCTCGAGATTCGGAGAGGCTAGCAAGAAATAGGTTAGTTCGGGGTCTCCTCAAAATCCATCGATTGTCATAGGGGGGTCTGGGGTGCTACCACCCTTAGAAGCATGGTTACGGTTCCATCAAGACGCAGGTCGCACATCCTTATTGTTGGCAGTGTCGATCTTCTCAGATCTTCAGGATAATTCCTTCTTTGGGCTCTTTCGGTGGGGCATAAACTTTCTTTTCCTCAAAATCTCGTGTCCTTTCATCTTGGTAAGGTTCTTCCGAGACTGGGTCTTCTTATCTGATAGGTCTGGCGCCAATACTAAACAACTATCGATATCTCATGGTGGTCATCAAACAATTTGACTGGGTCCTTGCAGAAAATGGGTCTGGGCTTCATTCTCACCGTATGACCTATGGTTGGCAACAGCTGCCTTGTACAAGGGAAAATTGTCATACCTTTCTAAGGTTCAAACAAGGTTTTGATCATCGTCGCTCTACTATGGGTATGTCACTCAGATTTACCATCCCATATAGCAAGGAGAATAATAAGAGTAAGTCGGTATGGTGATCAATCCATCCCGCACCCAAATCATTATCTTGTATATGGTTTAGCAAATCTCGCATTCTAACACTCGGTCATCCTCACAAGCATTGCAGAATTTCTCTTGTCGATGAACCAAGTTCGAATAAATCCATTGATTCTGCAAGCTAAACAAACATCTATCGTTTCTTCACAACTCTTAGGTTTTGCGTAACTTCTATAAGATCGTCTGTTGATAAAGGCATATCCTCTTCAAGGGTTTTTCCTTCAGCAAGAGTGTGCTTGCTTCTTGGCAGGTCCTGGAGCCTGTGGGTTATGGGCTCACCTCATCACATTTATAGCTTCAACTCATCCTGGGGTTACAATTGCTCCATATTACCAACATTATACCTCCTTTATATCCAATAGTACTTCATCCCTTCATATTCTTGGGGTATTCCACATATCGAGATAAAACTCATACTTATTTTGTCCAAAGTCCACTTAGTGGAATATCATTAACTTTTCCAGGGGTCAAGTGTCCTCACAGGGTACTACCACCCTTGAAATGCACAAATTCTTCCATAGACCATATTTCTCATATCCTCGAAAATGGTCAAAATCTTTCTTCATATATAGAATAACAACTCTTAAAATACAAATTGGTACCAACGATGCTAACTTTATTGATTCTCAAATTATTACAATCTCCTGCATTTCCATTACATGCCTCAACTCAACACCACAATATAAAAGAATTGTTTCCACTACTATTACTGTATTTCTTTCTCCAACTTAACTATTTATCACAAGTCTCCTTCTCCTTGGGGCAATCTCTGGCAAAGTGCTCCGCTTCATCACAACGGGAACATATTACTTCTGACAAGTGTCGAGGTTTCCTTGTGATTATATAGCCTCCTAGGGTCCTCATCTTCCCTTTTGGGCAATCATTGAAGTAGTGCCCTGAATCTTTGCACCTGAAACATGTGATATGACTTAGGTCCTTCTTTGTAGAAATTCGGTTGTTCCTAGGATCCAATCTATTTCTCTTCCTGGACTTTTCCGTGCCAATCAGGGCTTCTATTTCCTGTGGGTCATACTCTACTTCGTCTTTCGGGAATTCTACTAGGTCCCCATTCAGACAATTTTGGGAGATGTGTCCTTCTCCACCACATGAATAGCATGACTTGGTGCAAGGTTTAATTGGTTCTTCTTTGGGTGTGTCCTCCACCTCTTCCTCCATCACCGATTCTTCCAAAATTTCCATGAGGGCTCCTTTCATAGCTTCTTTCTTTTGCTGGATGGTTCTTTGTACCATGGGGTAAATGTGACACTGAGCAGGGTAGTGGGTAGTTCCTTCACACAAGAAACAAGTACTCTGCCTAGTTGGGCATTCTTCAGCCGGGTGACTTCCTTCACAATTAGGGCATTCATCCTTGTGTTCTTTATGGTTGTGTCCTATTTCTCCACAAAGCTTGCATGCATAGGGTTTCTTCATATCATTTCCATAAGGCTTCAAATTCGGGGACACAAGACGAGACTTAAGCAAAGTCAACTTAAATTCCTTCCAAGTGGTTACTCCTTGCCATCCATTGATGGTTTGGTACATCATCCACCAAGTAGCAGCACCTCTTTCCAAGCACTGAAGAGCATGCTGGGCCATATCCTTTCCGGCCATAGAGTTATTCTTCATGTGATCTTCCATGTTCTGAATCCATCGGTCCGTCTCCAATTGACTTATCGGTCCCGGAAAGGTGACTTCATCTCCATTCATCCTCTATTGGTTCCAAGGGTTTTGGGGTGAGATAAGAGAGATAGGGAGGGATACACACAATACAAACAAAAGTTTTGAAAAGACAAATTTTATTTGTGGCTGTCGGAAAACATCAAACAAATGACAACTCACAAACGTCGCATCTAACATAAGTATATAACAGGGGTTTGGTCTTCTAAAGGTCAATAAATCTTCAAAAATTCACCAAACACTTCAAGTCTTGTTCCTGTCTCCGATGGCTACTTCCGATCGTGCTTATCCTTCTCAAGTTCTTCTGCCAGGTCATTTTCGTTGACGCGAAATCTCTCGTGATGTCCGTTAAGAGTTGCGTTCCAAACTTCTGGGTTTCAACATCCTTGGCATGAACCATGGTCCTACTGTCCTTCAGTTCCTAACGAATCTCTGGTAGCTCGAGGTTTTGCTCCTCTAGCTTGGCTACTTTCATCTTCTGGGTCCTGAGTTCTTCACGAAATGCTTCCTTGTCAAATATGGCTTCCTGCAGGTCCATCTTAAAATTCTTGATGTAATACTCGAGATCCTGGCGATACACCGGCTAAGGTTAAGACTTCATCTTTTGCTGATAGGTGCTCCATTAGCCCTTTTGTAATCCAATCCTTCAAAGAAATGCATGCTTAGCTTAGCACGGTGACAATAGCATAAGCGGGCGATATCATCATGGATAGCTGTGTTTCTGCACTTGTTGTTGTCATGAGTTATCATTCCATAGTTGTTATCTCCTACCTTAGGGTTTTCTTGACAAAACTTTGAGTTTTAACTCTCCATGTTCCGGTCTTTCTCCGACACACCTTGATTTCGGGTATTGACAGCTTCAATAGTCTGGCAAGTTCCATAAGGGTAGCCTTCCTAGGTCATACCAATCTAGAAATTCTTCAGAGCCTTCAAATTCTCCTAGTCTTCGGAGTCTTCAACCGTTGTAGTTTCCATTATTATAATGCACGGTAAAATCCTCTTCATTTCGAAGTGGTCTTAGTTGTCCGATATCTTGTCCTTCTCAGAGTAGTCACATGAGTCGAATCTTCGTGTGGTCAAAAGGAGAAAGGGTATAGTCTAACTAAAAGGGAATATTTGATAAAGCTCCGAAAAGAAGAGATGTAAAAGATCTTTTTGAAAAATAAGGTTTTAGAGAAAGTCTTTCCTATGGGTTTGCTAGTTTCTAGGGGTCACGTCCTACAGTCAACATGTGCTCTGATACCATCTTGTAGCGACCAGACCCGAATGGATCAAGTCTCTATGCTTAAGTGTCATCCCTGGATTAGTATGCTGACACACACAGTACTCGAGTATTTATAACAGAGGTAAATCACATGTATAAATAACATAAATACTATTACCTCAATCCATATAGCGGAAGTAACAACAAGGTTGTGGAGTCCCCAACAACGCCAACGGCAAAGTTGAGTGCAGGCATCGTAACCCTAACGTATCACTTACTCATCATAAGATTCCTGCAACATGAGACGTTGCAACCATGTAGGTCAGTACATTGAATGAACTGGAAATTTCACACCATAGAGTAATAATGAGAATGTCTATCTCTATATGCATATTTGGCTGGTGGAGGCTCTAAGTTTAATTTTTGCATAAAGCTATTTTTTCCCTACAACAAAGGAATAAATTTTATTTAACTACAAAGTTTTTTAAAAATATATTGAGAAGGTAACCCCAGCTCAATCCCAAAATAATATTAACAACCCAACAAATTCATTAGGTAAAGTGATGAGATCAACATGATAATTCAAGAACCAGATACTCAAGATGTCCATAACCGGGGACACGGCTAATCATGATTAGTTTGTACACTCTGCAGAGGTTTCCGCACTTTTCCCCACAAGACTCGATCTCCTCCGTTAAATATCTCGCACTACATGATGTTTGAGAAATGGATGACCGAGACACAGTCTTTCAAAAGCGTTAGCTCGTTACGACGGGTAGACAGTACCACCTACATCCCGTACATCTGCTAGTCTACCACTGTAAGAGGTCACACAACATACTCAACTATGCCAGAGCCCATAATGGCTTGTGGCTGCACACGGAAGTTTCCAGCATGAATAATCTTATGATCCCTTTGAGCCTGGGTGGCAAACCATAGGATGATCACACGGGTTCCCCGTGATCTCCTTGGACAACACTGGATTCCCCAGGTGCCCACAAACAATCCACCCAGATGTGTATTAAAGTAGCCACCTTAAGTTTAAACCTTAGTTTGGCAATAACTCTCACATCTGTCATGAATTCTCTCAAACCAAACCACGTCTACGAGCATAGCATAGCAGTATAAGCATATCGCAGTAAATACCCAAGGTTTGATATAAGACAATAGGTTCTACCTCATCAACTACTTCCCAATACCCACATGTTATCAAAATCCTACTCATGCAATGTTTGAGGGTTGAAACTAATGCATAAAAACTGGGTATGAAGAGTATGATCAAAGTGTGAACTTACCTTGTACTGTTGATGAAGATGATTCACACTCATAACTCCTGATAGTTCTACTCGTCACACTCCGTTCAATCTATCGTGAGCAAGCAATTGCATACATAAGCCCTCATGCAAAGGAATCGAAGAAAAGATCTTGGAAAACTTTGAAAACAAGCAATTAACTCTTGCAACAGAAAACAATTTCTAACAGTACCAACATTAAGTGAATTTGACCTTATCAGAAAGTTTAGGTCAAGAGCTTCAAATAGCAAAAGAATCAATTAAATCGGAGATATAAAACTCGAGTTATGAACAAAAGAAGTTTGAATTCAAATCTGTTCGAAACCAAATTTTAAACTTTCAAAAATATGTTTAAGTTATTTTAATGGATAAAGGGGATCATAACAAAGAAATTGGCGTTGGTTTCGTTCGATTTGGATAAACGGTGTGAAAGTTGTGATCGCTAAAAGATCAGGGGCTAATCTGTAAATAAAAATATTCACGGATGGGTCCCTGGCCGAAAATTAAAATAAAAGAATAAATCTAATGAATGAACGTTTGCTACAGAACCTAATCCGACGAAAACTGTTTGCTAATGAATACTAATGGACGAACGTCCTCTAATTAAACTAACCTAACTAAATAAACCGATTAAAAAGAAAAAATTGAAAAAAAACCGGGTCGGGCGGTCGGTTTATACCGGTCGGGGTAGGCGGTTCGACGGCGGCGGCGGTTCCCGGCGGTTTTCTGCGGCGGCGGCGTCGACGAGGAGCGGCGGGTCGGGCGGAGGCGAGGCGAGGCGGCTCCGGCGACTGCACGGGGCGGCGCGAAGGCGGTGGCGGGGCGCGGTTGTGAGGTGGCGGATCTCGACGCTGGTGGCGGCCGCGGTTGTGGGATGCGGCGGCGCTGCGAGTTGTGGAGGAGAGACGGGGCCCGGGGCGGAGTATTTATAGGAGTGGGCGAGGTGGCGTGGGGAAGGGGCTAGGTGGCGGGGAGAGTCCGGCGGCGGCTTCGCTCAGGACTCTGTCCCGAGCCGGAGATTGGGACGGTGGCGCGGCGCTGGGCTGGGCGCGGCCCAGTTCGGTCGGCCCGAAGAGTTTTTTTTAAAATAATTTTACAGACAAGAAAAAAATAAAACAAAATAAAATAAAAATATACTATAGGCATATAATATATCAAAATTTTCAGAAAAAGATTTTCTACAACATGAACATTTTCTTAACGTTAAATAAAATCCACAACAATTTAAATAAAGCAAAGAGTGCTACAATTGCAATAAAACCTCATAAAAAGCATTTTTAAAAATACCAAATAATTTCAATTTTATTTCTCTCCAATTTTCTAATGTAGGGAATCATTTTACCCTAATTTCCATATATTTATTTTTGGAGAAAAATAATTTGAATAAAACCCAAATAACTCCAAATTGAAAATAATTTCAAAAGGAATTTAAATTTGATTCTTTTAAACTTCCAACTCATATTTCATATGTTTTGAAGAAGTCATTTTATCTTCTCTCATGAAAATCATTGAGTTGCTTAAAGTTTCTGAATTTAAAAATATTTCCAAATGGAATTCAAATCTTTTCAAAACCCTTTTCATTTATTTAAATGAAAGAAGTCATATCATCTTCACTCCAGGGTTTTGTGATGAAATGAATTTGAATTCATGGAGATCAGAAATGCAATGTGAAAGTTTGGGAAAGTTCTTTTATTCCCTCTCATTTAACTTTCAAAAAGTTTCAAATTTCACTCAAGTTCACACAAGCAACCACACCACAATCAAACAATCAATCAAAACTATTTATTTAATATAACGTTCCAAAATTTAGAATTTTGGGATGTTACACAAGTTGATGTGGGTCCCAAAGAAGAACTAGAGAGTTCTTGAGGGTGACTCCGCCAACATACTTCACTCATATTCATTTTGGCAATGACAAGTGCAATCAACTTTCACATCTTGCACTAGTTCAAGGAGTCACAAGCCCTCTTGTTGGTAAGACAAGGGGCAACGTAACCTAATGCTTTCATGGACAATATCATATGTGTATTTCACTCTATGTCTATGGATATCCTTGCATGTTCCTTGTGGCACTAACCCATGTAGGTATTGAAAGTGCAACTCACTCCAATGGATTGCTCCAAATGATATACATCAACATTGAGCATCTACATCTTTTTTTTGACCAGAAGAGCATATACATCTTCAACACCTACATGAAGTCATCATCGACAAAACCCAAGGTTAGTTCATCCCTCTTAGGGGGGATATCACATCTAGGGGGAGCTTTGCTCTAAGAATTGAGCTAAAGCAACTCTAATGGTGTGAAAACAACAATGCTTTATGTAAAAGTGGTAACCCCACTTGTGCTTAAACGATGAGTATGACCTACGATCAAATGTTCTCATTTGACTCCTCAGTCAATATACTCATATATAGATGACCTAGTCATCGCCAATTGCTTGATAGACGCTAGAGTGTTTGTGCATGCTTTGTCACATATTTCATTTGCTATCTTATTGTGTGAGCATGTTGGTTGCATATTTTTCCCCATTCGAGGACATCCATTTGTTGTTTTGATTGTTTGGCTTTTCTTTTTGCCAAATGGATGGACAAGAATGCCTAAGAACTCCTTCTAGCTATCTATGCTTTTCTTGTCTCAAACTCTATTCATGCTACATCACAAAGTTTGATGAAGTCGAATTCGGACCCTCCGGGTGAGGAGCACTCGGAGCAACCGATCCGTCAAGGGCTTAACTTCCAAAATCTCTCAATGACATCTCGGTCTGACTGATTCATTCCCTTCGGTCTCACCGAACTCGTTGAGTTGATCTAGGTTTTCATCTCGGTGCAATCGATTAGAACTGTTCGGTCTCACCGAGTTGCGGTAACCGCTTGCTATTCGGCATCTCGGTGCCACCGAGTGGTTCCACTCGGTCACAGAGATTACAACATCCAGAATGAAGCCTGTCAAGCCAACCTTCCTTCGAAAGCCGTGCCCACGGTTATGAGGCAGATGGGAATTTGTTAATGTCCAGTTGTAGAGAACTTGTCACTTGACTTAATCCGACAGTGACCGGGTATATATATACGCGGGTTGAATTTTGGAAATCACTTCAAACCTCCAACCGCGCCTGCCCAGCTCTGCCGCCCCTCCAGATCTCCGGATCATTGCCGTTGTTGCCAACGAACTCCTGTCGCTGGTCTCCGCTGCCGTCAACAGGAATCTTCACCGCCGTTGTCGCTCTAGCGAGTTCATTGCCAAGTTAGATTATGAACTCGATCCCTTTGTGTATTCCTTAACTCCGATTCTTGCACAAAGGACAATGCCATGTATCTAGCCACGATTGAGATCCTTCTATCAAACCAAAACTTCCTCTAGATTAGTTTTGATGCAAAAACTTAGGGTTAGGTTTCCGCCGAAGTCATCTCGGACCGACCGATTTGGAGTATCCGGTCTCACTGATTTGGCCCAGGCCATTGCACATGTACTACTCGGTCTGACCGAAGTGTACGAATCAGTGTGACCGAGTTCACTTTCTATGTGAAACCCTAGCATCTCGGAGTCACCGAACTGTGTCTCGGTCTAATCGATTTCACATTTTTAGACTCTAAAGTTGCTTCAGTGTCACCGAGTTTGTCATATCGGTAGCTCCGAAATGCTTTCTGTAGAAATCTAAAATTAAGTTTTTGTCTCAACTTTTTGCCAAAATAGCCGTGCTTTGTGATGCTCATCTACTCTATCTCAACCTATCTATTCACAGGGTCAGTGTCAGCCATGTCAGACAACAGTGACAACCAGAACAGGTCAGAAGAGCATGCGAATCTCAGTGAGGGCACTAGTCCCTCAAATAGCAGCTATGATGAGGGTAGTAGAAGCACCCCAAGCAATCTGCCTAAGGCTACAACTAGGCAGAGGAAGAAGAGAAACTTTGAATCTGAATCTGAAGATTTTTTGGTTGATGAGGAGGTCACTTCCAAGAAGAAAGTGATCAAGAAGGAGCAAGTTGCTGCTGCTGGCATCAAGCCTGGAATGAAGAAGAAGGCTCTTGCTCAGAGGAAGCCCATGTCCAAAGCCAGGGCCTCCACTCTTGGTACCATGAAATCAACAGAAGAAGAGGCTGCTGGGGGCAAGAAAAGGAAGGAAAGGGTCAAGATGGCCAGAGTAATTGGAAAGCCTTCCATGATGAAGGAATTGGTTGAGGATGATGAAGAGGAGGAGGAAGAAGCTGCTGCACCTCCACCAAAGTCTCAGAAACTCTTGGGGGATGCTATCAAGTCTGGGGCTGCACCATCTAAGCCCAAGACAGCTCCCAAGCATATTCACAAACTCAAGCTCCAAAGCCAAAAACACCTAAGAGATCCATAAGAAATATTTCAGCCGCAGAGAAGAACAAGTCCCCAGTGCCTGAAGTTCAAGAGGATGAGGAGCAGCAAGTGCTCAGGAAGCTCAAACAAAAAATTCCAGATCATGATGACAATCATCCAATTGCTGAAAACATGAAAGTGAGAAAGGATGCAGGTCCCAGACTATGGAGACAGGCAGACCCATATGCTGTGAGGAGAAGGACTGCTGTGGATTACAGGTTTCACACCAAGGAGCAGCAAGACTTTTATGAAACAGTTCTTCTAGACAAGAAGCCCATAGTCAGTGACATGAGATGGGTTGACTGGAAGTTCATTGATGACAATGAAGATTACTTCCCTCGAGTTCATGAGAGCTTCAGAATGAATGAAGTGGACACTTTTGTTGGTCAGAAATTGACTAAATGGAATGATCTGATGGTGATGCAATTTTATTCCAGTGCACATTTTTACCCAAATGGCAAGATAGTCTGGATGACAAAAGGTACTAGGTACCAATCCTCCATTGCTGAGTGTGCCAAATTGATCAATGCCCTTGAAGAGGTTGAGGATGATACATATGTCTATGCCAAGCCCAGGAAAGACCATAACTCCATGGCTAATATGTACAAGGAAATACCTATGATGCCTTGGAGACTCGCAAGTTTGGCTCCATCTACTATCTGCTGTCAGGATTGACCACCATTAACACTATACTGAGGCACACCCTGCTGCCCAAGTCTGGGGATCATAGGATGATCCATGGTCATTCAATCAACTTGCTGCATATGTTTTATGTGCCTGAAAAGTTCAAGGTGATGACATTGATTGTTGAAACGATCAAGAGGACTGCTGCAGATCAGAAGAGGTCATGTGGATATGCCCCCCACATTCAGATGCTCATCAACTCCAAGATGGGAACATGCACATATCTACTAGACAGAGAGCACCTTCCCTTGAGGACAGACTTTGAGGACAGTGTTGTTGTCATGGATGCATGACATCCTACATTTGTAGAGGCTCAGGAGAAGCGAGAGAAAGCAAAGGCAGCAAAGACTTCCAAGATACCAGATGTCTCAGCTGTAAATCTCAAGACCAAGCAGGACAAGCTCAGCTATCTTCTTGAGGCCATAGTGAGAATAGAGAAAGGACTAGCCACCCTGACTCGAAATCAAGAGAGCCTTGAGAGGATCTTTGAGACAAAGCGGCATGACTTAGATGTGAAGGTCACTGAGATTCAGACCTTGGTTGAGAAGATTCAGGAAGATCTTGAGGACAGGAGTGACATGCCAACCACAGAGGCATTTCAGAGAGTGCCTAGAGCACATAGGTCTGTAGGTGTGCCAGCCAGTGATACGAGAGCTACCACTGCCTCGGTTGCCCATCCAGTTGCAAATCCTCCAGTTCCTCAGACATCATCAGAAGCTTTTGCAGATGTTGTCCTCTTCACGCCATCTTCGCACATCGGAGCTCCTGGAGATCATGCTTAGAGTCCCGCGTAGCACTATGCATTTTCGAGCTTTTTGGTAACTTGTTGCCAAAGGGGGAGATAGTGTATAGATCATAGGCTTCGAGAGAGAGAGAGAGTGTGTGTATTTTGCTTTTGTTTGGCTCTCTTGCTACTTGTCGTTTGATCATTTGCTTGCTACCATATTTGTGCTTGTGTGAGAGATACTCTTATGATCATGTGTTTGATCATTATGCTTTAATGTGTGCTTGAATGATGTTATCTTAATACTTATGTATGATCAATCATGTTTGCCTTGGTGATGAGTGCATGTCATTTATATCCTATCATTTTGAGCGCTCCACCAAGATGTATGTGACATGGAAGAGTAACCCATGATCCTAATCAATTGTATGCATTTGCATTCAAAAGCAAATTTTAAATAATGCACAAATTTAGGGGGAGCTCTTGATTATCACATACTTCTCAAAGCGACGATATATTTCATTCTTATTATCATTTGTCTAAGCTTTGATCTATATGTTGTCATCAATTATGAAAAAGGGGGGATTTAAAGTGCAACTAATCCCCGGGTGGTTTTGGTAATTCATAACAACATATAGCTCACTGAAGTAATATCCATTCAAGTTGAATATTTCAGAAAGTTCAATGATTGGCATGGCATGGACTAGAGATGTGGACCCCTCAAAATGCTAAGGACAAATATTGGCAAAAGCTGAAGACTCTTCATTTCTATTTTAGTGATCCAAGATCATATTGAGTCCATAGGAAAAGTCAATACTATTAAAAGGGGATGAGGTGTTGCTTAATGGTTTACTTGCTCAAAATGCTTAGTGATATGCTCCAAAGCCCTCAACCACTTTCTCAAATCCCAATATGTCATAAACCTAAAGTCAATCTCGGCCTCACCGATTTGATCTATCCGGCACCACCGAGTTCCTTTGACATAGCCATAGCCAGAAACCCCAATCAGTTCGGCCTCATCGATAGGGATTTCGGTATCACCGAGATGGGATTGCAAACTCTCTATTTCCCTTCGTAACATT
Organism: Triticum aestivum; assembly: GCF_018294505.1. Taxonomy (NCBI): domain Eukaryota; kingdom Viridiplantae; phylum Streptophyta; class Magnoliopsida; order Poales; family Poaceae; genus Triticum; species Triticum aestivum. The sequence continues at coordinate 207,992,131 of NC_057811.1, read as the reverse complement.
TCGGTCTCACCGAAATGAGCGATCGGTCCCACCGAATGCAAACTCTCTGTTTCCCTTTTCGTAACGTTTTGGTCTTACCGAAAGGAGCGATCGGTCCCACCAAGTTTGCCTGACAAACTCTCTATTTGCTCATTGCCGAAATTGGTCTCACCGAGTTCATGCAATCAGTCACACCGAGATGAGGTTTTGCCCTAACCCTAGTAAATCGATCCCACCGAGTTGATCATGTCGGTCCCACTGAGAATCCCAACGTTCACATTTTGAACTGAATCGATCTCACCGAGTTCACCTATTCGGTCTGACCGAGTTGGGTCAAATGTGTGTAATAGTTAGATTTTGTGTGGAGGCTATATATACCCCTCCACCCCCCTTCTCTATTCAAGAGAGAGCCATCAGAACGTGCCTACACTTCCACTACTCATTTTCCGAGAGAGAACCACCTACTCATGTGTTGAGACCAAGACATTCCAATCCAACCACAAGAATCTTGATCTCTAGCCTTCCCCAAGTTGCTTTCCACTCAAATCATCTTTCCACCATAGCCAAATCTATTAGAGAAAGTTGAGTGTTGGGGAGACTATCATTTGAAGCACAAGAGCAAGGGGTTCATCATCAACACACCATCTATTACCTTTTGGAGAGTGGTGTCTCCTAGATTGGTTAGGTGTCACTTGGGAGCCTCCGTCAAGATTGTGGATTTGAACCAAGGAGTTTGTAAGGGCAAGGAGATCGCCTACTTCGTGAAGATTACCCAAGTGAGGCAAGTCCTTCGTGGGCGATGGCCATGGTGGGATAGACAAGGTTGCTTCTTTGTGTACCCTTCGTGGGTGGAGCCCTCCGTGGGCTCAGGCAACCGTTACTCTTCATGGGTTGAAGTCTCAATCAACGTGGATGTACGATAGCACTACCTATCGGAACCACGCCAAAAATATCCGTGTCTACATTGCGTTTGCCTTCTCCAAACCCTTCACTTTACCTTCATATGCAATGTTTTTTACTTTCCGCTGCTACACTCTTAGAATTGCATGTGTAGGTTGATTACCTGACTTGTGCTAAGTTGCTAAAATCCGCCAAGACTTAAAATTGGAAAAGGCTAGATTTTTATTTGGTCAAGTAGTCTAATCACCCCCCTCTAGACCTACTTTTGATCCGACAAATTTGCCTATTGAAACTCTTGGAGGTCCTCCTCCACCTAAAGGTGATCGTGTGTTTGAATTAAAACAATTGCCTAATTAACTGTAATATGCTTATCTTGATGAAAAGAAGATATATCATCTTAATATTTGTGTTAACCTTTCAGAGCATGAAGAAAAGAGATTGTTAAAAACTCCAAGGAAGTACCGTGCTGCTATTGGATATACTCTTGATGATCTTAAGGGCATTAGTCCCACTCTATGTCAGCATAAAATTAATATGGAGCCTGATGCTAAACCAGTTGTTGATCATCAACGACGATTAAATCCTAAGATGAGGGAAGTGGTAAGAACTGAAATATTAAATCTTCTGGAAGCAGGTATAATTTATCCTATAGATAATAGTAGATGGATAAGTCTTGTTCATTGTGTCCCTAAGAAAGGAGGCATTACAGTTGTTCCTAATGACAAAAATGAACTTATTCCACAAAGAATTGTGACTAGTTATAGGATGGTAAATGATGTTAGAAAACTAAATAAAGCTACTAGAAAAGATCGTTACCCATTACCTTTTATTGATCAAATGTTAGAAAGATTGTCTAAGCATACACACTTTGGCTTTCTTGATGGATATCCCGGTTTCTCTCAAATACCTGTATCACAACCCGACCAAGAGAAAACCACTTTTACTTGTCCTTTGGGAACTTATGCTTATAGACATATGCCTTTTAGTTTATGCAATGCACTCGCTATCTTTCAGAGATGTATGACTGCTATATTCTCTTGCTTTTGTGAAAAGATTGTTGAGGTTTTCATGGATGATTTTTCCGTTTAAGGAACTTCTTTTGGTAATTGCTTAAGCAACCATGATCGAGCTCTGCAGAGATGTGAACAAACTAATCTTGTCTTGAATTGGGAGAAGTGCCACTTTATGGTGAATGAATGTATTGTCTTGGGACATAAAATTTCTGAGCGTGGCATTGAAGTGGATAAGGCCAAAGTTGATGCAATTGAGAAAATGCCATGTCCTAAATATATTAAAGGTATCCTAAGTTTCCTTGGTCACACAGGTTTCTATAGGAGGTTTATTAAAGACTTCTCTAAAATTTCTAGGCCTCTTACTAATCTCTTGCAAAAATATGTTCCATTTTGTTTTTTGATGATGGTTGTGTAGAAGCCTTTGAAACACTTAAGAAAGCCTTAACTATTGCGCCTATTGTTAAACCACCTGATTGGAACTTGCCTTTTGAAGTTATGTGTGATGCTAGTGATTATGTTGTTGGTGCTGTTCTAGGACAAAGAGTTGATAAGAAACTAAATGCTATACACTATGCCAGCAAAACTCTAGACAGTGCCCAAAGAAATTATGCCACTACTGAAAAAGAATTCTTAGCAGTGGTGTTTGCTTGTGATAAATTCAGATCTTACATTGTTGATTCTAAAGTAATTGTTCACACCAATCATGCTACGATCAAATACCTTATGGAAAGGAAAGATGCTAAACCTAGACTTATTAGGCGGGTTCTTTTGCCACAAGAATTTGACTTGCATATTACTGATAGGAAGGGAGCTGAGAATCCCGTAGATGATAACTTGTCTAGGTTACAAAATATTCTTGATGACCCACTACTGTAGGATCGAAAGTATGTCTAGAGGGGGGGGGGGGTGATTAGACTACTTGACCAAATAAAAATCTAGCCTTTTCCCAATTTTAAGTCTTGGCAGATTTTAGCAACTTAGCACAATTCGAGTAATCAACCTATACATGCAATTCTAAGAGTATAGCAGCGGAATGTAAAACAATTGCATATGAAGGTAAAGGGAGGAGTTTGGAGGGAGCAAACGCAATGTAGACACGGAGATTTTTTATCCGTGGTTCCGATAGGTGGTGCTATCGTACATCCACGTTGATGGAGACTTCAACCCACGAAGGGTAACGGTTGAGCGAGTCCACGGAGGGCTCCACCCATGAAGGGTCCACGAAGAAGCAACCTTGTCTATCCCACCATGGCCATCGCCCACGAAGGACTTGCCTCACTAGGGTAGATCTTCACGAAGTAGGCGATCTCCTTGCCCGTACAAACTCCTTGGTTCAACTCCACAATCTTGACGGAGGCTCCCAAGTGACACCTAACCAATCTAGGAGACACCACTCTCCAAAAGGTAATAGATGGTGTGTTGATGATGAACTCCTTGCTCTTGTGCTTCAAATGATAGTCTCCCCAACACTCAGCTCTCTCTCATAGGATTGGATTTGGTGGAAAGAGGGTTTGAGTGGAAAGCAACTTGGGGAAGGCTAGAGATCAAGATTTATGTGGTTGGAATGGAATATCTTGACCTCAACACAAGTGTAGGTGGTTCTCTCTCAGAAAATGTATGCTGAAAGTGTAGGCATGTTTTGATGGCTCTCCTCACGAATGAAGAGTGGGTGGAGGGGTATATATAGCCTCCACACAAAATCTAACCATTACACACAAATCACCAAACTCGGTGGGACCGAATTAGAAAACTCGGTCAGACCGATTTAGTTCAAAATGTGAACGTTAGGATTTTTGGTGGGACCGACATGTCAACTCGGTGGGACCGATTCCATTAGGGTTAGGACATAACGTAATCTCGGTGAGACCGATTACACAAACTCGGTGGGATCGATTTTGGTAATAAGCAAATAGAGAGTTGGTCAGGCAAACTCGGTGGGACCGATTTGCTCATCTCGGTTAGACCGAAACGTTACGAAGGGGAAACAGAGAGTGTGCATCGCAATCTTGGTGGGACCGATCGCTCATCTAGGTTAGACCAAAACGTTATGAAGGGAAACAGAGAGGCTGCAATCCCATCTTGGTGAGACCGAGATCCCTATCGGTGAGACCGAAGTGACTAGGGTTTGTGGCAGTGGCTATGTTAAGTGAACTCGGTGGTGCCGGATAGGAAATTTTGGTGGGGCCGAGTTTGACTTTTGGTTTGGGACATATGTGGATATGAGAAAGTAGTTGAGGGTTTTGGAGCATATCACTAAGCATTTTGAGCAAGTAACTCATTAAGCAACACCTCAACCCCTTTTAATAGTATTGGCTTTTCCTATGGACTCAATGTGATCTTGGATCACTAAAAGTAAAATGTAGAGTCTTGAGCTTGAGCCAACATGTGTCCTTAGCATTTTGAGGGGTCCACTTTCTAATCCATGCCATGCCAATCATTGAGCTTTCTTGAAATATTTATCTTGAGATAGCATTAGCTCAATGAGCTATATGTTGTTAGTAATTACCAAAACCACCCAGGGATAGTTGCACTTTCAGTTTCCCCTTTTTGGTAATTGATGACAACATATAGATCAAAGCTCCAACAAATGATAATAAGATTGAAAAACATCGTCGCTTTGAGAAGTATGTGGTAAGCAAGAGCTCCCCCCTAAATTTGTGGATTATTTAAATTTGCTTTTGAATGCAAATGCACAATCGATTAGGATCATGGGTTACTCTTCCATGTCACATACATCTTTGTGGAGCGCTCAAAATGATAGAAACTAAAAGCATGCACTCATCACCAAGCAAGTGAATGATCATATATGAGATATAACAGATAATATCATCCAAACAAGCATTAAGGTAGCAAATGATCAAACACATGATCAAATAAGTATCTCACACAAGAAAAAAGTTCAACCAAAGGAAAAGAATCAAAACACTCTCTCGAGGCCTATGATCTATACATATTTCTCCCCCTTTGGCAATAAGTTACCAAAAAGTTCAAATATGCATAGTGCTATGCGTCTCTCAGGCTTGGTCTTCGGGAGGTGGTGTAGAGAGAACTCCAAGGACGAAGGCATCAATTGATGTAGTTGGAGCTGGTGGAGTGGCTGCTGGAGGTGGCACTGGAGCTGTAGCTGCTGGTGCTGATGCTGTTGCTCTTGTATCAGGTACATGCACTGCAGCAGACCTCTGTCCTCTAGGTACTCGCTCAAATGCATCAGTAGTTGCCTTGCCTCTCTTCTCTTCTTCTTCCTCCTGAAGCTGCTCAACTGCTGTTTGAATCTCAGTTACCTTCAGATCAAGATCATAACATTTTGTCTCTATGATCCTCTCCAGACTCTCCTGGTTTTGAGTCATGGTGGCCAAGCCCTTCTCAATCCTTAGTGTAGATTGGATCAGATATCGAAGTTGATCTTGCTTGCTCTTCAGGAAAACTTGAGATGCCTCTTCAACATTGGGCATCTTGGCAGCTTTCTCAGCCTTTGCTTTGGCTCTCTTCTCCTGTGCTTGAACTGATGATGGTTCCTCCTCATTCATCACTACAGTGTTGTCTTCAAAATTAGGATGTAAGGGTAGATGCTCCTTATCCAACAGATATGTTCCTGTGCCCATCTTGGAGTTGATGAGCTCCTGAATTGTGTGGAGCATACCCACAGTTTCTCTTCTGGTCAGCAGCAATCCTCTTGATTGTTTCTACAATCAGACTCATAACCTTGAACTTCTGAGGGACATCAAAAAGCTGTAGCAGGTTGATAGAGTGCCCTCTGATCATCTTTTGATCTCCTGACTTGGGTAGCAGAGTGTGCCTAAGGATTGTGTTGATGGTAGGCAGACCAGACAACAAGTAATGTACTGATCCAAGCTTGTGAGTCTCCAAAGCCTTATCTGGGATCTCCTTGTACATGTTTGCCATAGTGTTGTGGTCCTTCTTCTTGGTGGCATACACATCCAAGTCATCTTCATGTTCTTCAGGGGCATTTATCAGCTTGGCCCACTCCTCAACTATGGATTGGTACCTAGTACCTTCTGATATCCAAACTATCCTCCCATCTGGATAGAAGTGGGCAGTGGAGTAAAACTGCATGATCAGCTCATCATTCCATTTGGTGAGCTTATGCCCAACAAATTTGTCAACTCCACATGCCTTGAAGCTGTCATAAACTCCTGGAAAGTGATCTTCTTCTTCCTTGATGTATTCCCAATCCACCCATCTCATGTCACATACAATGGGCTTCTTGTCAAGCAAAAAAGTTTCATAAAAGTCTTGCTGTTCCTTTGTGTGAAACCTGTAATCAACTGCTGTCCTCCTCCTCACAGCATAAGGATCAGACTGTCTCCACAATCTCAGTCCAGCATCCTTTCTGATATGCATGTCTTCAGCTACTGGATTAGCATCATTATGATCAGGAATCTTGGGCTTCAACTTCCTCAAAACAAGTGAATCATCATCCTCTTCTTCAGCTTGAGGCACTGGGGCCTTGTTCTTTTCTTTAGTAGGTATACTTCTGGTGTTCCTCTTGGGTTTTGGGGGCTTCTGAGCTTGAGCTTTGGGAGCAGACTTGGGCTTTGATGGAGCATCCCCTGCCTTTATAGCATCTCCCATAATCTTCTGAGCTTTGGGTGCTGGTGCAGCATCCTCTTCCTCTTCCTCTTCTTCAGAGGGATCTCTCATCATTGAGGGCTTGCCAAGAACTTTAGCAGTAGTGGTTCTTGCCCTCTTCTTTTTCTTGTCATCACCTGCTGCTTCACCATCATCTGACTCTATGGTTAATTTCATTGTTTCTCCTGTTGCCACCTTCCTTGGCTTTGACATTGGGATCCTCCTTGCGGGTGCCTTCTTATTTAAGCCTGGATTTGTTGCAGCAGCTGTGCCGTACTCCTTCTTCAGCACCTTCTTCTTGGAGCTTACTTCCTCCTCAGTGGAAACATAATCCTCATCCTCAGATTCCGAGGTTCTCTTCTTCCTAGATCTGGTGGCTGCCTTTGGCAAGTTGCTCGGAGTGCTCCTGCTGCCATCATCAGAAGTGCTTGAGGGATCTGAACCCTCACTCAGCTGCACATGTTCCTCAGACCTGTTCTGACTGTCACTCTGATCAGACATTTCTGCAAACTTACTGACAACAGACCTTGTGAATATATGTAGATGAGGTAGAGTGGATGAGTATCACAAAGTGCAGAGATTTTGCAAAACAGATGACTTAAAAACTTAGTTTTAGTTCTCCACAGAAAGCATCATGGAGCTACCGATTTGTAAACTCGGTGATACCGAAGCAGCTTTTGGAACCTAAACTAGTGAACTCGGTCAGACCGAGTCACAGTTCGGTGGCACCAAGACTGCTAGGGTTTCACAGAGAATCAAACTCGGTCACACCAATTTGTAGTTTTCGGTCAGACCGAAAATCGCAAGTGCTATGGCCTAAGCCAAATCGTTGAGACCGATTTCTACAACTTGGTCGGTCCGAGATGAGTTCGGCGGAGACCTAACCCTAAAATTTCAAATCCAATCTAGTCTAAAGGATGTTTTCAATGGATAGAGTGTTTGCATACGTGGTCATGATCATGGCAAAGCAATGTGCTACGAATCAGAGTTAAAGGAATAGCACAAAGAGACGAACTCGTACCCTAGTTCGGCGGAGTTAGCTACGGCGACAATGGAGAGGCAGAATTCCGTTGACAACGATGGAGACCAGCGGCGGGAGGTCGCTGGCGGCGAAAAAGGAGACGATCCGGAGACCCGAGGCGGCAGAGTAGGATACGCGCGGGCTGAGAGGTTTCGAAGAAATTTCCAAAATCTCACCCGTGGGTTTATATATCCCGACCCCGTCGGTGTGATCGAGTGGAACAACTCGGTGGCACCGAGATGCAGATCGCAAGCGGTTACTGCAACTCGGTGTGACCGAAAGTTCAAATCGGTTGCACCGAGATTGAAAACCTAGATCAACTTAGTGATCTCGGTGTGACCGAAATGGATGACTCGGTCATACCGAAATGCACAAAGAGGTTTTGGAAGTTTAAGTCTATGACGAATCGGGGACTCCGAGTGCTCCTCACACAGAGTGGTTCGAATCTGACTTGATCAAACTTTGTGATGTAGCATGAATAGAGTTTGAGACGGGAAAAGCATAGATAGCTAGAGGGAGTCCTTAGGCATTCTTGTCCATCCATTTGGCAAAAGAGAAAGAGCCAAACAATCAAAGCAACAAATGGATGTCCTCGAATGAGTAAAATATGCATCCAACATGCTCACACAATAAGATGGCAAATGAAATATGTGACAAAGCATGCGCAATCACTTTAGCATCTATCAAGCAATTTGGCGATGACTAGGTCATCTATATATGAGTATATTGACTTAGGAGTCAAATGAGAACATTTGATCATAGGTCATACTCATCGTTTAGGCACAAGTGGGGTTACCGCTTTTACATAAAGCATTGTTGTGTTCACATCATTAGATTTGCTTTAACTCAATTGATTAGAGTAAAGCACCCCCTAGATGTGATATCCCCCCTAAGAGGGATGAACTAACCTTGGGTTTTGTCAATGATGACTTCATGTAGGTGTTGAAGATGTAGATGCTCAATGTTGATGTAGATCATTCGGAGCAATCCTTTGGAGTCAGTTGCACTTTCAATACCTACACGGGTTAGTCCCACAAGGAACAAACAAGGATATCCATAGACATAGAGTGACATTCACATGAGATGATGTCTATGAATGAATTAGGTTACCTTGTCCCTTGCCTTACCAACAAGAGGGTTTGTGACTCCTTGAACTGGTGCAAGATATGGAAATTGTTTGCACTTGTCCTTGCCAAAATGATAAGAGTGAAGAATGTTGGCGGAGTCACCCTCAAGAACTCTCTAGTTCTTCTTCTTCGGGATCCACACCATCTTGATGGGAATCCTTGGAGTTGTAGTCGTACTTGATGAAGTGGAACTTGATGTAGTCTTGGGAACCCACTTGACCAAGGCCTTAGGAGCTTCTTCAAATGCATCAATCTCCTCTTGAAGTTTGTCCTTGCCTTTTAGCTTGTGGTCTTGTGGTGGAAGATCATCTTGAGCTTGTGTTCCTTGGAAAGAAGTAGGATCATACTTCTGTTGTTGAGGAACAAACTTCGTCTTGGGGTATTGATCTTCTTTCCACTCAACTCCATTGGCGTTGAACTTTCGTTCAAAACCAACACCTTGATTCTTCCGGTGTCTTCCTTGCTTGCGTACAATTTCCTCAAATTGCTTACATCCGGCAAGGCTCTTGTAAACACCTTTCTCTATAATTCCCTTCAATAAGCTATTTTCTTGCTCAAGTGTAACTTGGCTAAGAGAATCATTAGTGGAATCAAGAGAACTACTAGAAGCAACATCATTGGATTTAGCATGATTGTTGTTACTACTAGAGGAAGAATCTTTCTTGTTCTTGTTGCTAGATTTAACTTGTGGCATGTAAGTAGACAAGAGTAAACGCTTGGCAATGTAAGAAGAACTTTTTTGCGAAGATCATCATTGATTTCTTTTAAGAACTCATGCTCTTGCTCAAGGTTGAGCTTTTCAAAGCGTAGCTTCTCATGAGTCTTTAAAAGTTCTCGATGATCTTCCAAGGTAGTTTCATGATCTAACTTAAGAGTGTTTAGTTCTTTAGTTAGACGCTCAATCTCCTTCTTATCATCGTCATTCGTTTTATCTTGATTAACATGATTAATAGCAAGTTCATCATGGTTTTCATAACTAGAGTTGTCAACAAGTAAATCATCATCTCCTGGCAAATCATCTTCATCACTATTGAAATCGACATACTCGAGGTGTGTTACCTTTGGACCTTTGGCCATGAAGCATCTTCCAATTCCTTCATTTGGTGAGTCAAATATGTCATAGGAGTTGGTTGACACAAGAGCTAGACCGGCAACACCTTCATCTTGAGTATATTCGGAGTCAGAGTGATAACTTCTTTCAGAGTGATGGTCGGAGTCGGAGCCGGATACCCATTCACCAACATGAGCTTGATGTCTTCTTTTTGTGTAGCTCTTTGATGACTTGTCCTTCCTTTCCGAACCCTTGCTTCTCCAAGAGGGTCTTCACTCATAACGATCATCTCTACTCCTTCTCTCTCTAGGTGGTGATTCTTCTCTTCTACTTCTTCTTTTGGGAGAATCTTTTCTTCTTTTGTAGGGAGCCGTACACTCATTGGAGTAGTGTCTGGGTCTTCCACAATTGTAGCAATTTCGTTCACGACTTGAAGATCTCTTGTCATTGTAGGACCTTGACTTGGAGCTTCTTTCCTTGCTTCTACTCTTGTAGAACTTGTTAAAGTTCTTCACCATTAAGCTCAATTCTTCATTGAAGGTTTTTTTCTCACTTGATGATGTGGGAGCTTCACATGAGGCTTTGTAAGCACCACTTGACTTGTTGTGGGGCTCTTCCTTATCCTTAAGTGACATATCATGAGCAACAATTCTTCCAATGACTTCCGTTGGCTTGAGATCTTTGTAATTGGGCATCATTTGGATCAATGTGCACACGGTATCATATTTTCCATCCAAGGCTCTTAGGATCTTCTTGATGATGAATCTATCGGTCATCTCTTCACTTCCTAATCCGGCAATCTCATTTGTGATGAGAGCAAGCCTAGAGTACATTTCAGCGACACCTTCACCATCCTTCATTTTGAACTTGTCAAGTTGACTTTGAAGCACATCCAATTTGGATTCCTTGACGGAGTCAGTACCTTCGTGCATATCAATCAAAGTATCCCAAATTTCCTTTGCATTCTCAAGGCGGCTGATTTTGTTGAATTCTTTGGGGCACAATCCGTTGAAGAGAATATCACAAGCTTGAGCATTGTATTGCAGCATCTTCAACTCTTCCGCGGTAGCTTCACGGTTCGGTTCTCTCCCATCAAAGAATTCACCTTGCAAGCCAATACACACAATAGCCCAAACGGCGGGGTTATGTCCAAGAATATGCATTTTCATCTTATGCTTCCAACTAGCAAAATTAGTGCCATCAAAGTAAGGACCTCTACGGTGGTAATTTCCCTCGCTAGACGCCATACTCTCCTAGGTTGTGAAACCAAGGCTATGATCACCAAAAGCTATGGAAATCAGAGCAAATGGAGACCAAGGCTCTAATACCACTTGTAGGATCGAAAGTATGTCTAGAGGGGGGGTGATTAGACTACTTGACCAAATAAAAATCTAGCCTTTTCCCAATTTTAAGTCTTGGGAGATTTTAGCAACTTAGCACAATTCAAGTAATCAACCTATACATGCAATTCTAAGAGTATAGCAGCGGAATGTAAAACAATTGCATATAAAGGTAAAGGGAAGAGTTTGGAGGGAGCAAACGCAATGTAGACACGGAGATTTTTTATCCATGGTTCCGATAGGTGGTGCTATCGTACATCCACGTTGATGGAGACTTCAAGCCACGAAGGGTAACGGTTGCGCGAGTCCATGGAGGGCTCCACCCACGAAGGGTCCATGAAGAAGCAACCTTGTCTATCCCACCATGGCCATCGCCCACGAAGGACTTGCCTCACTAGGGTAGATCTTCACGAAGTAGGCGATCTCCTTGCCCGTACAAACTCCGTGGTTCAACTGCACAATCTTGATGGAGGCTCCCAAGTGACACCTAACCAATCTAGGAGACACCACTCTCCAAAAGGTAATAGATGGTGTGTTGATGATGAACTCCTTGCTCTTGTGCTTCAAATGATAGTCTCCCCAACACTCAGCTCTCTCTCATAGGATTGGATTTGGTGGAAAGAGGGTTTGAGTGGAAAGCAACTTGGGGAAGGCTAGAGATCAAGATTTATGTGGTTGGAATGGAATATCTTGACCTCAACACAAGTGTTGGTGGTTCTCTCTCAGAAAATGTATGCTGAAAGTGTAGGCATGTTCTGATGGCTCTCCTCACGAATGAAGAGTGGGTGGAGGGGTATATATAGCCTCCACACAAAATCTAACCGTTACACGCAAATCACCAAACTCGGTAGGACCGAATTAGAAAACTCGGTCAGACCGATTTGTTTCAAAATGTGAACGTTAGGATTTTCGGTGGGACCGACATGTAAAATCGGTGGGACCGATTCCATTAGGGTTAGGGCATAACGTAATCTCGGTGAGACCGATAAAACAAACTCGGTGGACCGATTTTGGTAATAAGCAAATAGAGAGTTGGTCAGGCAAACTCGGTGGGACCGATTCGCTCATCTCGGTTAGACCGAAACATTACGAAGGGGAAACTGAGAGTTTGCATTGCAATCTCGGTGGGACCGATCGCTCATCTAGGTTAGACCAAAACGTTAGGAAGGGAAACAGAGAGGCTGCAATCCCATCTCGGTGAGACCGAGATCCCTATCGGTGAGACCGAAGTGACTAGGGTTTGTGGCAGTGGCTATGTTAAGTGAACTCGGTGGTGCCGGATAGGAAATTTCGGTGGGGCCGGGTTTGACTTTTGGTTTGGGACATATGTGGATATGAGAAAGTAGTTGAGGGTTTTGGAGCATATCACTATGCATTTTGAGCAAGTAACTCATTAAGCAACACCTCATCCCCTTTTAATAGTATTGGCTTTTCCTATGGACTCAATGTGATCTTGGATCACTAAAAGTAAAATGTAGAGTCTTGAGCTTGAGCCAACATGTGTCCTTAGCATTTTGAGGGGTCCACTTTCTAATCCATGCCATGCCAATCATTGAGCTTTCCTGAAATATTTATCTTGAGATAGCATTAGCTCAATGAGCTATATGTTGTTAGTAATTACGAAAACCACCCAGGGATAGTTGCACTTTCAACTACCCACTGATGATAGCTTTCCCGATGAACAACTAGCAGTTATACATGCTTCTCGTAATACTCCTTGGTATGCAAACTATGCTAATTATATTATTGCCAAATTTATACCACCTAGTTTTACATACCAACAAAAGAAAAGAAATCTTCTTTGATTTAAGCCATTACTTTTGAGATGACCCACATCTTTATAAATAAGGAGTAGATGGTATTATTGATGTTGTATACCTGAGCATGAACAAGAACAGATCCTACAGAAGTGTCACTCCAAAGTTTACGGAGGACACCGTGCGGGAGACAGAACTGTACACAAGGTATTACAATTTGGTTTTTATTGGCCTACACTTTTCAAGGATGCTCGTAAGTTTGTTTTTATCTTGTGATGAATGTCAAAGTATTGGAAATATTGGTAGATGTCAGGAAATGCATATGAATTATTCACTTGTTATTAAACCATTTGATGTTTGGGGATTTGATTATATGAGACCTTTTCCTTCCTCTAATGGGTATACACATATTTTGGTTGCTGTTGATTATGTCACTAAGTGGGTAGAAGATATTTCAACTAGTAGTGATGATCGTAACACTTCCATTAAGAGGCTTAAAGAAGTTATTTTCCCAAGGTTTGGAGTCCCTAGATATTTAATGAATAATGGTGGTTCACATTTTATTAATGGTGCTTTTTTCGTAAATTGTTTGCTAAATATGATGTCAACTGATATGTCTCCAACGTATCTATAATTTTTTACTGTTCCATGATGTTATATTATCATTCTTGGATGTTTTATAATAATTTTATAGTCATTTTATATCATTTTTTGGGACTAACCTATTGACATAGTGCTAAGTGACAATTGCTGTTTTTTGCATGTTTTTTACAAGTTCACATGATTACTTGCAACATGATTTCTCCCATGACCTCAAGAACAAAAGTAACTACTCACAAATGATAAACATGCTCATGATCAGAGGAGTATTAAATAGCATATTGGATCTGAACATATAATCGTCCACCAAATAAACCATATAGTAATCAACTACAAGATGTAATCAACACTACTAGTCACCCACAAGCACCAATCTATAGTTCCGGTAACAAGATTGCACACAAGAGATGAACTAGGGTTTGAGATGAGATGGTGCTGTTGAAGATGTTGATGGAGATTGCCCTCCCCAAGATGGGAGAGTTGTTGGTGATGATGATGACGATGATTTCCCCCTTCGGGAGGGAAGTTCCCCCGGCAGAATCGCTCCGCCGGAGGGCAAAAGTGCTCCTGCCCAAGTTCCGCCTCGAGGCGGCGGCGCTTCGTCCCGAAAGTCCTCCTCTTATATTTTCTAGGTCAAAATGACCTATATACCAGAAGATGGGCATCGGAGGTGGGCCGAGGAGGTCACAACCCCCAGGGCGCGCCCAGGTGGGTTGTGCCCCCTGGTGGCCCCCCTTGTCGGTGTCAAAACCGGCGGATCTCGGGTAGGGGGGCCCGAACTGTGCTTCTGAGGTTGATGGTAACAGGAGACGGGGGAAACAATGTTTACCCAGGTTCAGGCCCTCTCTACGGAGGTAATACCCTACTTCCTGCTTGATTGATCTTGATGAATATGAGTATTAAAAGAGTTGATCTACCTCGAGATCGTAATGGCTAAAACCCTAAAAGTCTAGCCTGTATGACTATAATTATGATTCTTGCCTCTACGGACTAAGCCCTCCGGTTTATATAGACACGGGAGGGGACTAGGGTTGTACAATGTCGGTTACAGAGAAAGGAATCTTCATATCAGGACGCCAAGCTTGCCTTTCACGCCAAGGAGAGTCCCATCCGGACACGGGAGAGAGTCTTCGGTCTTGTATCTTCACAGCCCATCAGTCCGGCCCACGTAGCATAGTCCGGATGCCCGAGGACCCCTTAATCCAGGACTCCCTCAGTAGCCCCTGAACCAGGCTTCAATGACGAGGTGTCCGGCGCGCAGATTGTCTTCGGCATTGCAAGGCGGGTTCCTTCTCCGAATACTCCAACACAGTCTTCGAACACAATGAACTTGTCCGGCTCTGCAAAACAAGTACCACGCACAACCGCAGAGAGTATAATATTTCACGAGTCCAATCCGCTGACAACTTTTTGTAGCGTGACATCACATCCCTGCCCAGTTATTATTTCGAACCGTTTTTCGGCCTGCCACTTCACATTTCAAAATGCGGTTTCTATTGGCACGTCTTGTCGCAGCAGAGATCGTGTCCCCTTATTACGGGATTCTCATCAATACGGGTGTGGGTAATCCAACCGTGCCGTCAACACAGCCCTTGGGAACAGGTGAGTTTTAAGGCGAGTGGGGAGGCGCTTGATATTCACTGCCTTTATAAGGAGATAAGGATTCCTTTCTTTCACCCACACCTTCTCTCTTTCTCTGCCCATCCATTCTCAAGCTCCAGCGCCCAAGTCCTCGTCTTTTCCGCCCCAAGAAAGCACTCAATCATGTCCAGATCTAGAGCGCAAGGCAAGTGGATGGCCTCCTCCGTCAGGGAGAAGGACATCATCCAGCTTCAGGAGGCCAGTTATCTGGCCAAGGAAATCACCCACCGACTTCTGGCCAAGGGGCAGCTCGTCCCCACTCCGAAGCCCAATGAGAGGGTGGTGTTCATCCCCCACTTCGTCCGCGGGTTAGGGTTTCCTCTCCACCCTTTCTTCCGCGGACTCATGTTCTACTACGGGCTAGATTTCCACGATCTGGCCCCAAATTCTTTCCTCAACATCTCGGCATTCATTGTCGTGTGCAAGGCCTTCCTCCGCATTCCACCCCACTTCGGACTTTGGCTCAAGATCTTCAACGTGAAGCCGAAGGTGGTGGATGGCCAACACGCAGAGTGCGGAGGTGCCATGGTGAGCAAGATGCCCAACGTCACATGGCCCAAAGGTACCTTTGTGGTGACCTTCAAAGGGTGGCAGCAACTGTGGTTCTATGTCACAGAGCCCCGCGACGCTACCTGGGCCGCAGCTCCCGAATTCAAGTCCTGAGCCCCAATTTGGCTCACCTCTTGGCTAGAGAAGGGCCTGAAGTGGTCTTCGTCAGATGAGCTAACAGCGCTGCAAACGCGCATCCAGAGCATGGTGGACAAGAACATCAAGCTCGTCAACGTGATCCAGGTGATGCTAGTTCGCCGAATCCTTCCATGCCAGAGCCGGACTTGCCATTTATGGGAATTCAATCCGGACGAGCACCAGACCTTGCAATGGTTCTTCGGAACTACGCATGAAGATATCTCGAAGGTGCTCTTCAAGGGTATCGACGTTCGAGGAACGGGGGTCCCCAGACTTGCCTGGCTGCGGCCCACGGCGTGGCTCCGGTCACGGCCCAGTACGGCCTGTCTTCACCAGCAAACGCCCAAGACCCTCACGGGGGGCCAAGCCTCGCGAGGCTAACGACACAAGACCTCCTCGGGAGTGGCCTCATCAGGCTGGCTCGCGAGGGGCGGAGAGATCAAGGCAAGACAAACCTCGCGAGGTTCGAATGACGTAAGCCATGACGATCAAGGCCAGGCGGGCGCCAGGCGGGCGCCAGCGCGCACAGTGTCCTCATTTTCTCTTTGGTGCTAAGGAGGCAAGCGCAGGCGAGCAGTACCGAGGCATCAGGCAAATGTCTCCATATCGGTGCAATGAGACTGTCGGTGTACAAAAAGAGGGGCACGCCTTTGTACCCCTTTACCTGTGCACGGGCAGTCGGAGCCGCGCCCACGGTCACACCAAGCAGAACAGGGGAGGTGAGCCAAGGTAAGACCGAAGCCCAAGATAACCAGAGCAACGCCAAGGCCGAGACCACAAGGAGCAAAGGGACGAAGCAGGCTCCCCCGGCAAGTCCCTTGCCGGGGCAGCCTCAGCAGCCCCGGCAAGACCCTTGCCGGGGCAGCTCGCCCCACACCAACAGAGTGAGCCAACTTTGAGCCCACGGTCCCCAACGCCATCATCCACGTGGGGCCAGGTCTCGGGAAGGCACCTCTGTGGTGGCATGCAGATCTTTGTGAAGACATATTCAATATCAGATGAGGATTAGAAGACGACGATCCTCGGCAAGATCCTTGCCGAGGAAGGCCACCAGACCCCCGGCAAGGCCCTTGCCGGGGACGACAGGGCGCCATGGCAAGACCCTTGTCGGGCCACACGGCAAGACCCTTGCCGGGCCACCCGGCAAGGCCCTCACCAAGGACGCCAGCAGGGCCACCGCCAGGCCACGCCAACCAAGCTTCCACCACCATTCACATGCAGCTGCCAGCCCAACCAGCTGGGCGGGCACCTGCGTGGCAACATACAGCTCCCAGGCCAACTCATCGAGCGCCTGCATGGTGGCATGCATATCTTCGTGAAGGCTCCACCACCGCGCCACCTCAGCTGCCTGCCTACCTACATGGCGCCGCACGCATCGCTGGCCAGGGCGCGTGTCGAAGCGAGGAGGAGCGGCGACGGACGGGACGGGCCTCGCCCCTCGTCCCTGATAAAGGAGGGGGACACCTAAGCTACGCATTAAATGCGTCTTGTCCTGTAATACGAGCGATAAGCTCAGGGCACTGTGCGCCTTTCCACCTCCTGTGTGCCACTGTGGCAGCCCCTTTCGACTATAAAAGGAGGCCCATGGCATACTGGAGAAGGATTCGGCTCTTTCGAACCACGCACTCACCACAGCTAGTTCGAGAGCTCAAGAACTCTCTGAAATACACCCACCAAAGTAGGACTAGAGTTTTACGCATCCTCGCGGCCCGAACCTGGGTAAAAGCTCCTTGTGCTGGCTACTGATCCTGCTCTTCTTGCAACCCTGCGCCTCGGCAATCGTAGTAGGGATTCTTGTGATCCCATAGGTGTTGTTTTCCCCCGACATCTTTGGCGCGCCAGGTAGGGGGCGCAATTGTGAGAATCTGGTCTAGTAGTTAGCCTAGAAGTTCTTCGTCGCCATGGCTCCTAATAAGAAGACGGCCACGACAATCGGTTCGTTGGGAGCCGGACGGCCTGTGCCGGTGCGGACGAGCAGTGGACCGGTCGCGAACAGGACCCGGGCCGCGGTCTACGAGCGCCAGCATCACCCAGGCAGTCGGAGCCTGGCGAGCGGCGTCGTTCGCGCACCAGACGACCGGCCGCACGTGCCAGATCCAAAGACGGAGCTGGCCCCCCCGCACGCGGCGCGGGGCCCTCCAGGGGTGTCGTTGTGCCACCACCGGGCGGCGCAGCGACCTCCAAGACGCCCACACCGGCGACCACCGTGCGCTCTTCCCATGGTGTGCGCGCCGAGCAGCGTCGCCACGTTGGTGACCCTGGGCACCGCCGTGGGAAGAGCCCTGTGCATCATTCGCAAGATGAAGGGGTTCAGCACGCTCGCCGAAGCGCTGGCGAAAATGGCACGCAGCCGCTAGGTCGTAACGGAGCTCCTTCTAACGTAGTTAGAAGTCGAAGCGCGCCGCAATCCACGCAGCTATCGCCGTCGCCCACGCCAGCGGAAGCTTTGGCGTGCGCGCAGCTGCTCCTCGACTTCCCTCCTGCTGCGGAGAAGCTCGACGAGTGGAGGGCCACCATCCGGAGCCTCGTCGCCGTTGCCAACAAAGACGATCCGTGACCGGCGGGGCCCTCGGGTCGGCGCTCCACTGAGCCACCACATGCTGGCGCTGGGAGGACCGGGGGAGCTGCGGCCACGGTGCACTCTCCTCCTCCTCGCCAGCCGCCGCGGGCGTCGGCCTGTCATGACGACGCTTGTGATAACATCTCCATAGCATCGTCCGACTCGTGGACCCTCCGCGACTAGCGCCAGGTCCTTCGGGAACGAGCTCACGAAGACGCTCGAACCACCGTCGAGCGCCGGCGCGAAATGCGCCGCCAGTCGGACAAGCGGGCGGGACCCGCTATGGACCACCCGGCATCGGGGGTCCCCGGTGGCCTACCTTACGAGGTGGGTTGCCCGGCCTTTACCCGTGAGCTGCGGCAGTTCCAGTGGCCGTCCCACCGCACGTTCAAGCCCGACGTCGGCGAGAAGTACGCTGGCAAGAGCCATCCGTTTGAGTTCCTCAGCATCTACACCATTGCGACGCAGGCTCCTGGAGCTCGCGACGACATGGTGCTTGCCAACTATTTCCCGCTAGCGCTGAAGCCCAATGTGATGTCTTGGTTGATGCACCTGCCGGTGGATTCCATTTCTTCTTGGTCGGATCTGTGCCATGAGTTCGTTGGCGCCTTCACAGGAGGCCACCAAGCTCATGGCTAGGCCAGTGATTTGCATATCATTCCCCAGAAGGAAGGGTAAACCCTGCGCAAGTACATCCAGAGATTCAGCCGGGTGCAGTACAACATCCCCGACGTTCATCCCGCCGCTGTGATCAGCGCGTTCCACCAGAACGTGCGCAACCACAAGATGCGTGAAGAGCTGGCGATGACCAAAGTTAAGGATGTGGCCGAGCTCTACATTCTGGCCGATAGGTGCGCACGGGCTGAAGAGGGAAGGAAGTACCCCGGCGAAGACGCCGACGCGGAACCCGACTCTACCGATGAAGACGCCGCTACCCCGACAAAGAAGGGCCGACGTCGCAACAGGAAACGCAAAGGCAAGGCTGTGCTCGCCGTTGAGGGATCTGACGACACCGGTGCCGGCAAGAAGGTCAAGGCAGATGCCCCCGGCAAGGAGATTGCTGGGTGCACCGCCTGCCGGGCCTTGGTGGCTACCGACGAGCCAGGAAGCTCCGGCAAGCAATACTGCAAGATCCACCGCACCAAGGGCCACGACCTCCAGAACTGCCGACAAGTCGAGCTGCTCGCTGAGAAGCAAAAAGCTGAGTACGAGAGGCGGGACAAGGAGAAGGACCAGGACGGTGCTGAGGGATCCTGCAAGAAGCGTGGCGGCCAAGGAAGCCGCCCCGGCAAGGGCAACTAGCAAGAGAGGCCCGCCCGGGGCCGTGACAAGAAACAAGAAGACAATGACCACGACGAGGACGACGAGTCTGGTGAGAAAGGGTTCCAGAAGGCTACGGAGGCCATGTGCATCGATGGCGGCGCCTCGCTGCATACCTCTCACCGCCAGCTCAAGCAGTGGGCACGTGAGATTACAGCAGCGGAGCCGTCGTTCGACACTCAGAAGCCGCTGAAATGGTCCAGCACGCCCCTCATCTTTGACGCCGAGGACCACCCTGACCGCACTACCGCGGTCGGGTGTTTGCCATTGTTGGTCTCACCAACGATACGCAACCTCAGGGTGAATAAGATGTTGGTTGACGGCGGGGCCGGCCTGAACCTGATCTCGCCTGTCGTGATCAAAAGATTGCAAATCCCTGATGGAGACCTCGAGGAAACGGGCACGTTTCAAGGGGTCAATCCAGGGAGGAGCCAGCCAAAGGGGAAGGTCACACTGCCCGTGACGTTTGGAGGAGAATTGAACTACAGGACGGAGAGGATCATCTTCGATGTGTTCGAGATCCCCTTGCCCTACAACGGGATCCTCGGCCGTCCGGCACTTGCCAAGTTCATGGCGGCATCACACTACGCCTACAACATGCTAAAGATGCCCGGGCCGTTGACCATCATCTCCGTCCCCTCCGACAAGAAGGACGCACTGATCTGCACCGACCAACTCTACCGGGAAGCAATTGCAGCAGCTGTCGTCAAGGCACCTGCTCCTGCCGCTGAAGGCCCGAGAGGGAAGGAGAAGCAGTTGCAGGACCTCTCGCACCCACTCCGGCAAGCGCACCTCCTCGGAGTATTGTGCTACCGTCGAGGACGTGCTAGAGAGCTCTACCGACAAGAGCAAGATATCCAGAGCCAAGCCGCCGCGGACCAAGAAGGTGCCCGTCAGGGAGGATGGCACGAGAGGGGTCTTCACCATAGGCTCCACCCTCGACAGCAAATAGGAAGGCGCGCTCGTCACCTTCCTGCGGGCAAATGTCGACGTGTTTGAGTGGCAAGCATCCGACATCCCCGGTGTTCCCAGGGAGGTGATTGAGCACCACCTAGCTGTCTGCCCCCATGCGCGGCCCGTCAAGCAGAAGGTCAGGAAGCAGGCTCTGGAGAGGTAGGAGTTCATCACAGAGGAGATCAGGAAGTTGGAAGTGGCGGGTTTGGTGAGAGGAGTGCTCCACCTGATGTGGTTGGCCAATCCGGTAGTGGTGCGCAAGGCGAATGGGAAGTGGAGGCTGTGTATTGATTACACAGATATCAATAAGGCTTGTCCTAAGGACCCCTTCCCGTTGCCGCGCATCGACCAGATTGTTGACTCCACAGCCGGGTGTGATCTGTTATCATTCCTCGACGCCTACTCGGGCTACCACCAGATCTTCATGACAAAAGAGGATGAAGAAAAGACAGCATTCATCACCCCATGTGGTACATATTGCTTTTTACGGATGCCTTTCGGGTTGAAGAGTGCTGGCTCAACGTTCGCAAGAGCAGTCCAAATTGGTTTTGAACCTCAGCTCCATAGAAATATGGAGGCATACATGGATGACATAGTGGTCAAAACCAAGGACGGGCCAACTCTTGTGCAAGATCTGGAAGAAACATTTGCCAACCTGCGCAAGATCAACCTCAAGCTGAACCCTGAGAATTGTGTCTTCGGTGTTCCGTCTGGCAAGCTTCTCGGGTTCTTTGTGTCGTAGCGCAGGATCGAGGCAAACCCAGACAAGATCGAGGCTATTGAGCAGATTGAGGCGCCCAAGCGGATCAAGGATGTGCGTCAGCTCACCGGCTGCGTTGCCGCCATGAGGCGATTCATCTCCAAGTCCGCCGAGCGCGCCCTCCCTTCTTCAAAATCTTGAAGAAGGTAGGCCCAATGGAGTGGACCCCAGAAGCCGAGGCAGCATTGCAGGATCTGAAGAAATACCTTTCCTCCAAGCCAATACTGGTTGCGCCTAAACCACCAGAGCCGTTGCTGCAGTATCTGGCGGCGACGAATCAAGTGGTCAGCGCCGCGCTGGTGGCACAGAGGGAGGTCAACGAGGAGGCAGTGACGGTGGCGGAACCAGCGGATGGCAAGCCCAAAATTCCCCCGGCAGGGCCTGGTGCCGACAAGGCGTGGCCCCCGGCAGAGTGATGCCGCCGAGGCAGTGCCCGCGCAGTCAAGTGAGGTGGTGCAGAAGAAGAAGATGATGCAGCACCCGGTTTACTTTGTCAGCTCCCTCTTGCAGGGAGCTAGATCGAGGTACTCCGGTGTGCAGAAATTGCTCTTCGGCCTCCTTATGGCCTCGAGGAAGCTGCGTCATTACTTCCAAGCCCACGAGATCACTATCGTCACTCGCCTCCCACTGCAACGGATACTGCATAACCCAGATGCGACTGGAAGGATTGTGGAATGGGCCTTGGAGTTGTCAAGCTTTGGTTTAAAGTTTGAAAGTACCTCGACAATTCAGAGCAGAGTCTTGGCGGAGTTCATTGCAGAATGGACCTCGACGCCTGACGAAGAAATCTAGGAGACCACTCTCCCCGGCAAGGAAGCAGACCACGACTGGATCATGTACTTTGATGGGGCTTTCTTGCTGCAAGGCGCCGGTGCCGGTGTGCTACTCGTCGCACCCACCGGAGAGCACCTCAAGTACGTGATCCAGATGCACTTCCCCAGGGAGATGTCCACCAACAACACTGCTGAGTACGAGGGATTGCTTGCCGGTCTCAGGATCGCGGCAGACCTTGGGGTTAAGAAGCTCATCGTCAGGGGTGACTCGCAGCTCGTTGTCAGACAGGTCAACAAGGATTATCAGAGCCCATTGATGGAAGCTTACATAGATGAGGCGAGGAAGCTGGAGGAACGCTTTGACGGTATCCAAGCGGAGCACGTCCCCCGAGCGGAGAACGACATCGCCGATTACCTGTCAAAGCGTGCCGCATTCAAGCTACCTGTGGAACCAGGTACCTTTTTGCTCCGGTTAACTCAACCATCCGTCGAACCATCAGCGGGGCAGAACAAGCGGAGGAAGTCAGGTCCCGGCAAGTACTTTCCTACCGAGCCCCCTGGGGCTGCCGGCAAGGGTGCTGCCGCGGACGCTGAGCCTGCCCAAGAGCAACTGGCTCCGGGAGGGCGTCAAGCCCTGGCCATAGAGACAGCCGCTCCCATGGCGGAAGAAATGCCTTTGGTCCTTGCCGTCGAGCCCCAGGCTCCGGCATGGGCGCAACATACTGTCCAATTCCTCCAAACAGGGGAGCTTCTTGAGGAGCAGGAAGAAGTGGAAAAAGTAGCCCGTCGGTCCGCCCTGTACTAGTTCGTCGATGACGTCCTGTACAGGAGAAGGCCAAACGGTGTGAAATTGAAGTGCATCCCCCAGGAGGAAGGACTGGAGTTGTTGGCGGAGATACATGGAGGCATATGTGGCTCCCACATAGGGTCGAGGGCCCTTGCCGGGAAGGCGTTCCGGCAGGGTTTCTTCTGGCCCACCGCCCTCCAGGATGCGACGGCACTAGTAACCAAGTGTGAAGCGTGTCAGTTCCATTCAAAGAAGCTTCATCAACTAGCTCAAGCCCTTCAAACAATCCCTCTCTCCTGGCCATTATCGGTCTGGGGGCTCGATATACTGGGCCCTTTTCCCCGCACTGTTGGGGGCTTTGAGTACTTGTACATTGCGATCGACAAGTTCACAAAGTGGCCGGAGGTGGAAGCAGTGAGAAAGGTGACTGCTCAATCAGCTGTCAAGTTTTTCAAGGGACTGGTATGCCGTTTTGGTGTGCCAAATAGAGTCATCACTGACAACGACACACAGTTCACGAGCCACACCTTCATGCAATACATTCAAGACCTCGACCGCAAGGTCTGTTTTGCTTCCGTGGCACACCCACGGAGCAACGGCCAAGCGGAGAGGGCAAATGCTGAAGTGTTGCGAGGCCTAAGGACAAAGACTTTTGACAAACTGCGCAAGAGCGGAAGGCGCTGGATTGATGAATTGCCGGCGGTTCTTTGGTCGATCAGGACGACGCCAACTCGAGCCACCAGCCAGACACCTTTTGCCCTGGTATACGGGGCAGAAGCAGTTCTCCCCACGGAACTCATATACGGGTCACCTCGAGTGCTCGCTTATGATGAGCTTGAGCAAGAGCAGTTGCGCCAAGATGACGCAACGCTCCTTGAGGAAGATCGTCTTTGGGCGGCTGTGAGAGCAGCACGCTACCAGCAAGCCTTGGGCCGCTACCATAGCCGCAAGGTTCATGCCCGAAGCTTTGAGGAAGGCGACCTTGTTCTTCGGCGCATTCAGTCGGCCAAGAATTCCAACAAGTTGATGCCAAAGTGGGAAGGCCCTTATCGGGTAATACGAGTCACCAGGCCCGGCGCAGTCCGCCTGGAGACCGAAGATGCTGTCCCAGTGATCAACTCCTGGAACATCGAGCATCTTCACAAGTTTTACCCGTAAGGCGCGGCTTGCTGGGCCTCCCGGTAAGCCACCTTTTGTACAAGCTTTGCCGACAAGGCTTGTAACCC
Source organism: Triticum aestivum (assembly GCF_018294505.1). Taxonomy (NCBI): domain Eukaryota; kingdom Viridiplantae; phylum Streptophyta; class Magnoliopsida; order Poales; family Poaceae; genus Triticum; species Triticum aestivum. The sequence goes on along the minus strand of NC_057811.1, from coordinate 207,968,045 downwards.
TTTGTACAAAGCCAGGCGCAGACCCTGAGCATAAATAAATGAAGCGCTGGCGCCCTAAGTTATAGCATGCATGCTAGGTCGAGTCTCTTCCTTGGTTAGGGTTGATGGTGCTTAGCGGCGACTAACCCCTAGCCTAGAGGTCAAGTGCGCGTCTATCTGTTTCTTTTCTTTCATCCTTCGGTTCGCAGGGCACATGAGCACTTCTGCTGAGCTACTTGGAAGAAGGGAAACGGACCGGCATCCCGACCCCGGCAAACCAGAGTTGCCGGGGGCTGCAAGCACAAGGATCCAACCGCGGCAAGACAAGCTTGCCGGGGGCTGCAGATCCAGATAAGTCTTTCATCCTCTATCATGCATTTCGGAACGGGACTGGGATATGTGAAACCTCGTTTTATTTCTAGGCCACCGTGCTCCCCTTTTCTATACCCAAGGATTATCTCCTAGGCCCGGATTTGGTTGTAGCCGCGGTGGCAAGGAAGTGGAACAAGGAGCCTAAGCCCGCTTCATCCCTGCCTCCGCCAAGGGCGCGAGAATGGTCGAGCGAAGTAGGGGGACGGCAAGGCCTGTTGCCGGGTGAAACATTTATCTTAAATTATAACAAGGATTCGTTCCTTGTCGTGGGGTCTGCCCACGAACGAAAACCCCGGCAAACATCCCTTTTTCATTAAAAGCATCCCACACAGGTACAGTCCGTACGGAATGAAAAACATGAACAAAGGGGATTACAAGCTTTAAATTTAACAAGGCCCGAAGGCTTACAGATTAAAAAAGAGATAAGGTGCCCGTGATCCCTTTCTTGTCCCTCTCCTCAAGAGGCAGGTCAAGGAGGCGAAAGGACAAAAGGGGCGCCTAGGCAAGCTACGAGTAGCAGAAAGCACCAAGAGAACACCTCGGTGGCCGCCCACGGGTAGGCCGGTGATGACCGTGCCAGGAAAGGAGCTGGAAGACGAGGCGGCAGGACCGGCAGTACGCGACGAAGGCGTCGGTGCCCGCGTACTCCGAGTTGGCGGCCTTGCCGTCCGCCCTCTTCCTCTTCCGGAGCCTCCCGACGCCAGCCGCCCAAGGAGACGGCCCCGAGAAGTTCAAGGAGCTAGCCCCACCCCCGGCCAAACCCTGCCGGAGGAGCGGCCAAGTGCAGATGCTGCTGCTGCCGCACCCGCTCAGGCGCGGGGCGTCCGACGCCTAGTCAGACTCATCCGCGTCATCTGCCCCGCTGTCCTCCTCATCACTTTTGCTTGAGGAAGAGCTTCCATCGTCGGAATCTCCATCGGAGGAGCTCTCCACGCAGCACTTCAGGCGAGTCCCGAAGTCTCCGAAGACCTTGACGGAGAGCAGGCCGTCCTCCATCAATTTGAAGTAGAGGACGAGCCCCGCCGTCAGGCTGTGGATGTGAGCGAACGTCTTCCACCCACGACGGAGGTACATGACCCGAGGAGCCGGGAAGTCCACGTCGACCCGCGTGCCCCCATTCCCACAACCCCTCATGTGCAATCTGAGGGATTGGGGCCGGTCACGCTCCATCTCCCGAGCGAACGGGGCGGGAAGACGGAGACGGCGTTGGAGGCCGGCACAGCCTAATGAAGAACTCGCGGGGCTGGTCTCCAACATGGCCTTCCATCGGGAAAGGCACCATTGGCGGGGGCGAAGCCGGCGCACCGCCCCGTCCTCCTCTTCCCCGAGCACTACGACCTCTGCCCCGGCCTCGCCCACGGCCTCGGCCCCTCCCCCTCCCCCTTCCCCTCGCGGCCGGTTCCACCACCACGGGCTCAGGAGGAGGAGGGACGCGCTGTCGAGCGGTGACCCTCGCCGCCACCGTCGAGGGACCCGGATTCCCTTTCTCCATGGCGAGTGAAAGGAAGAAGCAGAAGCAAGGGGAGATAGATGACAGAAGAGTGTGGGACACCATTCCCCCCTCCCCCTCTTTATAAAGGGGCGGGGTCGGGGCTCGGCCGCCCCGCTCGGCCAATCCAGCCACCGGAGGCGCAGGGAATCAGGACCGACCCGCTGCCCCAACCAGCGACAGCCCGGTTTCCCGCCTCCACCGCTTGCCACCCCAGGCGCATGAAGGACGCGTGGCGGACGTGCAGAACTGAGGGGACGGGTGAAGCGACCTCTCCCCACCCCGTGATCGTGGGGAGTGGACACCTTGAAGACCGCGACCCGGCCCCGTTCAGTAAATGAGCCGTGCCTCCACGCCTCCCTCTTTTTACGGGGAAGGCGCGAGCCGCCTCTTTACTGCGATATGACGCATGCGTGTGGAAACCGCCCCACGCATGCTGCCCATGTCACGCACACCCCTCCACGCCGCGCCACGCGCGGGTCGTGGGAAGCGCAGCGCGTGAAAAGTCTTACCGCGGTAAAAACCGCCCCGCCTGCCCGCGCACCCTTTTGGGCCTGGCCCAACAACGTGTCGCGCTTATGTGTGGCCCAGGCCCGGGGGCTCCTGTCGGTGTACAAAAAGAGGGGCACGCCTTTGTACCCCTTTACCTATGCACGGGCAGTCGGAGCCGCGCCCATGGTCACACCAAGCAGAACAGGGGAGGTGAGCCAAGGTAAGACCGAAGCCCAAGATAATCAGAGCAATGCCAAGGCCGAGACCACAAGGAGCAGAGGGACGAAGCAGGCTCCCCCGGCAAGACCCTTGCCGGGGCAGCCTCAGCAACCCCGGCAAGACCCTTGCCGGGGCAACTCGCCCCACACCAACAGAGTGAGCCACCCTTGAGCCCACGGTCCCCAACGCCATCATCCACGTGGGGCCAGGGCTCGGGAAGGCACCTCTGTGGTGGCATGCAGATCTTTGTGAAGACATATTCAAGATTAGATGAGGATTAGAAGACGATGATCCTCGGCAAGATCCTTGCCGAGGAAGGCCACCAGACCCCCGGCAAGGCCCTTGCCGGGGACGACAGCGTGCCACGGCAAGACCCTTGCCAGGCCACACGGCAAGACCCTTGCCGGGCCACCTGGCAAGGCCCTCACCAAGGACGCCAGTAGGGCCACCTCCAGGCCCACGCTAACCAAGCTTCCACCGCCGTTCACATGCAGCTGCCAGCCCAACCAGCTGGGCGGGCACCTGCGTGGCAACATGCAGCTCCCAGGCCAACTCATCGAGCGCCTGCGTGGCGGCATGCAGATCTTCGTGAAGGCTCCACCACCGCGCCACCTCAGCTGCCTGCCTGCCTACATGGCGCCACACGCATCACTGGCCAAGGCACGTGTTGAAGCGAGGAGTAGCGGCGACGGACGGGATGGGCCTCGCCCCCGTCCCCGATAAAGCAGTGGGACACCTAAGCTACACATTAAATGCGTCTTGTCTTGTAATACGAGCGATAAGCTCAGGGCACTGTGCGCCTTTCCACCTCCTGTGTGCCACTGTGGTAGCCCCTTTCGACTATAAAAGGAGGCCCATGGCATACTGGAGAAGGATTCGGCTCTTTCGAACCACGCACTCACCACAGCTAATTCAAGAGCTCAAGAACTCTCTAAAATACACCCACCAAAGCAGGACTAGGGTTTTACGCATCCTCGCGGCCCGAACCTGGGTAAACGCTCATTGTGCTGGCTATTGATCTTGCTCTTCTTGCAACCCTGCGCGCCGGCAACCGTAGTAGGGATTCTTGTGATCGCATAGGTGTCGTTTCCCCCCGACAGAGACCAAGACCAGCAGGACGGCAGGACGGAGGTCACCGTGGAGCCCAAGACGGCGTCACCACTAGAGCCTTTGGCAGGCGAAGACCATCTTTAGTCAGGATAGCTTGTACTAGCTGCCCTCCTTCGAATTTGGCCGTTGTTGGATCATTTCCCGCTCAATATTTGGGGACAGGACCAGGGCCTCTATAAATAGGACTAGCCACCACAGTAGGAGGCAACTCAACGGGTCTCGATCTCACGCTGGACTAGATCCATCCTCACCCACACAAGTCCACCGACCACAAGAACACCTCTCCTCAGGAGGCTGTTCTTCCCCTTGTACTATTCATCCTCAGCCCAAGAGGCAATACACCACACCACACTGGAGTAGGGTATTACACCACAACGGTGGCCCGAACCAGTATAAATCTCGTGTCTCTTGTGTTGCTAGTTCATCGAGCTAAGCTTTGATATCGCGGTGAGGCTGAGGGCGTGATTAGGTAGGAGGAAATCTTCGTGCGCACCCCAGTGTTCGAACCTCAAGGGTTTTTCCGGAACCCGAAATCCGACATTTGGCGCGCCAGGTAGGGGTGCGCCGAAGCATTTCTTCTGTTGATCTGTGTCCCATCGCTTCGTCGCATCCATGGCAGACGCTCGCCGAGCTCGCGCTGAGCGCCGGGCCGCCCTGCCGCCCTCGTTGCTCAGACTGCTCCCGTCGACGGGCCTCCCCGTCATTCTCCGTCACCTGCTGCCAACGCCGCCACCGGCCCGGCGGGGAACGAGCAGCAAGCATCCTTGCTGCACCCCTCAGTGCGGCGGGACGGCCGCACCGCCACTCCATCGCTGATCCCGACCGGCTTGTCGTCTCACGCCCGTCGCGCTTCCACGGACGCGCAGGCCGCGCTGTGCATGGCACGCGAGCTCCTGCGCTACCGCCCCATCAACGACCTCTACAAGGACTGGCTGGACCGCATTGTCGAGCTCATCAGCGCCGCGGGGGGCTCCCTCGCGCAGCCCCTCTCGCTCATGGAGCGCCACCGCCACCACCTCCGTGCCAAGACGGCGTCCTGACGCCAAGGCGTGCGGCCCCTCGGCGCGATCCCCCGCGTCGGGATCCCGTGCGCGAAGAAGGAATCTGCCAAGAAGTTCCTCGTCCACGAGAAAACGCTCCCGCGCTCCCAGCACCACTACAACAAGACCGTGCGCCACCTGCGGTGGCAGTGCGCGGACATCAAGGGTAGGCTCCACATCAGCAAAGGGTCCCGGTGGCCACCGCGGGCTGCCGCGCCTTCACCCCTGAGCTGTGTAGCGTCGCATGGCCGGGCAAGTTCAAGCCAGACCTGCCTCCACGCTACAACGGCACCCCCGACCCCGCGGAGTTCCTACAGCTCTACGAGCTGAGCATCGAGGCGGCCAACGGCGACGAAAAAGTCATGGCGAACTGGTTCCCCATGGCTCTCAAGGATGGCGCCCACTCATGGCTCCCGAACCTGCCTCCGGGCTCCATCTCCTCCTGGAATGAGATGCGCGACCGCTTCGTCGCCAACTTCCAAGGCACTCGCGACCGCTTCGTCGCCAACTTCCAAGGCACTCGCGACCGCCCTCCGGCCGCGGGTGACCTGCACCGTGTCAAGCAGCAGCCAGGGGAGACCCTCCAGAAGTACATCCAGCGCTTCAACAACGTTCGCCTCAAGATCCCCAAGGTGACGGACGAGGCCATCATCTCTGCATTTTCCGATGGCGTCCGCGACGTCAAGATGAAGGAGGAGCTCGCCATCCATGAGGAGCTGTGCACGTCCTTGGAGTTGTTCAACCTGGCGACCAAGTGCGCAAGGGCTAAGGAAGGGCGCCTTTCCGTTCTCGAGCTCCCGGCTGCCCACCTAGAGGAGAAGAAAGCCAAGGCCAAGGACCTGAAGCGCAAGTGGGTGGCCGTCCCGTGGCGGAGCCGGACACGAAGCGCGGCCGGGACCAGCCCGAGTCATCCAAGAGCAGCCGGCCATTCTGCGCCTTCCAAAACGTTCACAGCCACAACACCAATGACTGTCAAGAGCTCAGGGCCATTCGAGATGGATGCCTCGGTCGACGCCCCGAGCGCAACGACCAGGGCTACGACCGAGGAGGAGGACGTGGCGGAGGACGCTGGGATGACCGTGGCCCTTGCCAGGAGTGGCATGAACGGCCTCGTGAGGACCGCTGGCAGGACCAGCCTCGCGAGGGCGCTTGGAGGGATCAGCCTCGCAAGGACTGTCCTCAAGGCAATGTTGGGCTTCCTCCGCTGCCGCCACCACCAAGAAGGAATGACGACCACCATCAGAACGACGGCTTCCAGGAGTCGCGAGCTATCGCCTGCATCTTGGGTGGAGCTCAAGCCCCAGCCTCTCAGCGAATCTTCAAGCAGTTTGCTCGCGAGGTGAACGCAATCCTCTCCAGGCTCGAGGCCACACGCCCGCTTAGGTGGTCCAAGTGCGCCATCACCTTCAGTTCTGCAGATCAGCTCAAGTGCGCGGCCACCGCTGGCGCACTCCCGATGCTTTGCACACCCGTCATCAGCAACGTACAAGTCACCAAGACCCTCATCGATGGCGGCACAGGGCTCAACGTCCTGTCCGTCGAGACATTCGACAGCCTTCAAGTGCCCTACGTTCAGCTCCAGCCTACCAAGCCCTTCTCAGGAGTGACCGACGGTTCCACCACGCCGATAGGGCAGGTCTGCCTCCCTGTCACCTTCGGACAGCGCAACAACTACCGCACCAAGCTCATTGACTTCGACGTCGCCCACATCCGTCTGCCATACAATGCCACCCTCGGGTATCAGGCCCTGACCAAGTTCATGGCGGTGACACACCACGGCTACAACGTCCTCAATATGCCAGGAAGAGGCGGGATCATCACAGTCCCCTGTGAAGAGAAAGATGCGGTGTGCTCCCTCGAGCGCGCCTTCGAAGCAGCATCAATCGAAGACCCCGACAGCAATGCAACACAGTACCCTCCTGAGGTCGCCAGCAAGAAGAAGAAGCAGCTACTCCGCTCAGGGCCTCAGGAGGACGGCGCCGCAAGTGGAGCCACATCAGGATCAGCGCCCGCGCCTAGGGCTCCTCCCTCCCTTGCATAGGAAGGCGCGCCCGGCGCCCTCCTCGGGCAAGGCTCGGGGGCTCTCTTCTGGAGGGCCTCAGACCTCGCCAACATCACGAGGGAGGCGCTCGGGCACCACGTGGAGGCGTGCTTCGCAGCACGGACACCGGGCGAGGAGTGCCCGGCGCTCAGGAGTTCATTACCAAGACCACTCAGGAACCGCAAGATGCAAGAGCCATGCGCGGCGACCACCGCTCACCTGGCGCAGCTCCCCACCCAGGCGAGGATGGCGGGCTGCGCGTCTGCATCGATGTCCCAGGGCTCAACATGGCCGCATCTCTGGAGCTTTTCTGGCCTTCGCGCGTGGGACGCTGCGAGGGCCCACCTCACAGCTACGTTCGCATGCCTTTTGGCCTGCCGAACGTGGCGTCCGCCTTCCAGCGCAACCTGCGGAGCATCCTGGTGGTTCAGGAGGCCAGGCACCACGCAGTCCTGGCGGAGGCGGAGACGGTCCTCAAGGAACCGCCTGGACCACCAGAGCCTCCCGAGGCTCAGGGCCCTGGTGCCTCGTGAGGAGCCACCCCTTCATCATGCGTCTTCAACTGCCTCAACATTCCTTCAACAACAGAACCAGGTGACATTTTCCAAGTTTATTTAGCTGGGAGCGCCCCTCGGGCTGCATCATTCCTAGGCCGCATGGGTCTGTCCCTGTGGCATGTATCCCTTTACATCTTTAGCTTACGTTGCTGGGGGCGCCTCTTGGGCTGCAACATCCGCAAGCTGCTCAGGCCTGACCTAGTGGCGTGTATCGTTCTTGCATTCACCTAAGCTAGTCTGCTTTTCATCCTTAATCTGCCTATGGTTATCAACTGCTTGACTGTCACCCACCGCGGGAGCCATGCGCCGATCGTCTTTCTTCAGGACCCTTCGCGTGAGAGGGTTAGGCACGGCGTCTGTGCTCGGGCCCGTCCCTACAGCATCGATAAATCCAACGGCCGAGCTCTGTCTAGCGGGCCGGCCCCGTTAACGTCACCTCCTGGGGTCGTTGGTGCTTGGCCTTCTCACACGATAACCTCAGGAGATTCGTTCGGCGCAGATTGTCTAACCATCTCGCAGGACCACCACAGCTAACAAGAATCAAGACCAGGCGCAACCCACCTTGAGGTGGGGCCTCGTGAGTCCCACGCTGGCTCACGAGTGCCCAGACACACCTCGTCTAGCCCTGCCGTGCAAGCCACGTGTCAGGGCGGGGTTGTACACGCCCCGGGGGCTCTTGCAGTAGGGAGTCTCCTCCCACGTACCAGTGGAAGCACCATGCTCCGTGCTGGCCATCGACAGTGCCGAGGAGCGGCTATGCCCGTGCAAGTGCGGAAGGGCTATGCTCCGCACTGGTGATAAACAACTGAGGGAGGCCCCACGGCCGTATCAACCTTAGGGAGCCCTTGAGCTCAGTCTCCGGCCTCATTGCAACACCTCCCCTCGGGAGAGTCGCGCGAGGGGGCTGGGCACGGGGGCTGCGCTTGGGCCATGCCCAAGCGTACGCCACCCAGCCAGGTCTCCTGGACCTGGTCGTCACGCGCCCCTACCGAGCCGAGCCTCGGCGAGGACAAAGGTATGGAGGTTGTTTGAGCGTCAAGGGGGACTCCTGAGCATCGCGACTCAGGAGCCTAACTGGTCACGTAGCCCCTCACTCCTTGGTCTCGTCCTGGTCTTCAGACGACCCAACAGCGGCTGAGGTATGCGCGCGGCCGAGCCCTGCCGACGTAGAACACTAGACCTATTCCTGCGTCTCCTTCTTATAAGCTGTTTGCGCGTCAAGGGGGACTCCTGAGCATCGCGACTCAGGATCCTAACTGGTCACGTAGCCCCTCACTCCTTGGCCTCGTCCTGGTCTCCGGACGACCCAACGCCGGCTGAGGTATGCGCGGGGCCGGGCCCTGCCGACGTAGAACAAAAAGCAAATAGGAAGAAAACCGCAAAATCTCAAGCAAATATTACAAGACATATTGTTCTCACAATACCAAACGCAAGTTTAAACGCCTCCACGAGGCATGATGCATGTCACAGGAGTAAAACAGGAAAGCAGCCGCGAGCAAGTCATTCCTGGACGTCGTCGTCGCCTACGAGGGGTGCTCCCTCCTTGGTGGCTTTGCCTTCACCTGTACCACCGGCCGGAGCTGCAGGATCGGTAGCACTGCCGGTCGAAGGCGTGAAACTTCTTCACCAGGGCCTCCACCTGATCCTTCACGGCCGCGGCAGCGGCTGCGCAGTGCTCATCGTCCACAGGCTCCAGCAGCTCGTCAAGGTGGGTGGTAGGATCGCGAAGATGGAGGTGGCTGAAGACGCGCGTCAGCGCAGCTGAAGAAATGACGCGAGCCTCTTCCTCCGCCCTGGGGCCGAGGCCGCTCATGACTTCCTCAAGTGCCTCAACCAAGTAGGGAAGCAGCTGGGCGGGGCAATCCTCGTCGGTGGTCAGCGGCTTCACCAAGCCCTTCTCATAGAGTGTCTTCAGTGCCACGGGAGACCTCTCCTCAAGGAGCGCGAAGGCCGCGCGGTCCTCGGCCAGATCCTTCGCCTTGGCGTCAAGTTCGGCTTCCTCTGCATTCACCTTCTGCTCCAGCTCCTCCAGCCAGCCGCGCTCAGTGGCCCGCGCCTTCGCCGACTGCTCTAGCTCGGCGTCGCGACCCTTGATGGCATCTTCCCAAGCCTTCATCTTCTCCTCCTCCGCCTTGCGGCTACGGGCTTCTTCTCGACGCTCGTTGCGCTGGGTCTTCAGCTCGGCCTCCAGCGCCCGGCAGCGATCGTGGGAGGCCTCGACGTCCTTCAGCGCCACCTCGCGAGTAGCCGCTGCTTGGGCGGCGGCCTGCTTCTCCTTCTCGGAGGTGTCCGTGGCCTGGCTTATCGCCGCCCGAACAGACACGTCGGAATGGAGCCAGCCAGAGACCAGCTCCAGGCGCCCAACCAACAGGAGGGGGTCGGCGCCCTGAAGATCTTCTCGCAGCCCGGTCATCTCAAGAAGAGCGCGCTCCAAGACGTCAGGAGAGGCAGAAGGGCCCGGAATCAGTGGTGCAGCGGGAGGAGGAGGAGGAGAAGGTATCGTCACCATAGCCTGGGAGACTAGGGGCTCCTGAGCCTTGGAGACCTCAGCAGCCGAGCCGGACACCGGTGCCTCCGGAGCCAGCGGGGCCACGGGGGCTGACTCCTCCCGAGGATTCTCCCCCAGGCCTCGCGAGGATGACTCGGCCGGAGAGACATGAGCACCAACGCTGCCCTTCTCCATGGAGGGAGACGCAGCCGGAGCAGGCGGGTTGGTCCCGAGCGGCACCACCGCCTCCTCCTTCCTCTTCTTCGCCGTAGGCGTCGGCCCAATCGCACAGCGGAGGAGTGTCAAGGCCAGGCAGTAGAAGCAAGAATGAAACAAGGTAAGAGCACTTACTGGTCCACCGCGGTGTAGTCCACCCTCCTCTTGCTAAGCTTGAAGCCCAAGAGCCTCCCAGCCCGGGGCACGGGCGCACGGGCCCCAGGAGCAGAAGAAGGAGCAGCAGGTGGGCCGGAAGCAGCTCCAGGCGGTGTTGGAACAGAAGCAGCATCTCGGGAGATCAGCGCCGACCGGCCCCTCGTCGGAATCACGGGCGACTCTCCCTTCTCCTGGCGGGCGTCGGCCTCGTCGTCGTCGGGAAGGGTGCGGAGGATGTCAAGCTTGCTCAAGGGGGAGGTCTCCCCCATCCCCTCGAGGGTCCTCTCCGAGTCGCGCTCCTCGTCTTCCTCCTCTTCCTCCTCCTGGCGAGAGTCGTCAGAGGACACATCCACCAGCGCCGTCATGGCCCGGACAGCAGGAGGCGCTGGCGGCACCAGCCCGCGCCCATCAAAAGTTGGCATGGCAGCCACAACCTGCGCCCCGTCCGTACGGCGGAACAAGGGAACGAAGGCACTTGGTGGGTATTCTTGGTCGTCTCCGACCAGGAGGCGGAGAGCCGCGGCCAACTCTTCATCAGGCAAGGCTTCCTGGCTCAGGCGAACCTTGTCTTCTTCGCCCCCAAGCCTCCACAAGGGGCGCATACGCGCCTGAAGCGGGGCCACGCGCAACATCAAGAATTCCCTCAGGAGCATGGCCCCTGTCACCTTTGCCGCCTTCGCGTTGCCCGGCTTTAGGTCGGCATTCATCTTCTCCAGCACCAACGTCGCCCGATCGTCAGTAAGCTTCGCACGACACCACCCCGCGTCAGACTGGGGCATCTCCGTCGGCAACGCCAAGCGTGGGTGGACGCACTTGCCGTCCATCATGACCCACTTGCTCCTGAAGCCGTCGGCCTTCTTCCCAGCCTTCGAGATCGAGTTGGCCTTGCTGGCCGCGATTAAGTTGGTGCACCCAGAGGTACAACCCTCGTTGATGCGGAGGAATAAAAAGTGGCGTAGCAGAGCCACGGACGGCATCACGCCGAGATACGCCTCACAGTAGAAGGTGAAGATCGACAGAAGGAGAACAGAGTTGGGATGGAGATGCAGCGCCTGCAGCCCGTAATGGCCAAGGACCTCATAGAAGAAGTCGGAGAAGGGGGGAACCAGCCCCGCGATGATGCTGCTCATGAAGAAGTGGAAAAAGGTGCTTCCCTCGAGCTCCGGCACGGAAGAGCCAGACCAAAGCTCGGTCTTCCCCCTCTTGTTGCTCTCTCCTGCCGTCAGTAGGCGCGTGACGGCGAGGTTCTTCTCTGAGACGTTGGGCGCATCCAGAGCCGGCTCGTACCAGCGGGCGCCGAAGAAAACTTGACCTTCCGGGGCGCCATTGGTCGCTGATGCAGAAAGGGAAGGGAGCAGATTTGGAGATTTCGGAAGCAAGGGGCGAGAAAGGGGATCTGGAGCAAGGCGGAAGGAAGCAATGAAGGCAAGCGTAGCCCGTGCCAGCCTTTTGTCAGGCGGGCAGTTGCCGAGGCAGCGTGGGGAAGCGGAGACACCCATGTCCAATCAATCGCCACGTGTCGACCAAGGCCGCAGGCTGTTGGGGCCCGTGGCGCTCCGCACTTGCCCTTTGGCTTCGCCTCGAAGCCAAGTCCGAGCGTGCCTTGGGCCCGGGGGCTACTTTTGGCGTTCTGGGAACGGGGGTCCCCAGACTTGCCTGCCTGCAGCCCACGGCGTGGCTCCAGTCACGGCCCAGTACATCCCGTCTTCACCAGCAAATGCCCAAGAACCTCCCGAGGGGCCAAGCCTCGCGAGGCGGACGACACAAGACCTCCTCGGGATTGGCCTCATTAGGCTGGCTCGCGAGGTGCGGAGAGATCAAGGCAAGACAAACCTCGCGAGGTTCGAATGATGTAAGCCATGACAATCAAGGCCAGGCGGGCGCCAGGCGGGCGCCAGCGCACACAGTGTCCTTGTTTCCTCTTTGGTGCTAAGGAGGCAAGCGCAGACGAGGAGTACTGAGGCATCAGGCAAAGGTTTCCATATCGGTGCAATGTGACCAAGACCAGCAGGACGAGAGGACGGAGGTCACCGTGGAGCCCAAGACAGCGTCACCACTAGAGCCATTGGCAGGCGAAGACCACCTTTAGTCAGGATAGCTTGTACTAGCTGTCCCCCTTTGAATTTGGCCGTTATTGGATCCCTTCCTGCTCAATATTTGGGGAGAGGACAAGGGCCTTTATAAATAGGACTAGCCACCACAGTAGGAGGCAACCCAACGGGTCTCGATCTCACCCTGGACTAGATCCATCCTCACCCACACAAGTCCACCGAGCACAAGAACACCTCTCCTCAGGAGGCTATTCTTCCCCTTGTACTGTTCATCCTCAGCCCAAGAGGGAATCCACCACACCACACTGGAGTAGGGTATTGCACCACAACGATGGCCAAAACCAGTATAAATCTCGTGTCTCTTGTGTTGCGAGTTCGTCGAGCTAAGCTTTGAGATCGTGGTGAGGCTGAGGGCGTGATTAGGTGGGAGGAAATCTTCATGAACACCCCAGTGTTCGAACCTCAAGGGTTTTGCCGGAACCCGAAATCCGACAAAGGGCAACGAGATGCCGCCGGAGACAATCGAGGACTGTGGGCACGCCCTGGCCCATCCCGCCAGTGCGGTAAGTCTTTCACGTTTCAAGGTGTATCCTTTACTTGCTTGTTCAGGGAAGATATCTAAACCTCACCATTCATTTTTTCAGGGCTGGACAAAGAGGGCGGAGTGGATTCAGTGTCCTGCTCCGCTGCCCGAGGAACCAACCATCCTGCTCCTGACGAAGATGCTGGTCCCGGCGCCTTACCAGGCGCCGGAGAAGAAGGCCAAGGGGGCTAGAAGTGGCCTCCGCCGCATGGGTGCTTTGGACGTGACGTCCGAAGGCACCGAGACTCATTCCTCCGCTGCAAAAGATGACGAGGAGGAGGAAGAAAGCAACTCCCCCCTGAGGGGGGGGGGGGGGAGGAAGAAGAGGGCGGTCTCCACAAATCTGGGGGCAGAGGCGTCCAAGAAAGGGAAGCTCTCCCGCACGGATAACTCAGTGTGGGACATCGACAATAGCCCAGAGCGGTGCCCCCTAGACAAGCCCCTGGCCGAATCGTGAGTACTCAAAAGACCCTAACACATTCGTGTATTTAGCCTCTTCGGTTCATAGTTTTTAACATGTTGAATCATGCACTTGCAGTCCGGCCCACGACAGCTCCCTGCGATCCTCATCAGGGGGTTCGCTAGATTCAAAGGCGATGGCCAGCGAGTCACCGCCGGTGGCTTACTCTCCCAAGGCCAAGGGCAACACCGAGGTGCTGTCCCAAAGGACCTTCCCAGGCTAGGGAGAGGTTTAGGAGGCTGTTAGGGTGGCGCCAGAGGGTGACCCCTCGGCCGCCGGACACCTGGGGGGGGGGGGGAATCCCCATGGAGACTGGCGATGGGGGCCATCAATTCGGCCCCCAGCCGAGTACCATTCCGGATACCTACATGGCTCCAGAATCAAGCAAGCAGCCTCCTTCGAAGGAAGGAGGTGCGGCTATTCCGCCGGTGACCTCTGTCCATCCAGAGGCACCAGATAATCTGCTGGAAGCGCTGCGAGGCGCTTCCATTGTGGAGGAACACCGTATCCTTATGGGTACGGTGGTTGAGAGGGTTCAGTCCGTTAAGAGCGGACTGACCGAAGCCTGCACCAGCCTGCTGACAGGCTTTGAGGTAAGTGACGCAAAAAAGAAAGTCACAGTATAGACAGTAGCCCCTGAGACACTGTCCGGTGTTCGAAAAGAAAAGCCGGACAGAGGATCAAGTAATTTTTGCAGGAAACTAACTAAATATGTCTTTTGTGAATAAGCAGGCGTCGTTGCTGGCCGCAACCTCTCACGCTACTGAGGTCTCCGGACTAAAGTAGAGTCTGGAGCGGGCCGAGGAAGAGCTCGGCCGTGTAAAAAAGCAGCTAGAGGACAAGCAAGGTATGTGATGACCTTGTGTATATCCGGAAAAGGATGAATGACTTGTGCTGACCATAGTGCCATGATATTTGTAGGAGTGGATACTGTCGGATGTGGGGTTCCGGCAAACCCTTAAGGTTCAAACACTAGGTGCGCGCGAAGTCTTTCCCTCCTACCGATCTACGCCCTAGCTCGCTAAGATCTCGCGGACGAACTCGACGAACTCGGGACACAAAGAGACACGAGGTTTATACTGGTTCGGGCCACCGTTGTGGTGTAATACCCTACTCCAGTGTGGTGGTGGATTGCCTCTTGGGCTGATGAAGAACAGTACAAGGGAAGAACATCCTCCTTAGGTTGAGGTGTTCTTGTGCTTGGTGTCTTAGCGGGTGAGAGCTGGGTGAATTGCTCGATGCCCCTACTGTGTGCTAGCTCTACTTATATAGGCCCTGGTCCTCTTCCCAAATATTGAGCAGGAAGGGAGACAACAGCGGCGGGCAAATTTGAAGGGGGACAGCTAGTACAAGCTATCCTGACAAAAGTGGTCTTCACCTACGAAAGGCTCTAGTGGTGACGCCGTCTTGGGCTCCACGATGACCTCCGCCTTGCCGTCCTCCTGGTCTTGGTCTCATTGCACCAATATAGCAACCTTTGCCTGATGCCTCGGTATTCCTCGCCTGCGCTGGCCTCCTTAGCACCAAAGAGGAAACAAGGACGCTGCACTCGCTGGCGCTCGCCTGGCGCCCGCCTGGTGTCGTTCGTCATGGCTCACGTCACGAGAGCCTCGTGAGGTTTGCCCCGCCTTGATATCTCCGCTCCTCGTGAGCCTACCTGACTAGGCCACTCCACAGGAGGTCTTGCATCGTCCGCCTCACGAGGCTTGGACCCTCACGAGGGTCTTGGATGCCTTGTTGATGAAGATGGGCCGTACGGCCTGCTGGCTTAGCCACGCCATGGGACACAGGCACGCGGGTCTGGGGACCCCCGTTCCCAGAACATCGACAGTAGCCCCCGGGCCCAAGGTTCGCTCGGGCTTGGCTTCGCGGCGAAGCCAAGGGTCAAGTTCAGAGCACCGCGGGCCCCAAAAGCCTGCGGCCTCGGTTGACGCGTGGCGGTTGATTGGACGTGGGCGTCTCCGCATCCCCACGCTGCCTCGACAACTGCTTGACCTGACAAAAGGCTGGCGCGGGCAGTTCTTGCCTTCATTGCTTCTTCATCGCCTCGCTCCAGATCCCCTTTCTTGCTCCTCGCCACCGCCACCTTCAGATCCGCTCCAATCTCATCCTGCATCCGCAATCCATGGCGCCACGCAAGGTAAAGACTTCCTCAGCACCGGCCTGGTATGAGAAGAGCCTCGCCTCCGTGCACCTACTGACGGCGGGTGAGAGCAATGAGTGGGGGGAGACGAGCTCCGGCTCGCCTCCAACGTGCCGGAGCCTAAGGGAAGCACCTTCTTCCCCTTCTTCTCGAGTAGCATTGCCGTCGGGTTGGTTCCTCCCTTCTCCGATTTCTTTTATGAAGTCCTCAACCACTACGGGCTGCAAACGTTGCATCTCCATCCCAACTCTGTCCTCCTCCTGTCCATCTTCGCCTATTACTGTGAGGCGTACCTGGGCGTGATGCCATCTGTGGCGCTCCTGCGCCATTTCTTCTTCCTCCGTGTCAGCGAGGTGCATGTTTCCGGATGCGCTAATTTTGTCGCATGCGGCAAGGCCAACTCGATCTCGAGCACCGGGAAGAGGGCCGACAACATCCGATCCAAATGGGTCATGATGGACGCCAAGTGTGCCGATCCGCATCTGGTGTTGCCAACGACGGCGCCCTCTTCCAATGGGGGGTGGCCCAAGGCGAAGCTTACCGACAAGCGAGCATCGCTAGTGTTGGGGCAGATGGTGACTGACTTGAAGCCGGGCAACGCGAGGGCGGCCAAGGTGACGGGGGTCATGCTCCTGAGGGAGTTCTTGACGCTGCGAATTGCTCCACTCCAGGCACGCGCGCGCCCCCTGTGGGAGCTTGAAGAAGAGAGAAATAAGACCCGCCTGAGGCCGGGGGACCTGCCTGGCGATGAATTGGCCGCTGTCCTGCGCCTCATAGTTGGGGACAACTAGGAGTACTCGCCAAGCGCCTTTGCTCCCTTGTTCCAACGCAGGGACCGGGAGGAATGCGTCGCCTCCAGGCCGACTTTCGATGCGCGTGGGTTGGTGCCGCCGGCGCTTCCGGGAGCCCCTACAGCACAGTAACCGGTGGGGGTGTCCTCCGACGAGTCCCGCGGGGAGGAGGAAGAGGAGGTTGACTCGGAGAAGACCCTCGAAGAAGTGGGGGAGACTTCCCCTCTAAGCAAGGCCGAGATCCTCCGCGCCCTTCCTGATGATGCCGAGGCCGACGCCCGCCAGGAGGAGAGGGGGCAGCCCCTCATCCCGACGAGGGGTAGGTCGTCGCTAGTGGTTCGCGATGCCGCCTCCGTCCTGACACCTCCTGGGGCTGGCTCCGGCTCTGCCTCCGCACCGCCTGGTGTCGCCGGAGCCCGAACGCCTGCACCTCAGGTCCCGATGCTGTCAGGCTTCAAGCTCCCCAAGCGGAAGTATGTTGCGGTGGATCAGTAAGTGTCTTAAGCTTCACCTTGCCCTTGTTTGTGCTCGCCATTTCCTGATGCTCTCCCTTGGTTGATCAGGCCGACGTCTTCGGCGAAGAAGAGGAAGGAGGATACGGCGGCCGTGCCTCCCTCCACAGAGAAAGGAGGCAGCAGCGCCCGCATCTCCCCAGCCCGGCCGTCTTCGCGGGGCCAAGAGGATCATCGCCGCGTGGAATCAGCCCCCATGGCCCCGCCGGCTCCGGAGGTGCCGGCGCTTGGCGCGGCTGATGAGGTCCCAGCTGCTCCGAAACCCGTGATCTCCCAGGCCCCAGTGACGATGTCGCCTCCTCCCACTGCCGCGCCTCCACTCCCAGGTTCTTCTGCTCCTGCTGTTGTTCTGGAACGCGCTCTTTCGGAGATGACCCAGCTGCAGGCGGATCTCCTGAGCTCGAACCCATGCCTTGTGGCCGGGCGCCTGGAGCTGGCCTCGGGCTGGCTCCACTCCGACTTGGCGGTTCACGTGACGCTGGGCCAGGCCGCTGCGGCTTCTGAGAAGGAGAAGCAGAGTGCCGCCAATGCCGCAGCCAATCGCGAGATGAAGCTAAAAGACGCCAAGGCCGCCCGTGACCGCTGCCGGGTGCTGGAGGACGAGCTGCAGAGCCTACACGACAAGCACGCCGAAGAAGCACGCTGCCACCAAGCGAAGGAGGAGGAAATGAAGGCCCGGGAGGACGCCATCAAGAACCGTGATGCTGAGCTGGCGGAGTTGGGGAGGACGCAGGCCGCCAAGCGCAACCGGTTGGAAGAGCTGGAGTGGAAGGCGACGGCGAGGGAGGCCGATCTTGATACCAAGGCGCGAGTCCTGGCCGAAGACCGCGTGGCCTTCGCCGATCTCGAGAAGAGATCTCGCCAGGCGCTGAAGACGCTCTACGAGCACGGCCTGGAGAAGTCGCTGGCCACTAATGAGGACGGCCCCGCCCGGCTGCTTCCTCTCTTGGTGAAAGCGCTCGAGGAAGTCGTTGATGGCATTGGTCCCATGGCGGAGGCGGAAGCTCGCGTCCTGTCTTCAGCTGCATTGACCCGCGTCTTCAGCCACCTGCACCTTCGCGACCCCAACGCTTGTCTTGACGAGCTGCTGGAGCCTGTGGCTGAAGATCAATGTGAGGCCGCCGCCCCAGCCGTGCAGGGTTAAGTGGAGGCCTTTCTGAAGAAGTTCCGCGGCTTTGTCTCCGCTCCTGTGTCCGGCGATGTCGCCGATCCTGCAACTGGTGGTGAAGGTGGAGAAAACGTTGCTCACAAGTAGCACCTTCCGCAAGTGATGGCGGTGCCCGAGAGTGACCCGCGGCTGTTCTCCCGTTTCATTCCTGCAACATGCATTAGGCCTCGTGGAGGCGTTTAGACTTTTCATTTGATATCGTGAGGACAATGTGTTTGTAATATTTGCTTCGAGATTTTGCTATTTCCTTCCTATTTGCTTTGCGTTCTGCGTCGGCAGAGCCCGGCCCCGCGCATACCTCAATCGCCATTGGGCCGACCGGAGACCAGGACGGACCAAGGAGTGAGGGGCTACGTGACCAGTTAGGCTCCTGAGTCGCGATGCTCAGGAGTCCCCCTTGACGCGGAAACAGCTTATAGGGAGAGTTCGCGAGGATAGATTAATGTTCTACGTTGGCAGAGCCCGGCCCCGCGCATACCTCAACCGCCATTGGGCCGACCGAAGACCAGGACGAACCAAGGAGTGAGGGGCTACGTGACCAGTTAGGCTCCTGAGTCGCGATGCTCAGGAGTCCCCCTTGACGTGCAAACAATTTCCATACCTGCCCTCGCCGAGGCCTCGGGAGGGGCGCGCGACGCCCAGGTCCGGGAGACCTGGTTGGGTGGCGTGCGCTTGGGCGTGACCCGAGCGCAGCCCCCGTGCCCAGCCCCCTCCCGTGGCTCTCCCGAGGGGAGGCGTTGCAGTGAGGCTGGACGCTGAGCTCTGGGCTCCCTGAGGTTGGTACGGCCGTGGGGCCGCCCTCAGTTGTTTATGACCAGCGCGGAGCATAGTGCTTCCGGTTGTGCACGGGCATAGCCGCTCCTCGGCAGTGTCGATGGCCAGCGCGGAGCATGGTGCTTCACTTGTGCGTGGGATGGGGGCCTCCCTCCGGGAGGAGCCCCCGGGGCGTGTACAGCCCCGCCCCAACACGTGGCTTGCACGGCAGGGCTCCGAGGTGTATCTAGGCACTCGTGAGCCAGCGTGGGACTCACGAGGCCCTACCTCAAGGCGGGTTGCGCCTGGTCTTGAGTCTTGGTGACTGTATGTTCCTACAAGGCGGTTAGGTGCAAGCACTCTACGTCCTCAGGTCCCGGCCCTCGAGCGAGCTCAGCCGCCGCTGGTATGCCAGGTCGCGATGCCGTTGTCAAGGCCAGGGGGTGAGGGCTGGAGAGCCAGTAAGAGCTCCTGAGTCGCGATGCTCAGGAGCCCCCCTTTTAACGTGCAAGCGAATTGCACGGGGTGAACAGACCTGCGGCGGGTGGCGATCGAGCAGGCGATATCCGTAGGCAGGTTAAGCATTGAAAGCAGATTAACTTGGATAAATGCAGGAGGATACATGCCACCGGCTCCGGCCCGAGCGGCTTGGGGATGATGCAGCCCGAGGGGCACCCCCAGCAAGGTAAGCTAAAGACATAAGCAGAAGGGATACATGCCACAGGGATGGACCCACGCGACCTGGGAATAATGCAGCCCGAGGGGCGCTCCCAATTAAACGAGCTTGGAAGATGTCATCTGGTTCTGTAGACGAAGTAGGGTTGGTGCTGCTGAAGGCGTGCGTCGAAGAAATGACTCTTCATGAGCCACCGGAGCCCTGAGCCTCGGGAGGCTCTGGGGGATCGGGAGGTTCCCTGAAGACTGTGTCCATCTCTTCAAGGACGGCATGGTACCTGGCCTCCTGAGCCGCCAGGACACGCCGCATGTTGCGCTGATAGGCTGACGCCACGCTCGGCAAGCCGAAGGGCATGCGAACGTAGCTGTGTGGCGGGCCCTCGCAGCGGCCCACACGTGAAGGCCAGAAGCGCTCCTGAGATGCGGCCCTGTTGAGCCCTGGGACGTCGATGCGGACATGCAGCCCAGCATCCTCGCCACGATGGGGAGCTGCGCCTCGTGAGCGGCTGTCGCCACGCATGGCCCTTGCGTCTTGCAGTTCCTGAGTGGTCTTGGTGATGAACTCCTAAGTGGCGGGTACTCCTTGCCCTGTGCTCTCCTGAGGGACATGTGCCGTGAAGCACGCTTCCAAGTGGTGCCCAAGCGCCTCCCTCGTGAGGCTGGCAAGGTCTGAGGCCCTCTAGAAGAGAGCCCTCGAGCCCTGCCCGAGGAGGGCGCCGGGCACGCCTTCCTATGCGATGGAGGGAGGCGCCCCTGGGACGGACTCTGATCCTGATGAGGCTCCTGCCGTGACGCCATCGTCCTGAGGTCCTGCGCGGCGCAGCTGCTTCTTGTTGGGGATGGCCTCCGGAGGGCCCTCACTTCTGCTGTCGGGGTCGTCGATTGCTGCAGCTTGGAAGGCACGCTCGAGGGAGCACACTGCATCCCTCTCTTCACATGGGACCGTGATGATTCCTCCGCTTCCTGGCATCTTGAGGACGTTGTAGCCGTGATGGGTGACTGCCATGAACTTGGCCAGGGCTGGATACCCGAGGATGGCATTGTACGGCAAGCGGATGTGCGCGACGTCGAAGTCGATGAGCTCGGTGCGGTAGTTCTTGCGCTCTCCGAAGGTGACAGGCAGGCGGACCTGCCCTATCGGTGTGGTGGAACCGTCGGTCACTCCTGAGAAGGGCTTGGTAGGCTGCAGCTGCTCATATGGCACTTGGAGGTTGTCGAACGTGTCGACGGACAGGACATTGAGCCCTGCCCCGCCGTCGATGAGGGTCTTGGTGACCTGCACGTTGCTGATGACTGGGGAACACAACATAGGGAGGGCGCCGGCGGTGGCCGCGCATTTGAGCTGATCTGCCGAGTTGAAAGTGATGGCGCATTGGGACCACTTGAGCGGGTGCTTGGCCTCGAGCTTGGGGAGCACCGCGTTCACCTCACGAGCGAACTGTTTGAAGATGCGCTGAGAGGCTGGGGCCTGGACGCCGCCCAAGATGCATGCGATTGCACGCGGCTCCTGGAAGCCCCCAGCCCCCTCGTCCTGGTGGTGGTCGTCGTTCCTTCTTGTTGCAGTGGATCGATCTGCATCGAGGGTGCGCGGATCGCCTTCGCGTGCGTCAAGGTGCAGTGGGCGAGGATGAACGCCGTCAAGCTTGCGATCGAGGGACCGCCCGAGGGCAAGGAGCACCGCACGCCCGAGCAATATTTTAGCGATGTCCCGGAGGGATCCCGCATTGTAGCGGAGCAATGTGCGAAAGATGTAACTTTGAATGAATACATTTAAGTTATCTCGCCCTGTATTATGAAACAAAGTCGATTAATTATATAATGCTTGTTAAAATTTTCCCTCCTATGCGGCCGTGTTTATGAAATCTGAGAGTTGGCCAGTCGTCCGCTTCAGCCCCCATGTAGGTAGTACGGGGGTGTTCGGGATGGAATCTAAACACTCTTGATCCAATTGTTTGGTCCTTGAAGGAGGTGTTTAGCGCAATGAACCAGGCAATCGGACTATGTGGCTTTATCACCCTCACTTAGCCATAGGAGTTTGACAATAAAAATTTAGGCGCAGCCCCTAGTATCCCGACTAGGGTGCTGTAAACATCTGATCGGGTAAGAACCAATTCGTCACGTAATGCGGAAAAAATCGCTAAAGATTTGAAACCTCCGAAGAGCTGACCGGCTCACACCGCATCATGATAGTCAGTTTTCGGCTTTCTCTACTGAGGTGTTTGAGGGAGTCCTGGATTAGGGGGTCCTCTGACGGCCGGACTATATACTTTAGCCGGACTGTTGGACTATGAAGATACAAGATTGAAGACTTCATCCCGTGTCCGGATGGGACTCTCCTTGGCGTGGAAGGCAAGCTTGGCAATACGGATATGTAGATCTCCTCCCTTGTAACCGACTCTGTGTAACCCTAGCCCCCTCCGGTGTCTATATAAACCGTCCTTAGGACAACAACAATCATACCATAGGCTAGCTTCTAGGGTTTAGCCTCTACGATCTCGTGGTAGATCAACTCTTGTAATACTCATATCATCAAGATCAATCAAGCAGGAAGTAGGGTATTACCTCCATCGAGAGGGCCCGAACCTAGGTAAACATCGTGTCCCCCACCTCCTGTTACCATCCGCCTTAGACGCACAGTTCGGGACCCCCTACCCGAGATCCGCCGGTTTTGACACCGACATTGGTGCTTTCATTGAGAGTTCCACGGTGTTGTCACAGTAAGGCTTGATGGCTCCTTCGATCATCGGCAACGATGCGATCCAGGGTGAGGTCTTCCTCCCCGGACAAATCTTCGTATTCGGCGGCTTCGTACTGCGGCCAACTCGCTTGGCCATCTGGAGCAGATTGAGAGCTACGCCCCTGGCCATCAGGTCAGGTTCGGAAACTTGAACTATACTGCCGACATCCGCGGAGACTTGATCTTCGACGGATTCGAGCCCATGTCAGGTGTGCCGCACAATCACGACGAGCATGACTTAACTCTGTCGTCGGACAGTGTTCGGGAGATTACACCTGCAACTACTCCGGCCCTCAATCCGGAACAAATTGCGCCATCTGAGGACCGGTGGACAGACCCCGCCACGGAGGCCGCACTCTCAGTGGCGATAGAGCCGAATACTGACTTCACCTCCTATGAGAGCCGTGTTGCCGAACCATTGGATTCGTCCCCGGCCACGGGCTCCGAGCCGCCTGCGTCCGTGCCTATCGAATCCGATTGGGCACCGACCATGGAGTTTACCTCCGCGGATATCTTTCAGCACTCGCCTTTTGGCAATGTGCTAAATTCATTAAGGTCTCTCTCCTTGTCAGGAGAACCTTGGCTGAACTATGTCCGGCTAGAATGGGATGCGGACAACGAAGAAATTCTCTCCCCACCCACGACCCACTTAATAGCCACTGTCGACGATTTAACCGACATGCTCGACTTCGACTCCGAAGACATCGACGGTAAGGACGACGATGCAGGAGACGAACAGGAACCACCGCCCACAGGGCGCTGGACCGCCACCTCAACATATGATATATACATGGTGGATACCCCCAAAGAAGGCGATGGCGATAAGACAGCGGAGGATGACCCCTCCAAGAAGCAACCCAAGCACCGACGTCAGCGGCGCCACTCTAAGTCCCGCCATAGCAAAAGTAGCGATACCAGCATAAGAGACAATAACACTCCGGATAGTGCCGAAGAACGACAATCCCCTCCAGCCAGATTTAGAGCGGGAGGATGAACAAGCTAGCCCTCCAAAACAGGCAGGAGACGGAGAAACAGAGGATGACAATTACATGCCTATCTCTGAAGATGAGGTGAGCCTCGGCGATGAATAATTTATCGTGCCCGAGGATCCCGTCGAGCAGGAGCGCTTCAAGCGCCAGCTTATAGCCACAGCAAATAGCCTGAAGAAAAAGCAACAACAGCTTCGAGCTGATCAAGATCTGCTAGCGGATAGATGGACCGAAGTCCTTGCGGCCGAGGAATACGAACTCGAACGCCCCTCCAAGAGTTACCCAAAGCGCAGGTTGCTACCCCAACTCGAGGAGGAAGCATTAAAACCCACATCACCAGCATATGATGCGGCTGATCGGCCACCTCGTGGCCGAGACAGAGGGGCATATCATCCCGAAGTCCAGTCCGCACCCCGTCGCCAGACAACCAAAAACACCAAGGCCCGGGGCAACACGCGGGACCTATGAGACGTATTGGAAAACAAAGCAGGGCATACAAGATCAATCTACGGATCATGGGGTCGCGCCCCAACGCGTGACGATGATCGTCACGCCGGATACACTAAAAGCAAATCCGGCCGGGCCGAATACAGCAGACAAGACTCGTATGAACTGCATCGTGATATAGCCCGGCACAGAGGCGCCGCACACCCCCTATGCTTCACTGATGAAGTAATGGATCACGAATTCCCAGAGGGTTTTAAACCTGTAAATATTGAATCATATGATGGTACAACAGACCCCGTGGTATGGATCGAGGATTTCCTCCTCCACATCCACATGGCTCGCGGTGATGATCTACATGCCATCAAGTACCTCCCACTAAAACTCAAAGGACCAGCTCGGCATTGGCTGAATAGCTTGCCAGCAGACTCCATTGGCAGTTGGGAGGACTTGGAAGATGCATTCCTTGACAACTTCCAGGGCACTTATGTGCGGCCACCAGATGCTGATGACTTGAGCCATATAATTCAGCAGCCAGGGGAATCGGCCAGGAAATTCTGGACCAGGTTCCTAATTAAGAAAAACCAAATTGTCGACTGTCCGGATGCAGAGGCCTTAGCGGCATTCAAGCATAACATCCGTGACGAGTGGCTCACCCGGCACCTCGGCCAGGAGAAGCCGAAGTCTATGGCAGCCCTCACGACACTCATGACCCGCTTTTGCATGTGTGAGGATAGCTGGCTAGCTCGCAGCAACAACACATCAAGGAATCCTGGCACTTCAGATACCAATGATACTAACGGTAGACCACGTCGCAACAGACACAAGTGCCGCAACAACGGCGATAACGCCAAAGATACGCCAGTCAATGCCGGATTCAGTGGCTCTAAATCTGGTCAGCGGAAAAAGCCATTCAAAAGAAGTACTCCGGGCCCGTCCAGTTTGGACCGCATACTCAATCGCTCGTGTCAAATTCACGGCACCCCCGATAAGCCAGCCAATCACACCAACAGAGAATGCTGGGTGTTCAAGCAGGCCGGCAAGTTGAATGCCGAAAACAAGGACAAGGGGCTGCATAGCGACGACGAGGAGGAGCCCCGGCCGCCGAACACGGGAGGACAGAAGAGGTTCCCCCCACAAGTGAAAACGGTGAACATGATATACGCAACCCACATTCCCAAGAGGGAACGGAAGCGTGCACTAAGGGACGTCTATGCGATGGAGCCAGTCGCCCCAAAGTTCAACCCGTGGTCCTCTTGTCCGATCACCTTCGATCGCAGGGACCACCCCACTAGTATCCTTCATGGCGGATCTTCCGCATTGGTCCTCGACCCCATCATTGACGGATTTCACCTCACTCAAGTCCTTATGGACGGCGGCAGTAGCCTGAACCTGCTCTATAAGGATACAGTGTGCAAAATGGGTATAGACCCCTCGAGGATCAAACCCACTAAAACCACCTTTAAAGGCGTCATCCCAGGTGTAGAGGCCCATTGCACGGGCTCAATCACACTGGAAGTGGTCTTCGGATCTCCGGACAACTTCCGAAGCAAGGAGTTAATCTTCGATATCATCCCGTTCCGAAGTGGCTACCACGCACTGCTCGGGCTAACCGCATTTACAAGATTCAATGCGGTACCGCATTATGCATACCTCAAGCTCAAAATGCGAGGACCTCGTGGGGTAATAACAGTCAATGGAAACACAGAGCGCTCGCTCCGCACGGAGGAGCACACTGCGGCCCTCGCAGCAGAAGCGCAAAGCTGCCTTATTAGGCAAACCGCCAATTCGGCGAAAAAGACCCCAGACACCTTCAAGCGAGTCCGGAGTACCCCGCAGGCGGATCGACAGGCACGTTTTGATCTCGACTAGCAATTCGGCCTCCGTCCTAGTCCCCGTCAAGTGGCGAAACTCATGCCACGCGTACATAACTATGCACTCAAGATACCATGGGCACAGGCGAAGGCACCACTACGGCATGTCCCACAATGCGGCTCAACCACCCCAGGAGCCATATACCTTTATCATTTTCTCTTTCAGGACCTTACTCTCTGGAAGCCGTTTTCGGTAGTCTGATTGCTAGACGCACTACGGGAAGAAAATACCAAGGAAGCCAGAAGCTCTGACGTACAAGGGAATCCCCAGGTGGTCTCTGATAACGATCGAAATACCTGTTTTAAATACCCATACGCAGCTTGCCCTTGGATAGGACATGTCAAATAGTCCTATTTTTTGCTTATTGCACTACTTGTATCCGTACGCTTTGACGTACTATTTAATAACAATGCGTAGAGTTAGCCTATTATTGCATTACCCTTTCTTTTTTTTCTTTCTCTTGTCTGCTTAATTACGACAGATTGCACCCGTACATTCTAGTACAACTAGTACGCCAGGGGCTTCAGCATACCCCACAATACGGCGTGAGAAGTCCGAACACTTTCGACAGTGCGGCACCCCGAACTTATAGCATTATATGCATCAGCTCCGAATCATGTCTTGGGTCGATAGTTGGGTTTGCCCGGCTCCCATGTTTTGGTACCTTACGTTCCGCAAAATCGGCTAAGGTAGCGCTGGGAGAACTACTGCGATTGTGTCCCGGTTCTTCCGGACGAGCACCTCAGTAGAGAAAGCCGAAAACTGACTGTCATGATGAGGCGAGAGCTGGTCGCTATTCGAGAGGTCTCAAGTCCTTAAAGACTTTTTCCGCTTCGGGCGAGGAGTCGGCCTTGCCCGACTTAGGCGTATATAGCGCCCCAAATTCGGCCTTCCGAATACTAGGGGCTTCGCTAAAATTTAAAATTGTAGACTTCTATGGCTAAGTGAGGGTGATAAAGCTTTATAGTCTGATTGCCTGGTTCGCTGTGCTGAACACCTCCTTTGAAGGACCCAAAATTGGGATAAAGAGTGTTTAGGTTTATCCCAAACACCCCAGTACTAGTTACATGGGGGCAGAAGCCGACGACTGGCCAACCCTCAGATTTCATAAACGGCCGCACAGAAGGTAATATTTTGTATTAACAAGCGTTGCATAGCGCAAATGAACTCGTTTCACATTACAGGATCACATGAGTACATTCATTCGAATATTACATCCTTAGCACATTCCTCCGCCACAAGGCGGGAACCCTTTAGGACACTTTCATAATACATTTCGGGGTGGCGATGCTCCTTGCCTCCCGGCGGCCCCTCCTTCACCAGCTTTACGGCGTCCAGCTTCGCCCAGTGCACCTTCGCCCGGGCAAAAGCCCTGCGCGCACCCTCAATGCAGACGGACCGCTTTATGACTTCAAGCCGTGGGCAGGCGTTCCCAAGCCGCCTCACGAGACCGAAGTAGCTATCAGGCAGGGGCTCGCCAGGCCACATCCGGACTATAAGACCCTTCATGGCCTGTTCGGCCGCCTTGTGGAGCTCGATCAGTTGCTTCAGCTGGTCGCTCAAGGGCATTGGGTGTTCGGTCCCAGTATACTGAGACCAGAACAACTTCTCTATCGAGCTCCCCTCCTCAGCCTGGTAGAACTCCACAGCATCCAACACACTGCGGGGAAGATCTGCGAACGCTCCTGGAGAGCTTCGAACTCGGGTAAGTAAAAGGAAAGTTTCCTTCACATGCTTGCTTTGCATAATGAATGCCTTACCCGCTGCTATCTTCTTAACCGCATCCATTTCCTGGAGGGCCTTCTGGGCTTCGGCCTTGGTGTTTTGTGCGCTTTCGAGGGCCTTCGCAAGCTCGGACTCTCGCGTCTTAGAGTCAAGATCCAAGGACTCATGTTTTTTGGCGAGAGCCTGGAGCTCTTGCTGCACCTCGCCCACCCGGGCTTCTTGCTTTTCTCGCTCGATGCGCTCCTTGGCCGCTTTGTCTTCGGCCTCGGATAGCGCTTTCTGTAGGGTCGCCACTTCGGTCGTGGCCCCTAGCAAAATTAATGGCGATCCTATTATTCTAAAACCAAATCTTAATAATGTACAGATAGGGTATGACTTACCTTTGTTCTCTTCGAGCTGCCTCTTGGTAAGGCCAAGCTCTTCCTTGGACCGCTCAAGATCCTGCTTCAGCGCAGCAACCTCCGCAGTACGTGCGGCAGCGGCTAGCAGTGAAGCCTGCATATGCACATAGACATATTCTGATTAGACTCATGCGGTCATTATTTGATCCTCTATTCGGCCTTTCTTCGCGAAACGCCAAACAAAGCATCAGGGGCTACTGTCTATGCGGTAATATTTTCTTATAATTTGATTACTTACCTAAAAGCCTGTTAGGAGGCTGGCACAGGCTTCAGTTAGTCCGCTTTTGGCGGACTGAACCTTCTTGATCACCGCACTCATGATAGTGCGGTGCTCTTCATCAATGGAAGCGCCGCGAAGCGCTTCCAGCAAGTTGTCTGGTGCCTCTCGATGGACAGAGGCCACCGGCACAGGCGGCTTGCCCCTCTTAATGAGGGGTCGCCTGACAGAGTCCAGAACCACTGGAGGTTCCGGCGCAGTGTTCGGCTGGGGGCCGAATTCGGAGCCCATGGGAGTCTTGCTCCCCTTGCGCCCAGGGTCCGGAATGTCGCCTTGAGACGCCTCCAGGACTACCTCCCCTCGGCCGGTGTGCGATATCCGTGGCTAGATATCCGGCTCCCCGTAGCTTTATGATGTTCTCCTCCGTGACGGAGGAGACCATCCACTTGCCTCCTGCTCCGGACATGCTTGGAGTGGTTTGAGGAGAAAAACGCGAACTTGGGCCCTGGAGCTCGAGTGCGCAAGAATGGATGAGCAAGGAGGGAGAAGGCGTGGGTGAAAAGGATGAATGCTTGTCCCTTTATAAGGGCGGAAGAAGCTATGCGCCTCTCCACCTGCCTGGTAAACTCGCTTATTCCCCAAGCGCCGTAATTGATGGCGCGGTTGGGTTACCCACACCCGTATTGATGAGAATCCTGTGATAAGGGGACATGATCTCTGCTTCGACAAGATGTGCCAAGAAAACCGCCTCGCAATATGTGCAGTAGCTGGTTGAGAAAAATGGTTCGAAAAATGACCGGGTCGTGGTATGATGTCATGCTACCGAACGTGTCAGCAGATTAGATTTGTGGAAATATTATTCTCTCTAAGAAGGTATGTGGAATTTGTTTTGCAGAGCCGGACACTGTCCTTGTGTTCAAGATCTTATATGGAGTATTCGGAGGAAGAACCCGCCTTGCAATGTCGAAGACAAATCTGCGCGCCGGACTCATCGTCATTGAAGCCTGGTTCAGGGGCTACTGAGGGAGTCCTGGATTAGGGGGTCCTCGGACGGCCGAACTATATACTTTAGCCAGACTGTTGGACTATGAAGATACAAGATTGAAGACTTCGTCCCGTGTCCGGATGGGACTCTCCTTGGCGTGGAAGGCAAGCTTGGCAATACAGATATGTAGATCTCCTCCCTTGT
Organism: Triticum aestivum; assembly: GCF_018294505.1. Taxonomy (NCBI): domain Eukaryota; kingdom Viridiplantae; phylum Streptophyta; class Magnoliopsida; order Poales; family Poaceae; genus Triticum; species Triticum aestivum. The sequence goes on along the minus strand of NC_057811.1, from coordinate 207,939,173 downwards.
AACCGACTCTGTGTAACCCTAGCCCCCTCCGGTGTCTATATAAACCGGAGGGTTTAGTCCTTAGGACAACAACAATCATACCATAGGCTAGCTTCTAGGGTTTAGCCTCTACGATCTCGTGGTAGATCAACTCTTGTAATACTCATATCATCAAGATCAATCAAGCAGGAAGTAGGGTATTACCTCCATCGAGAGGGCCCGAACCTGGGTAAACATCATGTCCCCCGCCTCCTGTTACCATCCGCCTTAGACGCACAGTTCGGGACCCCCTACCCGAGATCCGCCGGTTTTGACACCGACAGTGTTCATCCGGATAAACCAGGACACAATCGCAGTAGTTCTCCCTTTACTACCCTAGCCGATATAGCGGAACGTAAGGTAGTAAGCACAGGAGCAGGGCAACCCAACTATTGACCAAAGACATGATTCGGAGCCAATGCATATAATGCTAAATTTGGGGTGCCGAGCTATACTGTAAAAAAGTGTTCGGGCTTTGCTGCCATATTATGGGGCGCAATGAAGCCCCTGGCCGATTAAAGCAGACCAAAATGTATGGGTGCAATTTGATAAGAATATCAAAAAAAAGAGAAAAGGGGGTAGTAAGCTAGTGCCGTAGAAGTTGGGCCACAAACTGTGTCCATTATAGTTTGATTAATACATCAAAGCGTATTTGTACAAGTAGTGCCATAAGAAACAGGCTATTTAATATGCCACACCCAAGGGAGAGCCGTGTGCGGGTCCTGAAAACAGGTAGAGTGATCGTTAAAGAGACCACCTAGAAATTCCCTTATACGTCAGTGCTTCTTGCCGTCTTGGTGTATCTATCCTTTCGAAAGGACGGGTGATCAGGCCGTCAGAAAAGGCCTATGTAAAAGAAACCCGAAAAGGAAAAGAAAAAAGAAAAAGTGAAAGTATGTGTGTCCAGGGGCGGTCGAGCCATATTATGGATCACAATCTAGTTATGCCTCTGTCTATGCCCATGGTATTTTGAGTGCGTAATTATGTATGCGCGGTACGAACACCGCCACTTGGTCGGGACTGGGACGGAGGCCAAATTGCTAGTTGAGCTCTTGACGAGCTGGGCTGTCCTGCTGCAGAGTAGTCCGGACTCGTTTGGCAGTGTCCGAGAGCTCGGCCGCTGAATTAAGGTTCTGCTTGAAAAGGCCGCTCTGTACTTCTGCTGCTAAGGCAATGGTGTGCTCCTCAGTACGAAGGGAGCATTCTGTGTTTCAATTGACTGTTATGATGCCGCGTGGTCTAGGCATCTTGAGCCTGAGATAATCATAGTGTGGCACTACGTTGAATCGAGAAAATGCGGTTCGTCCTAGCAGTGCGTGATAGCCGTTGCGGAAGGGGACGATATCGAAGATCAATTCTTCGCTTCGGAAGTTGTCCGGGGATCAGAAGACCACCTCTAGTGTGATTGAGCCTGTACAATGGGCCTCTACACCTGCTATGACTCCTTTAAAGGTAGTATTTGTGGGCTTGATCCTTGAGTGATTAATGCCCATTTTGCGCACTGTATCCTGATAGAGCAGGTTCAGGCTGCTGCCACCGTCCATGAGGACTCGCGTGAGATGGAATCCATCAATGATTGGGTTGAGGACCAGTGCGGCTGAACCACCATGACTGATACTGGTCGGATGGTCCTTGCGATCGAAAGTGATCGGACAGGAAGACCATGGGTTGAACTTTGGGCGACTGGCTCCATCGCGTAGACGTCCCTGAGCGCACGTTTGCGCTCCCTCTTGGGGATATGGGTAGCATATATCATGTTTATTGTTTTAACTTGGGGGGAACTTCTTCTGTCCCCCTGTGTTCGGTGGACGGGACTCCTCGTCATCGTCCTCGCTTTGCGACCCCTTCTCCTTGTTTTCGGCATTTAATTTGTCGGCCTGTTTAAAAACCCAACAGTCTCTGTTGGTATGATTGGCTGGTTTGTCTGGGGTGCTATGGATCTGGCATGGACGATCGAGTATGCGGTCCAAGCTGGATGGGCCCGGATTGTTTCTTTTATATGGCTTCTTCCGCTGGCCGGAGTTGGAGCCACTCAATCCAGCGTTGACTACCGTGTCATCGGTATTGTCACCGTTGCTTCGACGCTTGTGCCTATTGCGTCGGGGCTTGCCATTGCTGTTTTTGGTCTCAGAGGTGCCAGCTTCGCTTGTAGTGTTATTGCTACGGGCTAGCAAACTATCCTCACTCGCACAAAAACGGGTCATGAGTGCCGAGAGGGCTGCCATGGACTTTGGCTTTTCTTGGCCGAGGTGACGGGCGAGCCATTCATCGCGGATGCTATGCTTAAAGGCCACTAGGGCTTCGGCATCCGGACAGTCGATGATCTGGTTCTTTTTAGTTAGGAACCTGGTCCAGAATTTCCTGGCTGACTCTCCGGGCTGTTGAACTATGTGAGTTAAGTCATCGGCATCTGGAGGTCGTACGTATGTACCTTGGAAGTTGTCGCGGAAGGCGTCTTCCAAGTCCGCCCAGCTGCCAATAGAGTTTTCAGGCAGACTGTTTAACCAGTGCCGAGCTGGCCCTTTGAGTTTTAGCGGGAGGTATTTGATGGCGTGAAGGTCATCACCGCGGGCCATATGAATATGGAGAAGAAAAATCCTCAATCCATACCGCGGGATCTGTTGTTCCATCATATGATTCGATATTCACGGGTTTAAACCCTTCTGGGAATTCATGCTCCATTACTTCGACAGTGAAGCAAAGGGGGTGTGCGGCACCTCTATATCGGGCCAAGTCGCGACGTAGTTCGGATGTAGTCTATCTGCGATTTTCGGCCCGGGCGTGGTTATGTTTGTCATGTCCGGCAAAATGGCCGTCGTTGCGCATGAGGGCATGCCCCCGCGATCCGTAGATCGATCTGGTCTGACCTGTTCTGTTCTTTAGGTCCTGCCGTAGGTCATATGTATAACCCCGAGCTGTTTTATCTCTTCCTTTACAGTGAGGTAGGACAGGCTGGTGTTCGGCTTGAGGTGCCGCTTTATCACGGCCACATGGTGTTCGGTCAGCCGCATTACGTGCTGATGGTACGGGCTCCAACGCCTCGTCATCGAATTGGGGTAACAATTTGCACTTCGGGTAACTTTTAGTTGGGCGATCGAGGCCGTATTCCTTGGCTGCCAGGGCATTAGTCCATCTGTCGTTGAGCAGGTCTTGATCAGCTTGAAGCTGCTTCTGCTTCTTTTTCAGGCTCCTCGCAGTGGCTATTAGCCAGCGCTTAAAGCGCTCCTGCTCGAGAGGTCCTCTGGCACGATGAAATCCTCGTTGCCGAGGCTCACCTCATCCTCGGAGAGTGGAAGATAATTACTGTTGGGGATATTACTACTGGGCGTAAACCGGCCAGGAGAGGCCGGGTTATCCCCATAATGGATTACTGTACCTGAAGCCCATGAGGACAGACGGTGGTGCTTTATGAAGGCCCAGGGCCCAAAGACGGTTTAAGGTCTATAGACGTAAACCGACATTGATATGTAAACTTGTGTTGTAAGATAGAAAGAACAGAGACCGAGCCGGACACGTTTATGAGCCGGCCTCGAGACCCTGTAAAGCGACGGGCGTCAACCCATGTATATAAGGGGACGACCCGGCGGCGGTTTAGGGACAACAAACAACAACTCGAGAACCAGGCATAGCGAATTCGCTCCCTGGTCATCGAAACCCTAGCAATTCCACAACAACTGGATCGTAGGCTTTTACCTTCACCGCAAGGGGCCAAACCAGTATAAACTCTCTGCGTCCCTTGTCCGCTTTAACCCCTTTAAGCTAACCCATCGCGATGGCTCCACGACTAAGTCCTTTCTCTAGGACATCTGCCATGACAAAACCATGACAGTTGGCGCCCACCGTGGGGCTATCGCACGATGGTTTCGAGTTCTTAGAGGGCAGCTTCGAAGGACTCAAGGGATACGCTATGGGCCGGATGACCAAGAGTCGTCGCGGCAAGCTCTACATCGACGATGCAGGCTGGGGCCCCGAGGCCGGCTCAATCGAGTACGGGTACCGGGTCCCCTTCGGCGGCATCCACGTTTTCATTGGCAAGATCGACGAACCAGGCCCTGAGCCGGACATCTGCACCGACATCGTTGAGACGGTTTAGCGTGCGAGATCTGCCCGGGTTAAGCCTGTCATGAAGCGTGCTTTCGTGGGAGTCATCCACGGAGTGGAATCTGAGGATAGATCGGAATCTCGTGGTGAAACCATCGTTTATTCCGGCGATGAGTCATTGACCGGAGAGACCGAGTCATTGTACCAGTTGCAAGATGGCCGGATTGGGGGCTGTTCCGATGGCGACAGTATTCCAGACCCCTTTGATCCGCCAAACCGGGTTGCGATCTTCATGGCCGGTACATAGCCAGCGCTCCACTCTTTGACCGCAGCGGCGATGGTTTCTGGGTCAGTAGCAGCGACAGTGGCCGGGGCAGGAGGCCCCATGCGACCGCTGGCTCAGGTTTTATCTGATTTATTTGATGCTTTGGCAGCACTGATGGCGGAGGTTAATCCGGCGAATCAAGAGGAGCATAATGCGGAAATCGCGAAGGTGAAAGATCAGATAACCCAGGCCAAGGCCGACCTGGCGGCTGAGGATACCAGGATGGCTGCGGAACGGCCCGCATTGGATGCACAGGCTTACCGGCTTATGTTGGATCAGAGCGCGTCAAACGATGTCATGAGGAGAAGGTACCAGTCTCACCTGCCGCCAGTTTATGAGGCCAGGAACCTCTTTAATACCCCAGGAGCAGGGACCAGTAATCCGCCAGTGGTAAACCGGACGGAGGCACCTGGAACGGGAGCGTCGGTTCAGCCGCGTCCAACAGATCTGCCTCGTCAGAACAACGTCCCGTCACAGCATGTCCCAACACCGCCGGGTCACTACTCTAACCCGATGGATAACATTGTCGCTGCCGCTTCATGACTGGCGGCTCTCCCGATCGAAGGCGAGTCCCCAGTAGCGGTCGAGACGCGACGGGCTAGGGAGCTCCTTCAGACAGCTTTGACTCAGCAGCAGGCTTATTCATATAGTCGCGAAAGGATCCATTCTACTCCCCGCCCAAGCCGGAGTTACAGCAGGCATATCGATGAACCGGCCGTGTCAAGGAGTGCGTGAAACCGCAATCCGCCCTGTGGCCATGACCCGACGGGCGGTGGTGATGCTCAGGATGTGGTGAATCGGTATAGGGCACGTCGAGAGGCCGAGTTAGCGGCGCAGCATGAAGCCCGCCAACTTACTCTGGTTCGTCCAACCAGGTCGGTGGAACCAGGGGTTACTTCCAGCCCTTTGGGAGTACCATGTCTCGTCCCAGCGCTGCGCAACGTGTGCCTGCCCAAGGATTTCAAGGGCCCACGTAAAGTGCCGAATTACACTACCGATTTATCCAGTCATGGGTTGAAAGCTATGAGATGGCAATGGAGATGCTGGATGTGGACGATGCGGCGTGTGCTAAATACTTCACCATGATGCTGGAGGGGACAGCCCGCACTTGGCTGAAGAACTTGCCGGCTAACTCTATTGGGTCATGGGCTGAATTAAGGGCCCGATTTATCTAGAACTTCAAGGATACATGCAAGCAGCCCATGTCAATTGTGGACTTAGCTGCCTGTGTCCATGAGGAAGGAGAATCAACAACCCGTTGGGTGCGCCGGGTTTCGGAGATTTTGCATTCATCGGACCGCATCAACGCTGATACAGCAGTTTTAACATTGGAAGGCAATTGCCGGTTTGCACCTCTGAAGTTGAAGTTGGGACGACTCAAACGTCATTGTAATGACATGGAAACACTTATGGTAGCTCTGGTAAAGTATGCCGACTTTGACAGTACCAAGGACCCCGAGTCTGACGATGACAAGACAGGGAAGGGAAAGAAGAGCGGCAACACCAAGGGGCAGCAGCATAACCCGGCGGGTCATGGAAACAGTGGTAAGCGTAAAGCGGATAACAGTTTAGATTTTGTGGCTAATACCAACACGCAGGACAAAGGCCAGCGGCGTAAGGGTAAACCGCCCCAGCGTGGTGGAGGGCCAAGTCCTAATCCGGAGCGCCTGTCTTATCTGTTAAACCAGCCTTGCCCAAAGCACGGGACGCAGGACAAACCGTCCACGCACCTCTGGAAAGATTGTTATATCATGCAGGAGTTCAAAAATTCCGACTTTTTTCGGTATGATCACGGACCGGGCGGCAGGCCCTCGATCTCATGGTCTGGGTTATGGTGGAGGCCGTTCCGATTCAGGTTTTCATGGTAATCAGAGCGGACATAGCAATCAAGGCAATCAGGGCAGTCAAGGTGGTTATAATCATCAGGGCAATCAGCAGCAATAGCAGTAGTCGGGTTACCAGAGCAACCCGAAGTAGTTGAATAGTAGACAGTATCATGTCTTCACCACTAGCCTGTGCAAGCGCGATCAGAAGCTTCATAAAAGGGCAGTGAATTCCGTTGATCCGGCGGTGCCCCTTTACTTACGCTGGTCTGAACAGCCGATCATGTGGAGTAGAGAGGATCATCCACCCGGGTTGATAATTCGGGTCATCTGGCATTGGTGGTGGCGCCTCAGGTAGGCGGATATAAGTTCATCAAGGTACTCATGGATGGAGGGAGTAGTATCAACATCCTTTATTATGAAACTTTCCGTCGCGTGGGGTTAACAGATAAAAATCTTAAACCGTCTAACACGGTCTTCCATGGTGTGGTGCCTGGTAAATCGGCGTATCCTGTTGGTAAGATAGCTTTGGAGGTTGCTTTTGGTGATGAGCATGATTCAAGGTCGGAGACATTGACCTTTGAGGTGGTGAAAATTAAGAGCCCGTATCATGCCTTGTTTGGACGGCCGGCTTATGCCAAGTTCATGGCAAGGCCCTGTTATGTCTATCTGCAGCTCAAGATGCCGGGTCATAAGGGTACCATCACGGTTCATGGAAGCCGTAAGATCGCCTTGGAATGTGAAGAAGGTGATGCAGCATATGCTGAGTCGGTTTGTGCAACAAAGGAGTTGAAGTTCTACAAGGACAATGTTGATCCGGCGGATATGACTTCTTTGAAAAAGCCAACTACAGAGCATGATCCGGCCTTGAAGTTTAAATCGGCTGATGAGACTAAACTGGTTGATTTTGTTCCAGGCGATTCATCCAAGCAGTTCAGCATCAGCACTAACTTGGATCCGAAATAGGAAAGCGCGCTCATCGAGTTCATCCGTGAGAATCGGGACATCTTTGCGTGGAAGCCTTCTGACATACTAGGTGTACCGAGAGAACTCGCTGAGCACACTCTTAATGTTGATCCCAAGTATAAACCGGTCAAACAGTTTCTTCGCCGGTTCAATGAGGAAAGATGCAAGGCAATTGGTGAGGAGGTAGCCAGGCTCTTGGTGGTTGGGTTCATTGTTGAGGTATTTCATCCTGAGTGGCTGGCTAATCCGGTGCTGGTGCTTAAGAAGAACGACACTTGGCGTATGTGTGTGGACTACACAGATTTGAACAAGGCTTGTCCAGCAGATCCTTTTGCCCTCCCGCGTATTGATCAAATCATTGATGCTATGGCGGGTTGCGAGCGTTTGAGTTTTCTGCATGCTTACTCTGGATACCATCAGATCAAAATGGCAGTTAAGGACCAGGAGAAGACAGCTTTCATAACTCCGTTTGGAGCCTTCTGCTATGTATCTATGCCTTTTGGGCTCAAAAGTGCCCAGGCGACTTATCAGCGTTGTGTGCAGAATTGTCTTCATGATCAGATCGGCCGCAATGTTCATGCCTATGTGGATGATATTGTGGTGAAATCCAGAAAGGAGGAGACATTGATTGATGACTTGAAGGAGACCTTTGAGAACCTCTGGGTTTATAAAATGATGCTTAATCCGGCCAAGTGTGTCTTTGGCGTGCCGGCAGGCAAGCTCTTGGGCTTTCTGGTGTCTAATAGGGGCATTGAAGCTAATCCGGAGAAAATCAAGGATATAACTTCTTTGGCTAAACCGAAGTGCATCAATGATGTCCAACGACTGGCAGGTCGGATTGCAGCCTTAAGCCGGTTTATCAGTCGCCTTGGGGAGAAGGCCATCCCTTTATATCAAATGTTGAAGAAGACCGATAACTTCGTCTGGAGTGACGCCGCCAATGAAGCGTTTGAGGATTTAAAGCGACAGCTAGCTAAACCGCCTATCCTTGCTGCTCCTGTTGATAAGGAGCCCTTGTTGTTATATGTGGCTGCTAATGCCCGGGCTGTCAGCGTGGCTATCGTGGTGGAACGCAAGGAGGATGGAAAGCAGTATCCGGTTCAACGGCCGGTTTATTAATTAGTGGAGTACTTATTGAGTCCAAGCAGCGGTACCCGCATTGGCAGAAGCTGGTGTATGGAGTTTTCATGGCAAGCCGGAAGCTTAAGAAGTATTTCCAGGGTCATCCCATCACTGCGGCCAGTTCTGCTCCTTTGGGGGATATAATCTAGAACAGGGAAGCAACCGGCCAGATTACCAAGTGGGCTATTGAGCTTGGGCCTCACGGGCTAAAATATGTACCCCGGACGGCTATCAAATCTCAGGCACTTGTGGATTTCATCAATGACGGGACAGAGTTACAGGCGCCAGAAGAGAAGCCGAATCATACTTATTGGACCATTCATTTTGATGGGTCCAGGCAATTGGAGGGCTCGGGGGCTGGAGTCGTGTTAACTTCCCCACGAGGTGATAAGTTTTGTTATGTTGTCCGTTTAATGTTCCCCTGTACTAACAATGCAGCAGAATATGAGGCCTTACTCCACGGTCTTTGGATGGCTAAGGAGATGAATTTAAGCCGGGTTAAGTGCTTCGGTGATTCGGACCTGGTAGCTCAACAAGTATCTGGTACTTGGGATTCCAAGGACCCACTCATGGCAGCGTATCGTCGAGAGGTGGATCTTGTTGCGGGTCACTTCAAAGGTTATCAAGTCGATCATGTGGACCGGCGGAAGAATGAAGCGGCGGATGCCTTAAGCCGTTTGGGTTCCCAACGTAAACCGGTCCCACCCAATGTCTTCCTGGATATGCTGCATAATCCGTCCGTTAAGCTCCCTATAGAGGAAGATTTGGCTGTTCCTGACCCGGAGGCTCAGTTGGTGGCGGCTCTTCATGTTATCCCGGATTGGACGGTTCCGTATTTGGCGTATATGAACCTGGGCGAGTTACCAGAGGATGAAACTTCGGCCAGGCAGATAATCCGGCGGTCCAAATCCATGATTATTATCAATGGAGAGTTACATCATTGCAGTGTGACAGGGGCATTTCAGCGTTGTGTATCTCCTGAAGAAGGCCGTGAAATTTTGCATGAGGTCCACGAAGGAGATTGTGGTCACCACGCCGGTTCGAAATCTCTGGTGGCCAAGGCGTTTCGTCACGGTTTCTATTGGCTGACGGCTCATGCTGATGCTGAGGACTTGGTCAAAAGGTGTGATAGATGTAAAAAATTCTCACGACGCGCTCATATACCGGCTCAAGAATTGAGGATGATTCCAATCACTTGGCCGTTTGCAACTTGGGGGCTAGATGTGGTTGGGCCCTTTAAGAGATCCAAGGATAAGAAGACCCACCTTTTGGTGGCGGTTGATAAGTTCACTAAGTGGGTGGAGGCAGAAACAGTTAGTAAGTGTGATGCAGCTACAGCGGTTCAATTCATCAAGAAGGTGATTTTCTGGTTTGGCTATCCACACAGTATTATAACCTATAATGGTACCAATCTGTCCAAAGGTGCTATGAAGGAGTTCTGTCAACGTGAGCACATCCGGCTTGACGTATCATCAGTGGCTCACCCCCAGTCTAATGGTCACGCGGAGAGAGCCAATCAAGAGATCTTGAGAGGCATCAAGCCCCGGCTTATGGTTCCTTTGCAACGGACGCCAGGTTGTTGGGTGGAGGAGTTACCTTCTGTGTTATGGAGCACCAATACCACGCCCAACAGATCCACGGGTTACACACCCTTTTTATGGTTTATGGACCGGAGGCAGTTCTCCCTAGTGACATCCGTCATGACTCGCCTCGTGTGGCGGCGTATGTTGAAGCTGACAATGAGAAGGCACGATAGGAAACACTTGACTTGTTGGACGAGGAGCGTGACATTGCAGCAACCCGTTCGGCGATTTATCAGCAAGATCTGCGTCGTTATCACAGCCGCCGGGTTAGAACCAGAACTTTTCAAGAAGGCGATCTGGTGCTCCGACTCATCCAGGATCAGACAGATATGCACAAGTTATCCCCGCCTTGGGAAGGACCCTTTGTGGTCAGCAAGAATCTGCATAACAGGTCATACTACCTTATAGATGTTCGAGAGCACAAAGACTCACGTAATAGGAGGAGGAGACCCACCGGCCGTGGAATATCGCTCATCTTCGGCCTTACTATACTTGAGCCATTGGCTCTGCTTATGTACATAGTTATGACAATGTATATATTATGATCAATATAATAAACCGGAGCCTCAGCTAAAGCGGGGTATCTATTGTTTTTCTTATATCATGTGTGGTTACATGGAGGCTTCTATTCATAAAGTGGCGTCCGGTTTACACCTTGATTCAGCTTATAAAGCTTTATATACAAATCACTTGGGGGCTTGGTTGTACTTTAACCATAGCTACACCTCTTGATCGGCGCAAAGCCACTAGAAAAATCACCTGGGGGCTTGGTCGTATTCAAACTATAGTCACACCTCTTGATCGGCTCAAAGCCAAATTACTTAGGGGCCAAAGAGAGTGTTGCAAAATAACAACTCAAACATAGGCACCCACTGAGCACAGCTCAAAATATTGCTTGGGGATTCTTTGCTATCGCAATGAACAAAGAATCTACACTTGTAATAGGCTATCAAGCCACGGCTTGGAAGCCTGGTGTATACACCTAAAACCCCGGGTTAGCCTGCCTTTTTAAGTAAGTCACTCCGTCTAGGTAAACCTGGTATGACCCGCCGAACTTCGACAAGTCAATCTCATAAGACCCTGAACTTGTCACGATGATTGGTTAAGGATTGAGGACCATCTTAAAAGGCTTTGTGAAATGGTTTAACTCAGTGGCCTGGCAGCCCATGAAAAGCTTCGAATTTGGGGCCTGGCAGCCCGTGAAAAGCCTTGACTACAAGTTTTTCATATGCTTTTGTTTGCCAAGTTTTTCTCTTTTGGTGACATTTATAATGTTTTGATAAAACGGCGTTCATTAACCCGGCTTGACTTTCAACTACAAGTTGTCAGTATATGATCAGGGGATTATTAACCCGGTCTGGTTTTCGGCAATAAGTCGCCAGAATTGAATATGGATAAACCGGTGTTTATCACAACCCAGAACGGTTTTATCATAAACCGGTTTAATATGACAGGAGTTATTATTGCTCCAGATTACGGTTATCACCCTCAATATAACAGTTGGCCAGCCAACATTATGACTCAAGGTCACAGGTATCAATTATTTTCATATTTGATTATCTTTTCACAGCCTTGGTTATAAACCCTGGCTATATATATGGGCATCATAACCCGTCCGGCGGCAAACCTCCAGGACATTATCAACTTCTTGTGTGCAGGAATAGCTTGAATAAATCGCTACGGATTATGAACATCATATGTCTTAAGCATGGCGGATTAACAAGTGTCAGGCACAAATAAATATGCACGATGGCATAGCCGACCAAGTGTTTTAACTAGCCTATTACAAGGCGTTTCAGTGCCCAAAAGGATAATTGTTTCTCGACAAGCATTGCAGCACGTGGAAGGCTAAACTAGCCTCCGGATCATGCTTCCTCACCAGCTTGACTTGACGGTTGTGGATCACCTTGCACCAGTTCATCATTCTCCTCTCTACCCAGTGGCTGGAAGTCCATGGTTGCCCAGTCGATCCCAGTTAGGGCTTGGAATACAGCTTCATCGCTTATAAGGGTGGACGGTTCAATGTCAGGGGCATAGGTGTGCTTACGGATTGGCGGGATACGATTTTGCGCTTCAGGGGTTGGTGCAACAACCCGTTTGTTTTTGTCGTCATAACTCGCCTGGTAATATGAGAGATCAGCCTCTTCAGCCAGTTGACAAGCCAGTGGACGTACTTCCCGATTTATGGCTCGGAGGTCATCATTGCCAAATTCTGATCGATCTTCTTTTAAGCTGGGATAGCCTTTAGCCACTTCCACCGGATCAAGGTCAGGCACCCATGCTTTTACCCGGGTTAGTGCGGTCAGAGCGCCCGCCCTTGCAGCAGACCTCTTTAGCTCTTCTACCCGGGCAGGCAGCATAGACAACCTTTCTAAGGTTTCCTTGATTAAAGTGGGGGGAGGCTTGTTGTGTGAAGCGGTACAGATGATCTGTTGCGCGCCGGTATATAACTGCTCTATAAGAGTATAGGCAGCCTTCAGTTTCTTCCGTACGTCAGAGCCCAGATGACTAATGCGAGTCCCTGCATATTTACAAGCATCAGTAAACCGGCAACATATGGGAAGATATGTTGAAAATGTGAAGCAAGGATGTTTACCAAACACAGTAGCCGTCATGGCATGTATCTGCCGCTTTACGCCAGTCAGCTCATCTACTACCAGTTTAAGAGCTGCTTCTGCATCCTTGGCTCTTTTTTGCAAAGCGGATTTTTTTGTGTCCCAATCCGCCCGCTCCTTGTTGAAACTCTCCTTCAGTTTTTTCATAGCGGCTAAAGCACTGGTCAGCTCATCCTTGGCCTTGGAGGTTTCGGCTTGCTGGGACTTGATGTTTTCTTGCAAATCGGTGGTTTGAGTTTCCTTTTTGCTCTGTTCAACCTATAAGAGACAGATATATCATGAGTTGACGGTACATATTTGAAGTACCAAGCACATAACAAGTTATGCGCCTGATACTTGGGGGCTAATGCATATTTTCTTATTCTCGGAAATTTCTACAAGTCCCAAGCACAATACAAGTATTACTCTTGGCACTTGGGGGGCTAATGTGTGTTTTCTCAAAGTAACATTATGGGTATCCTTCTAAAAATTCCGGTTCATCTTTATAAGTTAAACCGGACCTTGGGGACTACACTGGCGAAAGTAACAGTATTATAAAAGTACCGGTTCATCTTAAAAAGACAACCCGGCCCTTGGAGGCTAAAAATGCAAAGTCAAGATATTACAAAGTACCAGTTCAGACGAGTATCATAAACCGGCACTTAGGGGCTACTGGAGTTTGATATTTGAATTGGACATAAGAGAGAAGCAGTTATGCGGTTACCTCATATCGCTCCTTCATCAGATTTACCAAACCAGCTTCATAGTCACGACTTGTATACAGACGGTTCAAGAAGCTAGAATGAATGTCTTGAGCGCTGAGGTGGGCATAGCTTGATAAATCGGCATTCCACTTGCCTTTGCCGATAGCAGAAAGCTCGTCCTTGGCAGTATGCTTTGATAAAGTGACAGGATTGCTAGGAGTGGTGTGGCCAATGCCAGTAATCATAATATCATCTTCTTCACCATCAGCGGCCTTCACGGGAGTCGATGGTTTGTCAGCGGTTTCAGCTGGACTTGCCGGTTTATCAGTGTCGCGGACTGGACTAGTCGGTTTATCGGACTGGCTCATTGGATCCATTTCCACTTGATCAACAAAGTCATGATCCTGCGGCGACGGGTCATTAAGTATGGCGTCAGTGTTGGTATCTTCCAGATCTAGAGTCTTCTCTGGTTCAACAGTTGTATTGTCGTCAGCCGGTTTATTTAATCGGGCCCTCTTACTGGGTCTGGGTTTACACTAAGAAGAACATATATGAAAGATCAGTACAGTATGCAAAAATAACACATCAAGGATAAAATCAAGTGCATAGCTCACCCAGGAACTGTCTTGAGGGTTGGAAGTTGTGTGGCTGCTGACCCGCCAGAAGATGAGTGAGGTGTTCCCTGATAATTCGAATCATATGGATTAAGAGGCGGTCGGAAACAACCCGCCTTGGGGCAAGAAGTGTCAAGAGTATAAGAGACCTCTGATCAGCGTTTCCGAATCGGAGTGTTCGGTAAACCGGCGGAGGTAACTACCTGGTTGCTGTGCCGGGTTGTGCGGCGAGCTTCGTGTTGCTGCGTCTTCAAAAGAAAGTTTGGGTCCAAGTGAGCAAGGGGGTGAGAAAATTTTACTTTCCGCTTTGCTCGATGGATTTTCGATGATGGCAGAGGATCTGAATCGGAGGAAAGAATAATTACCTCTACGTCATCAGCTTGACTGCCTTCAGCGTCGTCCTAATAATAGTCATTGTCAATGAGGTGTATGAAAAATGAGCCAAGAGAGTCAAGTTCTACCTCTGAGTCCGGATTAGCCAAATCGGCATCAGCATTTGGCTCGGAAGATGTAGTGTTCCTTTTCTTGGCTGGTTTTTTAACAACCTTGGTGTTCTGGCGAAGTGGCTTTGCTGGTTTATCTTGTGGTTTTGCCAGTTTGTCTTGTGGTTTTTTCTTCCAGAACGGATCATCGCCCTGTCAAAGATGGACAAGATTTTAAGAGAATATTCGAAAGAAGTAAGTTAAAACAAAAAAAGTTGTATCAGTCTTACAGTTGGTGGCTTGTTGGAAACGCAGAAAGGATTTAATCCGGTCTGGCCACAGATAGCTTCCGGCTCATTCAATATTTTCTTGACAGCCTCAATAACTTCAACCTCTATTAGCTGAATATTAACGTGTCGTTGAGGGTTGGTCACACTCCCTGTGTATTCACACATCAAACCGGGGCGCCGGCTTAAGGGCAGAATGCTCCAATTTATCCAACAACGAGCAAAGTCAACACCTGTTAAACCGTTCGCTATAAAGGCTCTAAGCTTTGACAGTTGTGGGGCATAGTTGGCCCTTTCCTTTGCAGTTAATCTCTGAGGAAAGGGGTGTGTATTGCTAAGATGTTGAGGGCGGTAACCCGGCAAAGGGTTTTCATCAGTTTGAGATGTGTCTTTGCAATAAAACCAAGTCTGGTTCCACTCCTTGGGGTGACTGTGAAGCTTGGCGTGGGGGAAGCTGACATCTTTCCTCTTTTGAACCGCCATTCCACCGAGCTCAGTATTGGGTCCATCTGTGAACTCTGTACGACGGTTTAAATAGAAGAAATCCCTAAACAGTTCAACTGTGGGCTCCTCTTGAAGATAAGCCTCACAAAAGACTTGGAAATGGCAGATGTTGGACACGGAGTTTGGATCGATGTCCTGAGGGTGGAGCTGAAAACTGGCAAGCACATCCCGGAAGAATTTTGAACCGGGAGGGCTAAAGCCTCGACCCAGATGGTCAACAAAAATGACTACTTCTCCGTCCTTGGGTTCAGGAGGATTTTCCGGACCAGGGGCCCTCCAGTGGACGACCTCTTTCTTGGCTAAAGCGCCAGTTACGACACATCTGTCTAATTGATCTTCAGTGACCCGGCAAGGAACCCAGTTGCATTCATAGACTTGTTTGGCCATTTCAATGGAAGCGGAAACATAGTTAGTGCTGGTTTAAGATTTATAATGGACAAGTATAAGCGATGAAAGTTAAAGTAGAGGTGTACGCATATTGTTAAACCGGAATATGACATTACTAAACCGGAGTCTGATATTGCTCAGCCGGAATCTTACGATGGAGAAGGTGCAAAGATAAATGAATCGGCGGTTCAACAGGGGACTAATGGTACCTACCGGATCATCATTTTTCTATGAGATTAAACCGCCTTACTCTGGTATTGAAGATACAGATCTAAGATGTATAAGTGAAGGAAAAACAAGTTTCACAGCTTGGCATGGTAATTTCAGATCTGCAGTGCGTTGGAAAATCAAAATATATTCTGACCTAAAGTGCATGTGCTTAAGCAGTTTAATAGTTCCAGATGAGTTTTTCTACCCAAAGCAGATGTTTTAATGAGGAAAAAAGGAGTTTTAATTACAAAGGCACTTGAAAATATCAGATCCGACTCGCCATTTGTACTACTGAAGAGGAACAGGGAAGAACAGCTCCAAGAACTACGAAGAACTCCGATAAGTACAAACCCTAAATGATAAGATCTAGGGTAGAACACTTACCAATGTCAAAAGAACAGCGGAGAGGCGCCGCGGCTTTCTGGTACGATCAGGTTGATGCAGCGGCTGTTGTTGAGGCAGATGCAAACATCGACGGCGGCGGCAGATCTCGAAGGTTCGGTCGCGTGAGGAAGAAGATGATGCAAAGAGGCACGGGTGGGGGTGGGGAATGGAAAGACCCCCTGGTCCTATTTATAAAGGCAAAGGGATAAGTGACAGGCGCGCGAATCGAGAAGCCCAAAAGTTAGATATATGGCAGAGTTGTCACCTCGATTGTCGGAGGCTCATTAAGGAAGGTGAGCTATATGCAATTTCTAATAGCAGGTGACATCATGGCGGTTTATCACAATTCTGCAAGATGACATCATGGCGGTTTACAAGATTTCTATGAAGATGATGATGCGTTGAAGATTGACATGAACCAGTTCAAATCAATCTGGGGCCTAATGTTGGGGATATTACTACTGGGCGTAAACCGGCCAGGAGAGGCCGAGTTATCCCCATAATGGATTACTGTACCTGAAGCCCATGAAGACAGACGGTGGTGCTTTATTAAGGCCCAGGGCCCAAAGACGGTTTAAGGTATGTAGACGTAAACCGACATTGATATGTAAACTTGTGTTGTAAGATAGAAAGAACAGAGACCGAGTCGGACACGTTTATGAGCCGGCCTCAAGACCCTGTAAACGACGGGCGTCAACCCATGTATATAAGGGGACGACCCGGCGGCAGTTTAGGGACAACAAACAACAACTCGAGAACCAGGCATAGCGAATTCGCTCCCTGGTCATCGGAAACCCTAGCAATTCCACAACAACTGGATCGTAGGCTTTTACCTTCACCGCAAGGGCCGAACCAGTATAAACTCTCTGCGTCCGTTGTCCGCTTTAACCCCTTTAAGCTAACCCGTCGCGATGCCTCCACGACTAAGTCCTTTCTCTAGGACATCTGCCGTGACAAAACCACGACAATTACTGTACTCCGAGTCTTCGTTTACGACCTGTTCATCAGGGCAGACTCGCCCGTCCTCCCGTTCGTCCTGTTCAGAGGTTGGCTCAGCGGGGTATTCCTTGTCTTCGGCATCGACCAGAGTATTGTTTTCTCTTGTGCCGGTATCACTATCTTTTCCACGACGTGACTTAGAGCGGCGCCGCTGACGTCGGTGTTTTGGTTGTGTCTCAGGAGGTTTATCCTCGACTGGATCCTTCTCGTCATCGCCATTGTTTTATTTAGGTGAATCCACCATGTACACGTCGTACGAAGAAGTGGCCATCCAGTGCCCGGTAAACGTCGGATTTTGGCCCTGCTCCTCTTCGGCATCGTCGTCCATACATTCGATGTCTTCGGAGCCGTAGTCGAGCGTGTCGGTTAAGTCTTCGACAGTGGCTATGTAGTGGGCGGTGGGTGGGAAGCGAAATTCTCCGTCATCAGTCTC
The DNA here is from genome assembly GCF_018294505.1 of Triticum aestivum. Classification (NCBI taxonomy): domain Eukaryota; kingdom Viridiplantae; phylum Streptophyta; class Magnoliopsida; order Poales; family Poaceae; genus Triticum; species Triticum aestivum. The sequence continues at coordinate 207,921,757 of NC_057811.1, read as the reverse complement.
CAGTTTGAACCGGATATAATTCGGCTGTGAGTCCCCCGCTAAGGAGAGTGTTTTTAATGAGTTTAGCACATCGCCCAAAGGTGAGTGCCGGAAGATGTCCGCGGAGCCGAATTCGATGATCGATGACCGATCAAGCTCGACGTGCGCGGACGCACGTGGTTCAAAACCTGTAGCCGAAAACGAGTCTGAGGTTCCGGTGGCGCAGATTTCACCCGAGGTTGGGTCTGTGTGCGGCTCCAACGCCGCTGAGTCTGCGGCTTCCGTGGCGGGGTTGAGCTTCCCATCCTCGGATGGCGCGATCTGCTCCGGATCTAGGGCCAGAGCGGTTACAGGCGCTATCTCCTGGGTGTGGTCCGATGACAGATTTAAGTCATGTTCATCGCGGTGGCAGGGAGCGGCTGCCGTAGGCGCGAATCCATCGAAGATCAAGTCCCCGCGGGTATCAGCGATGTAGTTCAAGCTTCCAAATCTGACCTGATGGCTAGGGGCGTAACTGTCGATCTGCTCTAGATGGCCAAGCGAGTTGGCCCACAGTGCGAAGCCGCCGAATACGAAGATCTGTCCGGGGAGGAAGACTTCCCCCTGGACAGCATTGTTGTAGATAATTGACGGGGCCATCGAACCTTTTGAAGACGACGCAGCGGAACTCTCAATGAAAGCACCAATGTCGGTGTCAAAACCGGCGGATCTCGGGTAGGGGGTCCCGAACTGTGCGTCTGAGGTTGATGGTAACAGGAGACGTGGGACACAATGTTTACCCAGGTTCGGGCCCTCTCTATGGAGGTAATACCCTACTTCCTGCTTGATTGATCTTGATGAATATGAGTATTACAAGAGTTGATCTACCTCGAGATCGTAATGGCTAAAACCCTAAAAGTCTAGCCTGTATGACTATAATTATGATTCTTGCCTCTATGGACTAAGCCCTCCGGTTTATATAGACACCAGAGGGGACTAGGGTTGTACAATGTCGGTTACAGAGAAAGGAATCTTCATACCAGGACGCCAAGCTTGCCTTCCACGCCAAGGAGAGTCCCATCCGGACACGGGAGAGAGTCTCCGGTCTTGTATCTTCACAGCCCATCAGTCCGGCCACGTACCATAGTCCGGATGTCCGAGGACCCCTTAATCCAGGACTCCCTCACCCCTCTGGTGGTTATTTGTTCCAATAATTCTTATTTTATTCCATAAAAAATCCCCATGAAGTTTCAGCTTGTTTGGAGTTGTGCAGAATAGGTAGCCTGACGTAGCTTTTTCAGGTCCAGAGTTCCAGCTACCGGAATTCTCCCTCTTGGTCTGTACCTTGCAAATTATGAGAGAAAAGGCATTAGAATTACTCCAAAAAGCATTATTATGGATAAAAACATTATAAATAACAGTAAGAAAACATGATGCAAAATGGACGTATCATTAACCTAGATCAGAAGTTCCGCCGCCGCAAGGCTCTGTAGCCACCGAAAACCAATCTAGACCCTTTCTGGCACCCTACCAGACGGGGGAATCATCTCCGGTGGCCATCTTCATCATCCCGGCGGCCACCATGATGAGGAGGGAGTAGTCCACCCTCGGGGCTGAGGGTTTGTACCAGTAGCTATGTGTTTAATCTCTCTCTCTCTCTCTCTCTCTCTCTCTCGTGTTCTTGAGATGTCACGATCTTGATGTATCACGGGCTTTGTTAATATAGTCGAATCATATGGTGTTTCCCCCTCTCTATCTTGTTGTGATGAATTGAGTTTTTCCCTTTGAGATTTTGTTGTTATCGGATTGAATACTTTTATGGATTTGAGAACACTTGATATATGTCTTGCAATTGAATACTTGTGGTGACGATGGGGTATCGTATTGATTCACTTGATATATGTTTTGGCACTCAACTCGCGAATTCCCGAGGTGAAATTGGGGTAATCTATGCATAGGGGTTGATGCACGTTCTTATCTTTGTTTCTCCGGTAGAAATCTTGGGGCACTCTTTGAAGTTCTTTGTGTTGGATTGAGTATTATGAATATGAATTTGCTTTGGTGTTATTTTAGTACGAACTCTAGGATAGATCGAAGGAAAAGAATAGCTTTGTGTTATTTTAGTACGAACTCTTGAATAGATCGAATGGAAAGAATAGCTTTGAGGTGGTTTCGTACCCTACAAACAATTTATTCGTATGTTCTCCGCTAGATAGGAACTTTGGAGTGATTCTTCGTTGCACGTTGCGGGATGGTTATATGATCCAATTAGATTAGCATTGTTGAGAGATTGCACTAGCGAAAGTACAAACCCTAGGCCTCATTTTCAAGCATTGCAATACCGTTTTTGTGCCCGTTTACTATTTGTTACCTTGCTGTTTTTATTTGTTTAGATTATAAAAATATATTTCTACCATCCATATTACACTTGTATCACTATCTCTTCGCCGAAATAGTGCATCTATACAAATTTCCATTGTATTGGGTGTGTTGGGAACACAAGAGATTTCTTGTATTTGATTGCTGGGTTGTTTGAGAGAGACCATCTTCATCCTACACCTCTCACGGATTGATAAACCTTAGGTCATCCACTTGAGGGAAAATTGCTACTGTCCTACAAAACTCTGCGCTTGGAGGCCCAACACGTGTCTACAAGAACAAAGTTGCATAGTAGACATCATCAACCATAGAATTGCATCCCCTTATCACCCTCAATCTAGTGTTCAAGTTGAGTTGAGTAATAGAGAAATAAAGTTAATTTTGCAAAAGACCGTCAATAGGTCTCGAAAGAATTGTTCCAAGAAACTTGATGATGCATTATGGGCTTATAGAACTGCTTAACAAAATCCTCTGGCTATGTCTCCATATAAAATGGTTTATGGAAGCATGTCATTTGCCTCTTGAATTAGAACATAAAGCATATTGGGTAATTAAAGAACTCAATTATGATTTCAAACTTGTTGGTGAAAAGAGGTTATTTGATATTAGCTCATTAGATGAATGGAGAACCCAAGCCTATGAAAATGCCAAATTATTTAAAGAAAAAACTAAAAGATGGCATGACAAAAGAATCCAAAAAAAGGAATTTAAAGTGGGTGAATATGTTCTATTGTACAATTATTGTTTTAGATTTTTTGCAGGAAAACTTCTCTCTAAATGGGAAGGACCATATATCATTGAAGAAGTTTATCGTTCTAGAGCTATCAAGATTAATAATGCCGAAGGCACTAATACAAAGGTGGTTAATGGACAAAGAATTAAGCACTATATCTCAGGTACGCCTATTAATGTTGAAACTAACATATTCAAACCGTGACACCAGAGGAATACATAAAAGAGACCTTCCAGAACACTCCAGAACCCTAAAAAGGAGGAGGAGGTACGTGATGCAATAAGTAAACCGACTCCAAAAATCCATAAAAATATTTTCTGTCAGTTTTGGAATATTAGAAAAAATAGAAAAATAAGAAACACCCGAGAAGGCCACCATGGCACGCCCTGGTGGGTAGTGGTCCCCTCGGGAGCCTTCCCAACTATGTTTCTTATGTTATACTTGTTTCGCAAGAGAAATATTCTTCATATATACTCTCGGACGTTTTGACCGCCGCATCGCGGAAATAGCCTTTGTTCTTGTTTCGTGCTATTTTTGCTGGCAGATCTAAAAATATGTCTGATGTCTACTACACAACTTTATTCTTGTAGACACATGTTGGGCCTCCAAGCACAGAGTTTTGTAGGACAATAGCAATTTTCCCTCAAGTGGATGACCTAAGGTTTATCAATCCGTGGGAGGCGTAGGATGAAGATAGTCTCTCTCAAACAACCCTACAACCAAATAATAAAAAGTCTCTTGTGTCCCCAACACACCAAATACAATGGTAATTTGTATAGGTGCACTAGTTCGGCGAAGAGATGGTGATACAAGTGTAATATGGATAGTAGATATTGATTTTTGTAATAAGAACAATAAATAACAACACGGTAATGATTGATAAAACAGAGCACAAACGGTATTGCAATGCTTGAAAATGAGGCCTAGGGTCCGTACTTTCGCTAGTGCAATCTCTCAACAATGCTAATCTAATTGGATCATATAACCTTCCCTCAATGTGCGATGAAGAATCACTCCAAAGTTCCTATCTAGCGGAGAACATAAGAAGATATTGTTCGTAGCTATTCTTTCCGATCGATCTATCCAAGAGTTCATACTAAAATAGCACCAAGTTATTCTTTCCGATCGATCTATCAAGAGTTTGTACTAAAATAACACCAAAGCAAATTCAGATTCATAATACTCAATCCAACACAAAGAACCTCAAAGAGTGCCCCAAGATTTCTACCAGAGAAACAAAAGACGAGAACATGCATCAACCACTATGCATTGATTACTCCAATGTCACCTCGGGAATCCGCGAGTTGAGTGCCAAAACACATATCAAGTGAATCAATATGATACCCCATTGTCACCACAGGTATTCATAGCAAGACATACATCAAGTGTTCTCAAATCCATAAAAGTATTCAATTCGATAAAACGAAATCTCAAAGGGAAAACTCAATTCATCACAAGATAGAGAGGGGAAAACACCATATGATCCGACTATATTAACAAATCCCGTGATACATCAAGATCGTGACATCTCAAGAACAAGGGAGAGAGAGAGAGAGATTAAACACATAGCTACTGGTACAAACCCTCGGCCCCGAGGGTGGGCTACTCCCTCCTCATCATGGTGGCCGCCAAGATGATGAAGATGGCCACCGGTGATGATTTCCCCCTTCGGCGGAGTGCCAGAATGGGGTCTAGATTGATTTTTCATGGCTACAGAGGCTTGCAGCAGCAGAACTTCTGATCGAGGGTTACCCCCGGGGGTTTTGGAATATTTGGGAATTTATAGGGCGGAGCGGCGGTGCGGGAGGCCACCGAGGTGCGTGCAACCCACAGGGTGCATTGGGCCCCCAGGTGGGTTGTGCCCCCCTCGGGGCACCCCTCTGGTACTTCTTTCGCCAACTGGATGTCTTCTGGTCCAAAAAAAATCTCCAAAAAGTTTCGCTGCATTTGGACTCCATTTGGTATTGATTTTCTGCGATGTAAAAAACAAGCAAAAAAACAGCGACTGGCACTGTGCACTGTGTCAATAAGTTAGTCCCAAAAAATATATAAAGTTGCTATAAAATGATTGTAAAACATCCAAGAATGATAATATAACAGCATGAATACTTCATAAATTCTAGATACATTGGAGACGTATCAGCATCCCCAAGCTTAATTCCTACTCGTCCTCGAGTAGGTAAATGATAAAAGAAATAATTTATGAAGTGCGAATACTAGCAAAGTGCATAAGTTTGATCAATGATAATTTCAATCACTTTTACTAGCATCATAACAAAAATTCTTTCTCATAGAAAATTTCATGTTAAAGTAGCAACCAATTCACATGTTAAAGTTCAAACAATCAATTCTCTTGAAACTCAACAACCTATATTCTTAGTCACCAAACAATTGCAATTCAACTTATTCAACAGAGTCTAAGCAAGAGCTCACATACTCAATCATCATATAGTATTCCATGATTGCTACTACTCAAATCATATTCTTAGAACAAATAGCATCCATCGAACAAAGAGAAAGATAGGGCTTAATATTTTGCCTCCCAACTCATTTATCATACAGATAATTGTCAAAAATAATAAATCATGATCAAATATATTTGACTGGTCATATGTGCCTAGATATTTCCCCACCACATGATGCTTGCCAACTAGAGAGTAATTGAGGTTGAAATGAGAATGCATACTATTGACTCTTTGCATAAAAGTAAATACTTGAAATTAGAAGATAAGCCCTTCGCAGAGGGAAGCAGAGGTTGTCATGCGCTTTTTATTTGGATGCCCAAGCTCTTAATGCAAAGGAACGTCACATTATATTGCCCCTGATGATAGCAACCTTTATTATGCAGTCTGTCGCTTTTATTACTTTGCCCTCACAAGTTCGTACAATGCTCAATTTTCCCTTACAATAAAAGATCAAACATATTTAGGAGCAATTTTTATTGCTTTATGCATCGATGAGAACTTACTTGACATATCTTATTCAATCCATAGGTAGGTATGGTGGACACTCATGGCAAGAAACTGGGTTTAAGGGTTTTCGCATGCACAAGTAATATCTCTACTTTGTACGAATTTTTGGCTAGCAAAAGATCCTAGGCAAACACCACATGTTGGAGGATCTATGACAATATAACTTCTATGCAAATATACACAACCATAACTCATTATGTTGTCTTACTTGTCCAACTTCAACTAATTTGCTCAAGTTTGGAAATAATTAATGGGTATTCACAATCATAGAAGATGTCGAAGATAATATATTTGCATGTGAAAGTTCTCTTCCTTATACTAATCATTCATGAATTGCTTGCATGACCAATGTTGTGATTGTCAAGCTTCAAAAGATTTCACTTTCTAAACCCAATGTGAAGATACTACTAGGCATGATATGAACATATAATTTCAAATTACATGATATTCAATTTATTCAACAATTTACTCATAGGATATAAGTGAAGTACAAGAGTAAATGACAAGCTACTCTGAAAAGATGTAAGTGAAGATCAAGCGAGTAGTTAAGTGAAGGGGTAGCTATGTGAGGACTCTCTTCTATTTAAAAACTTTCAGATCTAAGTATTTTATTAAAACAACAAGCAAAAAAAAATGACATTCCAAGAATATCGCACATCATGTGAAGAAGCAAAACTTAGGATCAACCGAAACTAACCAATAATTGTTGATGAAGAAAGCTGGGATGCTTACCGGGGCATCCCCAAGCTTAAATGCTTGAGAATTCTTAAAATGTTATCTTGGGATGCCTTGGGCATCCCCAAGCTTGAGTTTTTGTGTCTCCTTAATTCCTTTTATATCACGGTTTCCCTAAATCTTAAAAACATCATCCACACAAAACTCAACAAGAACTCATGAGATACATTACTATAAATCAATGCAAAACCATATCATTCTCTACTGTAGCAAATCACTAAAACTACTATTTAACATTGCGAACTAAATGCCTCTGAATATTTAATACTCCTATCCACAAATAGAATCAGTAAACAAGCAAACATATGCAAACAATGCAACCATAACAGCAATCTGCAAAAACAGTACAGTCTGTAAAGAATGCAAGAACAATCATACTTCTGTAACTCCAAAAATTCTAAAAATTTACCACACTATAGAAAATTTATCATAGCTTATTTTTCAAAAAGTTTCAAGATTTATCACATTCTGACTTTTCTCGGGAATTTTTTGCAACAGCGATAAACTTTCTGTTTTGAAACAACAACATGTAGACTTGCAAAATAAGCATGGTAAAGGCTATCCTTGACTCTTTTATTGAAAATAAAGATGAAAAATATAATTCTAAATAACAGAAAGCAAAGCCTAGCAAAATAAAATGATACTACAAGCAAAACTCATATCATGCAAAGAATAAAAATATTGCTCCATGTGAGGTTACCGATAAGGTTGGAGACGAAAGAGGGGATGCCTTCCGGGGCATCCCCAAGCTTAGTTGCTTGGATCTTCCTTGAATATTACCTTGAGGGTGCCTTGGGCATCACCAAGCTTAGGGTCTTGTCACTCCTTATTCTCCTCATATCAACATCTCACCCAAAACTTGAAAACTTCAATCACACAAAACTTAACGCAACTTCGTGAGATAGGTTAGTATGATAAATAGTAAACCATTTCACTTTGGTACTGTCAAAAACAAGATTCATAATTGTTTCCACACAATGCCTACTGTAGCATATCATTTCCACAATTTATATTGAGCAATGTAAGCCATAGAAACTAGGAAACAAGCAAATATGCATTGAAAACAGAATCTATCAAAAACAGAATAGTGTGAAGTAATCTGTACTCCAACCATACTTCTGCTACTCCAAAAATTCTGAAAAATTAGGACAACATCGGGACTTTGTATATCTATCACCTGTAGGAAATTCAGATCAAAATCATGTTCCAGTGAATTTTGCAAATTCTTGGACTGAGCGCAAAAGTTTCTGTTTTTGCACAGATTCAAGTCAACTATCATCCACACTATCCCAAAGGCTTTACTTGGCACTTTATTGAAACAAAGGCAATAAAACATGATTAATACAGTTGCCTAATCATGTGAACGCACGAAAACAGTAGGTAAAAGTGTTGGGTTGTCTCCCAATAAGCGCATTTCTTTAATGCCTTTGAGCTAGGCATGATGAGTTCAATGATGCTCGCATAAAAGATAAGGATTGAAACATAACAAGAGCATCATAAATCATAAGTTCCCCTCTCATATTAATTTCAGTAGAATCATGAATAGATTCATCAATATAACCATCACATAAAGCATTTTTTCATGATCCAAAAGCATAGAAAATTTATTACTCTCCATATGAGCAATTTTATTCTCATTCACAACAATGGGAGTATCATATGGAACTCGAATACTAAAAATTGTTTCCACATTAAAAGAGTATTGTTAAGTAAAATGATATTCAAAATTATGACAATAATTATCACTACTTTTTATAACGTAAGTATCATCACAATAATCATCATAAGTAGTAACTTTCTTCTCATCATAGATAGGGGGCATGCAATCATCATAGCAAATTTGATCATTCGAAGTAGGGGGCTAAAAAGATCATCTTCATTAAGCATATCATCCCCCAGCTTGGGACAAACATTAATTGCAGCAAATAAATTCTCAAACATTTCATTCTCGTCAAACATAGCATCCCCAAGCTTGTGGCTTGGCATATCATAAGCATAATCACTCTGATCATTAATAGTATGAATAGCACCAACGGTATAACAATTGCTATTATCATAATTTCCCAAGTTGGTGCCAAAAAGATTTCCAAGATTATAAGAAGTATCATTATCTTCCCAATCATAATCATCACAACAAGCATTAGGCATAGCAAAATCATCATCAATAGTGCAAAGAAGAATCATTGCAAAGTTCCTATCTAGCGGAGAACATAAGAAGAAATTGTTTGTAGCTATTCTTTCCGATCAATCTATCCAAGAGTTCGTACTAAAATAACTCCAAGTTATTCTTCCCGATCGATCTATCAAGAGTTCGTACTAAAATAACACTAAGTAATTCTTTTCGATTGATCTATCAAGAGTTCATACTAAAATAACACCAAAGCAAATTCAGATTCATAATACTCAATCCAACACAAAGAACCACAAAGAGTGCCCCAAGATTTCTACCGGAGAAGTAAAAGACGAGAACGTGCATCAACCCCTATGCATATATTACCCCAATGTCACCTCGGAAATCTGTGAGCTGAGTGCCAAAACACATATCAAGTGAATCAATATGATACCCCATTATCACAACGGGTATTCATAGCAAGAAATACATCAAGTGTTCTCAAATCCATAAAAGTATCCAATCCGATAAAACGAAATCTCAAAGGGAAAACTCAATTCATCGCAAGATAGAGAGGGGAAAACACCATATGATCTGACTATATTAACAAAGCCCGCGATACATCAAGATCGTGACATCTCAAGAACACGGGAGAGAGAGAGAGATTAAACACATAGCTACTGGTACAAACCCTCGGCCCCGAGGGTGGACTACTCCCTCCTCATCATGGTGGCCGCCGGGATGATGAAGATGGCCACCGGTGATGATTTCCCCCTCCGACAGAGTGCCAGAACAGGGTCTAGATTGGTTTTTCGTGGCTACAGAGGCTTGCAGTGACGGAACTTCTGATCTAGGGTTACACTACAAAAAGAATACACTTCCGTGATGATACGTGTTTGTCACAGTAGGTCCTGTTTTCTGTCATGCATGTACATCCATGACGACTTTATGACAGAATCAAGATAGTCATACATGTGCTGTCGTAGAAGTGTTCCATGACATTACCAAAATTATCATCACGGAAGTGTCCACTTCCATGACGATAAATGGCGCGTCATGGATGTGTTTTCGTCAAGGGTAACGGACACGTGGCATCCATCGTAATGGGTCGCTGTTAAGCTATCGGGTTCGGTTTTGGATCTGATAACCCGTTAAGAGCCCGGACCAATGAGGATTTTCCATGTGTAAAATTCTCATTGACCGGAGGAAACACGTGTTGGCTCACAGTTGGGACAAATGTCATCCATTCATTGGACAGGAGGCACCTATGATACATCGACACATGGCACGGCCCAACTGAGGCCCATTCCGGTGAAAAGGCCGGCCCGTTTGACTTGGTCAAAAGGTAATGGGCTGGCCCACGGAAAACCTGTTAACGGCCTGTTCGTATATAGCCCATTTATGGCCCGCTAACTCACGACCCGTTACGGCCTATCGGAATTAAGCCCAGTATCTTCGTCTGGGCCGTCCAATATGATTCTAGCCCATTGTAACTTCCGGCCCATGTATGTCCCATGATGTCTTTCGGCCCATACGAGGCCATTTGTAACTCTTGGCCCATTAATGGCTCATGGTGAATCTGGCCCGCAATGAACAGTGTACCGCTTTATAGCCATTAACGGCCCATTATTGCATTGGGCTGTTTCCAACCCGTGTTATCTTTCGGCCTTCTCAGGGCCCATTTATTCTTGGGATCATTTCCAGCATTCGATTACTTACGGCCCGTTACTGGCCTTTTCTGCTTGTGGGCCAAATTCTGCCCGTGGTTACAATCGGCCCGTTTGCGACCCGTTAATCCGTTGGGCCGTTTTCATAGCGCCATCAAATATGGCCGATTAACGATGGACCATTATGGTTGGCCCATGAACGGACGATTCCAAATCTAGCCCGTTTACGGCCCATAATGCGGTCTGTTATTGGCCCATGTTTGGCCGATCGATCATACGGCCCGTAGAAGGCCCATTAATGCTACGACCCACCGAAGACCCATTGTTTCTACGGCACTTAGAAGGACCATTCTTTCTACGGCCTGTAGGAGGCCCATGGTAATTATAGTATATATGTAGCCCATGGTTATTGTGGCCTAGTTTTAAAAAATAGGTTATTGCAGCCACTAGCAACCGCGGAAAAAGAACTGCACTGACTAAAAGCAAACAAATAAACAAGACAACAAGGAAATAAATAAGCAATCAAGTTACGCTAGGCTATCACGGCTATTACACATATTACATCCACTGGGCATCAAAGTTCGCCACCAGTGCAAATATAGGGAACGAAGCAGCATATCATATACACTGGTTGTCAAAGTTGGCGACCAGTGCAAATAAACGCCGCAGAAAAACAAGTCCAGAACTGAAACCACTTTAGAAGAGCTCAAGAAACAATATCCTAGGTACCCATAATGCTGGCAAGATGCTTAGCAAGCTTATTAACTTTCTCTTGTTTGGCGCTTAAATCCTCCAGCGCTTGCTGTTGCACCAGAAAGTATGCATCCGAATTCTGCAGGTGTCGGATTCGGGGTTCTGCAGACCCTTGAGAGGTTCGAACTATGGGGTGCATGCAAAGAACTCTCTCTTCCCTATCTGCCTGCCCAACGATTCCACAGCCTAGCTCGACGAACCCAAGGAAAAGGGGACACAACAGTTTATCCTGGTTTGGGCCACCTTGCGGTGTAATACCCTACTCCAACTTTGTGGTGGATTGCCTTGAGGGGCTGAGGATGAACTAGTACAGTGGGTGAACAACCTCAGGAGGTGAGGTGTTCTTGAGCTCGATGAGCTGGTGAGGTGGTTCGGGTGGAATTGATCCGCCCGTCTCTATGGTGGTGGCTCAGTCCTATTTATAGTGGCCTTGGTCCTCTTTGAGGGAGTCCTGGATTAGGGGGTCCCCGGGCGTCCGGGCTATGTGACGTGGGCCGGACTGGTGGGCCATGAAGATACGAGATAGAAGGCCTTCTCCCGTGTCCGGATGGGACTCTCCTTGGCGTGGAAGGCAAGCTTGGCGTTCGGATATGAAGATTCCTTTGTCTGTAAACCGACCCTATAGAACCCTAGGCCCCTCCGGTGTCTATATAAGCTGGAGGGTTTAGTCCATAGGGCCGATCATAATCATACAGGCTAGACATCGAGGGTTTAGCCATTACGATCTCGAGGTAGATCAACTCTTGTAATCTATATACTCATGAAAGTCAATCAAGCAGGAAGTAGGGTATTACCTCCATTAAGAGGGCCCGAACCTGGGTAAACATCGTGTCCCCCGCCTCCTGTTACCTTCGACCCTTAGATGCATAGTTCGGGACCCACTTACCCGAGATCGGCCGGTTTTGACACCGACATTGGTGCTTTCATTGAGAGTTCCTCTGTGTCGTCGACAGAAGGTTTGATGGCTCGTTCGACCATCTACAATGATGCTATTTCGGAGGAGACTTTCCTCCCCAGCTAAATCTTCGTATTCGGCGGCTTCGCACTGCGTGCCAACTCGATTGGCCACCTCGAGCAGATCGATAGCTACGCCCCTAGTCATCGGATCAGTTTCGGGAACCTAAACTATGTCGCTGATATCCGAGGAGACTTGATCTTCGAAGGGTTCACGGCCACGACCGCTGCTCCGGCCTTAGATCCGATGCGGACCACCGGGTCCGAAGACGAGAACTCAGAGCCCGCGGACTCTCTGCTGTTATGGAACTCTCTGCCGGAGATCTGGAGGGGATGACGTCATCAGCAAACCCAAAGACGAACCGAACTCCCCTTGTCACTAAAGCACCGGACTCTCCCTCAAACTCTGAATCCGAGCTCTCGAGGTCCGCCATAAGCGGGCCCGACCAGGAGGCCCTCACCCTAGGCGGCCCGGCATACCCTCGCCTCTCTGTCCAAACCTCGCTCCTAAATGAGACCCACGCCTCCGAATTACGCCCAGCCCGGATTAGGGGATAAAAGGGCCTTGAGAAGGCCGAAAGATAACACGGGTTGGAAACAACCCAATGGAGTAATGGGCCATTAATGGCTATAAAGCGGTACACTGTTCATTGCGGGCCAGATTCACCACGGGCCATTAATGGGCCAAGAGTTACAAATGGCCTCGTATGGGCCGAAAGACATCATGGGACATACATGGGCCGGAAGTTACAATGGGCTAAAATCATATTGGACGGCCCAGACGAAGATACTGGGCTTAATTCTGATAGGCCATAACGGGTCGTGAGTTAGCGGGCCATAAATGGGCTATATACGAATAGGCCGTTAACAGGTTTTCCGTGGGCCAGCCCGTTACCTTTTGACCAAGTCAAATGGGCCGGCCTTTTCACCGGAATGGGCCTCGGTTGGGCCGTGCCATGTGTCGACGTATCATAGGTGCCTCCTGTCCAATGAATGGATGACATTTGTCCCAACTGTGAGCCAACACGTGTTTCCTCCGGTCAATGAGAATTTTACACATGGAAAATCCTCATTGGTCCGGGCTCTTAACGGGTTATCAGATCCAAAACCGAACCCGATAGCTTAACAACGACCCATTACGATGGATGCCACGTGTCCGTTACCCTTGAAGAAAACACTTCCATGACGCGCCATTTATCGTCATGGAAGTGGACACTTCCGTGATGATAATTTTGGTAATGTCATGGAACACTTCTACGACAGCACATGTATGACTATCTTGATTCTGTCATAAAGTCGTCATGGATGTACATGCATGACAGAAAACATGACCTACTGTGACAAACACGTATCATCACGGAAGTGTATTCTTTTTGTAGTGTAACCCTAGATCAGAAGTTCCGTCACTTCAAGCCTCTGTAGCCACGAAAAACCAATCTAGACCCCATTCTGGCACTCTGTCGGAGGGGGAAATCATCACCGGTGGCCATCTTCATTATGCCGGCGGCCACCATGATGAGGAGGGAGTAGTCCACCCTCGGGGCCGAGGGTTTGTACCAGTAGCTACGTGTTTAATCTCTCTCTCCCGTGTTCTTGAGATGTCACGATCTTGATGTATCGCGGGCTTTGTTAATATAGTCAGATCATATGGTGTTTTCCCCTCTCTATCTTGCGATGAATTGAGTTTTCCCTTTGAGATTTCGTTTTATCGGATTGGATACTTTTATGGATTTGAGAACACTTGATGTATGTCTTGCTATGAATACCCGTTGTGATAATGGGGTATCATATTAATTCACTTGATATGTGTTTTGGCACTCAACTCGCAGATTCCCGAGGTGACATTGGGGTAATATATGCATAGGGGTTGATGCACGTTCTCGTCTTTTGCTTCTCCGGTAGAAATCTTGGGGCACTCTTTGTGGTTCTTTGTGTTGGATTGAGTATTATGAATCTGAATTTGCTTCGGTGTTATTTTAGTACGAACTCTTGATAGATCAATCGAAAAGAATAACTTAGTGTTATTTTAGTACGAACTCTTGATAGATCGATCGGGAAGAATAACTTGGTGTTATTTTAGTACGAACTCTTGGTTAGATTGATCAGAAAGAATAGCTACAAACAATTTCTTCTTATGTTCTCCGCTAGATAGGAACTTTGCAGGGGAAGGCTTCGAAGCTTTAGGTTTCTTCAGCTTCTTTGGCTTCGGTGGTGCAGGCGCTTCGTCAGAATCAGCGTCGTCTGCAGGCTCATCCACGGCTGTCCCTTGAACCATAATATGAGTGATGAGTCCCTCTAGGTTGTAGAAGGGCCCAACAAGATTGGGTTCAGCTTCGCGTGTGCCATCGGCATGAGGATCAGAGGGGCCTGGATTGAAGTCTAATCCCCGCGACTTCTTGTTTTCTTTGGCACAGTTCTTGGCAAACTGGAAGTTGCGCTTGAACAGATTGTCGTCACAACACCATAGCAGTGAAGATGGGTCGGCATCTTCAGGCTGTGGTCCACGGACCATGCAAGGGTAGAAGCCTTGTTCAATGGCTTCACCTCTGGACCTGGGTGGAAGATTTTTGTACAAAATGTCTCCCCATGGTCGCTTGATGGCATTCTTCTCACCATATTCCTGGGTCACGAACCTGTACTTGTACCATTGTTCTGCCCAATATCTTCGAATCCATTGGGTTCGGGTTTTTCGCTGATTGTAGTCCTCCTCTGGATCTATCTTGTACATCTCATAGAGGTCACGAGGCAAATCTCTTGAGGTGTTCCCACGGCGCTGTCTGCCACCCTTCCTTGCAGACTTCTCTGTTGCCATGAAGTTCAGACTGAATGGCTTCAACACTGTCAAGGGCTTCTGTCTGCTGGTCAGACAGGAACTAGCTTCGGGAGAGTTGATGTGATGTTGTAAGAATTCTGCAAATGAATGCAGACTATGAGAACCAAGGGATTCTCCCACGGACATGTCCCTGTGACAGCATTAGAGATGCGAGGGAAGGGGAAGAGGTCATATGCATTCTCAGAAGATTTTGAAGATAAATCAGTTTAGAAGACATTGACCTCATAGCGCGAAGACATTCACTTATATGTTGAGAGTTGGTTCCAGATTTGTACGAATCCAAGAATAAGTACAAGTGAGAAATCTAACTATGTGTGAAGCATAAGTGAATATACTAGGCATTATATGAGATGCAGACAGGATAGATCCAAATTTGTGGAGGCAGAAACCACTTTTGGTAGAAAGGATGAATCTATAGGATCAAAAAGACGGTAAAAAGAGGGTTTTAATTTACCACACGATGAACTGCTAGACGGAGTAGAAGATGAGGCCGAGCAGTTCGATCTTCCGTGCCCTAACTTGGCGACGGAGGACACATACGGCGGCGGCGGAGAAGATGATGTCCGCGACCGGCGTGAAGACGGCGTCTAAGAGGTCGCGGCAGCTAAGCGCTTCGTCGCCGGCATCGTCGAGAGCTAGCGGTGGCGCTAGGGTTTGTCGAGGTGGAAGAAGGATTTTGACCGTGATTGGACAAGTATTTATAGGGAAAGGGGACAGCACAGCGCAATTACGCAGGTGCCCCTGGCGGTTCACATCTGAGGGACACGTGGCGAAGATGCAACACATTTAGAGTTGTCCCACGTTCCCACGCCCTCCTGGACGGTCGGATGGTCGTTCCGGCTTCTCTGGGTTTCAGGCAATAAGAGTTGAACATTTAAAACAGATTTAATGTTTGTCTCTATATCTTCTGCTGACAAGGACGCAGAGAAGACATTTGACAGTTTCAACAGAATGCATATGATTTGGATAGATAGAGTTTGAGGTAGGAAGCATAGAGAGGTTAGGGTTCGATCACATTCACTTAGTTCAAAAGATTCAAACAAGAAGACATAGCTATAAGTGAATGCTGTAGAGGACAGAACACTAATATATGTATATATCAGAATGCAACCAAATCAACATAGTGAAGATAATCATGAAGACAAGTTGAAATTGAAGACAAACCAAATGCGAAGACATAGCAAATGTAACGCCATGAGAAAAACACTTCAAACAGAAGAATTTGGTGGTGGCGTTACCCACCGTATAGGAAGTATTAGACCCAGACACGGCGCACAATTATCGTGGCGCTCCGAAGTCAAATTCCGTGTTAATGTATTCACACTTAGAATGTAAGTCTTCATTGATTGAAGATATACTTTACTTTGTGTGTTGCACATCTAAGTCATCAACATGCATAAGTGTTAGGATGTGTGCCAGATCACAGGACATTTGAGGATTCCAAGATATTTAGCTCACACCGTAACTTGCAAAACCTTTTCTCATCCAAGGGCTTTGTGAAGATATCTGCCAGTTGCTCTTCAGTGTTGACGTGTATGATATCAATATCTTCCTTCATGACATGATCTCTGAGAAAGTGATGACGAATTTCAATGTGCTTTGTCTTCGAGTGCTGAAGTGGGTTGTTGGCAATCTTGATGGTGCTTTCGTTGTCGCAGTAGAGTGGTACTTGTTTCAGATGGATCCCATAGTCCTTGAGTGTTTGCTTCATCCATAGAAGCTGAGCGCAGCAAGATCCAGCAGCAATGTATTCAGATTCAATAGTGGAGAGTGATACACAGTTCTGCTTCTTTGAAGACCAACAGACAAGTGATCGTCCGAGAAAGTGACATGTGCCTGATGTAGACTTGCGATCCACGTTGTCACCAGCATAATTAGCATCCGAGAATCCAACTAGATCAAACTCCGAGCCCTTTGGATACCATAATCCTAATGTTGGGGTGTAAGCCAAATATCGAAGAATTCGCTTCACAGCTAAGTGATGCGATTCCTTTGGTGCCCCTTGGAATCGAGCACACATGCAAACACTAAGCATAATATCTGTCCTAGATGCACATAAATAAAGTAAAGAACCAATCATGGAGCGGTATACCTTTTGATCAAACTCTTTACCATTGACGTCAGGACCCAGATGACTCTTGGTTGGCATTGGCGTCGTGTAACCTTTGCAGTCTTGCAATCCAAACTTCTTCAGACAATCTTTGAGGTATTTCTCTTGAGATATGAAGATGCCATTTCTTTGTTGACGGATTTGAAGACCAAGGAAAAACTTCAGCTCACCCATCATTGGCATTTGATATTGCTCTTGCATGATGTGTCCAAATTCATCACTGTATTTCTGGTTGGTGCAGCCGAAGATAATGTCATCCACGTATATTTGGCACACAAACAGTTCACCATCATATGTCTTCATGAAGAGTGTGGGATCCAGGGAACCAGGTTTGAAGCCTTTGCTCTTCAGGAAGTCTTTGAGCGTGTCATACCAAGCGCGAGGGGCTTGTTTGAGGCCATACAGTGCCTTGTTTAGCTTGTACACCATATCAGGATGTTTTGGATCTTCAAAGCCAGGAGGTTGTGCGACATACACTTCTTCAATCTTGCCGTTGAGAAATGCACTCTTCACATCCATTTGATACAGCAAGATGTTGTGATGGTTAGCATAGGCTAGCAGTATGCGAATAGCTTCAAGCCTAGCCACAGGAGCAAATGTTTCATCGAAGTCAATCCCTTCAATTTGAGTGTATCCTTGAGCAATGAGACGAGCCTTGTTTCTGACAACTTGACCATGCTCATCTTGTTTGTTGCGATATATCCATTTTGTGCCTATTATGTTGTGCTTGCGGGGGTCAGTACGCTTGACAAGTTCCCAGACATTGTCCAACTTGAACTGTTGAAGCTCTTCTTGCATAGCTTGAATCCATTCAGGTTCCATGAAGGCTTCAGCAACTTTCTTGGGTTCAGATATTGAGACAAATGCAAAGTGCCCACAGAAATTTGCTAGCTGTGTTGCTCTTGAACGAATGAGTGGACCAGGCGCATTGATGCTGTCAATTATCTTCTCAATCTGTACTTCATTTGCAACTCGAGGATGAACCGGACGAAGATTTTGCTCTTGCTGATCATTGTCATCGTTAGGAGGATTGTCTTCAGGCTGAGAATTGTCTTCAGGTTGATTAGGTGCGGAAATGATGAGTTCCTCTTTAGGCTGTGCATCAGTTGGTATGATTTCTCCAGTTCCCATTAGCTTGATGGATTCACTAGGTGGAACTTCATCTAGCACATTTGGCAGGCGCTCTCTTTGTGAGCCATTAGTCTCATCGAACCGCACATCCACAGTTTCAACCACTTTATAGTGAAAGAGGTTGAAGACTCTGTAGGAGTGCGAATCCTTTCCGTAACCAAGCATAAAACCTTCATGTGCTTTCGGTGCAAATTTTGAAGTGTGATGTGGATCCTTGATCCAGCACCTAGCACCAAATACTCTGAAGTAACTGACGTTTGGCTTCTTCCCAGTGAGGAGTTCATAGGATGTTTTCTTTAGAAGCTTGTGAAGATAAACACGGTTGATGACATGGCATGCAGTATCAATAGCTTCAGGCCAGAACTTTCTTGGTGTCTTGTATTCATTGAGCATCGTCCGAGCCATCTCAATGAGTGTTCTTTTCTTGCGCTCCACGATGCCATTCTGCTGAGGTGTGTACGGAGTGGAGAACTCATGAGTGATTCCCAATGTATCCAAGTAAAGGTCAAGGCCGGTGTTCTTGAACTCTGTGCCGTTGTCACTCCTGATATGCTTGATCTTGACGCCATAGTTGTTCATGGCACGGTTGGCGAAGCGTCTGAAGACATCCTGCACTTCAGTCTTGTAGAGAATTATGTGCACCCATGTATATCTTGAATAATCATCAACAATGACGAAGCCATAGAGACAAGCAGTAGTAGTGAGAGTGGAGTAGTGAGTAGGGCCAAATAAGTCCATGTGTAGCAGCTCGAAGGGTTGAGATGTCGTCATGATTGTCTTCGAGGGATGCTTGGCCCTAGTCATCTTTCCAGCTTCGCAGGCACCGCACAAGTGATCCTTCTTGAACTTGACGCCCTCGATGCCTATGACATGCTTCTTCTTTGCGAGAGTGTGTAAGTTCGTCATGCCAGCATGCCCTAGCCTCCGATGCCAGAGCCAGCACTCTGAAGCTTTTGGAAGAAGGCATATGGCAAGCTGTGGCCCTGCTGAGAAATCTACCATGTACAGATCATCTTTCCGGTACCCTTCGAAGACTAGAGACTTGTCAGATTCCATTAGTACAAGGCAACGATATTTTCCAAATATCACAATCATGTTCAAGTCACAAAGCATTGAGACAGACATTAAGTTGAAACCAAGGGATTCAACAAGCATCACTTTATCCATGTGTTCATCCTTTGAGATTGCAACTCTACCTAGATCCAATACCTTGCTTTTACCAGTGTCAGCAAATGTGATGTGACTCTTGTCAGATGGACGTAAGGTTGAGTCCATGAGAAGACTTCGATCACCAGTCATATGATTAGTGCATCTGCTGTCCATAATCCATTCTGAAGCATGAGGTGTCATACCCTACAGTACAGTTAGGGGGATAGGCTTCACCAAGAGTATTGTGAAGCATAACCATTTGACGGGCAAGAGGATTATCAAAGCTCAGATCAAGATTAGGACTGATAGGATGATTGGCAAATGATTCAGGAACAAAATACATAGTGAGACCATTTGGGCATTTGATCTTGCGCCCTACAAGATGTTTTAGGTCCCCAACTATAGCATCAGACGCCTTTGATTTCCGGCTGGAGACCTTTCCCTACAAAAGAAAGTTAATTCTTCTTAACCACCCACATCTTCAGGGGTGGCTTAGAAGCAATGAGTCTAAGTGTAGCATCTGAGAACTTTGGCTTTGGAGCCCTAGCAAATAGCCTTGCAGGAGAAGAATGATACTCATGAATAAGCAGAAAAGTTCTTAGTTTTATGAACATAACGGTTTGAAGACACACGCTCATATTCATAAGTCTGAGTATGGTTTCCCTGCAAAACATTGGCGTTAGGGTGACTCAATTGAGTCCTGTATCTGTATGAAGCCTTTGGACCATATGAAGCCTTTGGTCTGGGATTTGTCTTCTTCCCAGGTGGTGTCATGATGACATTCACGGGAAGATTCTCAAGACAACTTTTGGGAACCCAGATCTTCTTCATAGGTGGCCCATTCATGCAGTTAGTACCAATATATCTAGCAAACACTTCACCATTCTGATTCTTAAACAGTTTATAGTTTGCATCAAAGGATTCATCAATGATAATAGGGTTAGCACAGGTGAAGCCAGATAAGGTGGATGGATCCACTGAAGGTACCTTTGCAGCAACCCATGTGGTTTTGGGGTACTGCTCAGGCTTCCAGTAGGAGCCATCAACATTCATTTTCCTCTCGAACCCAACACCCTCTTTCCTAGGGTTTCGGTTCAGAATCTGCTTTTTGAGGACATCGCACAGTGTCTGATGCCCTTTGAGACTTTTGTACATCCCTGTTTCAAGCAATGTCTTCAACCTAGCATTTTCATCAGCAATAGTAGTGGTATCCTCAGCAGAGGGGTTAGTTACCACATCAGCAGTTGAAGATATTGCAACAGTAGCAGCAGTAGAACATTCAGCAACAGAAGTAGCGTTATCACGCTCAAGGCATTTTAGACATGGTGGTTCAAATCCTTCCTGAGCGGAACTAGTCCGTTGAGCGCGAAGTGACCCATTCTCTTTTTGAAGATCTTCATGAGTCGCTCTCAATTTCTTAAGCTCTTGCTTCATATGAAGATAATCATAGGAGAGCTTTTCATGAGTTGTTGAGAGCGTTTCATGACGACTTTCAAGTTCCTGGTACTTAACATGAAGACTTTTTATGTCTTCAATTAAGGACTGAGAACGGGTCATTTCAGCGTCCAACAGGTCATCGCTTTTATCTAACAGTTTTTGAGTATGTTCCATAGCTTTCTGTTGTTCAGTTGCAATTTTAGCAAGTGTTTTGTAGCTGGTTTTGGATTCACAATCAGAGTCATCTTCACTAGATGTTTGAAAGTAAGCATCGCGTGATTTTACCTTGGCACCACGTGCCATGAAGCAGTAGGTGGGAGCAGACTCGTCCTTGTCATTAGCTTCAGCGTTGGTGACGGAGCCATTGTCTTCAGTGTTGAAGATGGACTTGGCTACGTAGGCTGTAGCTAGAACCAGACTTCCAACGCCAGGGTCGGACTCCTCCTCAGACTCCACCTCCGCCTCCTCAGAAGCAGACTCCTCTGAATCCATCTCCTTGCCGACAAAAGCACGAGCCTTGCCAGATGAGCTCTTCTTATGAGATGAAGACTTGGATGAGGACTTGGAAGAAGACTTTGAGGATTTCTTCTTCTTGTCATCTGAATCATATTTCTTGCTCTTCTTCTTCTTCTTGTTCTCATTTTCCCACTGTGGACGCTCAGAGATGTAGTGTCCAGGTTTCTTGGACTTGTGACATGTTCTCTTCTTGTAGTCATGAGTGGAAGCTTCATCATTTCTTGAGCTGGATCGTGAAGACTTTCTGAAGCCCTTCTTCTTAGTGAACTTCTGGAACTTCTTCACAAGCATAGCAAGTTCCTTTCCAATGTCTTCAGGATCATCAGAACTGCAGTCAAATTCTTC
This sequence comes from Triticum aestivum, assembly GCF_018294505.1. Lineage (NCBI taxonomy): Eukaryota > Viridiplantae > Streptophyta > Magnoliopsida > Poales > Poaceae > Triticum > Triticum aestivum. The sequence goes on along the minus strand of NC_057811.1, from coordinate 207,899,975 downwards.
TTCAGATGAGCAAACAGCTTTTGCCTTCAAAGCACGAGTTCATCCGTAGTTGGGACCATAGATATCTCTTTTCTCAGATAGCTGGAACTCATGTGTGTTGAGCCTCTCAAGTATATCAGATGGATCGAGTGTCTTGAAGTCAGGGCGTTCTTGTATCATGAGGGCAAGGGTATCGAACGAGCTGTCAAGTGATCTCAGTAGTGTCTTGACGATTTCATGCTTGGTGATCTCAGTGGCGCCGAGAGCACGAAGCTCATCTGTGATGTCAGTGAGCCGATCAAACATGAGCTGGACATTCTCATTGTCGTTTCTCTTGAAGCGGTTGAAGAGGTTGCGAAGAACACTGATCCTTTGATCTCTCTGGGTTGAGACGCCTTCATTGACCTTGGAGAGCCAGTCCCAGACTAGCTTCAACGTTTCCAGAGCACTCACACGGCCATACTGTCCTTTGGTCAGATGACCACAGATGATGTTCTTGGCAGTAGAATCCAGTTGAATAAACTTCTTGACATCAGCAGGGGTGACACCTTGACCAGTCTTGGGAACGCCATTCTTGACGACATACCAGAGGTCGACATCAATGGCTTCAAGATGCATGCGCATCTTATTCTTCGAGTAGGGATATTCAGTTCCATCGAAGACGGGGCAAGCAGCGGAGACTTTGATTATCCCTGCAGTCGACATAGCTAAAACTCCAGGTGGTTAAACCGAATCACACAGAACAAGGGAGTACCTTGCTCTGATACCAATTGAAAGTGCTAGTTATCGACTAGAGGGGGGATGAATAGGCGATTTTTATGAAAGTCTTCAAAACATGAGAGTTTCGAAGACAAACAATAGAAATGAACCTATTGATATGCAGCGGAAGGTAAACTACACTAAGCAACCCATAGTCAAGCATGCAATGAAGTGAAAGCACGAAGACTAATAGCAGCTAGGTAGAAGGATCAGGATGGAAGATGGTATGAAGCCAAACAACGATAGTAGTCACACAGTGAAGACAAATAGGCAATGACTTCACGAAGACGAACTGTAAGTAAGGAGAGGGAGAGGATAGAACCAATCACTTGTTGAGGACACATGATTTGTTGGACCAGTTCTAGTTGCTGTGACAACTGTACGTCTGGTTAGGGAGGCTGAGATTCAACTCAGAAGACCGCGTCTTCACCTTATTCCCCTTGAGCTAAGGACACCCAGTCCTCGCCCAATCACTCTAGTAAGTCTTCAAGGTAGACTTCCAAACCTTCACAGACTTCGTTCACCGGTGATCCACAATGAATCTTGGATGCTCAAAACGCGACGCCTAACCGGCTGGTGGATTCACAGTCCTCAAGTGTAACAAGTCTTCATGTCACGCGGACAGAAAGACTTCAGTGATGCCTAACACTCTTTGGCTCTGGGTGTTTGGGCTTTGTCCTCGCAAGGATTTCTCTCTCTCAAAAGCTTCGGAGGTGGGTTGCTCTCAAACGACAAAAGTCGTGCACTAACTCTGAGCAGCCACCAATTTATGGTGTAGGGGGTGGGCTATTTATAGCCTCTAGGCAACCCGACCTGATTTGTCCGAAATGACCTGGGTCACTAAGGAACTGAGGCGTGTTCCAACGGTCAGATTTCAAACACACACGGCAACTTTACTTGGGCTACAAGTAAAGCTGACTCATCCAGCTCTGGATAAGATTTGCTCTCATTGTCTTCGCTCGAAGACATAGGATTTTGGTTGAGCATCACTTCAGTCACTCTGACTTTGTTCACTGGGACCCCACTTAACAGTACGGTGGTTCCTATGACTCAACAAAGAAGAAAAGGAAACAACGAAACAACTAGGTCTTCGCGCTCCATAGTCTTCACGCAATGCCTTCTCTTGTCATAGTCTTCAATGTGAATATCTTCACATACCACCATTGTCTTCAATGTCTTCATACATTTTTAGGGGTCATCTCCGGTAGGTAAACCGACTCAATGAGGGACTACTACCTGTGTTATCCTGCAATTCTCACAATCACATTAGTCCCTCAACCAGGTTTGTCGTCAATACTCCAAAACCAACTAGGGGTGGCACTAGATGCACTTACACTCAGGGGCTACTACTTATACACAGGCATCTTTTCATATGAAGAGCGGTCAAGAATATTACATTGCATACCTTGAAGCCTGTTAACAGGCCGGCAAAGGCCTCGTTCAGTCCGTTCTTGGCAGACTGAACCTTTTCAAATACCGCGCCCATTAGGGTGCGGTGCTCCTCCACGATGGAAGGTCGTTGTAGTGCCTCCATCAATGTATTCGGCGCCTCCGGACTAGCGGAGGTTCCCGCGGGAGTTGGCACTCTCCCCTCCCTCAAGGGGGATTGCTTGTTCTGCTCTGGAACCATTTGGGTTTCCGGAGTAGTGTCTGGCTGATGGTCGGACTAGTCTAGACCCCCGCCGTCAGCCCTCGAGGGGATTGTTACCCCCGTGTCTTCAGCGACCGAAGTGTTACCTTCCGGCGTCGTTTTGGCAACTTCCCTACCGCCTCGTGCCCCGGAGAGGCCCTTCGGGACAACATCTCGGTGTCGTCCTTGGCTAGAGGCGGGGAGGCTTGCGAATGTGACTCGCTCTCCATCATCCTTGGATCCAAGGAGTTCCCCTCCGATGATTGTTGGGGAATATTGCGGGCCGGCCCGCACCACTCAAAACGTCAATAGCATACTCATCATAACCTGACTTATGTAATGGCATCTTCAGATACTCACGATTCGGCAAGGGGCAACGGCCTGGGGCGCCACTTTGGGATGGCCTCGGTATCTGAATCCGAGCCGTTTGGAAGGGATATTTTCCCCTTTTGGGCGCATCCGCTTCCGGTTCTTTGGAGGCCGCCCTCTTCTTTTTCTTCTTCCCCTTCGGGGAAAGGGTGCTGTCAGCCTCCTCCTCCTTTCCCTCTTCCTCCTCCTCGTCTTCATCCTCCTCGGAGGAATGGGTTTCGTTCTCTCCGGACACCCCATCCGAAGTACCTTTGCAATGGAGGCCATCTTTGGCTTCCTTGCCCTTCTTCCGGACCTTTTTCTCCGGCGCTTGATAGGGTGTCGGGACCAGCATCTTCATTAAGAGAGGATTTGCTGGGTTTTCACGCAATGGAGCTGGTCATCTGATCCGCTCCGCCTTCTTCGTCCAGCCCTGTGTCATAGGATGGAATTCTCAGTCCGTCCCCTCTTTTGGTTAATTGACTGTGTTATGTTAGGAAAAATAGCACTTACCGGGGAGGCTGGATGATTGCAGTCGAGGCCGATGTCTTCGGACGTCTCCAACCATGACTTCTAAGTCTTGAAAAGTAGCTTCTAGATCGCTTTATGCATCGTGCCGAATAATCGCGTCAGGATCCGTGGCCCTTCTGGATTGAACTCCCACATGCGGAGAGGCCGGCGTTGGTAGGGAAGAGACTGGTGGATGAGCATCACCTGAATCACATCTGTGAGGCTGGTGTTTTTATCTATGATATTTTTGATGCGCTTCTTCAGCATAAGCACCTCATCGGATGATCCCCAATCCAGACCCTTGTTGGTCCAGGACGCGAGTCGCAGCGGGGTTCCGGATCTGAATGTGGGGGCGGCAGCCCATTTGGTGTCGCGGGGTTCAGTAATGTAAAACCACTCCTGCTGCCATATCTTGATGGTATCCAGAAAGGCCCCTTTTGGCCAGATAACTTTGGGAAGTTTGCTTATCATGGCATCGCCGCAGTCCGCATGTTGCCAGTCGACCACCTTCGGCTTCACATTGAAAATTTTGAGCCATAGGCCAAAGTGTGGAGGGACGCGGAGGAATGCCTCGCGCATGACGATAAACGCCAAGATGTGGAGAAAGGAATTCGGGGCCAGATCGTGAAAATCTAGCTCGTAATAGAACATGAGACCTCGAACAAAGGGGTCTAGGGGAAATCCTAGTCCGCGAAGAAAGTGTGGGAGGAATACGACCCTCTCACCATGTTCTGGAGTGGGGATAACTTGCTCTTTGGCAGGAACTCTATGCCTCATCTCCGTTGTCAAATACCTTGCTTCCCAAAGCTCTTTGATGTCCTTCTCCGTCACGGAGGAGGCCGTCCACTTGCCTTGTGAGCCGGATCCGGACATGATTGGAGTACTTGGCGGTGAAGGGAAAGCTTGGGGCTTGGGCGCTGGAGTTTGAGGACGGATGGGCTGAGGAGGAAGAAGGCGTGGGGTAAAAAGATGGATCCTTATCTTCTTATAGAGGCAGAGAATGTCGAGCGTCCCCCCCCCACGAGCCTTAAAACTCGCTTATTCCCAAGGCGTCGTGTAAATGGCACGGTTGGGTTACCCAAAACCGTATTGATGAGAATCCCGCAATAAGAGGACATGATCTCTGCTTTGACAAGACGTGTCAATGAAAACCGCGCCTCGAAACGCGAAGCGGGAGGCTAAAAAACGGTTCGAAATAATAATAAGGCCGGAGCACAACGCCTCGCTGAAAAAGTTGTCAGAAGATATGACCTGTTTTTGTTTAAAGTATTCTGCCCTTATGGTTCAGGATTGTAACTATGGTACAGATCCGGATATAGTTCTTTTTGATCAACTACTTTGGTGTATTAGGAGTAGGAACCCGCCTTGCAATGCCAAAGACAATCTGCGCGCCGGACACATTGTCATTGAAGCCTGATTCAGGGGCTACTGAGGGAGTCCTGGATTAGGGGGTCTATGTAACGTGGGCCAGACTGGTGGGCCATGTAGATACGAGATAGAAGGCCTTCTCCCGTGTCCGGATGGGATTCTCCTTGGCGTGGAAGGCAAGCTTGGCGTTCGGATATGAAGATTCCTTTCTCTGGAAACCAACTCTGTACAACCCTAGGCCCCTCCGGTGTCTATATAAGCCGGAGGGTTTAGTCCATAGGGCCGATCATAATCATACAGGCCAGACATCTAGGGTTTAGCCATTACGATCTCGAGGTAGATCAACTCTTGTAATCTATATACTCATCCAATTAATCAAGCAGGAAGTAGGGTATTACCTCCATTAAGAGGGCCCGAACTTGGGTAAACATCGTGTCCCCCGCCTCCTGTTACCTTCGACCCTCAGACGCACAGTTCGGGACCCTCTTACCCGAGATCGGCCGGTTTTGACACTGACACTCTTCCCAAATGTAGGTGGGAAGGGATCCCACAACGGCCAAATTTGAAGGGAGAGAACTAGTACGATTTATCCTGACAAAAGTAGTCTTTGCCTGCAAAAGACTTTGGTGGTGACGCTGCAGTGGGCTCCGTGATGACCTCCGTCTTGCCGTCCTGGTGGTCTTGGTCTCGTTGCACCAATATGGAAACCTTTAGTTGAATCCTCGGGACCCTGCGCCTACGCTTGCCTCCTTGGCACCAAAGAGGAAACTGGTACACTGCGCCCGCTGGCGCCCGCCTGGCCTTGGTCGTCATGGCTCACGTCATGTGAACCTCGCGAGGTGCACCTTGCATTGATATCTCCGCTCCTCGGGAGCCAGGCTAGTGAGGCCGCCCCCCGGGGAGGTCTTGGTGTTGTCCGCCTCGCGAGGCTTGGCCCCACGCGATGGTCTTGAGTTGATGTTGCAGAAGTTGGGCCGTACCGGGCCTGCTGACTGAGCCACACCGCGGGCCACAGGCAGGCAAGTCTGGGCACCCCCGTTCCCAGGACGCCGACAGTAGCCCTCGGGCCCAAGGCGTGCTCGGACTTGGCTTTGAGGCGAAACCAAAGGGCAAGGGCGGAGCGCCGCAGTCCCGAACCGCCTGCAGCCTCGGTCGACGCATGGCGATTGATTGGATGTGGGCGCCTCCGCTTCCCCACGCTGCCTCGACAACCGTCCTTGCCTGACAAAAAGGCTGGCACCTGCCACAGGGCTTTCATTGCTCTTCCTTCGTGTTGCTCCAGATCCCCTTCTCCTTCTCGTCCAGAGAGACTCCAGATCCACCGAAACTCTTCCCCGAGCCCGTAGCCGATGGCCACCAACAAGGCGAAGGCTGTGCGCTCGCCCTCCTAGTTTGAGCCTGCCCTGAGCGCGTCCACGGTCTCGGATAAGAACCTCGCCGCCGCGCTCCCAGTGACGGCGGGCGGCAGCAACGAGGGGGGAGAGACTGTGCTTTGGGCCGGCTCCGCCAAGACAGAGACCTCGGGCAGTACCTTCTATCCTTCTTCTTGCACAACGTCTTCGCGGGGCTGGTCCCCCCTTCTCCGGCTTCTTCTATGTCGTCCTTCGCCATTACAATCTCCACACCCGCCATCTTCATCCCAACTCCGTCCTCCTCGTATCGATCTTTGCCTTTTACTGCAAGGCGTTCGTGGGGGTGATGCTGTCTGTGCCACCGCTCCGCCATTTCTTCTACCTCCGGCTCAAGGAGGGCCGTGCTCGGGGTGCGCCAACTTCATCGCGGCACATGGCAGCAACACGATCTCGCAAGCTAGGAAGAAGGTGGAGGACTTCAGGAACAAGTGGATCCTCATGGACGCCAAGCGCCCCAACCCTCGGCTGGCGCAGTCGACTGGGATGCCAGCGCCTCATGAGGGATGGAATAGCGCAAAGCTCACTGATCCCTGGGTGGAGCAGATGATGGAGAGGATGGTGGCCGACCTGAAGCCAGAAGACCCGAAGGCAGAGAAGCTGACGGGGGCCATGATTGTCAAGGAGTTCCTAATGCAGCGCCTGGCTCCGCTCCAGGCGCGCTCGCGCCCCTTGCGGAAGCTTATGGACGAGGGAGGAGACCTCCGTCTGTGCCCTGACGCCTTGTCCGGTGAGGAGCTGGACAAGGCCCTGCGCCTCCTGGCCGGGAAGGACCAGGGTTGCCCTTGAGATACTCATCTCCCGCTGTACTATCGCCCGGACGGGGCGAAGATTGCCGCCGCTCTGCGTGCCTTCAACGAGCGCGGACTCGTACCGTTGGTGCCACCGCCCCCCCGGCTCCCCGGTGGCGGCGGCTTCTGGTGAGTCCGACGAGGAGGAGGGATCGGACTCAGAGGAGACTGTGGAAGGCGCGGGGGAAACCTCCCCCCCCCCCCCGCGTGCCAACCGGACCTCCTCCTCCTCTCTGATGATGATGACGACGCCGGTGAGCGCCCGGCCCTGGAGCCCCTGCACTCCGCCGGGGTTACCACGAGATCCAGGGGCACACCCCCGAAGAAGCCGAAGCCGGGGGTCCCGAAGAAGAGCCGGTCGACGCTGATCTCCCGAGGCTACGCCTCTGATTCGTCACCGGTCGGCACTGCCGCGGACCAGGGCGTCGCACCCTTATCTGCCCCCGGGGCTCGCGCGCCAGTGCCCCAGCCCGCGAAGCCTACGGGCATGGTGCTTCAGAAGAGGGTGACGATTACGCTGCCGTGGACCAGTAAGTGCTCCGTCTTGATCTTCCTTCTTTGATCTGGTTGCAGTATCTTGATGTCTCCCTTGGTATGGCTAGGCCGACGCCGGTGGTGAAGAAGAAGGAAGAGACAGCTGTGGTCCCAGTAGTTCAGCAACCTGTCGCGGTTGCACCACCCCCGACGCAGAAGGACGGTGATGGCCCTCGCGCTTCTGCGGTAGGGCTGCCCTCGCGAGACCCGGAGGTCCAGCCTCAGGGGAAAGCATTCCCGTTGGTTAAGCTAGCTCCGGAGGCGCCCGCCCTCAGCTCGCCTGACGAGGCACCGAAGGCTCCGGAGCCCTCGGCCCCCTCTGCTGCTGCTAACTTGCTGACCCTGGCATCGGTGCTGCCTCCTCCCCCTTCCATCACGCCGCTGGGCCGTGATTCTCCTGCTTCGCTGATGCTCTAGAGGAGGCTCTTTCCGCACTGACCCAGCTTCGCGATGACCTTCAAGGCGCCGATCGTCGCCTGGCGTCGAGGTGCCTGGAGTTGATCTCGAGGTGGCTGCGGTCCAACGCGTTCGTTAGGGCGGTGTGGAGCCAGGCCGTAGCAGCTTCTGAGGAGGGTGAACGGGCTGCTGGCCTGGCCGTGGCTGCCCGTGATGCAGCATTGAAGGACGCCGATGCTGCCGAGGAGCGCTGCCGGGTGGCGAAGGCCGAGCTGGAGACGCTGTGCACCGAGCGTGCCGCCGAGGCCCGTCAGCGCAAGGCGTAGGAGGAGGAGCTGAAGGCTCGAGAGGACGCGGTCGCAGGTCGTGACACCGAGCTGGAGCAATCGGCGCGGAAGCTGGCCGCGGAGCGCGACCGCCTAGAGAAGTTGAAGAAGGAGGTGGGGGAGGAGAAGATCCGGCTGGAGGCCAAGGCGAAAATACTTGCCAACGATCGTGACGCTTTCGATTCTCTTGAGGAGAGGTCCCGCAATGCATTGCGGGAACTCTACGGGAGGGGGTTGAAGGAGCCGTTGGTGACTACTAAGGAAGGCCCCGCCGAGCTGCTCCCCCAGCTTGTCGAGGCGCTCGAAGGCGTTGCTGATGGAGTCGGCCCCATGGTGGAGGGGGAAGCCCGCGCGCTCTCCGCTTCAGCTATGACGCGCGTCTTCAGCCACCTCCATCTTCGTGACCCCAGCATCGACTTCGGAGCCCTGCTTGAGCCTGTGGACGAGGAGCACTGCACCGCCGCCGCCGAAGCCGTGAAGGACCAAGTGGAGGCCCTGCTGCGGAAGTTCCTCGCCATCGACCCTGCACCCCCGACTGACAACGCCGATGAACCTACAGCCACAGCCAATGGTACAGGTGGCAGCGATGTTGCCGATGACGGGGCGCTCCTCGCGGGCGGTGGCAGCGCCCAAGGCTGAAGAAGGGGCTTGCTAGCAGCGCTTCCCTCCATTTTTATCTCCCGCAACATGCACCGTGCCTCGTGGAGGCGTTAAAACTTTATGTGTCTGTGCTTTTTAAGAGACAATGTTTTTTGTAATAATTTGCTAGGATTTTGCGATTTTCTTCCCGCTTGCTTGATGTTCTGCGTCGGCAGTGCCTGACCCCGCGCATACCTCAGCCGCCGTTGGGTCGTCCAGATCACCAGGACGAGACCAAGGGGTGAGGGGCTACACGGCCAGTTAGGCTCCTGAGTCGCGATGCTCAGGAGTCCTCCTTGACGTACAAACAGCCCGCGGGAAGGAGATGTGAGAGTAGGCCTTAGCGTTCTGCGTCGGCAGGGCCCGGCCACGCGCGTACCTCATCCGCCGTTGGGTCGTCCGAATCACCAGGACGAGACCAAGGGGTGTGGGGCTACGCGGCCAGTTAGGCTCCTGAGTCGCGATACTCAGGAGTCCCCCTTGACGTACAAACAGATCTTCATACCTTTCCTCACCGAGGTCCCGCTCGGGAGGGGTGCGTGACGACCAGGTCTGAGGGACCTGGCAGTGTGGCGTGCATCAGGTGTGACCTGAGCGCAACCCCCTGGCCCAGCCCCCTCGTGCGGCTCTCCCGAGGGGAAAGTGTTGCAATGAGGCTGGACACTGTGCCTGGCGGCTCCCTGAGGTTGATGCGGGCAAGGGGCCGCCCTCAGTTGTTTACCACCAGCGTGGAGCATAGCGCTTCTGGACTTGCACGGGCATAGCCGCTCCTCGACCATGTCAAGTGCCAGCACGGAGCATGGTGCTTCCACTGGTGCGTGGGTGGGGGCTCCCTCTGAGTGGAACCCCCGGGGCGTGTACAGCCCCGCCCTGACACGTGGCTTGCACGACAGCTCTAGACGAGGTGTGTCTGGGCAACCATGAGCCAGCGCGGGACTCATGAGGCCCTACCTCAAGGCGGGTTGCGCCTGGATTTGATTTTTGACAGCTGTGGTGACCCTGCGAGGTGGTTAGACAACCTGCACCAAATGAATCTCCTGAGGCGATCACATGAGAAGGCCAAACACCAATGACCCCAGGAGGTAACATGAATGGGACCGGCCCGCCAGACAGAGCTCAGTCGTTGGGTTTTGCTACCTCTTGAGCACTGCGTTGGTTTTCCCTTGAAGAGGAAAGGGTGATGCAGTAAAGTAGCGTAAGTATTTCCCTCAGTTTTTGAGAACCAAGGTATCAATCCAGTAGGAGGTCACGCTCAAGTCCCTTGCACCTACACAAACAAATAAGAAACTCGCAACCAACGCGATAAAGGGGCTGTCAATCCCTTCACGGTCACTTACGAGAGTGAGATCTGATAGAGATGATAAGATAATATTTCTGGTATTTTTATGATAAAGAGTAAAAGTAAAAAAATCAAGTAAATAGTAATGGAAATAACGGGAGATTAATATGATGGAAGATAAACCCGGGGGCCATAGGTTTCACTAGTGGCTTCTCTCAAGATAGCATAAGTATTACGGTGGGTGAACAAATTACTGTCGAGCAATTGATAGAATTGACCATAGTTATGAGAATATCTAGGTATGATCATGTATATAGGCATCACGTCCGTGACAAGTAGACCAAAAAGATTCTGCATCTACTACTATTACTCCACACATCGACCGCTATCCAGCATGCATCTAGGGTATTAAGTTCATAAGAACAGAGTAACGCTTTAAGCAAGATGATATGATGTAGAGGGATAAACTCATGCAATATGATATAAACCCCATCTTTTTATCCTCGATGGAAACAATACAATACATGCGTTGCTGCCCCTATTGTCACTGGGAAAGAACACCGCAAGATTGAACCCAAAGCTAAGCAGTTCTCCCATTGCAAGAAAGATCAATCTAGTAGGCCAAACCAAACTGATAATTCGAAGAGACTTGCAAAGATAACCAATCATACATAAAAGAATTCAGAAAAGATTCAAATATTGTTCATAGATAATCTTGATCATAAACCCACAATTCACCGGATCTCGACAAACACACCGCAAAAGAAGATTACATCGAATAGATCTCCAAGAGAATCGGGGAGAACTTTGTATTGAGATCCAAAGAGAGAGAAGAAGCCATCTAGCTAATAACTATGGACCCGAAGGTCTGAGGTAAACTACTCACACATCATCGGAGAGGCTATGGTGTTGATGTAGAAGCCCTCCGTGATCAATGCCCCCTCCGGCAGGACGCCGGAAAAGGCCCCAAGATGGGATCTCACGGGTACAGAAGGTTGCGGCGGTGGAATTAGGTTTTAGTGGTCGCTTCTGATGGTTTGGGGGTACGTAGGTATATATAGGAGGAAGAAGTAGGTCGGTGGAGCCACGAGGGGCCCATGAGGGTGGAGGGCGCGCCTGGGGGGGGGGGGTAGGCGCGCCCCCCTACCTCGTGGCCTCCTCGTCTGTTGCTTGACGTCCACTCCAAGTCCTCTGGATCACGTTTGTTCCAAAAATCACGTTCCCGAAGGTTTCATTCCGTTTAAACTCTGTTTGATATTCTTTTTCTGTGAAACACTGAAATAGGCAAAAAACAACAATTTGGGCTGGGCCTCCGGTTAATAGGTTAGTCCCCAAAATAATATAAAAGTGTATAAATAAGCCCATTAAACATCCAAAACAGAATATATAATAGCATGGAACAATAAAAAATTATAGATACTTTGGAGACGTATCAAGCATCCCCAAGCTTAATTCCTGCTCGTCCTCGAGTAGGTAAATGATAAAAACAGAATTTTTGATGTGGAATGCTTCTTAGCATAATTCTCAATGTAAATCTTTTTATTGTGGCATGAATATTTAGATCCGAAAGACTCAAGATAAAAGTTTAATGTTGACATAAAAACAATAATACTTCAAACATGCTAACCAAGCAATTATGTCTTATCAAAATAACATAGCCAAAGAAAGCTTATCCCTACAAAATCATATAGTTAGGCTATGTTTCAATATTGTCACACAAACGTTCTCATCATGCATAACCCCGATGACAAGCCGAGCAATTGGTTCATACTTTTAACGCGCTTCAGCAATACATGAACGCAAGCCATGGATATAGCACTATGGGTGGAGTAAAGTATAATGATGGTGGTTATGAGAGAAGACAAAAAAGGTATAAAGTCTCACATTGACGCGGCTAATCAATAGGCTATGGAGATGCCCATAAATTGATGTCAATGAGAGGAGTAGGGATTGCCATGCAACGGATGCACTAGAGCTATAAATATATGAAAGCTCAACAAAAGAAACTAAGTGGGTGTGCATCCAACTTGCTTGCTCATGAAGACCTAGGGCATTTTGAGGAAGCCCATCATTGGAATATACAAGCCAAGTTCTATAATGAAAAATTCCCACTAGTATATGAAAGTGACAACATAGGAGACTCTCTATCATGAAGATCACGGTGCTATTTTGAAGCACAAGTGTGGAAAAAAGATAGTAACATTGTCCCTTCTCTCTTTTTCTCTCATTCATTTTTTTGGGCCTTCTTTTTTTATGGCCTCTTTTTTTTATGGCCTCTTTTTTTTATTTTTTGTCTGGAGTCTTATCGCGACTTGTGGGGGAATCATAGTCTCCATCATCCTTTCCTCACATGGGATAATGCTCTAATAATGATGATCATCACACTTTTATTATTTACAACTCAACAATTACAACTCAATACTTAGAACAAAATATGACTCTATGTGAATGCCTCCGGCGGTGTATCGGGATATGCGATGAATCAAGAGTGACATGTATGAAAAAATTATGAATAGTGGCTTTGCCACAATATACGATGTCAACTACATGATCATGCAAAGCAATATGACAATGATGAAGCGTGTCATAATAAATGGAACGGTGGAAAGTTGCATGGCAATATATCTCGGAATGGCTATGGAAATGCCATGATAGGTAGGTATGGTGGCTGTTTTGACGAAGATATAAGGAGGCTTATGTGTGATAGAGCGTATCATATCACGGGGTTTGGATGCACCGGCGAAGTTTGCACCAACAAACAAGGTGAGAAAGGGCAATGTGCGGTAACGTAGAGGCTAGAAAATTGTGGAAGGTTGAGAGTGCGTATAATCCATGGACTCACATTAGTCATAAAGAACTCATATACTTATTGCAAAAGTTTATTAGCCCTCGAAGCAAAGTACTACTACGCATGCCCCTAGAGGGATAGATTGGTAGGAAAAGACCATCGCTCGTCCCCGACCGTCACTCATAAGGAAAGCAATAAAAGAACACCTATGTGTCAAAATTGTCACACAACTTTTACCATACGTGCATGCTACGGGACTTGCCAACTTTAACACAAGTATTTTTCAATTTCACAATTACTCAACTAGCACACTCTAATATTACCACCTTTATATCTCAAAACACTTATCAAGTATCTAACTTCTCATAACATTCAATGAATTCAATTTACAAGATTAATTTCACAATTAAAGCAAATTACCATGCTGTTTAAGACTCTCAAAATAATATAAGTGAGGCATGAGAGATCAATAGTTTCTATAAAATACAACCACCGCCGTGCTCTAAAAGGTATAAGTGAAGCACTAGAGCAAAAACTATATAGCTCAAAATATATAAGTGAAGCACATAGAGTATTCTAATAGATTCCGAATCATGTGTGTCTCTCTCAAAAGGTGTGTACAGCAAGGATGATTGTGGCAAAATAACAAACAAAGACTCAAATCATACAAGACGCTCCAAGCAAAACACATATCATGTGGTGTATAAAAATATAGCTCCAAGTAAATTTACCGATGGATGAGGACTAAAGAGGGGATGCCTTCCGGGGCATCCCCAAGCTTTGGCTTTTTGGTGTCCTTGGATTTACCTTGGGTGCCTTGGGCATCCCCAAGCTTAGGCTCTTGCCACTCCTTGTTCCATACTCCATCAAATCTTTACCCAAAACTTGAAAACTTCACAACACAAAACTTAGCAGAAATCTCGTGAGCTACGTTAGCGGAAGAAAACAAAATACCACTTCAAGGTACTGTATTGAACTCATTCTTTATTTATATTGGTGTTAAACCTACTGTATTCCAACTTCTCTATGGTTTATAAACTATTTTACTAGCCACAGATTCATCAAAATAAGCAAACAACACACGAATAACGGAATCTGTCAAAAACAGAACAGTCTGTAGTAATCTGTAACTAACGCAAACTTATGGCACTCCAAAAATTCTACCAAAATAGGAAGACCTAGACAATTTGTTTAATGATCTTGGAATCAGTATTTTATCACGTTCTGGTGATTTTTAACAATTGTTTTCGTGAACAGAAAGTTTCTGGAATTTTCAGCAAGATCAAATAACAATTATCCAAAAAGATCCTATAGGTTTAACTTGGAACAAACACTAATCTATTTATATATAAAAAGTACTTTACGGGCTAAGCAGAAAAAAGAAAATTAGTCTAGAAATTACCACAAAAATTAGAAACGTCTAACCGTTAATTTAATCGTCAAAAAATATATGGCCATCAGATTATATTTAACTTTAAAATTACCCACCATTGCCATTATATTGTAATTGTAATGGGAAAAAATTTCCCTCACGTCTTCCTTTTTTTCCTTTAACATATCTTTACCCTATCAATCCTCACCCACGCCGCCACCGTACGTATGCCACCGATGCAGTCGGTCAGTCGACCTCCTCCGATTGAGTACATCCTCGTCCAGTCAAGCTCCTCCGATCCGGTGCATGCACGTCGACGGCTTCGGTCTCAATTTTGCTGCCACAAGCACGCATGAGTCCACAGGCCTTTCAGTCCATCATGCGGCTCTCCAAGATCGATTGAAGCCATTCAACTCTCCAAGATCGATTGTAGTATTCACGTACAGATAGCTCTCCAAGGTTACTGCGTCATGGGGTGTCTACGTGCTGGGTAAGGGCCACAATTTATTTTCTTGTCCATCGTGCATGCAACTTAGCCTTGATTTATGAGATGCACCCTAGAGGATTTGCATGCTTGGGTTGACCGCGGAGACCGGAAGATAGGGTCCAGGTGGCCACGGGAGATGGCATACAACCAAGGTAGAAACACGTTCTAGGTTTGAACCTATGCCGAGGAACCCCAGCTTGCCTTGGCGCAATACCACACAACGATTCAGGCATACATCCTTCCGCCTCTTAGATCCAGGCTTCCGCTCAGGTCAGCAATCCAGACTTCCAGCCCTACGTCCTTCCTCCTCTTTGAGGTCTTTTTTTGACTCAGGAAAATAGGGCCGGAAGGCACATGCGCCCCTCCAACGTGGATCGCACAACAATATGCAACATGAGCAGCAGCCCAAGCCAAGATAGGTATGTTGATCACTTCTCCCAAACAACCCTACACTAATCATTTGCATGTAATTCTCTTTTGTTTTTGTTCCTAATACCATATATACTAATCTCACAATCAGTCTTACAGTCCATCACATATTCTTTACACCAACCTCACATTCAATCTCATGATCCCATAAAAAAACTCATGATAGGTTAGACTTGTACCCATCATAGGCAACCCTTCAGGTTTTTCACTTGTAGTTTTTGCAGATGATGTAGCTATCACTCCAAATTAATATACACCACCATGATGGCTTTCCCTCAAAGAAGAAAAAGAACTCACAAAAGCAAGTGCCCCAATATCCTCGATTGTGCCATCGGTCCATCAAGTGAGCCTCCAGTAAGTACCATCTGCATAAATCGTATAGAAATGACATAATTTATTTTTTTCTCAAAAGAAGAACATAAACAACAGTACAACTTACGACTGCAATTCAAGGTATGACAACACAATCAAATAAGCTTTGTATTCATGTCCTAAGTTCCCCTTGTGATTTTTCAGCGGTCATTGTACATCAACTTTGCATCCTTGATTGCAATCTAATCTTATTCTTAGAGTTCAATCTTTTCTCAACAGCAAGAACAAAAACAATAGTACAATCCACGTCTTCAATTCAAGGCGCAACAAAACAATCAAATAGCTTTAAGTTCAGATCAAGCTCTAAGTTCCTCGTGCAATTTTTCAGTCGTTATTTTACATGAACTTGCCATCCTCAATTGCAATCTTATTCTTCACTAAATATATGCTTTTATGGACTTGCATGTAACTACAACAATATGATAAAATATACTCATAGTATGTGTTTTTTCACATGAAGACTGGAATTTAATACCCACTGGTATTGGAAGTTGATCTCTTTTATTTCTACAACAAAGAAGAAAATTTGTAAGCTGAAAAAATAATAAAATCATAAATTTTCAAAACCTTAAGGAGTACTCCGTGATGATTTTATAATATATCTATTCCTCTTTAATAATATATGCATTCTATTTATGTAGGAAGAAACAAAGAATGTTAAAGGTCGGGCACATAGCAAAAATGTGAGAAACCTGCCAAGGTGGTTAAAAGCATCAAATGTACAATCCAACAAGCTTATCCGTTACTAACCATGAATCTTCAAAAGGTGGTATAATAACAATCTCACAACTAAAATATATAATGCAACAATTCAAGTTAAGAACATGTGGATTTGTGATTAAGATTGGACGGGAAAAATATTTGAAATTATTATCTTACTGATGTGAATCCAGTCAATAAACAATGGAAAGAGGTGGAAAAACTACATGCAATATATTGTACAAGTCCATGTTCGCTTTCACATCAACAGGAGGAAAGGTATACACAGAAATAAACAATTTTTGTGGACCTTATGTATTTGTGAATGAACGGCCAAAAAGACCATAGAATAGGAACTCTACTACCTGAAGGTAAAGACAAACCACGCACAACGCAGTTATGCACCTATGACCCTACAAATGAGGTAAAAACTGGATTAACACGTCAGCATCAGAAGATACAAGGGAGTCAACAGAACGTCACATTGTCGAGGGCCTTAAAAATATGTTGGATAGAGATAATAGACTAGCAAAACAATCAGAATGGCAACCAAAGTTGCAGGCTTCATAGTGAATGATATGATAGGGAATAGAAAAGGATCGGATATCATTGTACAGTACAAAGACATTACACCGAGAAGAATATCAAAGAACCATTCATAATTCATGGCTATGCAGTATCCATTATTATTCCCCTACAGAGAATAACATATGAAATACGCATTACATATTAAAAGAAGGTGCAAAATGCAAGAGAAAGCATGTAACAATGTTGGAATGCTGTGAGAGTCATATACAACACCATACTAACCAATCGAAACACTTCATGGTGTGTGAAAAGCTTAAACTGCATTTCAATGTGGATGCCCTTGCATGCATTTTGCAGTACAAACTGGACTGGATCGAAAGACACCAAGGAAACCTAAGAACGGAATTATATGCTGGCTTGCAAGAGGCAATAGAAAGAGGAGATACAAGGGATGAGCAAGTAGAAAAGAGAATACTACTTCCATGTGCCATACAGCTTCATAGATAGCCCAAGATACAAAGCAAAAAACTACCAAGATGCTATACTAATATGTTAGTGGGCTGGATACGTAGACCTATTTGTGACATTCATGTTCAATGCAGCTTGGCTGGAGATACACTCTATGCTACAGGAAGTAGGCCAAACTGCATCAGAAAAACCTGATATTGTTGACCGAGTGTTCCACATAAAGCTCAAGGAGTTCATGAGAGACATAAGAGAAAGGAGGTACTCAAAACACGTGCAAGTAATACCATGCTGACTTGATCACACCTATTATTTTCTTTTCTATAGCAAATGAACTAACAAGGAGGATGATGTGGTCAAGAACATAGTCAACACAAAAATATTCTAAAGTTGGGAACTAAAAAGACACTTACATATGCTACTAGCCTTTTCTAGATAATCATAAGTAGATGGAAAATTAGTACACTGCAAACTATCCTCAAAATAAAATTGAATTTTCTATGCTAACATGATATGGCAGAATGGATATGATCAGTACTCCCAAAAGTATTGCAAACATGCATGAACATTCGATGGAAATAGCTCAAAAATACTAATTGTCGACACTATATATTATCTAATAGTTCAAGCTTATTCTATTGTACAAGAGAATAGTGACAACATCCATGGATCATTGCAGTTCATATGTAAAATGCAATAGCACCTATTTTCATGTTCACTTATTAAAATTAATTCTATCTTTGGAAAATAGAAAAACTATAGATACTTACAAATGAACAAATTAATTTCTTAATTTGTTTGAATATGAATGGCGGCAGGGGGCCTAACAATTCAGATGCCAGTCCCAAGTCCGGAAAAAGTGTATGGAGGCATAAATAGATTTACATATTTCACTAACAAGTCGTACCTTAACGTACATTATATTGCTTTAGCCATACACACGCAGGGAAAGGATAAGGCACAATAAAAAAATAACAGTATGAGATAGGCAGGAAAGGAAGAAGGGGGGACCTGCAGGTGAAGAATGAGCCGACGACGTGAGGCTTCCATTGCTGAGGATGAAGATGACCTGCCGGGGCGCCTCGCTCCGGGACGCCGCCACGATGTGATGGAGAACAACGCCGCCAACATCCTCACAATCGAGGTGGATTCAAGCTGGATGTGGGAGATGAGATCCACGCCCACGTCGCCTCCAAGGACGCCGACAGCAGCGGCACTGTCAAGATCGACAAGCTCGCCTCCTCCCTTGCGCAGCTTCTCATCGAGCCCTGCTAACCCTCCACCGCCATTGACCGGCCTGGCAGAACGAGGAGCCAAATCAGGTGCACGAGATGGCCACCTCGTGGCCGCGACAGTCAGCCGAGCTACAGAGGTGCGTGCAGGTGTGTACCACCAAGGTCACGGCACGGAATCAAGAAGGGAAACTGAGTTGGTGTTCATGGGTGGAACGAATTTTGTATAGATGGAATAGAAGGAGATGAAAAGGGGATCAGGCAAGAGAGCCGTGTGCGATGATGAGGCTTCCACCATAAAAAATGTGTACATGCTGTCTACAGTCTACAGTTGCAAGATCCTCTTGGGCTTCAACCATAAAGAAAAATGTTTTTTCTACAAAAAACACAAAATTCCTATTAATCAGTGATTGCGTACAATATTTTATACATCCCTAAAAATAGGTGGAGTTCACATACGTGCTGAAACTACTAAATTATAGTCTAATTTTCTATGGTGCAAAATGTTCTGAACAAATCGAAATATACAGTACATGATCATAAAGAAAACATATTGAACCGATAACAATCATTGATATTTGAAGGATGCACATGGAAATACAATTTCATGTCAACTCGGTACAAACTATCAACACGATCCAACGGCCACATCCGGCAAACCCACGGGTTGGGGAGGTGTTCACAAAGAATTCGATGACAAAGTCTTCGCCCAATATTTCCCACAATGAAAGAGAAATTATTCTCATTTAATCATGAAAAATACCAAACATATGCCTCCGGGTAAAATCATGTTTACAACCACCAATTGACGAACAAACGATAAAAATGACAAATGTTTATAAATGTCATCACACTTGGTTCCAAATCTCCTTTACACAAATAAAATAATATGATCTAATTAATAAACTTAATAAAATTCTAGCCCGCGCATCGAGAGGGCCACTTTGCTAGTTAAAACACAAAAACAAATCTAACCAGAGGCTAGATCAAAGATTTATTCCTAAACAGAACCAAAAAGGAAAAAACTAAAATCAAATTGGGTTGCCTCCCAACAAGCGCTATCGTTTAACGCCCCTAGCTAGGCATTCAGATTTCAATGATGCTCACAAGAAAGACAAGAGTTGAAGCACAAACAGGGCATCATAAAATATGTGAGAATCACATCTAAGTCTAAAATACTTCCTATGCATAGGAATTTTATAGGAAAACAAATTAGCAAGACAAGCAAGATCTAGCATATGCACGGAAGAAGAAAGAAACAATAGCAATCTCAACCTAACGAGAGGAAATTTAGTGACATGAAAATTTCTACGACCATATTTTCCTCTCTCATAATAATTACATGTGGGATCATAAGAAAATTAAACAAAATGGCTATCACAAAACATATTCTTAACACGATCCACATGTATGCAAAGTTGACACTCTTCAAAAATAGTGGGATTAACATTAACTAAAGTCATGACCTCTCCAAACCCACTTTTATCAAAAAATTCATAAGATTGAACATACTCCAAATATGTGGGATCTAAAGTTGACACTCTTCCAAACCCACTTTCAATATTATTGCAAACACTATTATCAATCTCATATTCATCATGGGGCTTAAATAAGTTTTCAAGATCATAAGAAAAATCACCCCAATCATGATCATTGCAACAAGTAGTAGTCATAGCAAAACTAGCATCCCCAAGCTTAGGGTTTTGCATATTATTAGCACAATTGACATCAAAAGAATTTATAGTAAAATCATTGCAATCATGCTTTTTATTCAAGGAGCTATTGTGAATCTTTTCATAAATTTCTTCATCACAATTTTCAGATTCACGAATTTCAAGCAAAACCTCATAAAGATAATCTTGTTGGCGCCTTCGCTATCTGGGTCTTCAATCGCCGCAGCCTGGTAGGCGCGCTCGAGGGAGCACACCGCGTCCTTCTCCTCGCAAGCGATCGTGATGATGTCGCGGTTCCCCGGCATCTTGAGGACATTGTAGCCATGGTGGGTCACCGCCATGAACTTGGCCAGGGCCAGATACCCCAGGATGGCGTTGTACGGAAGGTGGATGTGGGCGACATCAAAGTTGATGAGCTCGGTGCGGTAGTTGTCGCGCTGGCCGAAGGTGACGGGGAGGCGGATCTGCCCTATTGGGGTGGTGGAGCTGTCTGTCACTCCTGAGAGGGGCTTGGTGGGCTGCAGCTGATCATATGGCACTTGGAGGCGGTCGAACATCTCGATGGAAAGAACATTGAGCCCCGCACCGCCATCGATGAGGGTCTTGTTGACAAGGAAATTGCTGATGACAGGCGAGCAAATCATCGAGAGGGCGCCGACAGTTGCCGCGCACTTGAGCTAGTCGGACGAGTTGAGGGTGATGGTGCCCTTGGACCACCTGAGTGGACGCGTGGCCTCGAGCCTGGGAAGGGCTGCGTTCACCTCACGAGTGAACTGCTTGATGATGCGCTGGGAGGCTGGGGCCCGAGCGCCACCCAAGATGCAGGCGATGGCACGAGGCTCCTGGAAGGCGCCAGCCCCCTCATCCTGGTGGTGATTGTCGTTCCTCCTTGGTGGTGGTGGCAGCGGAGGGAGGCCGGCATTGCCCTGAGGACGTTCCTCACGAGGCTGGCCTCTCCAGGCGCCCTCACGAGGCTGGCCTTGCCAGCGATCCTCACGAGGCTGGTCGCCACTCCTGGCGGGGGCCGCGGTCGTCCCACGTCCTCCACTTTGATCTCCTCCATGGCCGCAGCCTCGATCGTTGCGCTCGGGCGTCGACCAAGGCGCCCATTGCGAATGGCCCTAAGCTCCTGACAGTCATTGGTGTTGTGGCTATGTACGTTGTGGAAGACGTAGAAAGGACGACTACCCTTGGACAATTCTGGGTGGTCGCGGCCGCGCTTCATGTCCGGTTCAGCCGTGAGCACGATAGCCCCCTTGCGCTTCATGTCCTTGGCCTTGGCCTTCTTGTTTTCTAGGTCGGTCGCGGGGAGCTCGAGGAGGGAGAGACGCCCCTCCTCAGCTCTCGCGCACTTGGTTGCCATGTTGAACATCTCCAGAGCTGTACACAGGTCCTCGTGGATGGCGAGGTCCTCCTTCATCTTGACATCGCGAACACCATCAGAGAATGCCGAGATGATGGCCTCATCCGAAACCTTAGGGATCTTGAGGCGAACGCTATTGAAGCACTGGATGTACTTCTGCAGGGTCTCCCCTGGCTGCTGCTTGATGCGCCGCAGGTCACCCGCGGTAGGCGGGCAGTCGCGAGTGCCCTGGAAGTTGGCGACGAAACGCTCGCGCATTTCGCCCTAGGAGGATATCGATCCCGCGGGCAGATTCAGGAGCCACGAGCGCACCCCATCCTTGAGGGCCATGGGAAACCAGTTCGCCATGACCTTCTCATCTCCGCTGGCCGCCTCGATGCTCAGCTCGTGGAGCTGCAGGAACTCCGCATGGTCGGGGGTGCCGTCGTAGCATGGAGGCAGGTCGGGCTTGAACTATCCCAGCCAGACGATGCTGCGTAGCTCAGGGATGAAGGCACGGAGCCTTATCTTGGTACTCACGCGCCAGTGCTGCAGGCGGCGCACGGTCTTGATGTGGTGGCGGAGGGAGCGCCGCAGCACCTTCTTGCGGCCGCCAGACCTCTTGGCAGCTTTCTTCTTCGCGTGCGGGCAGCCTTCGCGGTGGGTCGCGCCGCGAGGCCACGCTCCTTGGTCCGAGGACGACGTCTTGACGAGGAGGTGGTGGAGGCGCTCCATGGGCTACGTCGCCCATAGCGGGCGGTGGGCGAGGCAACGAGAGGGACGGTGCAGGTGAGCCCCCAGCCGTGCTGACTAGCTCGGCGATGCGGTCCAGCCAGTCTTTGTAGAGGTCGTCAACTGGGCGATAGCACATGAGCTGACGCGCCATGAGCAACACAACCTGCACGTTCGCCGGGTCGTGACGAGCGTGGGACAACGAGCCAGCCGGAGTGAGCGACGGGGTGGCGGTGCGTCCGTCCCGCCGCACAGAGGGGTGCATCAACGAAGCTTGCTGCTCATGCCCCGCCAGGCCGGTGGCTCCGTTGGCAGCGGGTGATGGAGAACGACGGGGAGGCCCGCCGACGGGCGCCGTCTGGGGGACTCGAGTGGCGAGAGTGGCTGGGCGCTCAGCACGGGCTCGATGAGCATCAGCCATGGAGACAGCGGAGCCGCGGCAAGTCGATTGACGAAAGAGAGGCCTTGACGCACCCCTACCTGGCGTGCCAAATGTCAGATTCGGGGTTCCGCAGACCCTTGAGAGGTTCAAACTCTGGGGTGCATGCGAAGAACTCTCTCTTCCCTATCTGCCTGCCAAACGATTCCATAGCCTAGCTCGACGAACCCAAGGAACAAGGGACACGACAGTTTATCCTGGTTCAGGCCACCTTGCGGTGTAATACCCTACTCCAGCTTTGTGGTGGATTCACTACAACAAAAATACACTTCCGTGATGATACGTGTTTGTCACTGTAGGTCACGTTTTCTGTCATGCATGTACATCTATGACGATTTTATGACAAAATCAAGATAGTCATACCTGTGCTTTTGTAGAAGTGTTCCATGACATTACCAAAATTATCATCACAGAAGTGTTCCATGACGATAAATGCCGCGTCATAGAAGTGCTTTCGTCAAGGGTGACCGACACGTGGCATCCACCATAACGGGTCGCCGTTAAGCTATCGGGTCCGGTTTTGGATCCGATAACCCGCTAACAGCCACGACCAATGACGATTTTCCACGTGTAAAATTCTCATTGGCCGACGGAACCACGTGTCAGCTCCGCGTTGTCACAGGTGTCACTCATCCAATGGGCGACATGCGCTTATGATATGTTGACACGTGGACCGGCCCAAAAGTGGCCCATAAAGATTAAATGGGCCGGCCCAACTAAAGGCCCACAAGATTTTGTGTACCATAATGGGCCAGCCCAGCTAAAGGCCCATGAGATTTCACCGACTATAATGGGCCAGCCCAGCTAAAGGCCCAAGAGATTTCACCGACCATAATGGGCCGGCCTAGCTAAAGGCCCACGAGATATCGCCGAGCATAATGGGCCGGCCCAGATAAAGGCCCACAAGATTTTGAGGACACTAGTGGGTCGGCCCATTAACATGCTGCCATGTTTTGGGCCAAATGTCGGCCCATATTTGATCCAGTCCATTAACAGCCTGCCACGTTCCGGGTCCAATAAAGGCCCATATGAGATTCGGCCCGTTAAAAGCCTACCACGTTCTGGGCCAAATTACGGCCCAGATCATATCCGGCCCTTTAAGAGGCTTTGGGCTAAATTATGTCCCATATCAGATTCGGCCCGTCAACCGGATGTATGCTTTTGGGCCTACTTGCTAAAGGTCCATTTAGTAATTCGGCCTGATATTAGTTTCGGCCTGTTAAAGGCTTGTTAAACATTTCGGCCCTATATTTATTTCGGCCTATAGAAAGACCGTCATATTGTTGAGCCTAACTACAACCCGGTTTGCATCTGGCCTACTCACAGGCGATAATCTGATTGGGCCAAACAAGGACCGAGACAATTTTGGCCTGTTAACGGCTCGTGATGTGATTGGCACAATCATGGGTCGGGGTCTATTTCGGCCCGCTGCCGGCCCATGAGCTGTTCGGCACGTTTTAGGCCCAACCTACTTTTTAGCCTCCTAAAAGCCCATTGAGTTTTCTTGCGAAAATAGGGCCGGCGGTTTACTCGGCCCATTGGAGGCCCGAATCTACTAGTGGGCCAGTTTACATTTAGGCCTGTTAACGGACGGATTATGTAGTGATTTGCATGACGGCCCGATTATGTACCATAATTTTACGGTTTAGCCGGTTTACTGCGAAGACATGATATATATATATATATATATATATATATATACAGTAAAATAACTGCAGCATCGTGAATAATAAAAAACCTAGACTATAGAATAAAGAAATTACGGGATATTACATCCACTGGGCATGTAACGCCCACGATGCGGTTATATCTCCCACGTGTCGAGGCACGACTTAGAGGCATAACCGCATTGTGGTTTCGTCGCAAGAAGGGTCATCTTCACACAATCCCATGTAATGAACAAGAATGGGATAAAGAGTTGGCTTACAATCGCCACTTCACGCAATACATAAATATAATCCATACATCATCCAAAATACACACATATAGACCGACTACGGTCAAGATCCAAATGAAAATAAGATAACCCCAAATGCTAGATCCCCGATCATCCCAACTGGGCCCCACTACTGATCATCAGGAAAAGACACATAGTAACGACCACGTTCCTCATCGAACTCCCACTTGAGATTGATCCCATCATCTGCACTGGCATCGTCGGCACTTGCAACTGTTTTGGTAGAATCTGTGAGTCACGAGGACTCAGCAATCTCACACCCGCGAGATCAAGACTATATAAGCTTATAGGAAAGGATGGTGTAATGAGGTGGAGCTGCAGCAGCAATAAGCATATATGGTGGCTAACATACGCAAAAGAGAGCGAGAAGAGAAGAAACGGAATGGTCGTCATCTAGCAATGACCAAGAAGTGATCCTAAGCTCCTACTTACGTCATTCATAACTCAAACCGTGTTCACTTCCCGGACTCCGCCGAGAAGAGACCATCACGGCTACACACACAATTGATGTATTTTAACTGGGTCAAGTGACAAGTTCTCTACAACCGGACATTAACAAATTCCCATCTGCCTCATAACCGCGGGCACGGCTTTTGAAAGATAATACCTTGCAGGGGTGTCCCAACTTAGCCCATCATAAGCTCTCACGGTCAACGAAGGATAAACCTTCTCCCGAAAAGACCCGGTCAGTCTCGGAATCCCGGTTTACAAGACATTTTGACAATGGTAAAACAAGACCAGCAAAGCCGCCCGAATGTGCCGACAAATCCCGATAGGAGCTGCACATATCTCGTTCTCAGGGCACACCAGATTGTCCACGCTTCCGATAGGCCAGACCAGAGTTGCCCCTGGTGGCCATCGGCGACTGACAGGTTGGACCAACACTCAGAGGAGCACTGGCCCGGGGGTTTAAATAAAGATGACCCTCGGGCTCTAGAAAACCCGGGGGAAAAGGCTTAGGTGGCAAATGGTAAAACCAAGGTTGGGCCTTGCTGGAGGAGTTTTATTCAAGGCGAACTGTCAAGGGGGTCCCATAAATCACCCGACCGCGTAAGGAACGCAAACTCAAGGAACATAATACCGGTATGACATAAACTAGGGCGACAAGAGTGGAACAAAACACCAGGCATAAGGCCGAGCCTTCCACCCTTTACCAAAATATATAGATGCATTAATTAAATAAGAGATATTGTGATAACCCGACATATCCATGTTCCAACATGGAACAAACTTCAACTTCACCTGCAACTAGCAACGCTATAAGAGGGGCTGAGCAAAAGCGGTAACATAGCCAAACAACGGGTTGCTAGGAAAGGATGGTTAGGGGCTGACATGGCAATATGGGAGACATGATATAGCAAGTGATAGGTACCGCAGCATGGCAATAGAACGAACAACTAGCAAGGCAAAGATAGAAGTGATTTCGAGGGGTGGTCATCTTGCCTGCAAAGTTCTCAGAGTTGTCGAAAGCTTGATCCTCGTAAGCGTACTCAACAGGTTCCTCGTTCACGAACTCGTCTCCCGACTCTACCCAAGACAAGAACACAAGCAACGGAACCACAATCAATCACGAGAAATGCACAAGCAACATGATGCAAAACATGTATGATATGCAAGATATGATATGCGATGCATATGCGTGCTCCGGAAGGAAAATGATGAACAAGGCAGTAACTTGGCAAACCAAGCATGCCACTGGAAATATGAGTTGATTTCGGTCGAAATCGATATAAAGATCACCGGAAACGGATGCACGGTTTGCAAATGGCAAGCAAAACAAGAATGACATGAATCTGCGATTAACAGCATGATAGCACTTAAAATGCAACAAGCAACAATGCTACAGCATTCCAACATAGCAACAAAGCATATGAAAGTAATCTACAGGAGATGCTTGACAAAAGATAAACACTGAGCTACGGCTAGTTCACAACATAACAAGCTGAAATAAGCATGGAAAAAGTGCAAAAGATAACAGGATCACAGACTTAGTGAAATTACTGGACATGGCAGAAAACAGCATCAGGTAGCAATGTTGAGAGCACTAAAACGACATGCTACAGGAACTTAACATGGCAAAACAAGGCATGGAAGTATTCTACTAAATTCATATGACAAAAGTCCCTTACTGACCATAAGCCAAAAAGGACCAGAAGATATGATGGCAAGCATGTAAACATAGCAAGTTTCGTTATCAGGTTTCAGACTTAGCAGAAAACAGAGCATGGCAGAAATAATAATATGAAGGCATGTTGGTGAGCTTGATGCACTCACCACAAAGCAATGCATGACAAAATAAGCATACCTACAGTAAGATGGCATGTTTATGAAGCTATCCATCGCAAGAACAAAAGCATAACATGTATGGATCAACTACAACAAGCTTGGCAAAAATGAATATCGTGTTAAGAATCTGCCAGAAATATTTATAGCAATAGTAGAGCAAGATTGAGTCATGCTATGGCACTCCATAATTGCAAACAAGGGCAGGAATGGATCAATTACAACTATATCTACAAAACATCCTTACTTAACATCTCCAAAATATGCATGGATCTCTCTGTAATATCAAGTTTACATGACAACAAAATAACAGCAGACAAAGACTTAGATAAATCACCAAGTCTCTGAAATCAGAAACATTACGGAGCCTAGTTTGCATGCTTGTGCTAGTACCACAGAGATCACAAAAATACATGGCATACACCACTGAAAAGATGGCATGGCATACAACAAAACACATGTAGAGCTCATGCCCATAAGATGCACAGATTTAATGATACAAAAATGACAAATCTCCAAGTTCTGTTAAGAACCAGCAGATAACAGCAACTAGCCCTCTTGCAACAGAGATTCGGGCATCAAGATGGCCTCTAATGAACATGGTGCAATTGAACAAAATTTAGAGCATCACGAGGCGAACAATTTGACATATTACATGCGCGAAACGGAGCTACATGCAAGGAGTTATGCACTGTTGAACAGGGGCACTTAATGTAAAATAAAAAGACAGAAGTTTTAGGGCACGGGAAAGTCAACCTGCTACAGTAGATCGAGATCTCAGGGAGCTCGCCGGCTCGGGCTCGAGCTCGGCCGGAGCGGGCGCCGGAGGAGGAGGCCGGAGGAGAGGGAGAGCCGGAGGGGAGGCGGCGCCGGTAGCCGGCGACGGCGGGGCCGCGGCGGCGCGGTGGGGAGGCGTCGGGCGGCGAGGGAGAGCC